>NC_136292.1:8626221-9226221 GCF_964198595.1 Lampetra fluviatilis
TAGAGGAAGGGTTTGAGAAGAGACTCGAGGGCAGAGAGAGAGAGAGGGGAGCAGGCGGTATTGCCTGCGGAGGGTGTTCCAGAGTGAACGGGGGTCACCAGCCCATAGAGACCCATGGACTCGCATTGAGACCCATAGACTCACATGGAGACCCACAGACTCACATTAAGACCCACAGATCTCACATAGAGACCTATCGACTCATTTCGCGATCCATTGACTCACATTGAAACCTATTGGACTTACATAGAGACCCATAGACTCAGAGACGCTATGATGTGGGGGTGGAGGAGCTTGCAGAGGTAGCGAGGAGCAGCAGCAGCAGCATGGAGGAGGAGGAGGGAGAGGCCTTGGGTGGATGTGGACGCGGGGACGAGCATTCAGTAGCGCTCACGCCCGGTGCCCGCCACCTCTCGTTTACCCGGCAGACTCGGTTCGTAATTAGGGCACTCCACGTGGGGAATTCGCCAACAATGGCCTTCGTCGCTGCGCTAATTAAACCGGCGCTCCGGGGAATTGACGAACATGCGTCTTTCCGGACAGTCTTTTGTCTCCGGGGCCAAACAGAGAGAGAGAGAGAGAGCCGCATCGCGCTCACTGCCGCGAGGCGTGCCGGGCTCCACACCACCCGCTCGCGTTATTTACTGGGCACGGGCAAACGCCTGCACGTTGACCCGAGACAGGCGGCGATTTGTATTCCACAGGCTGGCCGGCACATTTTTCCCTCCTCCTCCTGTTCGTGCCCGAGTCTGATCGCACGTGCGCCCTCGATCCCGCGCTCAAGTCCGATTCGTGTGCCACGCTCTTTGATTTTTTCGGTAAAGTCACGGAGGTAAACATTTATAATAAATTAACTCACGACGTTTCGGAAGCAACACAAGCCTCCGTCATCAGGTGTAACTGCTCCAGTTACACCTGATGAGCAGTTGAAGCAGTTACACCTGATGACGGAGACTTGTGTTGCTTCCGAAACGTCGTGAGTTAATTTATTAAAAAATTTTACCTACGTGACTTTACCGAAAAAACCAAAGAGTATGAATCCTTGCAGTCACGAAAACTTCAAATCTAGAATCGTGTGCCACGCTTCACCAGGGCCGAGAGTTGTGCGGGAGACTGGGTCTGGCGCGCTCAGTCCTGCACTGAAGGCAATCGTGAGCAGGACGACGCATTGCAAGTGGCATCAGTTTTATATATTCACGTGTCACGGTGGAAGCGGCTCGTGCGCGGGTGCTAGGAGGGTTGTTGCATCGCAGATATCGTGGGAGGTGGCGACGACTTGCGGAGGGAGGCCTTCATCCCGCAGTGGATAGCGCATGGCCGCTGCTGATGATGATGGTGTTGATATATAAAATGCAATGGCTATGTACGGCCCCATGGATCCTTGTATTTGCAATCTGGAATTTTGATCAATCGATTCAGATTCATCTTATCGGTTCTTTCGGTAAAGTCACGTAGAATGGAAATAATAAATGAATAAAAATAAAACATAATAAAATAATTCTCACGACGTTTCGGCCACAACGCAAGCAGCCGTCCTCAGGTGGAGAACAGGTCTGTTGAGAAGACAGAGTCTGAATGAGAACAGGTCTGTCGAGAAGACAGAGTCTGAATGAGACTATTTCAGACTGTATTTCTGACAGACCTGTTCTCTACCTGAGGACGGCTGCTTGTGTTGTGGCCGAAACGTCGTGAGAATTATTTTATTATGTTTTATTTAATTATTTTATTATTTCCATTCTACGTGACTTTACCGAAAGAACCAAGAAGATGAATCCCTGAAGTCACGAAAGCTTTAAATCGAAATTGATTCAGATTCGCCGGTTGAGTTGATCGCCATCCATCGCATGTTGGAGCGTGGCGTGCGGGAGGATCTTGCTTTTCATCAGGCAGCGACTGAAGAACACCTGCTCTAACCACGGGGAAAGATAGTCGAGGCTATGTGAATTAGATGTTTTGTCATGATGCAAATCTAATCCACTTTCATTTTATTAATTTCACTCTAAATAACAGAAAATAGTTAATCTGCATTGTAAAAATGTCATAATTGTTCATCGGCATACGTGCTTTCTGGGCCAATGTTTTCCAGTAGCATTTCAACAAAAATATGTTTTATTTTATTTTACCAGGTAACGCCCATTGAGCGACCTGGCCACAAATGATAGCTCAACGAAGTGGTGTATCATGTGGACATCGATATCAGCCGAATACTCTAAGCACACGTTTCTAAATGTCGAGGGAAAAACTGGAGGAGCAGTACAAAAATCCACGTGACCACTGAGAGAACATGCAAACTCAAAATATCGAACACACGACCTCCTGTATATCAGGCGTGGGAGTTAACATCTCCTAGCCCCCGTGGTGCCCTCTTTGTTCACGTGGGACAACTGTGGACGGTGTTCACTTGGTGAGTCTCGTCCACAGAGTGAGGCTTGCTAAACAAATCCCACTCGAAACATTGGTCCAAAAGCCAATATGTCGATGGACTAGAATGTGACGTTATTGCGACATGGAGAGATTCACTCTTTCCTGTTCATTTATAATTCATCACTCACAATAAAAAAAACCAATATTACCCAGGATTTATTACCCATGATGGCGCAGAATTAAATGTGCACGATGTCCCCTCCACGCTACCACGTGGCATCTCGGTTGTGGTGTTTAGATCTCCAACGGTTCCAGGTCGAACCGCGTGTTGTTCATCATGATGATGAATTCAGTTCCTGAGGAAGCTCCCGACACGCGGAGCGAAACGTCGGACGTAGTACCGAACAACACGCGGCAAGACCCGATAACTCATGAAAGAGATGTATCCCAGCCACACTGGAAGAACAAGCACGCTATTTCCAGCTTTGTTATCACCAACAAGGCCAACATTCACTGAATATTTTAAAACACACCAGTCGAGGCCTTTTGATGTCCTGCAGAGGTCAAACTCGGGAGTTAAAAGTCAGAGTGATTTCGTGCTCAATCTCCTATTTACAGCCCTAAACCAGTGGTGGAAATTCCTCATTCCTATAATGAGGGCGAGTTCACCCGTAAAGTCAACCACGGGTGGTTGTGGCACAGTGGTTGGTTGTGGCACTGTTGGTTGTGGTACAGCGGTTGGTTGTGGCACAGCGGTTGGTTGTGGCACAGCGGGTGGTTGTGGCACAGCGGTTGGTTGTGCCACAGTTGTTGTGGCTCAGCGGTTGGTTGTGGGACATCAGTTGGTTGAGGCACAGTGGTTGGTTGTGGCACAGCGGTTGGTTGTGGCACAGCGGTTGGTTGTGGCACTGTTGTTGTGGAGGTTACGGACAAAGAGGAAGCGTCAACACGGACGCCCTTCGCCGCGTCCCGAGGACGCTTGGCGACAGCGGAATCGAGAGACGCCCCCCCAACCCACCCCCTCTCTCTCTCCGCAGGAGGAATCCGTGCAGGCGAGCTGACGCCAGGCACTATATTTACTCTCTCTCTCGCACGGGGGGTGGCGGGACGGGCGATTCACTCTCATTTATCCTCCGCCACCATCGACCGAGCAGTTCGGGTGTCTTGCGATGATCTCTACTACGAGAGATTTCTAACACAAGTGCGAGGCTTCTGCTGACCGGCGCAATGCGTGAATAATATATATATTTTATATTCCACTATTCATCATCATCGTTATCATATGTCCACTTGCCGGATGAAGGCCTCGCCATGTCCTCACCAACCCTAATATCCCTGCAATGCTACACCTCGTCTCACTCCAGCAAAACACGGAGTTTATTTACATTGCACATCCGTTCATTTGGCTACCATTCCGTGACCAGTCTCACACAAGCCACAGCCGGTAGTGGGCACAGTGAGACGCTGATCTTCCTTCTCTTAATAGAGTTTTCTAAAAGCACTCCAACCATGAATTAACAACCCTCCATTTGCAGGCAAATTCGTTTGCAATTTTTTACCTGCTGTGGGTGATATTTCAATTTCATTTCTCCCTCTTGCAATAACGTTGCTTGTCGTTTCATATTAAGCCGTGATTTCCCCATGCGATACTCCGAACAATAACTTTGCTATTCTTGGTTCTTTCGGTAAAGTCACGTAGAAGGGAAACAATAACATAATAAAAATATAAAACAATATTGTATTGTTTCCCTTCTACGTGCCTTTACCGAAAGAACCAAGAATATGAATCCCTGCAGTCACGAAAGCTTTAAATAAAAAAAAATAAGATAATTGTTGTTTTACCCTTTTATTTGGCAACAAAACTGACACCTTTTTTACAAGGAGTCATGTTTGCATAGACCACAATACCTGCAGTTTATGCAAACATGACTCCTTGTAAAAAAGTGTCAGTTTTGTTGCCAGATAAAAGGGTAAAAAAACAATTATCATATTTTTTCTTCTGGCAAATGAGGTTCCAATGGTAAAAAAGAAATAACTTTGCTATTCGTTCCCAGCAACACATCCGTTTCACTTTGCCTTGAGCAGAGACCTCCACGAGTCGCGCCCTCTCGCTCAGAGGTCGGCACGGAGCGATCCCCAACTCGCCCACACAGCCCACCGGTCTCAACTTACATCTGTA
Source organism: Lampetra fluviatilis (assembly GCF_964198595.1). Classification (NCBI taxonomy): domain Eukaryota; kingdom Metazoa; phylum Chordata; class Hyperoartia; order Petromyzontiformes; family Petromyzontidae; genus Lampetra; species Lampetra fluviatilis. The sequence goes on from NC_136292.1 coordinate 8,630,765, forward strand.
GGGCTGTTACGGAGGGGCTGTATGTGTAGGGCTGTATGCATGGGATCACACGGGAAACAAGCACAGGGGGCGGGGCTCCGTGAGTGCTAACGGGGAGGTGCCCGCAACGACGTCCGCACCGGGCAGCCTGGGGGGTGGCCCGGAGTTGTGATCCTCTGAGGGGTATAAAGGGGGATGAGCCGGAGAGATCGGGGCTCAGTATTAGGATGGAGAAGGAAGACTGAAGACCGTCTAGCTAGAAGCCCTGGACTCACTTGAGACGCCGCCCTTGTCAGGGCCGCGCAGGACCGAGCAAGTGGCGTGGTCCCGCGACCCAGAGTCAGTCTCTGGGACTCCAGGTACCATAGGCCGGCTAACCAGTGTCGGCCCAGACAGCCTCCCCTAGCCCAGTAACTGGAGGACTACGAGGCAGATCAGGATAGCTAGCGAAGTATCCCCAGCTATCCGGGTGAGGGGGCCGATACCCCCTCTAGTGCTGTCCTGTTCTGACCGCTTACACGAATAAACATACGTGTGCCTCAACCTTGGTGTCAAGCGTCTTCAACGGTACTTCAACTGGTGTCAGAACATCTACGAACAATGGACACGCGCCGGACAGCTCGAGCCGGAGTACCACAAGGGGAGGACGACGCTGAAATTGTCGAGCCCGAGACAGCTCAACAAGATATCGTGCAGCCGGAGCCGGACGCATTCTTACCGGGGCATCACGATGAAGAGGAGCTGCCGTCAGAAGGACTGAGGCTGGCGCACGCGAGGCTGGCGGAGCTGCTTTATGCAGCTGCCGCCACGCTTGAAAACATCACGCGCCTGGGGGCTGGTGGACCACCACGGGGCGAGGGCAACCGACGTCCGGTGCGCCTTCCCGCCATTTCGACAGATTCAAAGTTTGAATCTCCCGCCTTCGCCGCGGCAGCTGCAGAGGGCGTGGCCGGCTCTACCTGGGGTCCGACGTCGCTCTCGTTGGGGCAGCCGCGTCATCGCCGGAGGGAGCGTCATCACGGCTGCGACAGGCGATCCCATCTGCCGTTCGCGCCGAAGCACTGCCGAATTCCGGGGACAGCAGCCTGCAGACTTCCACGACGAACGCTGTGCTGCAACAACGGCTGCCTCCGCTTAAGGAGTTCGTTGCTGCGGAGGGCGAATGGGGCGGCTTCCAGAGACGCTTCATCGCCCATCAAGAGATGGCCAAGTGGTCGGACGCTGAAGCTCTCTGCGCGCTGCCAGCGCTCCTCGACAGCGATGCACTCGCCGCTCTCACGTCGGCGCCGAGGGAGGAGCACTCCACGTTACGGATGGCGCTGCAGCTGCTGGCCGGGGTCTACGGGCCTTCAGCTGAGTGCAGACAGCAGTTCTACGATCGCCAGCGGGGGGAAAAGGAGTCGCCCCTGACGTACAGAACGAGTCTCCTGGCGCTGGCGAAGACGGCCTTCCCCCGTATGGATGAAGACGGCGTAGACGCGATGGTCACGGAGAAGATTCTCCTGTTAGCTGACGACTTGGACATCGCCGTCGTTGCGCAAGAAGACAAGGAGATGACTTCTCTCCAAGCTGCGCGGCTCCTCCACGCCAACTTGCTGTCGCTGCGACGGAGAGCCAGCAGGGCGAGGGCTGGGCGTGCGGTGGCTGCAGCCACCCTTCCGACGGAGGAGCTTTACGCCGTCGACCGTCGATGGCAGCAGGCGACGGGAGCACGGTCGGGCCGGGACGAGTCAAGCCGCCTCGACCGTCCGTCATCTCCGCCGGCGCTCCCGCGCTGCTTCAACTGCGGCGTCCGGGGCCATGTCGCCTCGGGATGCCGCTCTCCTCGACAGCGCGGGACGACGCCTCGACGGGACGCCGGTCCTCCTCCTTCCAAGCTCCACCAACATAACCCGGCGAGTCGCGGCACCCCACATGTTTGGCCCAAGCACACACCCGTTACACACTCGCAGACCACAACGAACGGGGGGCCGACATTGCGCTGCGACGGGCAAACACGCATCACTGCGGGGACTCGAATCGAACCCGGGCAGTGGTCCGTGTTAGCCCATCGTGTTGTGGCCGCGTCGTCGGGGTCGTCGGCTGTGGTGGGACACATTGACGGGGTAGAGGTACGCATCCTGGTCGATACGGGGGCATCGGCGACTATCATTTCCGAACTAATTTACAATATTCTACCTGTCCAGAGCCGTCCTTTACTGCCGGTCAACGTTCCATTCTATGCCGCTAACGGAGGCTCTCTTGGCATCATTGGACAGATTCGGGCGCAAATTTGTATCGGGGACATCAAATTATCGGGGCCTATTTTTGTTTCCTCCTCGCTGGCGGTTCCGTGCCTGCTGGGGACGGACTTCTTGGCCAAAATGCCGATCCGTATTTTGATCGACCAAGGATGTATTGAGCTTCCGTCGGGACGACGTATGGCGTTCCTGCCTTCCCCTGTTACGGCTCGAACGGCGTGCGCAACAGTCCCGGCGTTCGTCGTTAACACCGTTCGTGTGCCGCCGGGAGCTCAAATGTTAGTGCCTCTGAAACTTCGTTGGCCTTTCGCTAAGGGCGTTGGGGACCGGGGTATTGTGCTGGGACCGTCTAGGGCCGGGGTTAGTGGACCTCATTTGATTCCGGCCCAGACCGTCGTTAGAGGGGACGGGGACCCTTTCATCGCGGTCCTCAATGTGGGGTCGCAGACAGTGGTGGTTCCTCAAGGGACGGTGCTCGCTCACGCGACGCCGGTGCCCTGCGAGGAACCTACCGCGAACCACGTTGACACTGCTTCCCGGGCGCACCCACATTCGGACAGCGATGAAGGGTGGCTCGACGCGCTTTGCGCGGGATCGACGGACCTATCAAATTCAGAGCGCCAACAGCTTAGAACGCTACTCAGGGAATTTTCCGACGTCTTCAGTCGGAATAAATACGATTTGGGTTGCACTAATCTGCTGCGTCACCATATTGACACGGGTGACAGCGCGCCAATACGCCAAAATCCGTTTCGGTTAAGTCCCGCCGAAAAGGACCATGTCAAATCGGCTATTGATGACATGTTAGCCGCCGACATCATTTCTCCCTCCACCAGCCCTTGGGGAGCGCCGATCGTCCTGGTTAAAAAGCAGGACGGTTCGTTGCGGTTTTGCGTGGATTTTCGGCGCCTTAACAAAATTTCGGTTGCCGACGCATACCCGCTCCCACGGATGGACGAATCGCTGGACGCCTTGGCGGGAGCGCGATTCTTCTCCACACTAGATTTACTTTCGGGATTCTGGCAGCTGCCTCTGGACGATGATTCAAAGCCCAAAACTGCGTTCCGTACACCGCACGGCTTGTTCCAATTTAACCGGTTGCCGATGGGCTTACACTCAGCGCCGGCAACTTTCCAGCGTTTGATGGAATTGGTTTTGGCTGGATTACAATGGGAGTCGTGTTTGATTTATTTGGACGACGTTATTGTCTTTGGAAAAACTTTTGACGAACATCTCCAGAGGTTGCGGGCAGTTTTCCTAAAGATGCGGGCTGCTAATTTGAAATTTAAGCCCCAAAAATGCCATTTGTTACGTGATTCGGTGCGTTATTTGGGGCACATCGTGGGGCGCTCAGGTATTGCTACCGATCCCGCCAAAACGCAGTGTGTCAGCTCCTGGCCGACTCCCACCTCGGTGGGAGAGGTCAGGAGTTTCATTGGCTTCGCGTCGTATTATCGACGCTTCGTCGCTAATTTTGCGACGATTGCCAAACCCCTACACGCTTTAACATCTAAAGGGGTTCGGTTCCACTGGGGTCAGGATGAGGAAGCTGCTTTCTGCTCCCTTCGGGACGCCTTAGTGAAAGCTCCTCCCTTGATTTACCCAGATTTTTCGAGACCGTTTTTGCTCGACACCGATGCGAGCAACACGGGTATTGGGGGCGTGCTTTCCCAGGTGGTTGACGGCGTGGAACGGGTGGTTGCGTATGGCAGTCGGGTGTTGTCTCCAGCGGAGCAACGATATTGTGTCACCCGTAGGGAACTGTTGGCAATTGTCCATTTCATCCAACAGTATCGCCCATATCTGTACGGTCGGCATTTCACCGTTCGCACAGATCATGCGGCACTGCAGTACGCCCTGAGGGTTCAACAGCCATCGGGACAATTGTCCCGATGGTTGGAGGTCCTCCAGGAGTTCGATTTTGAAACCACCTACCGTAAGGGCGTTCGCCACACCAACGCAGACGCTCTGTCACGGATGCCAACCGCCTCCGAATGCGCATGCCTCCTGGGGTCGGGGCGTTGCAAGCCAGCAGGAGACATGATGGTTCCGGTCCTGGCGGCCGCCGCCAATGACGAAACATTGGTCACCGATGATATCGCGGAACAGGGAAAAGATTCCCTGCTTGGGTTGCCCGTTAATGAATGGGGGCGCCTCCAAATGGAGGATACCTCCCTCCTCGCGTTGCGTCGTCGCGCCGGGAAGAGGGGGCGGGGGACGGGTGATGCCGACGCTTGGGGGATGCACGCAGGGTTGCTCATGCATTGGGACAGCAAATCCCACCGTCACCGGCTGGTGGTCCCTTCGGGATTACGGGGTAAGGTGGTGTGGGCTGCTCATGAGCGCCTCCTCCACCTGGGTACCCAGAAAACCCTCGCCTTGCTCCAGCTTGATTTTTTTTGGCCGGGCATGACAAGGGATGTCGCTGATCTGTTGGCGGCATGCCCTCGGTGTGCGCAGCACAAACCACCGGCACGGGAGTCAAACCCGCCCTTGCAGTCCATCCAGGTCTCCAGAGTAAACGAACTGGTCGCGCTGGACATTCTGGTGCCATTCCCCGCCACCCCCAGGGGAAATAGATATTTGCTTACTGGGGTGGAATACTTTACGCGCTGGCCTATGGCCTGGCCCCTGGCAAATCAGTCGTCAGCAGCCATCGTGGACGCCTTTGTCCAAGGTTACGTCATGGACAAAGGTGCTCCGGAGCGGCTGCTGACCGACCAGGGTAGAAATTTTTCCGGAAAACTCCTAAAACAAGTCTGTGATCTCCTAGGAACGAAAAAAATTCGAACCTCTCCCTATCACCCGCAAACGGACGGGATGGTCGAGCGTCTGCATCGCACCATCACGTCTATGTTGTCGCAGCAGGTTTCGGACTCACAGACTGATTGGGACTTACAAATTCAAGGGGTTCTAGCGGCATACAGATTGGCTCCCCATGGTGCGACGGGATTTTCACCCTTCTTTCTTATGTATGGCCGTGAACCCGACCCACCTGTTCGGGCACAGCTGCAGATCCCCGCGCCGCTGGGTAAAACTAAATTGGACGAACACGTTAAATTTAACCTTGACAAACTGACTGAGGCGCGGGATGCTGCGAGGCTAAATTCTGACAGGCGTCAAAAGGCGAACGAGCGCCTCAGACTGGCTCGCGCGCACGTGCTGCAGTGGAAGCCGGGGGACAGGGCATGGCTGCACTGTCCCCAGGTACCACTCGTGACCTCCTCAAAACTCGTGCGCCCGTGGCGGGGCCCCGTCGAGGTTGTCGAGGTTTTGAGGCCTCAGTGCGTTCGTATCAAATGGGGGAGGCGCCGGTGGTTTGTACACCCCTCTAGGCTAAAACCGTTTGTTGCGGTGCGAGGCCCCACTCCACACACGCAGGGCCAAGCATGTGGGGGGTCGACCGACTCGGAGGGTCCGTCGCTGCTCTCGCCTGATGTGTTGCCGGCTGTCCCGCCCCCAGGTGCACCGGGAATGACGGGCTCACGCCCTACAACCCACACGGGTGATGCCGACGGTCGCGCGACTTCAATCGCGACCTCATCTCGAAAGGGACAGCCGCCACCGGATGGTCCGCCGTCCGGGGTTGCCCCGTGTGACGGGCCTGCGGCAAGGACGCGCGCTAAAATGCGCAGACTCTTATAATATACAAAAGGAAAATTTTTTTTTCTTATTTTCCTTCACGTGTCATGGTTACTGTGTGCTGCGTCGGTGGTGTGCTCCTGGCACACTGTGTGTGTTGTGTTGTGTGTGTGCTGGGGGTTCCTGGCGATTTGTATATACGTTGGGTTACGGAATTCGTATTTATTTGGGGGGGGGTGCGTCGGGTTATTTTCCCTTCGGGGTTTTTAGGGTTTTTATTGTTGTTATTGTTATTGTTGTTCTCTTCTTGTTATGGTTGAAAAAATTGAGGCACGCGCGGGGCTCAAGGGGTTAATATACCTTTATTGGAATTGTTGCAGCCGGGACGGCTGCGAGCTGTGTAGGGGGGGGTGATGTAGGGCTGTTACGGAGGGGCTGTATGTGTAGGGCTGTATGCATGGGATCAAACGGGAAACAAGCACAGGGGGCGGGGCTCCGTGAGTGCTAACGGGGAGGTGCCCGCAAAGACGTCCGCACCGGGCAGCCTGGGGGGTGGCACGGAGTTGTGATCCTCTGAGGGGTATAAAGGGGGATGAGCCGGAGAGATCGGGGCTCAGTATTAGGATGGAGAAGGAAGACTGAAGACCGTCTAGCTAGAAGCCCTGGACTCACCTGAGACGCCGCCCTTGTCAGGGCCGCGCAGGACCGAGCCAGTGGCGTGGTCCCGCGACCCAGAGTCAGTCTCTGGGACTCCGGGTACCGTAGGCCGGCTAACCAGTGTCGGCCCAGACAGCCTCCCCTAGCCCAGTAACTGGAGGACTACGAGGCAGATCAGGATAGCTAGCGAAGTATCCCCAGCTATCCGGGTGAGGGGGCCGATACCCCCTCTAGTGCTGTCCTGTTCTGACCGCTTACACGAATAAACATACGTGTGCCTCAACCTTGGTGTCAAGCGTCTTCAACGGTACTTCACATCTTCAAATCTAGAATCTTTCATTAAAAACCCACTCGCACTACGCGCGCAAGTGTGACAGCGAGAGAACGTGCTGTACGAACTGACGGTGTGCACTATTTAATCAACATATATTTATTTATGACTCTGACTGCGTGTGACATATGTTAGTGTAACACGTGGTAAGCTTTTTCGACCAATATCATCCATAATAGAGGTTTTTTTTGGGTTAGATCGCGTAAATGTAAATGTGTCGTTAAACCCGCCACCACCCGACGCAGCCAATTAGTAAGGGTTGTCACGTAAACAGAACGTTCCAGTTCGTTACTAGTACAGCACACCGGTGTAGTGTATAGTGTAGTGTATAGTAGTGTAGTGTATAGTGTAGTGTATAGTGTAGTATACTATTACAGCACACCGGTGTGTTGGAGAGCCAAGCCACAACATTCACAATCTGAGTATGACGTTTCACCAGTAATTGCAACTAGCTGTGATTACTGTGACATTGTTTGTGTGGATGCAAACCGACCAGGTTGCAGATGTGCGATGTTCGCACGCGCGTGGTTAGGCGCTTGCCGCGTGACATGGACAAGCACGATCGAGGCTGATCTTCGACACCATGGCCTTGGCTTGCGTTCAGCGTGGCGGCTAGCGCAGGATCGTATTGCCTGGTGGCGACTCGTGGAGACTGTTACACCCCGAGGGATATGCAGGCGATGATGATGATGATGTTGGTGGTTATGTTGTTACGTGCCAGGCAGAATCCCCCGGACTCCCTCGCAGAGTATTTTCCAGGTGAAATATTCCAATAGACGAGCGGGCAGGTAACGGTGTGGGTGAGCGGGGTGTGATTGGCAGCTTCTGTGTGGGCTACGGGAATGACATCCATTCGCCAGGCCGTCGTGGCGAGAGTGTGGGAGTTGCTGCCCCCTCGACCGCCCCGCAGCGCCCCAGACCATTACTTCATTACTTCATTCTTAAGACGGGAAACTCGATACGACCCATATCTCTACCTCCGACGCTGATGGATAGAAAAAGAAAATCACTAATGCTTTGGGATACGCTTACAGCATAATGAAAAATAGTTGCCGCCAGTTTAATTTGATTTTATAATCTAAAATAGTTTCATTATTACTTTTGTAGGTTGGCATGTTTTAAAGTCACACCTTCTCCCCTCAGTCGACATAGCGTGCATTCAGAAGATTTTTTTCCCCATTCCTGCGATGTTCACGATTGATTTCAATGTGATTAGAGAGGCCATTAGGCTTAGCTGATGACGGCTAAAGTAGTTGCGTTTTACTGCTCAAAGCGACTAGGCTCAGCATTAGAGCGGGTCACGTGATACCGGGCAGCACTCCTCGTATTGACTCGTGGAAAGGCTGCCAGCAATCGTGGGCGTCAAGTAAAAGTCTGCGATCAAAGGGCCATGCGTTCCATTGGCACGTCTTATTGGTAGGAAGGAGTGCAATGCTGCATCGATTAATTGAAATAAGGGTTCCTGTCCTGAAAATGTGTGATTGGTACAAAACGCATCGGAGCTACTCGTCGCTAAAATTTAAACTCGATAATAAATGCACAATATTGACGGAAATTTGAAAGCGTGGAAACCCCATTTACGTCTGGGCTACTTACTCCTCATGCAGAGCTTACACGGTGTCCATGAGGAAAAGTGGGAGAGTGGATGTTGGGCACCGACGATTCGTCATTTCACTTGGACAGCTTACTTACTTTCCACGCGGTGACCACGCACGTACACAGTCGGCGTGTGCATCGCCCTTTTATAAAATTTCGTGAGATTTAAGCATCTACGGACGGATTTTGAAAGCTCGTGGAAAGTGATTGACGATGTGCGGCTGCTTATAGCGATCACAAAAGCTGAGCGGTGGCACTGATGGGATTGTGTGAATTGAACATCCTCTTGACCCTGAACTCAACTACATTGAAAGCAGAGAGATTCAAGTTTTGAGTGTGACGTGAAGAGGGAGCGATATCCGTTTTGCTGTGTTGGTCAGAGAGCTCCATCTAAGCAGTTTGAAAAGAAGTTGTTGGCACGTTAAGCTCAGATATCTGAGACGGCAGCTGGTAATTGTGTGGCCAAGACAGGAGAAGCCACGGAGAGGTTCGGAGAAGAACTTGGCGGGTGCGTGTTGCAGTTATGGTCTGAATTTTTGTCATTAGCGAAGAGGCGCAAGTACAAGGCAAAATTATATGCCCAGCTTGGTTAAATCTCTGCGGGGAACATTTGATTGCAGACATTATAAATAAGAACATGGGGATCAGTAATGACGCAGCTGTAATGTCTGAGCGCGATAGAGTTTGGCAACTTATACAATCACTCCATCATATTTATAAACAAATATGTCATGGCTTTGTACGTAAATACATCTAAAGCGATGGTGATAATAGATGGTGGAACAGGCCGAACAATTTGATTCGTGCAAATATTTAGGAAAGTAAATGTCAAAACAACAATAGGTGCAAGAGTGAGATGAAATTCAATATAGTTTTTGGAAAAACAGGTAAACTGTCACGACTAACAAAATCTTTGTGAGTTGTTAAATGTTGTCATCGGTCCTCTACAGTTACGACGAATCGTGTTCCCAAGGATAATAGCAACAGATTCAAACACATTGTGGCGTGATAGAAGAATGCTGTAAATCATCTGGAAGGACACAATAATTAAACGTTTTAAAAATAATTACCAAATAACGAATGACCATTTTAACAATTAGCGCGCACGCAAACTGAAGTGGCATTTGCGGAGCACGCGGTACGCGCATGAAGTGGGAATGCGATCGTGAATATAGGCGGGGACGAATAGTTGGATCAAAGGAACGAGGAAGATGATGAAGCGTGCGGATGGGTGACATCAAAGAGGCAGCGACGAGATGAAGAGAAATGCGGAGCGCCGGGAAGCTTGGGGGGAGCGATCACGATCGCGGACCTCACAATCGCAGGTGGCACCCCGCGGTGGCGCTGCAAGTAAAATATGTCGAGAACAAGTTCACCTAGATCCATAACAAAGTTTTGATTACATTTTTCGCGTAAATATAAATGCATCGTTAAACCCGCCACCCCCCCGACGCAGCCAATTCGTAAGGTTTGTCACCGAGATAGGTTCAAAGAAAATAACAAGAAATAACAAAACTATTATTTGAACCTATCTACGTGACTTTACCGAAAGACCCAAAGAATATGAATTCCTGCAGTCACGAAAGCTTTAAGTCAAGATTTGCCACGTAAACAAAACGTGCCAATTCGTTACTATTTCAGCACACCGGTGTGTTGGAGAGTCAACCCACAACATTTATAATTCGAGTACGACGTTTCGCTGGTGATTATAACCAGCTTCACCAGGCTATTAACCATTATTGTGAAGAAGTCTTGTTTAGTATGGATGATATTGGTCGCGAAAGCCTTCGTGTAGCTGCTGATATTGTGAGAATTATTAATCAGAAACAAACGCAGCTTCTTCGTATAAACCAAAAAACATTTGACCAATTCACCGGGATTGCGCCCGATCTCATCAGATGTCAAAAGCTAAGCAGGTTTTAACCTGGACAGTGCTCGGATGGATCCACCAGCACCACCATCGTGTGTACCAGGTTGCCATCGGCGGCTGTGGGGTCGTGCTACTCGGTGGGCAGCAGAAGGCAGTGCAGCAGAAATCCAACGTTATACTGAACTTCTATCATCCCCACATCTACACACTGGCTTAACAAACCCGCACTAACCAGCGTGGTGAAGTATGGTCAAACAACCTCATGACCTCATCCAGTAGTGGACGGGCAATAAGGGGGGCCGCGCGAGTTCACGTGACCGCGCAAGACACGACAACGGATTTGGTTACATTTGGGCAGTTCCGGTGTGTGCGTGTGCAGCAAGACGCACACACGTACACGCATGCGCGCACACACACACGTGCACGCACGCACACGTACACGCATGCGCGCACACACACGTGCACGCACGCACACACACACGTGCACGCGCGCACACATACACGTGCACGCGCGCTCCAGATGAGAGCCCCGGCCCCGCGCGCCGGGAGGCGCTGGCGGCGCGCGTGGCCGGGACGCGGCGGAGCAGACGGAGCGCTTCGGGGCGGCGGTGAAATGGAGCCGCGTTGGACCGGAGAGGGCAGCCCACGGCGGGTGGCTGCGCCCTGTGGAGGCGGCGTGCGATGGAGCGTCTCCTCACGGCTAGCGACGTTCGCCTTCTGCTCGACATGGAGGGCGAGCCGAGGCTGCGGCGATCCAGCGCGCGAATGCCTCGGTCCCCAATTCCGCTTTCACGAATACCTGCTGAGAACCGGCAGCGGAAATGTGTTTAATACATCAGCACTAGAGAGACAAAGGCGGCCGGGCGTGGGACTTGTCACGCTACCCCCTTGGTGTGCCGTACCAGCCTTCGTAGGTGCTCACTAACAACGCTTGCCCCAACAGCCTGGGTGGGCTTCAATTTTCAGAGGAATTAATTCTAGATTTGAAGCTTTCGTGACTGCAAGGATTCATATTCTTAGATTTTTTTCGGTAAAGTCAAGTAGGTAAAATTTTTTAATTTAAATTAATAAAAGTAAAATGAAAATTAAATAAAAAATAATCACGACGTTTCCGAGGCAACACAAGCTTCCGTCTTCAGGTGGAACCGTCACAGCACGATAGCTGTATCAAGTATTTTTATGTTACTTTTATTATAATTTTTTTACCTACGTGACTTTACCGAAAAAAACCTAAGAATATTTCAGAGGAATTCTTTTGCACCTTTGTGAGACGCAGCGCTTGCGAATGACAGTCGCATCTCGAGGCTCGTAGAGGAAAGAGGACGTGTTGATATCGTGCGCGCGAACAGGGGGTTCCTCTTTTGATGATTAAGGAAGAATTTAGCGATGGGAGAGTAGGGAGAAGATCAATTTTCTTCACAAACATTTACAAAATGTTCTCCCGAAAAAATAATTGCCAAAAGAAACCCACCGTGCTAATCTTAAATCCCAATCTCCATTTAATAATCCAGTTGCATTATCCTTGCACGGTGAGTTTGCATTTTGTACGCGTCTTAATTATACTGCACGGTTAATTTCTTGGAATGCACTGTATACATCAACAATCTGTTCACATCGCCCATCTAAATTTATCGATCGTTTTAACCCCAAAAAAATCACCACACTCAGGTTTCCCGACAGCTGTCGATGCAACAGATTCAATTGTGGGCGATACGCTGGGTTGCTCGCTATAAAATTCCACATTGGTCGATGGCCGTCACTTTAGATTCCGAGCACGGCAAGGGAAGCCGTTTGTTTTCAAATTGACCTTTAGCGCGACCCCACCGCGGCTTCGTTCTCGGCGCGCGTTCAAATTCGTCGTCCGTTTGGACGAGGGTGGCTCACAGCGGCGTTCTCGATCACCCCCCCCCCCTTCCTCCTCCCCAACACCAAGCCTCCGTCTTCCCAAAGCAACGGAGGTTCTGTGGCCGCGCTAAATAACAATGCTGCTGACCGACTCACCCGGAACGTGCCCGGTCTCGTCAAATGTCAAGATCGAGCCTGGATCGTGCGTGGATGGGCGGTAGCCATGCGTAACAGGTGTTATAGAATGCTGCTGGGCTGCGTGGTGGGCAGCAGAGGACAGTGCAAGAATTTCCATTGTTACAATACGCTCCCAGGTCTACGCTCACAGCCTTCACCGACCCACAGCGAGCAGCGTGGCCAAGGAACCCTACGACCCACGGGGCACGAGGAGGCCACCGAGCAGCACTGGATTGTACAGACAGTACACGTGCACAAACACAATCACTCCCCATCTCAGAAATAGTCAATTTCAGTCGTTTCTAATATCTGATCGTCATCATCATCTTCAGCCGTGATCAATCCCCAAGGCGTCGCTATCTCTCGCTATCCTGCAACGCAATGATCCGCATAGCACCTGCACGTGCGCTGATTTCATCGCTTCATCTTCTGTGCGATCGTGTTTCCTACCGGGCGCGTTCCCTCCCCTCGGCTGTAATTGCTGCGCGTGCCGGGTGTGTCCATCTGTGCGGAACGGGCGCGTGGGCGCTGTACGGGCCCGCTGACTCGGCTTGGTTTGCCGTTGTTGTCACTTTTAATGCGGCGGTCGCGATAAACCCAGCGTCGCACCGCGCACTGCTGCCACGGGTACACGCCCGTAGCGGCTCGAGTAGCACGACCCCACAGCCGCCGATGGCAACCTGGCACACACGATGATGGTGCTGCTGGATCCATCCGAGCACTGTCCAGGTTAAACACCTGCTTAGCTTTTGACATCTGATGAGATCGGGCGCAATGCCGGTGAATTGGTCAAATGCTTTTTTGGTTCATACGAAGAAGCTGCGTTTGTTTTTGATTAATAATTCTCACAATATCAGCAGCTACACGGAGGCTTTCGCGACCAATATTATCCATAATAAACAAGACTTCTTCACAATAATGGTTAATAGCCTGGTGAAGCTGGTTATAATCACCAGCGAAACGTCGTACTCGAATTGTAAATGTTGTGGCTTTACTCTCCAACACACCGGTGTGCTGAAATAGTAACGAATTGGCACGTTTTGTTTAGGTGGCTCAATCTCAGTGAATTGGTCAAAGGCATTTTTGATTCATTCGGAGAAGCTGCATTTGTTTCTGATTAATAATTCCCACTCTCGCGAGCAATATTATCCAGTAACAGCAGCGACAGTGCAGCCCTCGACAAACAATATGAATAGGTGATTTGCGGAGCAAGCATTGTGCAAAATTAAAATTTCAATAATTCACCCGGACAGTCCCTTGAGAGGGAACGTCTCGTTTGCAAGGGCGTCCACGCAGCGAACGCACGGAGTGACACGTGGCCTTGAAATGCACGTGCACGGTGAGGAGACCATTAAATACCCCGGCAATTATTAAAACTCGTCGATGCATCGTTATCCCCAAAGGCAGGAGAAGCCCAAAGGTCAGAGCGGAGGGCAAACCTTCAAAAGATGGTGTCAACATTATGTCACTTTAATTGCCTCATCCACGCGATGGTATTGGACAGCGTCAAGACCGGATGCGGTTTGTGTGCAAGGTTAAGCAATAACGTCAGGGACCTAAGCGAGTCGTAACATGCACCGTAGCATCTCCCTGCCGCACTGGAGTCTGCGCGGTGTTGATTCACTTGACCCTTGCATTGAAAATGTGTATCGGTGTTGGCTGCACATTCACACGAAGTGCACATCCAGCCTGCTGCTGCTGCTATTGTCAGAGCCGGGGTGGAGCACCTCGCACCCGCCTCACTGGTGCACGACCAGGTTAGGAGTCAGAGTGGAGTAGGAGTCAGGGTGGTTGATGGTCCTGCATTCGCCGAGTCACTGCAACCACTCACTCACTGAAGGGCAGTCGCCTCTTTAAACTCTTCGATTGCTACTATTTTACTTTACTCATTGAATGTTCCACCTTTGTCGAGGACTCTTTACCAGACTGACCGTTTTATCTCATTAATCCCTGTGTTCAATTACTACCGTACTGCAGGTCACAACAGCACATTCACTCAACCACCCATTCACCCACAAAATCACTCACTCAATCAACCACCCATTCACCCACAACATCACTCACTCACTCAACCACCCATTCACCCACAACATCACTCACTCACCACACTGCGGGTCACAACAGCACACTCACTCACTCAACCACTCATTCACCCACAACATCACTCACTCACTCAACCACCCATTCACCCACAACATCACTCACTCACCACACTGCGGGTTACAACAGCAAACTCACTCACTCAACCACCCATTCACCCACAACATCACTCACTCACCACACTGCGGGTCACAACAGCACACTCACTCACTCAACCACTCATTCACCCACAATATCACTCACTCACCACACTGTGGGTCACAACAGCACACTCAATCACTCAACCACTCATTCACCCACAACATCACTCACTCACCACACTGTGGGTCACAACAGCACACTCAATCACTCAACCACCCATTCACCCACAAAATCACTCACTCACTCAACCACCCATTCACCCACAACATCACTCACTCACCACACTGCGGGTCACAACAGCACACTCAATCACTCAACCACCCATTCACCCACAAAATCACTCACTCACTCAACCACTCATTCACCCACAACATCACTCACTCACTCAACCACTCATTCACCCACAACATCACTCACTCACTCAACCACTCATTCACCCACAACATCACTCACTCACCACACTGCGGGTCACAACAGCACACTCACTCACTCAATCACCCATTCACCCACAACATCACTCACTCACTCAACCACTCATTCACCCACATAACTCACTCACTCAACCACCCATTCACCCACAAAATCACTCACTCACTCACTCAACCACCCATTCACCCACAACATCACTCACTCACCACACTGCGGGTTACAACAGCCTACTCACTCACTCACTCAACCACTCATTCACCCACAACATCACTCACTCACTCAACCACTCATTCACCCACAACATCACTCACTCACTCAACCACCCATTCACCCACAAAATCACTCACTCACTCACTCAACCACCCATTCACCCACAAAATCACTCACTCACCACACTGCGGGTGACAACAGCACACTCACTCACTCACTCAACCACTCATTCACCCACAACATCACTCACTCACTCAACCACTCATTCACCCACACCATCACTCACTCACCACACTGCGGGTCACACTTCTCTGTCTGCTTCTTCGCACTGCTCCGCTTTTGAATTCCCTCCCGTCGTCTCTTTTAATGCTTCAATGAATCGTTCAAAATTGTTTTTGCTGCACAAAAATTCCCGTGTAGCCAGTTACCCAGCCAGCTTGCGAGCGAGATCCGTGCTGCGTCAGCACAGAGCGACAGCCTCAGAGTGATCCGTCCAGGGTAGCAGTCAACATCGGGACAGAATGCGTCGGAGGTGCAAGACAAATTTCACGTATAAAGGACAAAGAATAGCAAAATTCATAAAACACGTGTTGAAAAAAATACAAAAGGTACCAATGAAAACAATACCAACAGCCACATTGCGCCAACAACGAGGAGCAGGATGGAGGTGATGATGACCGGTCGGAGAGGAGCGCCGTGCGGAGCGAACGCGATCGAGAGAATAAAGCAACAACAACAGCCACCGTCAGTCACCGTGGGCACGGCACGAGAGTGCAGCACGCGGATTGCGTGCAGGTGCAGCTATCGAACCGTACTCCAGGAGCTCGAAGTCTTTGGAAACGGTGGAGCGAGGGGGGGAGGGGGCAGAGCCTGAGCTGAGAGGTGAGGGCGGTAACGTGAGGCAGTAGCAGCAGCAGCAGCGTGGAGTGTGAAGAGCCGCCCGGTTTGTGTTTTGAGTCAGAACAAAGGAAGCACTCCGCGTGTCCCAGCCGAGAATTTATGGAGTTCGGACGTCCTTTACATATTTGCCAGATGTGTTTGAAAGGACTGTAAGGGTAAAGACACACCAAGTGATGGTTTCTCCAGGAAGTCCAGGAAGAACAAATTGTAGGTGATACAGAAGTTAACCTAATACAAGATGTATGTTCATATTATCTATTGCAATGTTTGTTTCTGGCATCTTTGATGCTTTTGGACATTTTGGCTCGCGCTCAGCAGCTCTGTTAAATAAACCTCCACTTAATTCTAGATTTGAAGCTTTCGCGACTGCAAAGATTCATTCATAGAGTATGAAACCTCCACTTGGCAGCGTGTGGGGGTGGCGGGAGGAGCGGGGGGTGGTGTCACTCCGCTTCGCTCTCCCAGAGCCGCGGGGGTCTGCGCTGGGAGCGGCCGTGCGGAGTGGCGGTGCTCTCAGGGATGAAACCCCCCAAAATCAATCGCTGCCCGCCCGCTCGCTCGCCCGCGGTGAGCGCAGGATCGACGTGGAGGGTTGCATTTTTGTTGTTGAAAATCATCTCTTGTCAATGCCACCACACCGTGATCCAGTGAGAGAGAGAGAGGGGAAAAACCAAGAAACACAAAAAAACGCGCTTCTGAGCGAAACGGATTTTGAATAATTTATCAGTCCCCTCTGAGCTAAGGATGTGAGGATTAGCAGGGCTTAATTTCGCCGGTCGACTTGGGTAGTTACCCAAGCCCTAGCGACATGTGTACCGGATGTGGTGTACCGGGTGGGACTCGCAATCAGGAGGTCGCTTGTTCGTTCTCCGGGCGCGGCTGCTGAAACGACGGAGCAAGTTTCTTAAAATCCACCGTCTCTGTCCACCCAGCGGTGTGAATGGCTGCAGCACGGTGGGTTCTCATACGAGGTCAAGGGGCAGTCCTTCCTTTGCAACTATCGCTCAATTGTCCCTTGCTCAACTGGGTTCTAGAGCCCGAGCTGCAGGGTGTGACGAGAGGTGAGGGACGTGGGGAAGGCCGACGCGTAGCAGAGGTCGCAACCGGGTACCCGATACCCGTACCCTACCCGTACCCGGCCGGGTACGGGTAGAGTACGGGTACGGCTGGGTACGGGTACCCGTTTGTGACCCTGGTGCGGCCGGGTACGGGTACGGGTAGGCCGTGAGTCACTGGTGAGTAACTGTTTGTCACTCATTTCCCAACGTCTTGTCTCTTCTCGCAATTCAAGTTCCTAGAATCAACCCACCCGTGCCTGCAACATGGCTTCATCCCAGAGGTCGCAATCAGGTACCCGATACCCGTACCCTACCCGTACCCGGCCGGGTACGGGTAGGGTACGGGTATCGGGTACGGGTAGGGTACGGGTACGGCCGGGTACGGGTACCCGTTTGCGACCCTGGTGCGGCCGGGTACGGGTAAGGAATCAAAACCCGTTTGCGACCTCTGACGCGGAGAGGGTTTGCAGTCGTCGAGTCGGGGTAGGATGTGACAACGGCGTGCGGATGAGGGTCTTGGTGGCGGTTGGGGTGGGGGAGGTGGCGGACGAGAGAGGAGGCGTGGGCAGAGGGCGAGAGGTCGAGATCGCTGAGTGGCATACAAGAGTTGCCCGTTCCACGCGCGGTGTACTTGCGTGTGAACTCGCGTGGATAATTAAAGAGGAAAAAAACGGTAGAGAGTAAGGGGCCGTCCAAAAATGACGTCACGCACCTAGGGGGGGGGGGGGTCAGACATTTGTGACGATGTGTGACGAGGGGAGGGGGGTTGAGAAATGTGGCGTCACATCAAAATGCGCAACTTTAAATAAATATAGACAACACGTTCTACTTAATTAAATAGACTTTTTAATAAATGTTTTCTCCTACAACATCAGAGTGCAGCGCCACATTAAATACGCACTTCAATGACGAAAGTTTAAAGCGATATGAAGCATGTTTTTTTTGGGGGGGGGCAGAGCTTTGTGACGTCATGTGACGAGGGGGGGGTCAAAAATCGTCCAAAATCGCGTGACGTCATTTATGGACGGCCCCTAACTTAAAACGATCTTCTCTGTGGAATAATAAAGATTTAAGCGTGTGGAGCCTTTCTGATCAAATAATTCGTTATTCACGCAAGCAATGGACAATCGGGATGTTTGTATTATTCATCGGAAGTTAATTTTGGGCTTCTTATGACATCTTTGGTGTGGGGTCTACGGTAATGTTATGATGGAGCGAGTGGATAAACGCCTTCAGGGTGATGATACCAGAGAACAAACTGGGATCTGAGTCAACACCGATCCCTGCAATGCTGCTGACAACCCCAAGTATGTGCGCGTACAAATAAACGCAATGTACAGTACCATTAAAGCTATGTTTAATTTATAAACATTTGAAAAGGCAAACATAAATATTTAAGTCAAGTCCCCCTCTACCTTTAAAAATATCATTCTATATTTATCTCAAAAAAGGCAACGTATCCCGCATGCTTTTCAACGTTAGGCAGTGCTGATTTTACCGCTCAACCACCGTCATCATCAGCTACGCTCTATTTACTGCTGGATGAAGGCCTCCCCAGGCCATTACCATCTCTCATAGTCCTGCGCTGTCACGGATCACCAAGCAACTACAAACCAGCTGATTTTTCTCGACAACCGGCAAAGCTCAGCCAAGGGTAACATTCCTACCCCTTGGTTTTTTCGGTAAAGTCTCGTAGGTAAAAAAATTAAAATAAATTAAATCACGACGTTTCGGGCGCAACACAATCGTCCTTCTTCAGGTGGGGACAACTTAGCGAAAGCACAACCGCTTAAGAAGGACGCTTATGTTGCGCCCGAAACGTCGTGATTTAATGTATTACATATTTTTACCTACGAGACTTTACCGAAAAAACCAAGGGGTATGAATCCTTGCAGTCACGAAAACTTCAAATCTAGAATTAAGGGTAACTTTCTACATTCCTACGACGGGAGCCAATATACCCATCGGACGGACACTTTTGCACAATTCTCTTTATGGCGTTCGTTTCACCCACACGAGAAGACTGATCATCTGAAACGACCGAGGCGTTTTGCATGAAATTGATTGAAAACAATCAGCCGGAAAGCTGCTTGCGCAGTCTGCAAACTCTATGCAGAGCAGCCGTTTTCAACCCGTGTCGTGGCTCCCCCTGGCCTGTCATGAGGAAGCGCAGCTGCGGCATGGATACCGTGCAGGGAAACGATTGAATGTCCATGTGGAACGTCAGCACCGAGGAGCGGTGACTAATTGCAGTAAAACACTACGTGAAGCACGCGCCTTACTGACACCACGTTCACTCGAGGCGTGATCTCTGTCCTTGAGTTGTGGTCTTGGTATCCTGGGCGGGGGGCGGTTGGGTGACCTCTGATCTTGACTGGGAGGCCACCACACCGACAATGTTGAGAAGCTCGTGTTTCTTAGTCACTGCCCGGCTCAGGCTCGAATTGAGCCGGCTCAAAGCCATGCACTCAACTTAAGCCGGCTCTGAGCCATGGTGCCAGCCATGTACAGGATATCCCACGAGCTGAGCCACATCTTTGAGAGCAATTAAGCTACTCGAGGCTGAGCCGATCCGCGACTACGGACACGGTGTCACGTGAGTGCCCGAGGCTGCGCATCAGAGAGATTGTGTCACATTGCCTCCTAACTCCGTGTTGCCCCCCTCCCTCCCCGCAACCCACCCCCCCCCCCGGCGTCCGTGCAGCAGCGGCCTGTGCGGCAGTCCCTGAGCGAGGCGCTGTGCCGCGAGTCGCACTGGAAGAGCCTGGTTCTCTCCGTGCTCATGTACGGCTGCCTGGGCGCGCTCGCATGGTGCCAGCTGACGCGCGTCACCGTCTTCACGTTCGACGGGCCGTTCCGCGCGGGCCGCCCGCTCGCCTACCAGCACAGCCCGTGCTCCAGCGGCTACGTGTACATCCCCCTCGCCTTCCTGCTCATGCTCTACGTGGTGTACCTCGTGGAGTGCTGGCACTGCTACGCGCGCGGCCAGACGCAGCAGCGCGCCGAGACGGGTGGCGTGTACGAGCGCGTCGAGCGCATGCAGGCGGCCACGCCGTGCATCTGGTGGAAGGCGATCAGCTACCACTACGTGCGGCGCACGCGCCAGGTCACGCGCTACCGCAACGGCGACGCCTACACCACCACGCAGGTCGGCGCGCGCGCACTCACTCACTCGCGCACTCACTCACTCACTCGCGTAATCACTCGCGCAATCACTGGCGCAATCACTGATGCAATCACTCGCTCACTCACTCGCGCGCTCACCCGCTCGCTCACTCGCCCGCTCACCCACACGCTCACCCACGTGCTCACCCGCGCGCTCACTCGCGCTCACTCGCTCGCTCACCCGCGCGCTCACTCGCTCGCTCACTCGCGCGTTCACCAGCGCGCTCACCCGCTCCCTTACTCGCTCACTCGCGCACTCACTCGCTCACTCACTCACTCGCGAAATCACTCGCGCACTCACTCGCTCACTCACTCGCGCACTCACTCGTCCACTCACTGGCGCACTCACGGACTCGCTCACTCACGGACGCGTGCACTCACGAAGCCGCCGTCCGAGCGTTCTCACCATCATCTCTGTCATGGTTTCCGTTCGTGAAGTCACCCGAAGAGGCACTAAAATAAATATTGGTTGGGTAGGGGATGGCGAATGTCCCCTTTTGCCCCCACACCACCAAGTGTTTTGAGAGCACCAGCTGTCCGCACACCAGAACGGTTGGACACCGCTGTCACAGAGCACATTTGAGATTTTTAAAGATGAATATAAGATTGTAAATTAATAATTATTCGATGCAAAAAAACATAATTATTACGTCTACTTAAAATTTTAGATGCACGTATTTCTGATCCACTTTACCCCTCCAAAAAGTTTGGCTGGATGCGCCACTGAAACTTTGTGAAGACTTAACTAAAGGAAGCCTACATAAGGGAACGAATTGGATACCAATAACTTCAGATTAAATTTCTTCTCTGGCATCAATGAGATACACACACCTTCCACATTGTGAAGAGTGTTTGACAGTCGGCTCTGCACTCTGCACTCGTGTACAGCATCTTGAGCCATCTCTTTTGCGAATCGCTTCAGCAGTTGGATGAGCGTTTCCGAGTAAGGGCAGCACTAACAAGAGCAACCAGGTACAAATAACAACGAGCAAACTAGAAATCACTTTGCACTGTTCATTGAAACGAAAATCAGATCTCCGCTTTAGATATACAATTGTTGAGTCTAGATTTGAAGCTTTCGTGACTGCAAGGATTCATACTCTTAGGTTTTTTCGGTAAAGTGACATAGGTAAAAAAAAGTAAATAAATATATCTATTTATTTGCACCTTCGTCACAATAAATAAATAAATACATATATTTATTTTTTTCTAATTATATTTCTTTATTTTTACCTTCGTCACTTTACAAAAAAAAACCTAAGAGTATACAATTGTCATTTACAAACGCTTAGCCATCGTCATCGTCGTCATGTGTGGAAATCAATGGGCGCGTGGGTTCACGCGTGGGTTGACGCGTGCGCGGCGCGTGTCTCTCCCCTCCTCAGGTCTACTACGAGCGAGTTAACACACGAGTGGCCGAGGCCGAGTTCGACTACGTGAACTGCGGCGTCAAGGACATCTCCAAGGGGCTGATGGAGCTGGAGCAGCACCCGGTGACCAAGCTGCGCTTCACCAAGTGCTTCAGCTTCGCCAACGTGGAGTCGGAGAACGCGTACCTCACGCAGCGCGCCCGCTTCTTCACCGAGAACGAGGGCCTCGACGACTACATGGAGGCGCGCGAGGGCATGCACCTCAAGAACGTCGAGTTCAAGGAGTGCGTCGTGGC
Organism: Lampetra fluviatilis; assembly: GCF_964198595.1. Taxonomy (NCBI): domain Eukaryota; kingdom Metazoa; phylum Chordata; class Hyperoartia; order Petromyzontiformes; family Petromyzontidae; genus Lampetra; species Lampetra fluviatilis. Next base: position 8,652,711 of record NC_136292.1, read on the forward strand.
CTTCTCTGACCCCGAGCGGCCGCCGTGGTATGTGTCGCGCCGCGTCTTCTGGCTGGCGGCCGTCGTGATGCTGTCGTGGCCGCTGCGCGTGCTCATCGAGTTCCGCACGGCCTACGTGCACTACCACGTGGAGAAGCTCTTCGGGCTGGACTACGTGCCCGGCGTGACGCCGTCCGACGAGCCGGCGCCCTGCCGCCGCATCCCGCGCGTCAGCACCGTCGACAGCATCGAGCTCGAGTGGCGCATTCGCTCCAACCGCCAGCTGGTGCCCAGCTACTCCGAGGCGGTGCTCATGACCGTGGGGGCGGCGAGCGCGGCGTGCGGCGCCGGCGGGGGCGCCGGCGGCAGCGCCGGCGCCCTCGCCGCCAGCGGCTCGGGCTTCATCCGGCACTGCGAGCGGTGCCACCGCACGCGCAGCAGCCTCAGCATCTTCTCGCGCGGCGCTTCGCAGAGCAACAGCAACGGCAACACGGCGGCCACCAACACCACCACGTGCGGCTCGCGCTTCTCGCTGGCGGCCAGCCGCTTCTCGCTGGCGCGGCTCTACGGCTCGTGGCGCAACGGGCTGTGCGGCAGCGGCGGCCGGGTGGCGGACGCCAACGGCGACTGTAGCTGCGGCGGCGAGAACTCGCGCTGCGTGTCACGGCACCACATCGTGGCGCACGAGGAGCCGCCGCCCGCCTACTGCGACGCGCTCTACTTCCCTGTGCTCATCGTGCACCGCACCGAGGGCTGCGTCGGCACCGAGCCGGCGTCCACGCAGACGCCTTCCCAATCCCTGCAGAGCCGCGGACACAGCATGGAGACGATTCTGTAGCGGGCACCCAACTCGGCGGGGCGGAGCCGTCGAGTGAGCACGCGGGAGGCCGCAGCGCTGTGTTCCGTGGCCCGGAGGGGCCCGGACTGCGCAGACGGCGGACAGGGGACCCCGTTTAATTCATTCATCGCACCGGGGCCGACGCCACCCACGCCGAGGCACTGGCCTGAACCCCCTCTGCCGCTCGCCCACCAGAAGCCACCCATGTTTGGGATTATGGAGAGAATCCGCTTGTGGCCATTACGCCGCGATGCGGCGACGGCTGTCCGACGATACGATAAGCAAGGCAGACTATAAACAGCAAAATAGGACCAAATCTTACATGTGTTGTAAATAGCGTTCTTAGATTTCGTACCGGGTCCATGGCACACAGCGCAGCTCCACATTGCGATACAGAACACGCTTGCCTATACATCGGGTGGGGCCTCTCTCTCGGCAGCAAGATGAACACGAGGTGCCGGAGGCTGATGTTGATCTGTGAACCGAATGGACGTCGTGAATGACACACACACACACACAGATGTTTACTGGAGTTGTATGACGATGTTGCTATATACTAGTTACAAAAAAAAAATTAACCTGGTTTTTTTTACGTTACTTTATAAAAAAAAAATGTATTATTGCACACACCACGGCTTCAAATGAATTCCACTCGTGCACTACGTTGTACGCAGAACGTGCTCGTGCACACCGCTAAGACGAGCGAGGAACCGTGATAGGTTCACGACGTCGAAGAGTGCAGCGATGGGATGGTGCATCATCAGTGGGGTCAGCGGAAGCGCGTTTGGGTATAATCTGAGGGGCATTTATCGAGCGATGGTATGTCACGTTTAGAATGATTGCCCCCTAAAAGCATGATTACACGTCTTTGTACTCCTGATATCTATTGACGAATTTATCAGTAGCTTGAATTTAAAATATACTCACCAATTAACGAAGGGTAAAGAACATGCTCTATGTTAAGACTTATGGGATATCGTTATATCAAGGCTCACGTAAGTCAAAGTGCTTTTTCCTATATAATAAATTCACAGCACGTGAAAATGGATATGTATATGTCATTGACAACTTTAATTTGATGCATTTTTCCTTCACATATTTTGTAATATTGTGTCGACGTTTCATTAAAAATGTATACGGTACAAATTTTTCTTTAAACCAATTTTAAGATTTCGATTTAAAGCTTTCGTGACTGCAGGGATTCATCTTCTTGGTTCTTTCGGAGTGGGGATCTACGTGACTTTACCGAAAGAAGAACAATTTTAAGATGTTTAATATCATCACTTTTCCCCCTGAAATGTGACAATTTTGACACTCAACAAATTACAATTCCCAAATAAATACTGAAGAACCAGCAAGCGGTGTTTGGACGCATGCCGAGTTGCAGTTCAAATTATTCTGGACACCCGTGTGCAGACAAACGGGACAACCATTGCCGTGGCAAAAAATGTACTGCTCTGGTCTGCCGTTTGGCTGTTTTCCATAAATATGTCATGCTTCGCGCGTGATTTATGTTGTCATAGTAAGCTGTCTATAGTGAGAAACTGGCACATCGGGACATACGTTTAACTGTTAACGCGTCGCCGTCAATCGGTATGTATCACGTGACACATGGGCTTTTGGGAGTCAGGAGTGCCTCGTCATGGAATAATGCTTTGGGAAGTCGGAGTGGGGATCGGAAGAGCGGATATTAACACAGCATCATCCGGGAATTTTGTGAAATTCAATAAGTGATTTAAAATATGAACCGCATTATGAAGGTGATGTATTTTGGGGTCAATATGTGTACAATGGGTCAATGTATTGAGCTAAATGAACAATTATAAATAGTAAAAGGCATGGAACAAGCAAAAGGAGTATAAACATAGCGGCAGACGTCCACGCAGGTTGCCGCTATATGCACCGCTGCAAAGTGGCACAGGAAACGAGACGACGCATTTCTAGCGATAACGGCACGCGCACAATTTATTGCGTTAAAACGAGGAAAGAACCCCAGGTAACTGATGTTTATTCTATTATATAGAAACACAAATGTGTCGTGTTTAAGCGCGCGTGTGTGTGTGTTACGTAAAACGAAAGAACAATTCCGCCTTAGCTAGTGACCTTTGTTGTTATTTAGTTGCTGATAAGTTAATGTGAATTCGGTGGAAAAAAAAAGGTGTGAAAAACCCACAGTACTTTGTTCTTGATGAACTGTGACGTTTTTGGGTCTGCTACTCAAGTTTATCAAAAGTGCATGCAATCAGGACTCCAAGTCAGTCGATGGCAAATTCCAGGCCAAGGTTTTGCGAGGCACCTGTATGTAAATGTCGTTTGTTTGACCAGACGATGGTCCGTTGAGTTGGATGCCATTAACTTAACACAACCATTCCAAAGCTCTGTGGCCATAGAGCGACAAAATGTTGAAGAGGAGATTAAACACTGTCTTTAGATGTTGTGTTTATTATGTCTGTGTGTGTGAAATTAACTGCACATGAGTGACACTGTATTTTTTATTGTTATGCTTGTTTACCCAGCGAAGCCTCACTGAACCTGAATACTTTTTCAGGAGTATCCTGCCGAGTTTTCATAGTAGGCGGCGATGATGCTGCTCTGTATAATTCCAATTGAATAATTTTCAGGTCATTTTTCAGCATTGCGATGTTTTGGCCAATAACCGTTACATTGTGTGATAATTTTAGCTATGGGAAAGAAAAAAACAACAACGGAGAACCCAGACGAAATCCATGCAGAACGATCGGAGAATATACAAACTCCTTGCAGAAGGGCACCCACAGTTGGGAGTCGAACCCAGGCTCTGCTTGCTGTAAAGCACTAGTGTTACCATCTCGCCACCGTAACTTGAGATAGTGCAGCCGATGTAGTGTTGCTGTGTGGTGTAACAAACTGCAGACTCCGGTATTTCCAGCCACGTGGCTTTCATCCAAAAATCTCATCCGAGGACGCAATTTTGTGCTGAGCCGTGGCTGTTTGTGTACCTCTCTCAGCACCAGGATGCACTTTATCGTATGAGACGTCTGTTAGTAATTGAGACCGCTCAATACACACTCTGTATCTGTGGTTAATTTATCGTTTGGCAGCTGTGGAGATGCATGTATCACTCACATCTCAGGACACTGATATCCACAATTCACAGTCCAACTTAATGTCAAATGCGGTCATGTACGTAAAATGTGTAAAGTTATTTAATTTTGAATATTACTGATATGGGCAATAAAAACAAATCAAAGTATTCGGTTGTCAATCTATTATTATTATTTTGCTTATGTAGTTTGTCATCTAAAATGTAGATTATGGGGTTAAAAGAAAGTGTGTTACAAATCTGAATTGTAGTCTATCTGTTGCAGCTCTCATTATCGGTGCGTGAATTCAGAGCCGGCCCAGCCACTAAGCGACCCTTGCAATTGCAAAGGGCCCCGTGGCCAGCAGAGGGCCCCCTAGAGTCACTGCTAGCTAGTGGGTGAAAAAAATCATACATCAAAGGGGCCTCCAACCAAATTTTGCTTAGGGCCCCCAAAAGTCTAGGGCCGGTTCTGCGTGAATTCAAGATGGATATTCCGTCTCTCCCTGTGTACTGGCACCGCATATGAACCAGTGGCATGCCTGTTCAGTGTGCAGGCGGTGCAACTGCAGCGGGGCCGGTGGGCCTGAGGGTCCCAGTTAGTGGGCAATGAAGAGGGGTCATACATTGGACAAAGAGAGGAGGGGGGGGGGTGTGCATTAACATTTTCGCACCACACTCCTCCACCACTGCTGTGAATGACCTCACCAATCGTCGTTTGCCAGTTAATGTTTAAAACACGTTCACTCCAGCAACCCGTCAACGCGTTATTTAGTGTCATAGTTCTCAACAAGATGAGATTCATAATTATACGAGACTAATGCCAAGCAATTGCCACAGAGGGGGCTTCTGCATTGGCAAGGAAGTTGGAGCACCCAGAGAAGACACCGTGTACGGACACGAGAGGGTGACACTCAACACTGCCATCTCCTGGCCATCTTGTACCCCAGTCGTACAACACTTGGCAAGCCGTGGTGGCGGTCACCCATCCAAGGACGAATAAATACAATTCTAGATTTGAAGCTTTCGTGGCTGCAAGGATTCATACTCTTAGGTTTTTTCGGTAAAGTCACGTAGGTAAAAAATACAATCAAAATTAATAAATGATTTATTATTTTATTTGTATTATTACTTTTATTAATTTTAATTTTATTTTTTACCTACGTGACTTTACCGAAAAAAACTAAGAGTAATAAATACAAAGCTGCTTAGCTTCTGAGAACTAACGAAGTCAGGGGCGTTCAGTGTATTGTATTCACAATCAACAGTCTTGGTACAGTCGCTCACTCATCATCGGCAGTCAATCGCCTCCTTAGGGGCCGTCCATAAATGACGTCACGCGATTTTGGACAATTTTTGACCCCCCCCCCCTCATCACACGGCGTCACAAAAAGTCAGACCCCCCCAAAACCATATGTACATTTTGAAAATTAAACATGCTTCAAATCGCATTAAACTATTGCCATTGTAGTGCGTATTTAACGTGGCGCTGCACTCTGATGTTGTCGAAGAAAACATTACTTAAAAGTCTATTTAATTACATACAACGTGTTGTCAATATTTATTTAAAGTTGGGCATTTTTATGTGACGTAAAATTTCTCAACCTCCCCCCTCCCCTCGTCACACATCGTCACAAATATCTGACCCACCCCCCGTAGGTGCGTGACGTCATCACACTGGCATTGTCTCCGCATCATCAAAGGTTTGTACACGAGGCCATCCAGATATACAAACACAACTTCAACCGTGATGATGGGCACAAATTGAGCAATCATTTGGAAATATGTTATTAACCATGTAAAAAAAGATTTAACTACGCATATTTGTACCATCTTATTTGACAGGTACTATTCTACTTTACCGAGTGTTGACATCCCCAGCGTTTAACAGTGCTGCTTTTTAAATCCTTTATATTAAGTTCGCTTGCTTGCTTACGACCGTGCAAATCTTTCGGTCATTTTTTAACCCACTTCCCGTGATCCAATCGAGCTGACATTTTCCACACAGACTCGTTGTGCGTGACAATTAATGTTCGTGAAAATGTTTTTCCAAAATTTTACACTTTTTAGGACAAAAATATTATATTTAATTACCAATTGCTTAATGGTGCAATGCAATCATCTGACCCATAGGTGACAGCCACCCCAAGCCAGAGGACGAGAGGACTCTAGCCGCCACGCATATAAAGGATTTATAGTGAAAAACTTTGTTTTTACGGGTTATACTTGTTTATGTTTATTATCAGCTAACACCGGCCACAACCCCGAGTCGATGTGCACCATTGTTCTCTTTTAGCCCCGCCCCCCTCCACCGTTCCATGCATTGGCTATCACATTCAGATAAGCCCCTCCCCCCCTTAACTCGTATATAAGATCTTGTCTCTTGGACTTTTCCTCACTTGATACAGTAAATTTGGCTGTGACGGTCCCACCTGAAGACGGAGACTTGTGTTGCCTCCGAAACGTCGTGATTTAATTGATTTATTTAAATGCAAATGTTATTATATTATTTATTATATATATTATTATATATTTTTTTCATTTTTTTTATACCTACGTGACTTTACCGAAAAAACCTAAGAGTATGAATCCTTGCAGTCACGAAAGCTTCAAATCTAGAATCGTCACCGCCAGAGGTGTGGACTCGAGTCATGTGACTTGGACTCGAGTCAGACTCGAGTCATGAATTTGATGACTTGCGACTCGACTTGGACTTGCATAACAATGACTTTGTCCCACCTCTGAGATGTGGACTCGAGTCATGTGACTTGGACTCGAGTCAGACTCGAGTCATGAATTTGATGACTTGCGACTCGACTTGGACTTGCATAACAATGACTTTGTCCCACCTCTGAGATGTGGACTCGAGTCATGTGACTTGGACTCGAGTCAGACTCGAGTCATGAATTTGATGACTTGCGACTCGACTTGGACTTGCATAACAATGACTTTGTCCCACCTCTCGTCACCGCACACAGGCACGCGCAGCACTCCGGGTTGTCAACATTCGGAATCGATTCCCTTAAGCGCGCACTTCGATTCACCTTCAGCCATATTAACGGAATCGAATCGTTACGACGTCTAAGGAAGAATCGCGCGCACGAGCTGAGATCACATTGACGGCCGCTGCTGCTGCTGCCGCCTCTATGTTGGAATCTGGGAGTCTACTAATTCCAGGTGATAGTTTGCGATGTCCTATTATCGCCATCGTTATCCGACCAGCCCTTACGAGGCTTACAGCCGTGCCATTCGTATACTCGAGCCGCGGGTTGTGGGTACAGCGAGCCCACGCTTGCTTTGGTGCAGTGCTCACAAAGCCTGCGGCCTGCGTCGCGTGTGGATGATTCGCACCGTGAGGAGGGAGTTTCAGGGCTCTACAGCCTCGCCATATTCACGACTATAAAGTTAGCGATTGTAATTAAAAGCGGCCTTGTCAATGAGCGAACGCTGGAGCATAGTGCAGCAACAACGATTACATTCGCCCATACCGGCGCTGCCCAGGCTCGTACGCCTTGCGTAGCTTCTAGCGAGAGCTTCGAAGGTTAAGGGGCCGTCCATAAATGACGTCACGCGATTTTTTGACCTCCCCCCCTCCTCGTCACACGGCGTCACAAAAAGTCAGACTCCCCCCCCACCTCAAATATGACGTCACAAAGCTCTGCCCCCCCCCCCCAAAAAAAATGAAACATGCTTCAAATCGCTTTAAACTATTGTCCTTGTAGTGCATGTTGAATGTGGCGCTGCACTCTGATGTTGTAAGAGAAAACATCAAAAAGTCTAAGTACAACGTGTTGTCTATATTTATTTAAAGTTGCGCATTTTGATGTTACGTCACATTTCTGAACCCCCCCCCCTCGTCACACATCGTCACAAATGTCTGACCCCACCCCCCTCCTAGGTGCGTGACGTCGTTTATGGACGGCCCCTAAGCTGTGAGAAAATTGATGAGCGCCGAGTTGGATTCCAGGCCGCGGATAACATCAGCAGTGAGTGGGATCATTCCCCACCTCACCAACACACGCTGATCGGCGTTGGTGAGCTGACACGGCAACCCCCCATGACTGACACGACGTGGGGAAGACGTTATCACGCGGCATGGTAACAAAGATCCGCACAGAATAAGTTTGCAACCTGCTTGCTGTACTGCCGGTTGCTGCCCACCTCCCAGCACAGCCGCTTTGGGAGTTTACAAAGTGCCGGGTCACAACTTTGCGTTCCTGCTACACCTTGCAGTGTTCGCCAACAGGGCTGATCACCAAGTACGAGGTAGGGGGCCACCCATTTAGTAGGGACGCAAAAATCTGTCAAAGCTTGACCCCTCACCCCCTCCCTGTACGCACGCGAACCTCTTACATCCCCCACCACCTGCATACGTATGCCTGATGCACCCCCCTCCCCCCCAATTCCTATAGAACGGTTGATATTTAATCCACGCAGAAACGATCAATGATGAATAATATTAACGTGTTTAAGCAAATAGATAGTTCACCGCGGGACTAACTAACTCATTTGCTCATTTGAAGGCCAATGTAGACAAATTATTATCGAGGCTTCACCACCCCCCCCCCCCCCCGTTTCCAATGCGTACATTGTCAGTAGACCCCCCCATACGCAAGCGTACGCATTTGGGTTAACCCCCCCTCCATGCGTCCTAAATGGATGGCCCTTAGGGGGCTATGAGGCACCTACTTTGTACTCGGGGGGGCCTCCAGAAAAGGGGGTGAGGGAGGGGAATTCTGCGTGGCGCGATGTGTCCTGCTCCACGCCTTGTTTGTGTTTGTCTCAATATCTCACTCTACACCTGTCTGCCTGTGTCTCTCTACATCTCTCTTTCTCTGTCCGTCCCTGTTTATATGTGTCTTACTCTGTGCTTGTCTCTCCGTGTCTCTGTCTCTCGCTGCATCTCTTACCCCGTTTCCTCTAACACATCCGCGCCGAGGCAGGGTAGGCCCCTCAGTACGAGTCATTTTCCTCTATTTGCCATGCTGAACCAGAATCAAGCCATGATAAATTGACCTCACCAGACGTATGAATCTAGATAGTGGGGCCAAGCAGGGCCAGGTGCATTTCTTGGGACATTTTATCTCGGTACACAGAAGACAAAGTTACTGCATCATCCACATGCGTCTCGAGTCGTGCATCACATATAATGGCAGTGGTATGGCTCTGCTTCTGCAGTGGTAAAGTATCCTGGCACCTCCTGAGCCGCGCTGGGCTGGCTCAGCAAGGCCCCGGCATGACTCGGTCGTATTGTGGCAAATAGATATCTGTCTCTCAGCAATCCACACGAATGGCAATGAAGTTGTCTCATAGCAAATCTCGTGCTGCTCGTCAACAGACCGCGCGCGGCAGGCAAGCCAGCAAGGATGCTCGCCCGGCCGAAGCCCGGGGAGTCGGAGGACGACCTGCTGCGCTTCCAGCACGAGTTCCTGGCAGCGGGTGCTACGCCGGCTGTGTCGGTGTTCAAACGTGCCGACAAGCGCAAGGGCGGCGAGGCCGGAGGAGCCGGCTCCCAGGGAGCCGCGGGCCGTGACGTCGTCTCTCCGCAAGGTAAAGGATAAGTAATTGATTCGCTCATTCAGGTTCGTCGTTTGTCCGGGAGAGTCTGACCGAGTCTCAAAGCTCTTTCAGGAGGAGGGTCCTTCATTGGGATGATTGGCCAATTAAATTTTTACGTGGGAGGAAATCGGAGAGCCTGGAGAGACTGGAAGTTTCCACCATGCTAACACACGCACGTAGCAAATAGCCATGCATGGAAAGGATACCCGTAAATAAATGCATTAAAGTGGAAATATTAACAAAAAACTAAATAAATACATTCAGCGTAAATTATATGTAAATCTATGTAAAGTTACTATTATTTTAAGTATTTTCAGTATGCTAGATATTGCCTATAACTGGAAAAGGCTCCCCCCCCAATAAGTCTGGCTTTGTGCGGTTTTCTGGTAAAATGTCTGTTCATGTTTTATCAAAAATGTTTTATAATTAGCTTGTTTACCCAGGAAAGCCTCACTTAGTCTTTCTAAAGAGGGCCCTGCCAAGTTTTCACATTCATGAATGTTGCTTTGTGTCAACTCCAAATTGAGTAATTTTCAGGTACATTTTTCAGAATTGGGATGTTTGACCAACAGCAGTAATATTGTATGCGTGTTTTTAGCAATTGGAGGAAACTGGGGAACTCAGAAAATCCATGTAGCACAGGGGCAAGGCATACAAATTCTACACAAAAAAGCAATTGAGTAAGGAATGGAACTCAGTCCTTTTTTGCTGTGAGACACGAGTGTTACCACTGCACCACCCTGGCACTCAAATGTGAGACCCAGTGTCAATTTAACTTGCTTCGGTAGCCCTACCGGAGATGGCGCCACAACTCGACTCGGTGCCGGTGAAGAAGTCGCGGTTCCGTGTGGAGATGTCCGAGCGAGCCGCTGCCATGGACACGGACGAGGGCTCGGAGGGAGATGCGGAGGCGCGGATGAACCGGCGTGACACGCACATCACCGCCGTACTCTCGCACATTGTGGTACGTCGCCCGCTCAGCGTGTCGCCCAATGGCAGCGGCTACTGCTGTGCATGTCCTCCACAAACATGCTCGCCAGCTATTACACGTGCACCTCTACAGTTCTTTTGTTAATCCCCTGCTGGATGATTGCCTCCGCACGTCGTGTTGATATTGAGGGTCTTTCGACGATACTTAGGGAAAACGCGCAATAAAGGTTTCAGAAGTACAATACAACAATGGATTATGCTGTGCTGCCCAATACTACGTAGGCCCGGAAGCCCTCTTGACAATTTGTGTTTCAGTTTTTCAGTTTCATTTATTAGGTGTCACCCTGTGAGCCATGCGGCTCTTGACTCGGGTGCAACCGCAACAAAACAAAAACATGAACAAGAAACATCTTAAAGTGACTACATGCAATAGAAAAATCCTAGAAAAAACAGCAAAGTCTTCCAGAAAAAAAACACCGCATTTCAACGCTGTGTGCAAAAAATCCCAGTGGGATGCAAGTCAAACAATAACAACCATAAGACAATGTAGATTAAAGTTATCAGGCTAACTCTGTACTACAAAAACAAACATGGCTAAACCATAACGTTTTCAAAATCACCAAAATAAAACTATAAAAACAATGTAACAGTGATCATAGGAACTGTGATTCAAATTTAACAATAAACGATATAAATAACATGTAAAACCAAACTTTGCAGCCATAGCTGGCAGCATGAGTTACTCCATAACAGCAGGAGTATCAGTAGCAGAATCGAAATTTTTCAATACACCTTTAATGATCAGCACATAATCAAAACTCAAGACCATACTTTGCAGCGGTCATTCGGAATTATACATTTGATTTCAGGCCATTCTGAATAGCAGTTGCAGCTAGGGGTGTACAACTCCTCTAGAGCAGTTTTTAGTGAAGATCTCACAGGTAGTGATCCAAGTTGCAGTTTATTGGCGACAGCATTCCAGACCCTGGGGGCATCAATAGAAAAGGCCCTTCCTCCAGTATTTGTGCGGCAGTAAGGAATGTGAAGCTGGTAAATGAGCGAAGACCTTAGGTCACATTTGTTCTTCGAAACAGTGAGGAGATCCAGCAGGTAGTCTGCTGATTTTTTTGTAAGTACATCGTGAATAAATAATAATGTGTGCATGTTGGTGTCCCATCCAGGTGCTATCCAGGCTGTTAATCCTGTTTAGCTTCCAAGACCTGATGAGATCCGGCAGATTCTTGTTTATTTAGTCATAGTAGCAGTTTTTGTAACGTGATTATTTTCTTCTGCATTATATTACTACTAAATAATATATCTATTATGATTTCCTCTAATCAAAGCCATTAAAACCAAAGGTTTTTTCTTGTACTAATTTATTCCAGCAGCCTGTAAAGTACGTGTATTTTAACTGTATTCAGATGTGCATTCATATCTTGAAACGCCGTATGTCTCTGAACATAACAGTAATTTGCAAATTGATAAACTGGACAGTGCTTTGCCCCGCACTTGGTTGGCGGTATTTTATGCGTGTTGAGTGCAAGAATCGGTCTCAGCCATCGTGTCTAATTTGATTTGTAATTTCCTGAAGGAGTGGGACACGAGTCGCATTCCGATAAATGCGCCACAGATACCCGACGGTCCCTTTCCCAAGGCGATGCATCGCTCGGAGATACCCACCAAGGTATTGCACACAAGCTGCCTCTCGTATGCAATTTAAACATTACGTTTGAATGTGGGTTGGAGAGTGGCACAGTGGTAACATGTGTGCCTCGCAGCGAAAAGGGAAAAAGGAAAAGGCTTTGATTCTCAGCTTGCGCATATTTCTACGTGGACTTTTTTTATGTTGTCCCCCAATTCTGCATGGGTTTCCTGCCAGTTCTCCCGTTTACATAAATATATAAAAAAAATACAATTAATTGGTATTGATTCTAGATTTGAAGCTTTCGTGACTGCAAGGATTCATATTCTTAGGTTTTTTCGGTAAAGTCACGTAGGTGAAAAAATTTAAATTAATAAAATTAAAATCAAATAAAAATCACGATGTTTCGGAGGCAACACAAGCTTCTGTCTTCAGGGGGAACCGTCACAGCACGATTGCTGTTTCAAGTAAGAGAAATTCCAAGAAAACAGTCCTTGTATATATACTGGTTGAGGGTGGGAGGAGCCAAGGCAGGCACCTGTATATTATTATTGTGAGGTTCGGTGCGGCTGAAGCACGCTGCTAGGAATGAGCCTTTGTAATTGGTATTGGCCAAATACTCAATTGCTGAATAATTACCTGAAGACTGGATTGGGATTGCGCGTTGTAACATTGTTCCCTTTATGCAAAAACTTGGCAGGACCCTTTGTAAAAACAGTATTGTGAGCAGCTGTGAGGCTTTCCTGTGTCAAATATGTAACAATGCGCTGCCTAAAGGAACATGTTTCTACATATTCTTGGTTCTTTCGGTAAAGTCACGTAGAAGGGAAATGATAAAATAATAAAAATAAAACAATCAAATTCTCACGACGTTACGTAACGTCGTGATAATTCTATTGTTTTTAATGTTTAATATTTGTATTATTTTATGATTTCCCTTCTACATGACTTTACCGAACGAACCAAGAATATGAATCCCTGCAGTCACGAAAGAAACATGTCTATACATGTATGTTATAGACAATTACAAGTTTTATAAGATAAACTATTGAACGTAACGCATGTTTGATCAAACACCACTTTTAACAAGCTAGTTGCACATGCATGGTTATGTCTTTCAGGCATACGCAAATATATTACTGTTACATATAACTAATTTTCTAACCACACAGATAGATACTCGCCACTCGAGACTTGATTCTACATTTATGCATCGTGTTCCAAAAATTTGTTCCATAATTTGGCAGCTTTTCTTTCACACACGATGGTTCCTACATGTGGAGCAATATTGTGTCTGCATTACTTTAGAAAATGTTACTTCCCATTCTTTTTTCAAATGACTGTCAGACTCTTTACTTAGAATTAGAGTAATTGTTTTTCAAAAGGGTTTTAAATGCACTAATTTGTGGTGTCACATAATCACTCAGAGTCGCAGAGAAAACCATTGACATATAGAAACCCACAAACTCGCATATGGTTCACATTGGTGCTCTACCACGTGTTCAGTTTCCACAATTGCATTTTGGGCTTTCTTTCAATCTCCCCTCATGAGGCTAGTGGGCGTATCTTCCGTGAGACGTGCGGATCCGATTTAATGTGGACCTTGTAATAGAGGACATGAATGAATGCGTTCCAATTAGTGTGACACTGCCTTATCTTCCCATCGATGCTTTGTTGTAAACCTTGAAATGCGTTTCTAGCCCACAGGTCTTCCAGGAAAGCGGAGCTTGTTTGCTCAGCAGTACGCAGCCAGAAAGGGCACCTCCACTTCCAAATCTGCACAAAGCTGTACTGCGCCTCCACGCCCTGACACCACCGCTGCTGCTGAGCAGTCAAAGATAATGAGCAATATAGCAGGTAACAGTATAATGGACATGGGTGTATGAAGTAACTGTGTGGTGACCTTTAAAGGTCTCGTGCAATGGTACAAGATATATTGTTGCTAAGGATGTCCATGGGATGTGTCACTGAATATTATAATTGCTATGACCAGGTTTACAAGGACCCGCTTATAGACCTGGACATATGGCAGAGTAGGGTCTTGCAGCTCCACCACTGAATTGGGAAACACAACCCAATTGTCGCCCCTACTTTGAAAACTTGGCAGGACGCTCCTGAAAAAGAGTCTTGAGACTCAGTGAAGCTTTCTTGGGTAAATGAGCAGAATAATAATGAGCACTGTTTATAAATTATATGCATATGTTAGGCCAATTTTGCATTTAGGATCATTGAACGAACAGAACTCTATATTCGAGGCAAAACAATAAGGAGCAATATTCATAAGATGGCAAGAGAGATAATAATTTCCATCATAACCGTGTTTTCTGACAAATCACTGGGGGAGAAATGTTTCATGCTAAAGCTCAGCCTTTGTACCCCAGGTCACAGGTTAAATTGTGACCTACCACTGTAACCTCTACCATCGTGGGCTGCCACGGTGATCAATGGTCAGAGCGTCAAGCTGGCGCTGCTGACATCTTGCGTTTGAATCATGGCAGCCGCCGCTGAGTCCACCGCTTTCTCAAGTGCAGTGCAATAATGGTCTCAGCCTGATCCCCAGTGACGGTATAAAAATTACATGTCATGTTATATTTCGTTTTATGCTAAATTCTGGCTTAGAATTAACTATGGGCCCATTCTCACAAAGGATTGCACTGCTCGGTGAGAGTTCCAAATTTATTGTTGGTATCATGACATGACCCTGATACCACAATCAGGGTCAGATTTGGGGGAAAAAAAAGAAATCGCATTCATATCGTGTCACGGGTTACACGTGGAACTGTTACTCAGGTGTGTTTAACCGTCGTGCCGCTGGTCACGTGCTGTCAGGAGGCGGTGGCCGTGGGCTGGTGACAGGGACGGGCCTGGCCGTGGGCAGTGCAGAGGCCGAAGTGGAGAAGATCCACAAGGAGAACATGGATCTGCTCAAGGCCCTGTCGCGCGAGGAGATCGCCGAGGAGCGCAGCAGGCTGCTGGCTCAGATAGGTAGCCTTCCTGCTCGTTACTCTCGCACACCGTGCACTCTGGAATACTTGCTAAGCCCAACACTGAATGTACGTGCTCAGCTCTATTGTCACTCTACTGCTGGATGAAGGCCTCTGCATACCAAGTATTCTATGGTGGTTACTTGACTGTTCACCACGCTGGTCAGTGTGGGTTGGTGAACGAAACATATTCACGAAGTTGGTTTCTCAGCTACAGCACTAACTGGTGCAAGATATTAACGTTAGAAAAACTTGGGTGTGATTTATAAAGAGAGATTTGTGCTCAATTTTTACAGTTTCATGTGAAATCATGTTGCCTTGGGGTAATGTTCTTTCAGTAAAAGAATGCTCAAAATTATCTCATTTTTGTGGTATGTACATTTTTCAAGTTCAACGGATAATATAGTTGATATTTTTTCTTGTGACCACATTGGTAGGGTCGATGACCTTCACAAGTAGCTAAGAGAGCAGAAAAGGAAAGCTGAACTTAACAAAAAACTGTCAAAACTCCAACCTCTGCTATAATTTGAGAAATTACGTGGGTGAATGGGAAACTCTACTTATTGAACACGGGTCACTCTCAGTATGAAGCCACATCACATTTCAGGTTAACGCCAAAGGTCAAATCCAGCCCCAAATCAGGCGTTCTCACGAAGAAAAACAATTCCACCGAGCGTAAGTCAAATTTTGCATTTGCAGTAAAGTCTCCACCCAATTTCTTAGAAACCTCAAATGTGTACCCTTCACAATAAACCACACATTGCAGTACATTGTGGATTTATACAGCGTCTACAATCGGTCACACATCTGGATGCTGGACAGAAACAGTGGGGATGTATATGGTTTTGTAGATAGAAGCAACTGGTAATAGGCAATGGGAAGACTAAGGTCTTGAGGTTTGACTTGAACAGGAACAGAGAGTCAGCAACACAGATGTCAGGGGGAAGGGAGTTCCAGATGATGGGGGCACCATATGAAATAGAGTGATCTCTCATTGGGCAAAGGTTGAATGGGGTTATTGATAGAAAGCTTTGGTTGCTGGAGCAGAGTGTGTGTGGAGGGGAGTGGAATGAGATGAGGAGAGTGGTAGGCAAGGTCGAGTCTAAAGGAGGATCTTGAATGTGGTGAGTGTGATCTTGAAATTGATCTGGTATTAGATTGAGAGCCAGTGGAGGGATTGAAGTATTGTGGTGATCTGGTCTCGTTTAGAAATACTGGTGAAAAGTCTGGAGTGCCATCTTGGATAATTTTGTTTTAAATAAAAGTCAAAGATTGTTAAGCATTACTTATTTGACAAAAGATGCCATTGCCCACAAACATTTAATTCTTAATAATGCGCCCTTAAAACATAACAGTCCCAATTAACTTTTGTTCTTATTTCTCTTCCATGAAACCTGCGCCATGGTCCAACATCTCGCAGACCCCAAACTGGTCGCGTTTCTGAGATCAAAGAAGTGTAGAAGCAGCGACGCGGACACAGAGCAACATCTCAACGCCGGATTGGGCCAGCCGGCCGTGGGAATCTCTCCTCGGGGTGCTGATGTCATGCTCAAGAAAGACGCTCCAACTCGAAGAGACTCGACGGGGAGGCACCAAGCCAAGAGAGTGCGATTTGTCGAGCCAGGGGACAATGTGAAGGCTGCCCGGATACAGGTAGCGCCCGCTGACACAATCACCGAGAAGGGCACGGGGCAGTCCAGTGAGAGCCTTGTGACCGACAGCAACATGGACGCTGAAGAAGAGGATAACACATCAACATTAGGTATTTTTATGTTATTGTTCTCTTTTATAAAAAAGCTTGTTGCTAATGCAAAATTGGTGGTAATGTGTCACATGCAATTGAACATTTTGTGGGCTTATGTATGTATGTTGAAATCCTTTCGTACCGTACGTAGCCAACTGCTAATCCACGCTGCCACTGCCAATGTAAGTGGCAAGGTGGCTCAGAGATAGAGCAAGGGGTTCACAGTCGGGAAGGTTGTGAGTTCAAATCCTAGTTTGGGGTTGGCTCAGCCTATTATCTCTCCCGGGTCGATAAAATATGTGCCTTTTAAAAAGTCACTTTGTCCTACGGATGGGCTTGTCCTCGTCACAGGAATATGGAATTTTACCACTGGCTCAGAGGCTGTAAAAATGAGATGAAGCACTACCTCAATCCTCAGAGCAGAAAATCACTGACTTTTTCACAGTAACTGGACACCGTGATGCACTGAAATAGACGGGAATGGCATCCACTTTGAGTTGCGTCCTTTGATGTGGCATGTTTTATGTAACTCTCCTTTGAAGTTATCCTGATGTGTAAATATTCTATTTCCACGTAAATTTACATTTGTATTATTAGTGTGGGTATCAGTACATGCATATGACAAAAATCACCTGGATTTTTCCCGGTCTCGTCAGATCTTTGAAGCTAAGCAAGCTTTGAGTCTGGATAATGTTTTTAAATGGGCGACAACCCGGCATAAAACAGTCATAGGCTTCTGCGTGGCTACGTTGTGGGCACAGGGCATTGCAGCAAATATATTGTTGTACTGTACTATATTCCCCATCGTCTATGCTCCTCTGCTTTCACCAACCCGCACTGACTAGAATGGTAAACTATGGTAAAATAACCCTCCATTACCCACAGGGCATGGTGTGGCCCTCATCAAGCAAAGGATTGAAAGAAGCGGTGTATGTGGATGTTTACCGGCACGTAACACTCTCCATTGTCATCATTTATTTAAAAACGTTATCTTCAACAAATGCCAAGGAGGTGAGGTTGCTAGTATTAATGTGCAGGGATAATACACAATGTTCAGCTTCATGCTGAGCTGTTTTTTAAGTTTGGATCTGTAATATTCTCTGAGTTGTGCACACGTGATGGCATGTAGTTGTCCCTGGAGGGCACAGTGCACTCAGGCGCTGGTATTGGAAGGCAACTAAAGTGGAGATATATGTGGTCGATTGCCACCCGGCATTGTAATCCATTTCAGTCGGCACTGGGTATTTGGTACCACTGAAGCAATAGTGGCTCTCTACAGCCACATTTAGAGCCATGCAATACAAAGACAGTACAGTACTAAGCATGGGAAGTATACATTTACTTTTTTAATTGATATTGCAAAGCAAGCGATTCTTATTGCTATTTAGCAACGGTCTTTTCCATTAGCTGTGTTGTGTGCTGTAATTTACACTTCAGTGGCCACACAGAATGTGTTGTCAATGTTGGAGGCTATTTTTAGGTAAAAACATTCTCCCCATCATATTCATTTCGAGGCATTTGGGAGTACATTTGTCACTGGCGTTAATGCAATTGCGCTAAAATAAACTTGGCCTTAATCCCTGTTGGTAATTAGCTCAGCAGAAACGTAATGTTTGCGTGTTATATTTTGGCTTTTGCACCATTCATATGAATTTGTGTACAGTACGTTAGAAATGTGTCATTTGTCCATCCATTGCTGGCTGAATGCCTCCCAATGCAGTGACGATCAAGGTGGTTGTTTGACCATACTTCACCACACTGGTCAGTTCAGGTTGGCAAAGGGGGTACACAAGACTGATTCGATGATCACTAACCACTAATGTTAGCCATGGATGGGACTCAAACTCATGTAGCCCAATCTAGATTTGAAGTTTTCCTGACTGCAGGGATCCATACTCTTTGGTTCTTCAGTAAAAACATTCTTGCTGTGGTTTTCCCACCTGATGATGATTTCTTGTGTTGCAATCGAAACGTCGTGATTTTATTGATTTTATTTTATACCTACGTGACTTTACCGAAAGAACCAAAGAGTCATGTAGCCCAGTTTGTTGTCCAGTGCACTCGCCGCTGTTCTGAAAAGTGCAGGCCATGGAATGCTGTAGCCTCGCTAAGTACCACAGCCTGGCTCATGAGTGGTTGGCTGTTCTATTCGGCATAGGCTTCACTTCAAAGCACTATCGGAGACCCTAGCATGGCTTATTGTTGTCTGGTTCTTAAAGGAAGACACGACCCAAACTGCAAATAGCCCAGAACATGCAGATACATACCTAGAACGCATCTAGCGATGCATTTATCCATTAGTTAAGATTTATTTTTGCAATCAGCATGCATGTAGCAAATTGTGCGTGAATTAATTTAAATTATTTCCAATCATATGACCCCTGCAGCCAATGGAAGCCCTACATTAAGGATACAGATTGGCATTTATTAATTGCGTCAATGCCACTGCTTCTCAAAACGACTGAAACCATTGAAAGGAAAGGGAAGACATTTGAGGGCCAAGTTAAGGAAAGAAATGGGTGAAGAAAAAGAACAATGTTAAACATCTGGTGTGGGATCTAATCATGGCTCTGAATCGTGACGATCCATTAAATCATGACGGGGAATGGATTGTTCAATGCCTCGTAGCTAGGACGTGTGTGCCTGGTTATCAGATACATCTTTGAAGATTCTATAATGACAAAAGGAAATGACACAGTTACTTTCGCAGTGCCATCATACATTGTTTTGGGTATTACTAAAAAACTCTGGGCGTGAATTGTGATGATTCTTTGAATTGATAGAGGATTGGTACGCCATTACATTCCTATTCTGGAAGATGCAGGTCTTTCACTTTCTTAGTTGTGTCTCCCTTTATACCACATTGCGGGGATCTGGAGAGGAAGTCAAAGTGATATTTTGCTCAAATGACGATTGAGGCATGCTCATCAATTTTTTTTGATTGAAATATTCACCTGGAAAATGCCTTGAGATTGAAGATCTCATTTACAAGTGGGTGTCGACTGGCATATAGCAAAACACACGTTGACAGTATACACACATTTAAAATCGATTACTTGGTTTTAATTTATACCATAAATATCACACCCAGTCAAACACTTAAATACATACATGTTGCACACCGCCAGTTGATAAAGTATGTACTTGTGCTGTTTATAGCTCTGTGCCAGCGGTCGTTCAGAGCTATAAACGTTAGTACGTGGAAATTTCACGTGCTAATGGCAGTGCGCGGGGGGGGCAATCTCTTTAAGCCGACCGTTGTCGGCTTCCCCACAACATGGTACTCATTTGATCGACACGGGAAGGTTATGTAGGACTGAGTTAAACCCCAAACCCGGATTGAACCGGCGACCTTGCACTTGCGAGCCACTTTAAGTACCGGCGGGCTGAGGCTGGAAGTCAGAGGAAGGCGGTGTTTGTGAAGTACACTGCGGGCTGCCTGCCTGCCTGAGTAGCCCGGGCTGCTGCTGCTTCTTCTGCTGGGTGATCGTAGGTTATGGTGCCCCAAGCGGTGGGGAAAGGGAACAGATGGCGGGGCAGCCTGCCCGCATTTCCAAGACCACTTTGCCTTTTGCACGGCTCATTGCGCTCGACGGCGCTCGCCGTATTTTTGCAACGTCCGCTTGTCCTTGGGCTGTTTAAATATATAACTGCGGCCACAGTGCTGATGCGGTCACTTTTTCCTGTGCAGCCAACCATTCATAGCACACGGGCGTACCGGTTATGAAAGTAATTTTTTACGTTTATAATATATGTATATTTTCGTTATCGCTGTTAAACAAATAGCGTAATGCTTGGCTCACGTTCAATGCCCAGATAAGTGGAAATGCCTCGCGTGATTTAACTGGCCTATTGTTGGTGTTAATTCGGCATGGGTTGTCATTTAAATCATCATGGATTTTTTTTTTGTAATTGCAGCATGGTTCAGAGGCTTATATAAACCCTATAACTCATTGTAGCGTGGCCTGACCTCGTGGTGATGGGGAGCTCAATAACATTTATGCTTCCCACTGCTCTCCTTTCAGATGGACTGCCCATCAAGCCCCAGAAGGAGTGGATGCACATGGACAAGGTGGAGTCCGAAAAGATGGAGTGGATGCGTGAACTTCCTAAGCCCTCTCCGAAGCGACGCAAGACCAAACAGGTTCGCGGGACGTTTGTGCTGAAATGTAATCGCCTGTTAGGAAAGTGCTCCCCCTAATGTAGAGCAGAGCAGGCCTCAGATGTAGCCCTGATGTCCACTTCCGTGGGCCATTCTCAAACACAAAGGGTTGCACTGCTCTGTGGGAGTTTTGAATGGGTATTCTGTCTCATGGCGTGACACGGATAGTGCAATCGGGAGAAAATTACAGGGACAAGGCATAAATAAAAACATGCCGGATACAGCGCCCTCCAGTGGCTGCAGAAAGGAAACTCGTGCATTTGCATGCATTCCCTAGCAATTCTCAGCCCGCGTTTTTCAGGAATAGACAGTTGGCGATAACGACGTTACGTTTCAAGCCCTGCAATAAGGTGACGTCTCACGGTGCGTGACGTCATTGTGAGGGGAGGTATGCGGTGATTTTTGTCTCCTGATTTTCGGCACGCACCCTGCGATCGATGTGGCCGGGGCTCTCTCCAGCGAGTCCCTCAAAGCAACACAACTTCATACGCACGTTTTGTTCATATTTATCATCTTTACAAGAAATATTGTGACCCTGCATTACAGAGAGACAGACTGAACTATTGCATTTACGCTTCCAATCTCGGTGGGAAAGCAACAGTATTAATTGATACACAAAGGAATTTTCACACGAGCCTACTTGGGGTGATGTGATCACCTGGGGCCACTGGGACACACTTTTTTTTCCATTAGGTAAAAATGGAAGGTTACTTAATTTTATAATGAATCTCGCCACAATGAGGGTGCAGTTTTGTGGCCAGAAAAGCGTAGAAAATTGCCAGAAGTGTTGATTATAGTTTTAAAAAAAGCAGCAATGATCTGTTAATAAAACTGCAATTTTAGGATTTTTTTCTGTTTGTATAAAAGAGGCTAAAATGAGATGTGTTGGCATGTGCGGCTCACGGGAATTGTCTACAGTGCTCTCCTTATGACAGTGCGATAAAACAAATGCTGTTTACTTGAGAGGAATTACACAAGAAAGTAATTGTGTTGCTCCCCACACACATTAAGCCCAAATCTCGGGAGTAAACGAGTCCGCTCCGAATTTAGAAACGTTTTTGCAGTCGTACATGAAATAGCTGCTCAGATAATATCCTCCAGGATTGTTAGTGTATGAAATATGGAATGATTAATACGTCGGTAATACATTGCATCTTCAAATATAGCGTTTGTTGATGAGACGGTGGTAGAATGAACGATTTATTGATAGAGAAATTGTGAAGTATTAAACGAATGGCGGTTTAATACGCCGGACAAAGTTACATTTAATCTCTCACCATTTGCAGAGCTCAACATGTGAAAATTACTCCTATTCGTTTACTCAATTTTTTATTTATTTAAGAAATGCACGTAAACATGTTTATGCATTTTTTAAACATGCACAAGCAAACATGTTATCTATTTTTCATGCAGCAGTCATGCTACATGTGCGTTGCATGTGGATGCATTGTAGATCTGTGAAACCTCCGTATCGGCTGTGTGAACAGAATGGAAATGAAGCGGCTAAGTGAGTTAAGCGCTGCGTTGGTGGGAGCCTGCGTGCTTGTGCCAGCACCAGAATATTAAACAAAACGGGGGAACCCAGTTGGGGGTGGTCGTGACCGCGAAGAGCTCTGCACTGCTGCCCCCTTGTGCATTATTTAATGCGCCAATAACTGGCCAGGATGTGGCTACTTGGCGTGATCGCTTTCTAGCTGGGATTACACAGTGCCTTTTTTAAGTACCAGACAATACTGGTTTGGCTAGTGGCCACATCTGTGGCATTAATTTGTTGCTGCCTGCTGCACTTAATGGATTCGTTGCGTTAATTTTCTTAAATCAACAGGGAAGATTGTGGTTCAAGCACTCCTATATGCTGAATCGGGGTTTTTTGTTTAAGTCGTTGTCATCAGTCGTGTAGACTGAATCCTCAATATGGTTCGAGGAATTGAATAGCGAAGTTCACTAGGAACAGCAGCCGTGGTAGTAGCGATAGAAGAGTGATGAGGAGGTGACTGACCATCTGTCTGTTTTGTAGGAGATGCAGGCTCGCTTTGACTTCCATGGCCAGCTGGTTCCCCCAGACTCGGACGTGCCCTCATACCTCGGCCTGCATCATCATGGCGCCGAGCCCGAGGTACCGGCCCCGTCCCCTGACTCTTCGGTCTGTAATCTTCACTGTGAACTACGCTCATCACTTGTCCAGCAATCAAGAAGCAGGTTTCGGCAATATGGCCAACATTTCATTATCAACTTAACACGTAGGTGTTTTATCAACACGCAAACGATTTATAATTAATTTTTGGATTAAGCCACATAATTACCTGACCAAATTTGTGTCGTTAAGAATCCCCACTACCCGACGCAACCAAATGAATTACTTGTCACGTGGTGTACAAGCATGAAATGCGCCAGTTATTATTGTGTCAGCTCACCGGTAAGTTGGAGAACAATTCACAAATTTGTTCTGATCATTATGTGACCTAACCCAATAATCGATTCTTAAACATTCTATTGTCAAAGTTGTTGCTTCCATCTCACTTTTTAAATGTTAGTTGGTGAAATAATCAGCTGTGGCTGTCCTTTGCACAGACAAATCCTTGTTAGACGAAAGTTTAATTTCTGCCACAGGCTCAAGACTGCCAGTGGAGATGAGTGTTTCCGTGCGCTCGTTTGGGATGAGAAACGTTTAGCCTTGAGCAAATGAAATGGACCTAAGTTCAAGGAAATTGTCCACTATATATATTATAGAAACCCAACATATTCATCAATCACACTGTGGCCCTAAAAGGATTCAAACATAATAGGCAATGTTTCGGGTGATGGCCCTTCCTCATGACAGAGAGAAGGGCTGTTACCCAAAATGTCACCTATTTTTTTTCTTTTGGGGGCACTTTTTTGATGAATGTGTTAGGTTTTCGAGGTGTCTTATACAAGGTATGTTTAAAAAAACGTTCACATTAATTTTGTTCAAGCAATTAATCTTATTGCCAATTAAAATCTGATTTGGAGGGAATCGCTTTTAATCTAACGTGAGGTGTAGTGGTATACAATAATGATTTCGTACATTTGGTATTCATTCCATTCTCAAAGTGAAGGCTATCATAGACGTGGTCTGCAGTAGTTCCACAGTAGGAGGCGATGATGCTATGTGTAAGCCCAAATGAGTATTTTCCAGGTAGGTTTTTAAAATTGGCACATTTGGATCATGACCTTTGCACACAATGGCCTACTCATTTTTAATGCCGTCATGGGATCTTTAACGTTTATTGTGACGTGGATGGCGCATATTATATGGTCACGCTCCCGCAGTTATGTGAGGATACTCTCTCGACATAACATAGCATAGTAACTTCAAGTCAGGTTCAGAGATGGCACGTGGCAGCATCTGTCCTCCAGCGCCAACCCCCGGTTCCCTCCTGGCAAAGCCCCCAAGCAAGCCCCTTGCCATCCTCACGGTTCTACGCTTGAAAGCAATGCACAGTTTTCAAAATTCCAGAGCCAATGAAGACAGCCTCTGTACTCTTTGGGTCTGTCGGTAAAGTCACGTAGATAGAAAAAAAAATCACACAGCCTCAGTACTCAAGCAGCAACATTCTGGTGTTTATATATTCCACCCCAGTCCCTGTGTTATCCGCTCTGTGGTGTTATTGCCAAGCGTTACTCTTGTCTGGCCGTGTCTGTGGTTTTTGTCCGTGGCAGCAAGCCGGCTACTCCCTGGAGGAGCTCTTCCACCTGTGCCGGAGCCAGGTGATCCAGCAGCGCACGCTGGCGCTTCAGCTCCTCGCCCGCATCCTCATGCGGGTGAGCCTGCTCCTGGCGGCCCTCGCCTTCTGCATGGGCGCGACGTGTTGAGGTCGTCTGGGCCGAGTTTCCGTGCTCTGCTTTTGCCATTGTGCAAGAACAATTTCGCTCCTCGATAGAAAGCAAGACACACTGATGTTTTTGTAGTCACATGTTCTCCGGATTGTGAGATGGAATTTTTTTCACGTATTTGTGTGGGTGTGTCTTATCATCTGTTGGTTGTCTGTGTGTGTGTGAGCAGATTTGTACCATTTTATTTTACATTTGGCACAAGTTTGGGGACACTTCGTACTTTCCGGGGTGTTTTATAATCCGGAGAACTTGATAGATGACAGCATTGTAATTGGGGTTGCAAGGTGTGCAGTAGTAACAACATGTGCCGCACCTCCCCCCACCCACGAGTCCCCTTCAGGTGCACGTGCCCCCTCTCTTCATGGCGTTTTCAGGTGCTATTGTATTTATTCGCTTGACAAATACAAATCGTATTGAATGAGAAATACTTCTTACAGAGGTCCAAGATTTAGATCCAGGATATCGTCCTAGCTCATGCTGCGGTTATGCATGCCGTAAAAAGTCTGTGCCGTCTGCTTCATAGTAGACGTTAGGGCTCCTGTGATGTCATTCTAGGAAGGGTGGGCCATTGTGCCTGCCTTTTCCAAATTTTTACAATTTCTCGCAAATTCCTGAATTGAGATTACACAGCATTGGTTGGGCTCGAATGCAAAAACGTGTCAGGGCACTTCTAAAATCGATTCTTAAGACAAGTGGAATAATAACACAACATTAAAACGTAACTGACACGTGGGTGGGCATGATGCAAAACCAAGCTAAAGATCCCACGGTGGCTGCGACTAGAAGTCCAAGCGTGCTTGATCTCTATGCTTTCTCGCTATTGGGCATGCGTTTCTCACCCTGGCCGATGTCATCTTCGTTTGGCGCTGATTGCGCTGATTGCGCTGATTGCGGGTTGGCGATGCAGGCCAGGCAGGGCGAGTTTGCGGGCGAGCTGCGTGTGAGCCTACTGCGCACTCTGATGGACGCCGGCCTCGTGTTCCTGCTGCGCTACGCCCTGGACGACTCGGCCGAGGGGGTGATCGCTGCCGCGGTGCTTTCCCTGCAGGCACTGCTCTCATGCCCGGCGGAGGAGGTGTGCTCCTCTCCAGTGACCATTGGATGCTTTACAGACCCCTGGGTGCAGCCCTGCAATTGCTTGCTCACGCCACTGCTGGAAATAGAGAAAGCTCCAGAGAGCCCCCGAGATCACTGGTTCCCAACCTCTGGACCTGCAGATCACTGAAAACCCTTAACACATTTTTGCGAACCACCATGAGCTAAAGCGTACTGTGTTTGGTGAAAACCATCATAACCGCATCAGTTTTGCGGACCACTTCTCACAATCTTGCGGACACCTGTTACCGAGAGTAACGATCGTCACATGACAATCAACCGGTCCACAAAGAAGCATGCTTAATATGATGGTATCTTGGTATGGTCATATGACACCAAGCTGTGCCCAGGATCTCAGCAAAGCTAAGCACTGTGACCTGTGGGCCACCCCTCTGCATCCTAATCGCATACATTCTTAAGTGATTAAAATGTCAGACGAAACTTGTGACAAGTGTGCAACCTCACTGCCACCCACAGGAGGCGCTGGATCAGGTTTTCAGCTGGTATCAGGGCTCTTCGTCATTTCCCCTTGCTCCGACGGAAGAGGAGGAAGTTGCTGATGACGACGAAGATGAAGATAGTGATGGTGAAGCAAAATCCGCAGACGAGGGTGAAGAGAGTGTAAAGAGAAAAGCCAAGGATGAGAAGAAGCCTGATCCCCTTGTGGCCAGGCAGGACATCATTAAGGTAACGATTGGCTTGTGTGTTCTATACACCTGTTGTGTGTACATGCCTGAGACGAGAATGACCAATTCACAATTGGGTTTGCATTCTTAAACAGTTATTGTTTAACACATACTGCAATGTGGTGTAGTTTACTGGGACCATAACAAACACTCGTGGGATTATTTGGTTTTTAATTGGAGCCAAGGAAGAGACTTGGAGGGAAACATTAAAGAGTGTTCTCGGGGAGTGCACAAATGGTGACCCTTCGGTTTACAAAGCTAAAATAATTCAATAGGAATTGGCAAAGATCCCAGTGTATAATTCTGGAAAAGAGTCTTCAGACTCGAGCTTTCCTGGATAAATGAATGACATCATGGCATTCTGGCGACATAGGGCCTGATTCGTTTGCCAGAGGAGGCAGAATCCAGACAAAGTTGGCAAACCGCTGGTGTATTTGTCAATGTAGCTGTTACTGTGCCAAAAGGTCACCGAGAAGCTGCCTCTATCAATCCAGTCCGAAGGGGCCACATTGTGCGTAGCAGAGGGCAATGCAGCAAAATGAATTGTTGCACTGCACTTGACTTGAAGACCCAAATAATATGTACTGCACTTCTATGTCTTCACATCTAAGACTGGCTGCCTGTATCAACCCACACTGACCAGCATGAAGAAGCACGGTCAAATAACCCCCACGACCCGCATGGCGTGGCGAGTCCCACAACCAGCCGTGGCTTGACCAGGCCTGTACATGCACACGACACGTGAAGACCTGCCATAAGCTGGTGCGATTGAATCTTTCCGCTCTGCGTCGAGCGTGGCAGCGTGCACACCGCGGTTTCTCCTGTGCGGCAGGGCCTGCTCAAGACCGGGTTGCTGCGGCGGCTGCGCTACATCGTGGAGGTGGTGCGGCCGGTGCCGGCCGTCGTGCTGGCGGTGCTGCACATCCTCACGCGCATCGCGCGCCATTCCACGCACGCCGCCAGCCAGGTGAGCCCCGTAGCGATTCGAGATGGCGGTCTGATAATAACCCACTTTGTTCGCCTTCGTTTATTTTGGGTAGCAGACTGGCCCAGTAGTAACACTCTTTGTCTTATTCTTGGATCTTTCGGTAAAGTCACGTAGAAGGGAAATAATAAAATAATAAAACTAAAACAAAATAACATTCTCACGACGTTTCGGCCACAACACAAGCAGCCGTCCTCAGGTGAAAAACAGAGCTGTCTGAAAGACGGCGTCCTAATGAACACTCTTTGTCTTGCAGCAAAAAGTTATCTGGGTTCGATTTCCAACTCGGGCATCCTTTCTGCGTGGAATGTGTATGTTCTCCCACTCTTCTGCGTGGGTTTCCTCCCATAGCAAAAACACACATACAGTGTGACTGCTATTGGGAGTTTGTTTTCCAGGTCCAGAAATTATTATTGCCTACCCGCTTTGGATTTTTGAGTTTCTACTCTACATCGACAACTCTATTTATTCTACTTATTATTTATGGTGCAGATGAATTATGCCTCATCACACTCAGTCATGCTTACTCTCAAATTCAGCATGGTTTCTTGTTCAATTGAGTCTGAGCCAGTGCTCACCTGTTGACAGCCCTGACACATTAACACATAGAGAGTAACACATTGCATTTCAGGTGATGGTTGTTTTCCTGCGTGGGTATTATTTTATTATTATGCTCGTTTACCCAGGAAGGCCTCACTAAGTGTCAAGACCTTTTTTACAGAAAGGTCCTGCCAAGTTTTCACAGGAGGGGGACAATGTTGCTATGTGTAATCCCAATTGACTAATTTGCAGGTCATGTTTTGGCATTGGATATTTGGTAAATATCACTTACAGTTACATGTTCTATTAACCATGAGAGGTAACTGGGGAACCTGGAGGAAACCCATTCAGGACAGGGGAAGAATGCACACACTCCACACCCAAAGGCACCCGAGACAGTAATTGAAACCAGACGCTTGTTCCTGTGAGGCACAAGTGTTGCCACTGTGCCACACTGCCGCCCAGCGGTCCGTTTTTGGCGACGGTCGTTTGCTTGCTTGAAGGGCGCAGCGGTGTCTTGTTCCTGCCGACAGATCGTGGAGTGCCCCCGCCTGGTGGAGTCGCTCATGTCGGAGTTCCTGCCCACGGCCTGGCAGCCCACGGGGGGCCCGGTGGGGGTCGTGGGGGGGTCCTTGGACGAGGGAGGGGGCGATGAGGGGGGCAAGGCTGGGCGAGGCATCCCCACCAGCGTGTATGGGCTGCCGCTTGCTGCCGCCATGAAGCTGGCCCGCGTGCTCTGCCAGGCCGGCCGTAACATGTCGGCCATCATGGTGCGTGCCTAGGCGAGTGTCGACTGATCAGTTATCCGTCGATTAATATCGACAGATATTGTACGTATTTGAAGCCAATCTTTACTAATTGTGCATCTGTGTTAGAATGTCATCTTTAGGTTAACAAATGAACGAGATGCAAAAAAATAGCAATAGCAAACTAAAATGAGGCAGGGATAAATTGAATCGCAACCTCGAATAGGGAGAACAGATTGAATCTCTGGGGAGAGAGTGAGTGATTAGACGGTTCTCAGCGGTGATCCTGCTGTGTGTGTAGTCATACCTGCTGGTGGGATTGGGCTTTTACCATGTTTTAAGTGCCTGTGTTAATGTGGTATTGGGCTGGGCAGCAACAATAAGCTTCCCTAAGTAGGGTTGAGCCTGGCTAATACGGTGGAATGTTGTGGGTAGCAGAAGGTAGTGCACTGACCAATCTGGTGAAGTATGTTTAAATAATCTCAGGTTTTTTCGGTAAAGTCACGTAGGTAAAACATTAAAAGTAATGAAAGTAAAATAAAACAAAACAAAAATAAAAATAAAATTCACGACGTTTCGGAGGCAACACAAGTCTCCGTCATCAGGTGGGACCGTCACAGCCAGATTAGCTGCATCAAGTGAAGCAATGATTCAAAATGTAATCCCTTATAAGCAAGTTGAAGGGGGGGAGGAGACTTGCTTATAAGGGATTACATTTTGAATCATTGCTTCACTTGATGCAGCTAATCTGGCTGTGACGGTCCCACCTGATGACGGAGACTTGTGTTGCCTCCGAAACGTCGTGAATTTTATTTTTATTTTTGTTTTGTTTTATTTTACTTTCATTACTTTTAATGTTTTACCTACGTGACTTTACCGAAAAAACCTGAGAATATGAATCATTGCAGTCACGAAAGCTTCAAATCTAGAATTATGTTTAAATAAACCCCCACGGCTAGCACGGCATGTGGGAGCCCTCATCCAACAGTGGATTATCAAAAGGGCTGTCGCAAGTACGAGCACTACCGATGTGATCAAAACCCAAGTCACGCAAAGCGTGAGTGCTATGTCATGTCCTTGATTGTGCAGTGTCGTTTGCACTGCTAACACTTTGTGCCTCCCACTTCGCAGGTCAACAAGTTTGACCTGCGGTCGCGTGTCGCTCGCTTTGTGGCCGAGAAGCCCCAGGACCTGCTGCTTGGCCTCCACGAGGCTCAGCTGCTGTCGGTGGAGGCACTGCGCTTGTGGGCTGTGGCGGCCAGCTATGGACAGATGTGCAGCCTCTACAGGTGTATGTTGTCTTCTAGCGTGTTGGATTTATCCAGGGAAGCCTCACGAGTCTGAAGATTTTTGTTTTTTCTGGAGGGTTAAACATTAAGGGGTGGGTGAATGGAGTAGTGGTTTGTGCTCTACGCTATTAACCCGGCGACCTGCATTTGAATCCTGGCCCATGGCTAATATCAGTGGTGAGCAATATCTGAACCTCTTCTGGGCCCCTCGCTTAATTAACCCACTTTGGTGGATTACAACCACGCACACTTGTGCCTCACAGCAAGAAGGGCCTGGGTTAGAATGAACGACCATGGTGCCTTTCTGTGTCGGGAGTCTTTTATTTCTTCCCCTGTTCTGCGTGGGTGTTCTCCAGATCTTCTGGTTTCCTCCGTCCCCACTAACTCTGTTGCTGTCTCCCCCAGGGAACTGTACCCCGTGCTTGTGCAGCAAGTGCAGGACCTGCCAGGCGACGCGGCTCAGCCTCACGTGCCCCACGGGCTCCACGGGCCCCACGAGAGGGCCCTGCCGTTGCAGCGCGCCGAAGCCCTGGTGTCTCTCCTCACAGCCGTGACGCACTCAGCCAGCCTGGGCCTGCACAGGCTCGCACGAACAGCAGACAGGCAAGCCTCCAGCACTCACCTTCGACATCACTTCAATCGCAACTCTATTTCACATATGCCCTTGTCTGTTTAGATACTCGTATGGTAAGCACCATAATTCCACTGTTTTTCTCTCCTTGATTGCACTTGGAAAAGTTTTTGAAAGTGATTCGTCCGAGCCAACTTTCATGAAAGGAAATATAATTTCTTGAAATGTTCTTTTATGTTTGTGCACTATTTTCACGTTTTCATGTAAATTGGTTGTTTTTTTCTCTGATTTCTATGTACATCATTCTTGTACTTTACTTTATGTTATTGATTTTGTTATTTTGTGACCCATGTCACTTATGCAAATGAGACTGTCCTTATTGGTCTCTCGAGTTCCCATCTGATTAAATTAAATAAACTTTAACTTTCTGTAAATTTTAAATAACTCATCAGGCAGAAAAGTGAGTACAGGGAGTAAACAAATCGGGGCACACGGTGATTTATAAACCGAAAATCGGTGTGATTGTCACCCGTTTGTCAAATAAAAAATTCCACTCAAATGTACATGTTTTTCACTTCGCCGCATCACCCCAACTGTGAAGCTACTGCAGAAGATATTCACATGTGAAGCACAGCACCTTGGTGATAGCCTCGCGCTCTTAGAATGGCGCAAATACCAAATGTACTAATGATTTGATATGCCTTGCATGTCACGTGGCATCGGATCACCATAATCCATGAGTAATGCACATGTCCTCATACTCGGAAGAGGCAAGATTGTGGGCGTATTAACACAAGGCCCCATCGCACCATAGCTCACCTATTCAGTTCATTTAACCTTTTACGTATATTGGAGAACTCTCACTACAAACTTAAAACTTTTATTGCACTTTTTGGAACACTAAGAGTCTGACAATCCATTCAGCATTCTGGAGTTATTTTTGTCTGTGGTGTCAGAGTTAATTTGCAGCCTATCAATCTCTATGGGGTTCGTAAAAATAATTTTGAGTGGGTGTTGTGACCTGCAGGTGTGGTGATTGAACACCGTGTGCATGAGACAAAGCAGTCAGTCTGGTGTGCAACCTGCATCCCGTGGGCCGCATCCAGCCCATGGAGCCCCTCGTGGTGGCCGGGTCTAAGTGTGTCTAGGGGCGATCCGTGAGGTCATGATTAGTGCACAAGTACAATGCCCAGCTTGCGGCCCACTGAGCTAAAGAGGGCCACTAACGCGTCTAGGTTGCCCATCACTGGTAGACCGAGTCCTCAAGGGGGCAATTGGCTAACTGAACGGTGCCGTCGCGGTGCAGCACGGAGGGGAAGGCCAGCGAGGAGGTGCCAGCGCCGCTTGTGAGCTGGGAGCAGGTGGCGGGGCTGGCGCCTGTTACCGAGGGCTGCCTGCGGCGCTGCCTCCAGGAGGCGGCGTCGTGCTCGGCCGCCGGTGAGGGCGCGCGCACGCTCGCCTCCGCGCTGCTGCTCCACCTCTCTGCCCACCACACCGGCAAGGCACAGCAGGTGAATGTTTTGGAGTTGGCCAAGCATCCCAATTTAGGACCACGGAGCCTGGGAAATCGTTGGCACCGCCTCTCGCTGCTTGCCCTCTAATCTGGTTTCCCACGCCTCTGTATCGTTCTCTTTCGCTCCCTGAGAGTGACAGAAGACGGTGCGCATTCCAAATTTAATTATCTAATTGCACCAGCCCAATTGCATCATGCAGTCGCACCAGTCCAACTAGGTTACGCAGTCGCATACCGCTTTAGCGCCACATCAGAGAAATCAGAACAGTTAAACAACCACACCTGCAAAATCACACATGCCCAGTTACCATCATAATCAGCCATTATCAATTCACTGCTGAATGAAGACCTCCCCAAGCCATTGCCATCTCTCAAATTGCTGTAACACAAGGGTTTTCAGGGTGTCAAATGATACATTGCAAAAATGTAATGACATATATACAACCATTAAAAAAACTAACATATGTATGTAGTCTACTTTTATGCCATGGCCGTTGTTCCAGAGGAACGACTGCAGTGAACATTTAAGGCGAGTGAGATAACTCGCAATCTCGTGGTGCTTTGCTGCTGTTCTCAGCCGTCGACCGACCCGGTGGAACATCTGGAGGAGCTGGAGCGACTCTCGGAGGAGACGCTGTGCCCGTTGCTCGTCTCTCCATCGCTCAGCTCCATGTTGAGCAAACTCAAGTAGGTTCCACGGTCTTCGCCTTCGCGTGCAACATCTACTCTGATGTGGTGGCAGGCGATGTAGCTTTGTTTCTTTACAGAATTCAGATGGGTTTGCAGGATGGCACGGTGGTAACGATTCCGTCCCACAGCAAGAAGGTCTTGGCTTTGATTGCTGACTCAGACGCTGCGTGGATTTTGTATGTGCATGGGTTTTATTCAGGTTCAGCAGTTTCCTGTCATAGCAAAAAAAACATAGAATGTTACTGGCATTAGCCAAACCTCCAAATAACTTGTTTGAGATTACACATAGCAATGTCACCAGCTACTGTGAAAAACTTGGCAGGAACCTCCAGAAAAATTATCTTGAGACTCAGTGAGACCTTACTGGGTAAAGAAGCGTTTAGCATTCTAGATCGAGGGAAGTCGGGCACATTGAGGGTGGTTTGGTCATAGGCTGCATGTGAGTGCACAGGCTGTACTCATCCAACATCGGGCTTTTCTGCAGCTTGGTGTTCGAATGCAAAAATGTCAAGAATTCAAAAATGGACAGCATAGCTCCGTGAATCGGTTGCAGTGAGAAAAAGCCGCTGCGCGTATGGTACATGATCCAAAATAGGTCGCTTTGCTCAGAGCTGCTGCTGAGAGCCATCATGGAGAATCATGCCGGGTGGCTGTGGTTTACTTTCACGTCGCACTCTCTGAGTCTGATGCAAAGGCCCTAATTTCCGTGCGCTCTCTTCATTGTGGCCTTGGCAATTGGCCCAGGAAATATTTTGTATATTCTGCGGAGACAAAACGGAGTTCAGCTTTTATTTGCTTTTTCCATAACATGGCCAAGTGGCACAGCGGAAGAGCGATTGGCTCGAAATAGGAAGGATTAGAGTTCAAATCCTGGTTGGATGGTGGACTGAGTCCATTATCCCTCCAGGGTCAATAAAATAAGTACCACTTTGGGAGGAAGTCAAAAGCAGTTGTATGGATCACTTGCTCCTCTCCTAGGAAGGTGGAATCTCTGTCGCTGGCCCAGGGCTGTCAATGGATGATCACTACCTCAGTGTTTATTTGAGCAGGAAATAACTCTGACTGTGTATTATTATTTGCAATATCTTTCGTTTTGTTCGACGGCAATGCACAATGAGTTAATCCACGATCGTTTGCTCGGTTGTTTGGTAGGGTGTGCTCGGCGCTGTGCAACCCCAACTCGTGCTCGCCGGACCCGGAGAGTATGCGCAGCCTCGTGTCGCTGGCTTGCGCCGGCGGGAAGCCCCCGTTGAGCCTGGCAGGTTCACGCTCCCCGTTCCCTTTCCTCACTGCTGTCCTCCTCGTGCTCAACTCCGCAGCCTCCATTCATAAGGGGCTTACGGCCAAGGTGCGTTACAATGTGCTCTGTAAAAGTAACGCGAATTTTTTTTGCTTAAGTAGCGTCCCAAGACGTTTTACAAAAATGAGAAGAAAACTATGTTTGGATGGAAAGGTGAGTGTTAGGGGAGATCTGGACAGGGGGAAACAGGAGAAAGGGAAGAGAGAGCAGCACTGCGGCACAGCCCAGGAGGAGACATCCGTGGCCTCGTGCCAACAACGGCGAGCCCTGGGGACAGCGTGGGCAGCCAGGGCAGCACGAACGAACCCTTTGTGCCTTGCGGGATCGGTGCAGTTTTCATGGTAATGATTGAGAGCCCTTTGTCAATCCACTGACGGATGAAGGCTTCCACATACTGTGCTGGTCATGGGACTTAGTCTGGTCATAATTCACACTGATCAGTGAAGGTTGGTTGAAGGGGATGCTCAGGGTCAGCTGTATCACACCAACAGCGTGCTAATCACTGTGCCACCGCTCTCACAGACGCAGTGTTATGCCTTTCATTTGTACATTGATGAAAGGTTATTTGTTGTGAAATTTTCATTGTTTGCAGTTTGCAGGTTTGAATTGGCGAATTAGCTTTCATGTGCTTATTGCAGTGAGTGATTGCTGATATGTACCATGAATTTTGATATCATATGCATGAGCACAAAGGCTGAATTTTGAGAAATATTGCTTCATGATTATGGACTCATAATCATTATTAGATAACAGCCTGCCTTCTAGCAATGGGCATGTTCATCTCTATCGATGGCACTGAGCCAGTGGTGGTGCTGGTGAAACCACCGTCTTATGCTCTGTGTGGACCTTCATAGATGCTCTCTCACAGCACTTGCCCAACAGCCTGTTACATTGGGCGACAGGAAGTCGCACAGCAAGAAGAGCCTGGGTTGGATTCCAAACTCAAGATGCCTTTCTGTGGAGACGTTTTGTGTTCTCCCCTGTTGTGCATGGGGTTTTCTCCATTTTCTCTGGTTTGCTCCCATAGCTAAAAAGCATTCAATGTAACAGGTGTTGACCAAACATCCAAATACTGAACATTTACCTGCAAATTACTCAATTGGGATTACACACAGCAATAGGGATAAATACCCATGTTTGGCATGGATTTGAATCTGCGGATGCGTGTGTGGCTGGCTCTATGCCCCCCCTCACCCCCCCGTAGTTTGCGGTGCTGCTGGAGAGCGCGGCTCTGCAGGAATACCTGGCTGCGAGCTGCGACGGCGCAGCGAGCATCACGCACGCCTCGGCCTGGCTCCTGCGCCACGAGCACCACCTGCTCTTCCTGACGCTGGAGCTGGCGCGCATGGCGGTGAGTCCACGCCGCTCGCATTTTAAAAGATGTCTCATCAGGCGCAAGCTCAACACAGGATGCGTGTCACCTACAAGTTTCCACTCCACGCCAGGCCACCCAGGGCCCTTTACCCCCAAGGGAGGTTAAGGCACATCGCGGTTTCAATTACCTCGTCGCAGCGCCGTGCGGTTCATGTGAGCGTGCGTACACGTGCGATGCAACGAACATTCCACGCTTCGCCCGTCCTCGAAGTGTAGCTAGCTTGGCACCAGCGTTGTGCTGATGTCACCCTCGATTAGTGGCGATCGGCGGCTGCCGCCCCTGTTGCTGTCGTTGTTGTGCAACGCAGGTGTCGTTCAGCGAGGCCGCGCGCCGCGTCG
Source organism: Lampetra fluviatilis (assembly GCF_964198595.1). Lineage (NCBI taxonomy): Eukaryota > Metazoa > Chordata > Hyperoartia > Petromyzontiformes > Petromyzontidae > Lampetra > Lampetra fluviatilis. The sequence goes on from NC_136292.1 coordinate 8,688,593, forward strand.
CCCCGCTCTGCCACATGGTGGCGCTGGCACTCGTCGGCCGCCTCCTGCCGGGCAGCGAGCACCTGGCGCAGCAGCTGCTGTCGGGGATCCTCTTCAATCCCGACTTCACCCCGTGGGTCACCAACCCTCCCGCTCGCGTATAGTCCGTGCTTCCCACAACAGATGGTCTTTTCTTCTAAACAACTGAAGGTGGCGAAAGTTTTAAGAGTGCTACTAATGCGCACGGAGATGCTGCCGTGGTGCAATGGTTGGCACACTGGACTTGTGATACAGAGGTTGATGGTTTGACCTCCCCCGGCACAGCACATGAAAAGATGGACAAGCTTGTTAAATCCTCCTACCTGTGTCCACTCGGCATTATGAATGGGGACACAAGTCGTGTGTGCTCGGTTAAAGTCTGGGTACTCCCACCTCTTCCAAAATGTCTGGCCAGCTTGGAAGAGTAGGCCAAAAACTCTCTTAGAGGGCTCTCTTGGGACACCTCTTGTGGAGGCCCTCCCGTCAGCCATGGTGTGCGCAAGAAATTGCAGGGCCTTGTTAAAGGTCGTGGTTTGTCGTGACCCTCCACAATAACCGGTACATTTATTTACATGGCCTCAAAAAGTGAACTTAGTGATGATGTTTTTAAATGAGTGGGTTGTCAAAATATACTCGTGCTGGCCATATAAAGAAAAGTTGCTGCTAAAGTTGTGCCAACTGAGGTGGTACCAATTTATGCTTTGGTCATATAACTCATACGCACGTGTATACATTGGACTCTCACAGGCCCAATAGCCTGGTGGTTTGGCTTGGTCACCGCTGAGTATGTGTGCATGGAGTTGATGAGTTAATTTTGGGCAGGGCAAGAATATGCCGATTTCTCCATCGCCACTAATGGGTCAAATCACGAAGGTGACATACTTTGGCCGTGTCATCAAGATTTCTCCTTGATGCTTCGTGAATGTTCTATCTGAAGTGAAGGCAGGGTGGGTGGTCCAGAAGCTGCTGACATGGAGGCCATGCTGTCGCTGAAGGAGGACCGAGGCCCTGAGCCCCTCGGCAGCCAAGGTGGCGGCGAGCTCCTGACCACAGCCTGGAAGGATCTGGCAGGGATTAGGGCCTGCTACCTCGCATTGCTGCTCGGGGGAGAGGAGAAGGCGTTGGAGAGGTCACAGGCACGATACCTCGGCCAGACCAAGCACGTTGCTTCTCTGCTCCTCCCGCCCATGCAGGGCCCTCTCTACCCTGCGGACTGGGCTTTCCTGCCTCTGGTGCGGCTGTACCAAGCATCAGGCCAGCCCACCTCTGGCAGTACTTCAGGTATGCATGTGTAGTGGTGTTAACTACTCGCTGTTCGCAAACTGTGAGAGCAGATCGGTAACAAGGTTTTCCCGCTCAATCAAACGGTCAGGGTCAAATGGGGTGAGGTAGGATCCAAACCCAGATTGGGAAGGACCAATCAGAGGGTCCCACAAGGTGGCCGGAGATTGGACAACCCGGCCACGAACAGGTATAAAAGCCAGAGCGCTGAGAGCTCTGGAGGAGTTCTGCTACACGAAGACCCAAGTTGGCCGAAGACGTCTAGGACCCTGGACCAAGCCCTCCAGCCCGTATCAGGGCTTGGGCTCAGAGTAACCAGTGGTCGGGGAGAGATCCCCTAGGTCCAGCCAGAGGACGCTGGGAGAGCAGGGAGATTAGATAGCCTGCAAGGTCCGGAGGCTTGTACCTTCTGAGGGTAACGGGTGAGGGGACCATATACCCCTTAGTGTGATAGGGACTGTGTATTAAGATAATAAACAGTGTGTGCCATAAAGAAGTCCAGAAGTCCGTCCTTACAACACTACACATGGAAAAGTTGGTTATTATAGTTTAGGTGATTATTTTGATAGTTTTTTTCATTTGTTAGTTTCAGGCGGTGGCCCTTTCTCATGGCAAATGGAGAAGGGCCATTGTTATTGATGAAGGTGTTTAGTAGTGTTATTGTACTTGTGCACTACTGCCGAAGCATTGTCACCACTCTCCTTTCTTCCCATTCAACAATTGTACTTCCGACATCAGGTCGCGAGACAATAACGTTTCCGTTCATACATCTCCGATCCTCGCCCCTTCTTCGAGAACGTCCTGTGGATGGACGGTGACGGTGACGGCACCGCTGCTGAGGTCCCGCAGTTGCCTGTGTGGGGCGCTAGGTGGCGTGCCTTCTCACATGAAGTGCTGTAGAGATGCTCGTTGCATGTCAAACAGATCATTTTGTTACTGGTTACTGGTAGGAACCTCCTGGTTACACCAGCCCACAGGGGATTATTGTGTCCGTCCGTCGTGCAGGGAGGGGCTGGGAGGGGAGGGTGGGGAGGGGCTGGGTGAGGAGGGTGGGGCTGGGTGGGGAGGGGTGGGTGGGGAGGGGCTGGGTGGGGAGGGGCTGGGTGGGGAGGGTGGGGAGGGGCTGGGTGGGGATGGTGTTGCTGGTCACCCCGTGGTGCCCTTATAAAACTCAACGTTTAACCTACTCACGCCGGCTTGTGCCCGCCCTTACAGTCGGGCATATTTGCGGAATACACCACGCCGCTGTTGACCCTGGCCATTGACCGAGCAACCCAACATTCCTACCAGCTCCCTCCGCAGGAATGTGTTTTAATCCTCTGAGCGAGAATATTCTGTCGTCAATGTGGATAGTATCCTAGACTTTGTCAAGTTAGGGCCCAATGAAAACTATTCCCTCTGTGGCATCGGAGATATGGATGAACGTAGCTGTATAATGCACATTAATCAGTTTTTTGGTTTTGGAGTTGTGGTTTCATCATGAGATATGAGCTATAACATCAGTACACTTTTGATAATGATGTCACGGTGTATTTAACTTTGACCATGCACTACATGTCACACTGGCAAATAACGCTTTCACAGGCAGTTAAACAGCCCACGTCCTCTACTTTTGTAAAAGAACATTAAGTCTCGCGTTCATTTTTAAACACTTTAATTGTCGCCACATTTATCCAGCGGACGCCTCCGCTGTTCCCGTGGACCCCAGGGCCACCAGCGTGGCTGCGCTGCGCTGGCTGCTGCTACTGGAGACGTGGCGCCACGGGGCGCTGGCCGGCATCTCCGCCGCCGCCAAGTTGTGCCGCCTGACGTGCGTGTTCCTGGCGGAGGACGGGAGCCTCTTCCTGGAGCCGCCGGTGCGCGCGGGGCTGGCCGCCCTGCTGAGTCTCTACTGCCGCCCCCGCGCGCTCGACGTCCTGCGGCTCGATGGGCCCGTCGCCGGCGTGCCGGCCTTCTACGACCTGTACGTGGAGCTGCTCGAGCAGTTCGCGGCCACGTCGTTTGGCGACGCTCTCTTCGGGGCCTTCGTGCTGCTGCCGCTGCAGCGCCGCTTCGACGTCCGGCTCAAGCTGGCGCTGTTCGGGGAGCACGAGGGGGCGCTGCGCTCGCTCGGCGTGCCCATCAAGCAGGTGGCCGCTCCGGCTGCGCGCAACGACGTGACGATTCAGTCAATTGTCACTGTTCAGGCTGATTATTTCATTTTTGTATCGATCACTTTCTCTTGTATGGCGCTTGCCAATTGTGGTAGTCCAGCACCCTCCTCAAAAAGTCTTGACACTCAAATCTTGAGAATCGTTGAGGCTTTGCTGGGGAGATGAAGTGCATATCCTTACTGTTATTATATAAGTAATTTTTTTGTGTATAACAGCTTTGTTCCATTGCATTACAGAATAAACAAATGGCTATGGGACCGTTTCACCAATTTATTGAATAAGGACAGTGAATGCACTATTAAAAAATGTGTTTGCAGTTTTTACCACAAGTACGTGTGGCTACGCAGACATTGATGCCTTTGTAATTGGTATCTATTTGGTGTTTGAACATTTTAACACCTGTAATTATAACAGAAATGGTAAACAATTCAAATTAGATTATAAAAAAAAAATATTTCGGTTAACCAACGACTAGAAGCTTTATAACGCTAATATTTTTTTCATTCATTTCAAATCGTGCGTGTTGTAAGTGTATTTGTGAATGAATGCAAGGAAATCGTTGCTGCGTGTACCGTGGTTGGCGGGAGAGCTCACGCCGCCCGTGTGTGCGCAGTTCCCTGTGGGCCTGGGGCGCTACACCGAGCCGGCGGAGACGCACGTGGGGCTCTTGCGTCTCTACTTCCGCACGCTGGTGATGGGCTCGCTGCGCACCGCCTGGTGCCCTGTCCTCTATGCCGTGGCGCTGCATCACGTCAACACCTTCATCTTCTCGCAGGAGCACGGCGACCAGGTGAGTACGTGCACGGGCAGCGTCGCCAAAACTCAGTCGGCCCTCTACTCCCGCCTTTGTGATCTTTGCTACAAATAACTCGAAAGTCAAAGCGATTTCCTGCTTTTCAGTTGAGCATTGAGGTGGTGCTCATCTGCCGTTTACAGCCCTGAGCTGGTGAGGTATATGGCAGGAGCGAGACTCCCCATAGGTCGACTGCTGTTGACTTTCCCGCAAAGTGGTATTTATTTTTATCCACTCCTGTGAGATGATGGGCTGAGTCAACCCCCAACCGGGATTTTGAACGGGCAACATTTCTATGGCGAGTCTCTCACTCTACTGCTGAACATCTTTTGCACCGTACATAGCCAACTGTGCTAATTGGAGGTGCGAAATATACAAACGGCAGGTTCGGATTATGCTCCAGATGGTGTTCGATCTGGAGGTAAACTGCCAGTGCTGCCGGGAATTACATTTGCAAGATTTTAAATTCCTCTTGTGATACAGTTGCTTGTTTATTATTTGTTCTCCTTACGTCGTTGTCGTGACCGAGGTCACTGTTGCAAATGAGATTGTCCTGGCAACAAAACTGACACCTTTTTTTACAAGGAGTCATGTTTGCATAGACCACAATACCTGCAGTCATAATGCAAACAAAAAACATAACTCTGATAATGTATGTGCACTGTCCTTGAAGTTGATTGGTCCACACCCGAGACAGCTTTCCTTAGAGCCTAGTCTCAAATGAGTTGGACCAGATGACGCCAAAAGGCGCACAACTCAAAGACAATTCACCATCAGAGTATGAGAGCTCAGGGTAAGCATTTACATCATTGGAACCTCATTTGCCAGTAAAAAATATGATAATTGTTTTTTTACCCTTCTATCTATTCCAACCCATGTGAGACTAGGCTCTAAGGAAAGCTGTCTCGGGTGTGGACCAATCAACTTCATGGACAGTGCATACATTATCAGAGTTATGTTTCTTGTTTGCATTATGACTGCAGGTATTGTGGTCTATGCAAACATGATTCCTTGTAAAAAAAGGTGTCAGTTTTGTTGCCAGATAGAAGGGTAAAAAACCAATTATCATATTTTTTTCTGGCAAATGAGGTTCCAATGATAAGATTGTCCTGGTCACTTGACTTCTAATCTGTTTAAACAAAATAAATTACGACGACCTCGCTTGACCGACAGTCAGCTCTGGGGTCACTAAAATTAGTACCAGTTTGCAGGAAGTTGACAGTGATTGCCCACTGGATAGTCTCTTTCCTGCCATAGGAATGTGGAATTTTCAGCACTAGCACATGATTGTAAACGACAGGTGAGCTATGAGCCATGCTGGTTTGAGTGGGGAAACCGCTTCAACTTGAATTATTTTGATAACGAAAGTGGCATTTGGTTGATGTTCCTTCTATTGATTCGTGGGTTGTGTTCTGCAAGGACATAAGTCGTGAGAGTGGTGTCACGTGGGGCCTGGCATTGTGGGCTGTGATTGCCGTGTCACTTGAATGCAATAATGAGACCCCACGTGGCAGGGCTGAATGTGACAATGGGTGGCACGTTCCTGGGGAGCTGGGTGGTATTTTTGGTAATGCAAGGAAAAGCCCATTTGTTTTTGCAAGCGTTTAGCGGATGTGTGGAATTGCGCCTCGCTCAAATTAAATGTTCTGCTCGTCATCGTGCTGTATTCCTTTCAGCATTATTTCCAGATTAGCATTTACGACATTGTCTCCATCGTTCTGATTTTTCCAAAGGACGTTCTGAAAATGAAGAAGCGCATGTTGAGGCAAATTAATGCCCTTCAAGATAAGGTAAGATTAATTTTGAGTTGTAATGTATCTCACTACCTGGTTTAACCATCTTAGCTAATACTCTCAGATGACACTCCTAACAAAACAAGTCAAGAAAACCATATTGCTGGTAAAATTATGTGTTTAGATAAACTAATGCGAACTAAAATAATTGACAACGCTTCGTCAATCCACTACTGGATTGACAGAGGTGGTGACCACTTTGAGTAGGTTTCACGAGTACGAATTGCTCAGGTTTTTGGAACCATTAGCGTTTGTTATGCTAAACGTTCCAGTCAGCCTTCAGTGGTGCAAAAAATTAGGCAAAAGTTTCAAGATCGACTACAAAGTATGACTGTAATGAAGGGCATCCAAGCGTAAAGTTAGGAAATAATGAGACTTGTTGTTTTCCTCCATTTAAAATGTACAGCCTTATTTGTCGTGAAGACACATTACTTTAAAACCAGCATGAGACGTTACAATCACCCTGTGTCCCATTGGAATAACAATCAAAGCGTTTCACTTGACGAGGGATGCCTTCTGCTGGAAGCAGCGAAATAGTTGTAATACTGGTAGGAACCTCCTGGTTACACCAGCCCACAGGGGATTATTGTGTCCGTCCGTCTGTCGTGCAGGTAGGGTCTGGGTGGGGAGGGAGGGGCTGGGTGGGGAGGGGATGGTGGGGAGGAACTTGCTTGGTGGGGAGGGGAGGGTGGGGAGGGGCTGGGTGGGGAGGGGCTGAGTGGGGAGGGTGGGGTGGGGAGGGTGGGGAGGGGCTGGCTGGGGTGGGTGGGGGGTGGGGAGGGGCTGGTCACCCCGTGGTGCCCTTATAAAACTCAACGTTTAACCTACTCACGCCGGCTTGTGCCCGCCCTCACAGTCGGGCATATTTGCGGAATACACCACGCCGCCGTTGACCCTGGCCATTGACCGAGCAACCCAACGTTCCTACCAGCTCCCTCCGCCGGAATGTGTAATTGCTGAGTACCTTGAGCTGGGGCAGGGTTGACCAAACACATTTGAGAGCGATAGTGGAGATGAAGGACCTTGCTGAGTGTCCTCTCTTTCTGTGCTTTGTGCAGGTTCTGCGAAGCCACCTGCTTCTCTACAAGCTCCCCAATGCCTCCGATGGCCTGGGCTTTGATCTGTACGAGCAGCTGCCACCTATCCGGCACAAGTGGCTGCAAAGCATCCTGTGATCGGGGCGTCACTGCCGACGATGGGAAACTGCATCAAGAAATGTGAACTTTACATTAGAACGCATGTTTGAGATGCGAGTATTTATAAACAAGCAGACTGAAAGAAACCACTGAGATTTAGTTTGATCTTGCAGCCCCTGGAAGAGAGCAATCCGAGCAAGAATGGAAAATTGTACGGCGGCTTTATTGTAACCTACTTTTGTATGTTTTGTGTGGACGTTGTTCTTAGAACCTGCCAAAAAAAATTGCTCAAAGTTAACGACTGAGGTTTAAACGGCTGCACCTATTTCCTGTGCTTAAAATAATAAACTATTTTAGTGTTTCCTCAGCACTTCATGATGTGCGTTGTTCAATGTAAGTGACGTGCGCATGTTCACACCCATTCAAACACTTGAAGGTAAAATAATTTCACCACCTTTTTGTGTCAGACCTGGTAGGAACAGAGCTTTCATTAATTATTGCGGCACTTTATTTTAATTGGCATTTTCAAGTCAGTTTTTGCTCGGGGCCCTTTAGACGATAGTTATCGTTGTATCTGCAGCCTACGTTCACTCAAATGTTAACACCGAAAGCACTCGGTGTGCATCATGTGAACAAATACATTTTTTTGTTTATCATAATCGGGCCATAGTTTATTTCGGAAATCTTCAGTCTTAAGACATTTTCAGGAGGGTCTTGCATTGGGATGTTTGACACATCTCTCTGCCGGAGTGTTTTGCTGGAAGGAAGGAACCGGAGTTGCTGGAAAAAGTTCACCCACAAATGGATATCAGAGTTCTAGATTTGAAGCTTTCGTGACTGCAAGGATTCTTGGGTTTTTTCGGTAAAGTCACGTAGGTAAAAAATTAAAATTAAATAACGTAATTTTAATTTTTTTACCTACGTGACTTTACTGGAAAAAACCCAAGAATATGGATATCAGAGATCCAAATAGATCGGTTTAGAAACCTACTTCGCATACTGCTATCTCTGAGCTACCTGACAACACACTGGGTTTGGATGTTTCGCAAATCTATATGAGCCACCAACAAGAATAAATATAAAAATATATTTTCAGCCCATTGTCAATCCACTGCTGGATGAAGGCCTTCCTACGCTGCACTGTTAGTGTGGGAATTGTTTGAACACCACACTGGTTTGGGTTGGTGAAGGAGGGCCAAGAACCATTTGGCATATCACTCGCCACCCGACGTTATCGAACCTCCGATAAGCACCATTGGCTACGTACGGTGCGAAAGAAGTTCAACATACAGCCATGGCTGGGAATCGCCTGGTTTGTAGGGCAATGCTTGAAGCACTGCACCACCGCTCACCACTACATGTCAATAATTTAATTATCAATGTTTCATTACAAGGGAAGACTTTGTCTAAGTCCTTTATTTAATGTTTCAATTTCTTGTTTGTGTCCAAAGTTAGAAAACTTTACAGTGGTATTCATAGTTCCACATTTCAGGATTGTGTTCCCAGCCATGTGCCGTCATGATTTGTTGTTGACGGCGATGAGCCGCTAACCTTTCCTCAGAGGCGCGGAGGCTGTATACGCCAGCTCATTAAAGCGTAATGGATGATGCCTTTTCCCCGAGCTGTGCAATGCTCGTACAATGCGCTCACTATTGCCGGGGAATGTGGAGGCATGCGCACCGGCTGGCCTGTCAAGACACCGAAACAAATACCGCCATCGGCAAACTGTGATCGTACCCCGTGTGAGGTATGTTTATACTCGGCCGATCTGCCAGCCCTCAGATCTTCTTTGCTCTTAGTCCAAAGCGAATAGCTCCGAAGAACAGATGCACGCTCAAGCGTGCAAAAGCGATGGTTAATTTTTAGATTAACGCAAATACACTCAGCCGTGGACTCGATTACCGGCTTGGTGGGTCAGTGTCGGGGCATTCCTGCGAGCGGGAGGAGAATGGGGAAGCCACGATCGTGCGTGGGGCGCGCGCGACCCCCGTGTGGGAAGCCGGAGGTCGCCGTGCCGGCGATGGCGCTGCTGGCGCTGGGTCTGTGTGTGGCAGCGGGGGCGGCGGACTGCCCGTCCGCGTGCCAGTGCTCACCGCGCGCCAACCGGCCGGGCCTGCAGGTCGAGTGCAAGACGCAGGGGCTTACCGCGGTGCCGGCGGCACTGCCGCGAGCCACCACAGTGCTCAACATGGGTGAGGCTTCTTGCCCGCTTCTCACAACGCAGGGCTTGCTCGAGTTTGTAACCTGACGGTCGCAATTCATCGCTGTTGCTGCTCGGTGGATGTCCTCTTGGTTGCCATCATTAGTCTTGATCGCTGGCCTTCATTCTCACTATTTGGTCTGCCTAAGCCCACTTTTCTTAACAGAAATATGACCACTTTTACTTGTGTATGTATATTATGTGCTCCTAGTTCTGGATTTCAGTGTAATTCCAAGTATGCGTCTCTGTGCATTTTTCGGATTTTGTTGCATATTATTTGTCAGTGTCCGTGTTTACGATCCATGTCTTAGCATGGATCGTAAAATGTCTTCTTAGGGTCATTGGTTAACACACCAGAGTATGAATACCTAGGGCAGTTAGTGCAGGCAAACGGGTCATGAAATATGTGGACGGTAGCATTTTACGCTTCGTTTTATGTAGTGCCTCAATGGAACCACATCTGAAGATGCTTTACAACAGTAGCAAATTAACTCTGAAGACGAATGAAAATATGGGGAAGAACTTGTATGGTTTAATGTGTTACAAGTAGCAGTTTCATAATGGATAAGGGATGACGCAGCATTTAGAACGTTGATTAAAACACGTTATCTGTTTTTACTTTTTGTGGGATTTATGTAGGACCAGATTTTTTGCGGAATTCTTATACTTACAGAAAATCTGAAATGTTGCATAATATGCAGGTGATGTTAACTTCATTGCCAGATTCTTGTCCCAAAAGATCATCCAATAAGTCGTTTGTAATTCGGTTACGGTGCCGCGCAATAAAGTTGTTTGAATCAGCGTTATCGCGCCCTTGCCAAATATTGCGATTTGGCAGCTGTGCAAAATCTAATACTGTTAAATTAATGATAATGTAGTTAGTCTTTACACAGATTTAAAGCCACATTTCTGTTACACATAATTGGAGGCACTACACATTTATTCCACGTAGCATAATTTAATACCAAGTGCCCATTTAACTCACTTTGGTAATTAAAGACGTTAAGTAAATGTGGCATGTAATTACACATCGGTTTATGTAGACGGCGGTGTGGAAGGCACGTTGCCTGCCAGCCTCATCGTTCCGCTCACGCTCACTCCCCCCTGTGACAATGGTGACCATGATGAAGGCCAGAACAAGATCGGGCGCCTGGGCGCGGGGACGCTGAGGAAGATCCCGAACCTCCGCAGCCTCAACCTGGAGCACAACCGGCTGAGAGAGCTGCACCCGGACGCCTTCGCCGGGACCACAAAACTCGTGACCCTCAACTTCTACGACAACCAGCTCGGGGAGCTGCCCGCCGGCGTCTTCCGGAACCTCGTCTCGTTGCGCTACCTCCTCATCGGCAAGAATCAGGTCCTCTCGCTGCAGCCCGATGCCCTCCGCGGCCTGGGCAACCTCACCGACCTGGACATGCCGCTGAACAACGTGTCGCGCCTGCCGGCGCTGCTCTTCCGGCACGCGCCGCGCCTGCGCGTGCTGGACCTGGCGTACAACCGCGTCGCGCGCGCCTCCCCGCTCGCGCTGCGTGGCCTGCGCCGGCTGGAGCTGCTCAACCTGGGCGGGAACCGCCTGAGCGCAGTGCCGCCCGGCCTCTTCGCGGGCTTGCGCCGGCTCGACATGCTGGTGCTCGACAACAACCGGCTCGCGGGCGTGGGCGGGGAGGCGCTGCGTGGCCTGGCCGTTCTCACGCAGCTTTACCTCAGTAACAACCGCCTGCGCCACGTGGCGCCGGCCGCGTTCCGCCACACGCCGCGACTCACACAGCTGGCGCTGAGCGGGAACTGCCTCGCCACGCTGGACGCCGGCGCGCTGGCGCGACTGTCCGGTTAGAGCGCGCACCCCACAGAAAACACCGTATCTGGGAGCAGCGGCTTCTTATTATCGCGATTACCTGTAATAAAAATGTGTTATCTTCTTGGTTCTTTCGGTAAAGTCACGTAGAAGGGAAATAATAAAATAAATAAAATAAACCAATTAAATAATTCTCACGACATGTTTCATTCAGACGCTGTCTTCCCGACAAACCTGTTCTTCACCTGAGGACGGCTGCTTGCGTTGTGGCCGAAACGTCGTGAGAATTATTTTATTGTTTTATTTTTATTATTTTATTATTTCCCTTCTACGTGACTTTACCGAAAGAACCAAGAAGATGAATCCCTGCAGTCACGAAAGCTTTAAATGGAAAAATGTGTTACTTAGAAAGTTCCTTGAGATGGAACGTCTCAATTGCAATGGTGACCAGAGGGTGTCCAGTGACACAGCAAACACGTATTGACCACGTGTATAGAAACATACTAAGGATAATGACAAAGATCCCACATGTAGCCTGTAACAGACTGTTTAGACAAGTGCTGTTGGCATCTCGGTTTCAGCCGCCTTTGGTTAAAAAAGTGTTCTCAATTGCAGTGGGCTGAAGGTCTCGGCCCGGCCACCAATGACTGCACAAAAAAAAACCCCATCACATGCAATTTGTTTCTGCACAAGGTTTCCGTATTCAAAGTCCTGAAGTTTATTTTCGAGTTGGTTTTGCTCAAGTTGTCAGTGTCATTAACCCCCAGCCCTTTTCACAGAAAGCAATAGACTAGTGGGACCGCTCTGACTAAAACATACAAAAATAAACATTCTCAAGCTTTGGGGTTGGCAGTACTTTATACCAAATAAATAATCGGAATCAACATTTCCCTGGATTGTTCATTTAAGTAGATTGTATGAAATCGGCGTATCTTCTTTGATATGAAAATGCCGACTTCTTCATAATGTAAGCGTACGACAGCAGGGGAAATTTTTGAGCAATGTCTCAAAACATCTCAAGAGAGGACAGCGCAATTGCACGTGGACAGCTTGTGGTGCTGATGGTGGGCATTCAGCAGGGCTTTGGAGATGCCACCGGCACAGGGCAGGAGTAGCGGGAGACCGAGGGTGAGGTGGGAGAATTGTGGAAGGCCGTAGTGGAATGAGATGCGAGGACTGGATGGGACTTGAATAGAATGGAGAAAGAAAATCTAAGCAGCTGCCTCCATGCAATAGGAATGTTGTATCATTAGAGGAACATTTTATATCGGTTCATACGACACGTGGTTAAGAAGCATGGTTATGGAATAAAATGGGACAAAATGCTCAAAGAAGCATGGAGAGATGCATGTTTAGAATTATATTGATATAAAGAGGAACACGTGCATGAGATAATCTACGCAGATTGATGGAGCAATTATGATATCCACTCATGTGCAAGTGCTAGGTGGATTGTCACATCATAGGACCATGAGAGGTGGTAACAGCTACGAGAGGCCTTTATCCAGCAGTGGGTTGACCCTTGCTGTTGATCATGATGATGGCTTAGAAGGATTGGTGTAAAGTCGGTTGCTTGCTCAGCTGCGTGTGTCTGTGTGTGTGTGCCACTGTTGCCACAGTGGGGAGCGCAGGTGGTGTATCTGTCACCCATCGCAATCTCGTGACCTTCCAGCCTTCCACATTTCACGTGGCCTAAAGCTCACCTAGCCTGGCAACAAACGGCGTGGCGACGCTTGTGGCGAATGGCGGCTGTCGTTGTTGTGCTGCTGCTGTGCGCACCTTGCAGGGCTGCAGCAAGTCTTCCTGCACGACAACCCGTGGCGCTGCGACTGCTCCGCAAAACCGCTGCTGGGCTGGCTGCTGAACTCGCGCGTGCGCCTCTTCCCCAACTCGTCGCTCGTGTGCGCCGCACCCCCCGGCGTTCGGGGCCGGAGCCTCCACGCGCTGTCACCGTCGGCGCTGGGATGCGAGCGCAACCGCTCGGCCCCGCGTACCCGTCTGTCCGCGCGCCGCGGCTAGAATCCGCCGAGCAGCACGGCTCCGGGTCACCGTAGCAGAGGACCATCTGATACGTAGTGGAGTTTTATAGCGCAGGGCTGGGGAAGCTTTCACACCCTGCGCCGGCCGAATAGGACTTTCAAATACCTTTGGCGGGCCACGCATCGGCACACAAGGTAGCGTTATCCAATAATAATGTTAACGGGAACACGCGTGTTGCCCAAGTGTAGGGAGGCCCTTGCAGTGGCAGAAGTGACTTAGCACAGCGCTGAAACGATACACGCAGCGTTGTTGCCAGGTCATAAATATTCCCCTCAAGTGCCCGATTAGTGCTACTAGGCTGCGTGCATTGATGGATAAATATCGTGTCCACAGTAACATTAAATTATTTCGCGAGCCACCCCTTAGCATATATATGCGACACAACATCAAGATATAGTACGGAAACAGTGGGCACATTTATTTTGTAGAGTCAGTCATAGGAAAAATAATAGCACCACCATTTGTCAAATAAAATGCAACACTTCTCGAGGTGGCCGGGTGTTTCAGATCAGTACTGAGCCAGCACCGCTGATTCCTGAGTATGAAATGGGTGTCAGCCGTCTGTGATTAAACCAGATTGTCAAATGTAGTGAGTTGATGGTGTCAGGATTATTAGCAATAACTGTACCCAGATCCATTATATCAAAATTTTGTTTTTCACTTGTTTGGTAAAATCCAGCTCCCAGAATCAAAAATATATGAGTGTGGCTGCCACATAACGTGCATCTGCAAAGCAGGGCGTGTGATAGCGTGCAGTGCCTCTGGTACAGAGAGGGGCCATTTGAAGGCCCCTCTCTGTACTCAGAACTAGTTCTGTGATATCCCTTTTTGTGGACCGTTCTAGAACACGGGCTGATGCTCTGCTCTGAGAGGGTTCAAATTAACATTTCTTCAATTCCGGATTTGACACAGATAGCGAACGTGTAATTAAATTGGCTTTTAAAAAAATAAACACTTCAAGAAGATGGACATGATTATAAATGCTAACTATAGTTATCGTTTATTTACATTTACTAAAATAAATATTTTTGAAAATGACATCTGTAACTGTATTCACCAGTATTTTATATATTTGAAATACTCTGTATTCAAAAGAAGGCTTTTTATTATTATTCTTCTGCTTGTTTACCCGGGAAGAGCTCACTGAGTCTCAAGACTCTCTTTCAGGAGGGTTGTGCCAAGTTTTTTTAGTGGAGGGAAATGTTTCTGTTTAATCTCAATTGAGTAATTTGCAGGTATTTCTTAGCATTGGGATGTTTGGCCAATATCGGCTCCATTGTACAGATTTTTAGTTATGGGAGGAAATCGGAGAACACAGAGGAAACCGATGCAGAACAGGGGGAGATCATTAAAACTCCACATTGAAAGATGCCCAAGTCGGGAATAGAACCCAGACCCTTCTTGCTGCGAGGCACGAGCATTACCACTGCGCTACCCTGCCACCCAAAGAGCAAAGATGTGTCATCTTGTGGATACACACGTCGGTGGCGCGTTCCAGACCGTCTGGTGGCACTCTGAAACGTGGCTAATGATGAAACAAATTCAAGTGACTGTGGGAGTGCCCGCCAGGCTCGCCGTGGCTGACTCGCATCATCGGTGATACAAAGGCACGGCAGTGACATCACTCGAGTGCGGTACGGTGCTCCAGAGAGCCGCTTGAAAGTGTTTTCTTTTTTCATTAATGAAGCATCACGGCTGTGTGGGACGGCCTGCCTAGGTGTGCATCTGCGCGGGGCGTAGCCCTTCACCTCTGGCCACACACAAATTGCCTCGATTCTTGTGGGCATGTCCTGGCGATGATTGTGGCCACCGTGGATGCAGCCGATCGGTGTAACCCGTAAGACCCTTTGCAACGTGCGGACGTTCAATCGGAAGTACATCTTTCTGTAAGAGTTTAACACTTCGCCCCCTTGATTGTGTAATAAAATCTCCATGTTTTTTTTTCAAAAAAACGCTGTGCTGTTTGTTTTCAGGCATTACTGCGATACTTCTCTCTGCACACATTATTCTCGTTATATAATTCGCACACCGACGGTTATATAATGCAGCACAAGAGTTGTATTGTTTTGTCGGTAATGAGCATGGGAGAGTGGTTACAGCCTGCAGACATCCACGTGGACTTTCTTCAAAGGGGTCACCTCTGGCTCGAAGTGATGAATAGTTTTGGCATGCAGGCGAGAACTCCGGAGGAACCCAGCGTTTTTCACAAACTGGTGCTGGATTGGGAATAATGCTGCATTACATACTTTGAAGGGAAGGCCATATTTAAATAATAAAATGGTTTATCGTTAAATTGCCATTAAATATTAAAAACATAAGTGTGCATGTTTAATTGGATATCTTGCACAGCCCTGCCGGTTGACTGTAAATTTGGCTACGAGTGAGGTTCACACATTTATAGAAATCCCTGTGATTTTTTTGTTGATGCCCACGTCACGGTGTCCGTGTCTCAAAAAATAACGTTTAAATTATGCATTGCGTGCCGCGTCTGCTATTTTTTTTAAAAATGCTGTTAAACTACGGTTGACTGTCATCTCTGTTCCCGATTTAAAGGTGCTGAATGCATTTTATTGTGGTCGTGGTACAGTATTAGTTACAGAATGCAGGACATGTTATTTTTTTTATTTGAATTTCTGAAAGGGTGCACTTGACATCAGCAATTTGCCAGGCTACTGGGAGCTCCATCTGTTATGGTGACTAACCTCACACAAAATCTGGACTCGGCCCAAATGGTTCCGTTGATTGGGGTGTAACGTTAAGCCGCTTTTATGAATGAGATGTCCACGTATTGGCTGTCGTGTCGATCTACGACTGGACGAGGGCCTCCCCCGCCCCGTGCAGGCCACCCTGGTGAGTGCAGGTTGGTGACGGCAGGGAGCATGTAGACCTTGGGGTATCGAAGTCAAGTACCTGGCAAGATATTTTGCTGAATTGCCCTCTAATGCCAATCGCATAGCCCGCCACTATGACAACCTGTTCGTGCGTGGTGGTCACACATCCGAAGACTATCCAGGTTCAGCCCTGCTTAGGCTACTAAATGTTGCTAGAGTACTACTGTAATGGGTTCAACTGAGTCGCAGACGTAGACTTGGAGGCAACACATTTTTATTCAGTTCCAACACACGGGGTAGCTTCCCCTTAACAGAATAACAACCTACGGTGGTGACCAGCCGGCTAACTATACTAGTTACCACGTGACTGGTGTAGCTAGCCACGTGGTGACCACCAGGCTAGCTACACTAGTTACCACGTGACTGGTGTAGCTAGCCACGTGGTGACCACCAGGCTAGCTACACTAGTTACCACGTGACTGGTGTAGCTAGCCACGTGGTGACCACCAGGCTAGCTACACTAGTTACCACGTGACTGGTGTAGCTAGCCACGTGGTGACCACCAGGCTAACTACACTAGTTACCATGTGACTGGTGTAGTTAGCCACGTGGTGACCACCAGGCTAACCACACTAGTTACCACGTGACTGGTGTAGCTAGTCACGTGGTGACCACCAGGCTAACCACACTAGTTACCACGTGACTGGTGTAGTTAGCCACGTGGTGACCACCAGGCTAACCACACTAGTTACCACGTGACTGGTGTAGTTAGCCACGTGGTGACCACCAGGCTAACTACACTAGTTACCACGTGACTGGTGTAGTTAGCCACGTGGTGACCACCAGGCTAACCACACTAGTTACCACGTGACTGGTGTAGCTAGCCACGTGGTGACCACCAGGCTAACCACACTAGTTACCACGTGACTGGTGTAGCTAGCCACGTGGTGACCACCAGGCTAGCTACACTAGTTACCACGTGACTGGTGTAGCTAGCCACGTGGTGACCACCAGGCTAACCACACTAGTTACCACGTGACTGGTGTAGCTAGCCACGTGGTGACCACCAGGCTAACCACACTAGTTACCACGTGACTGGTGTAGTTAGCCAGGTGGTGACCACCAGGCTAGCTACACTAGTTACCACGTGACTGGTGTAGCTTGCCACGTGGTGACCACCAGGCTAGCTACACTAGTTACCACGTGACTGGTGTAGCTAGCCACGTGGTGACCACCCGGCTAACTACACTAGTTACCACGTGACTGGTGTAGCTAGCCACGTGGTGACCACCAGGCTAGCTACACTAGTTACCACGTGACTGGTGTAGCTAGCCGGGTTGGTGACCACCAGGCTAGCTACACTAGTTACCACGTGACTGGTGTAGCTAGCCACGTGGTGACCACCCGGCTAACTACACTAGTTACCACGTTACTGGTGTAGTTAGCCACGTGGTGACCACCAGGCTAGCTACACTAGTTACCACGTGACTGGTGTAGCTAGCCAGGTGGTGACCACCAGGCTAGCTACACTAGTTAACACGTGACTGGTGTAGCTAGCCACGTGGTGACCACCAGGCTAGCTACACTAGTTACCACGTGACTGGTGTAGCTAGCCACGTGGTGACCACCAGGCTAGCTACACTAGTTACCACGTGACTGGTGTAGCTAGCCAGATGGTGACCACCAGGCTAGCTACACTAGTTACTACGTAGCTGCTACTACGGACCGGGACCAACGACTTCGGCTCGGGTCCACGTGTAGGAGGCTCGTTGAACGGAGATGGTAGACGAAGGGTTTCTTCCAGGATGAACAACTACCCTGGTCTCTCTCGGGACCCGGCTTATATTCTCCGTGGCGTGGCCGGCTGTGCCCTTGGCCACGTCCACCTTCTAGAATCCTCGGGAAGGAGCTGGGTCCCAATCACGTGACCCCCCCCCCCCCCCCCTAGCCCCCTCTTGGGGCCCCTCTGTCAACTTAAACACATCCCTGCGAAGGGAGCTGGTAGGAACGTTGGGTTGCTCGGTCAATGGCCAGGGTCAACGGCGGCGTGGTGTATTCCACAAATATGCCCGAATGTGAGGGCGGGCACAAGCCGGCGTGAGTAGGTTAAACGTTGAGTATAGCCCCACCCTCCCCACCCAGCCCCTCCCCACCCAGCCCCTCCCCACCCTCCTCTCCCCACCCAGCCCTCCCCACCCAGCCCCTCCCCACCCTCCCTTCCCCACCCAGCCCCTCCATGCACGACGGACGGACGTACGGACAGAATAATCCCCTGTGGGCTGGTGTAGCCAGGAGGTTCCTAACAGTACCAGTCACGTGTCCTCCCGGGTCAACCATAGTGCCATGGCCTCACACAGCCTCATCCTTCGGTCGGCACCCACACACCCTGTCCTGTAGGGCCGACACTGCCCTTACAGCGTGGTGCCATCCAGCGCTGTTATTCAGCGCACACCGTGCCCCTCTAGGGCCGTTACTGCGCCCACAGCAAGGTGACATCCAGCGATGTCACGACACTACTAAACACCCGGGACGTCCAAATTTCGATTTAAAGCTTTCGTGACTGCAGGGATTCATCTTCTTGGTTCTTTCGGTAAAGTCACGTAGAATGGAAATAATAAAATAATAAAAATAAAACATAATAAAATAATTATCACGACGTTTCGGCCACAACGCAAGCAACCGACAGAGACTCTTTCTTCCCGACAGACCTGTTCTTCACCCTGAGGACGGCTGCTTGCGTTGTGGCCGAAACGTCGTGAGAATTATTTAATTATGTTCTATTTTTATTATTTTATTATTTCCATTCTACGTGACTTTACCGAAAGAACCAAGAAGATGAAACCCGGGACGTCGTTAGCGTGAGGGCGCATGTCGCGGATGCATTGTGATGTGGGGCGTCGTTTGGCAATCGATCCCGCAGGCTCGTGCAGAGTGTGACGGACGTCACGCGTGCCTCATTTGATGATGATGATGATAATTGACATTTACAAAGCGCCCTTAATCGTTCTCAGGTTGCTGCGCGTACATTTCTCACGACGCTACTTTTCTCCGTGTCCTTCGGGTTGCCACCTTGTCCACTGCAGACCAAACCCGGATATATTGTTCTGTCAGCGCGAGGTCTATCAGAACTGTGTAGTATCCTGTAATAAGTCTCAGCACAATTCCAGCAGATCTCAGTACAAATAATTTCCTGTCACCCGAACACGAGAAACCAATCGCCGGACTGTCCGGGACAAACCCGGAGAGGTGGCAACCCTACGTCTTCTCCCTGGCAGCAACGCAGAGAATCCTCCCGTGTTAGCGAGGGCAGCTCCAGGTTCATATCCGCGGCTCCGGTCCGAGTCGCGGAGGTGACACCTGCCGGACAGCAGGCGAGGCAGCTGGCGTGATGGCCTCGTGCCTCAAAGTCTGTTGCGCTCTGGGCCAGCTGACTGTGTCTCGAACCGCCCGATGACTCTGGTCCTGGGGGGTGCGTGATTAGTGGAGCTGTCTTATCGCTTCACTTAGCGCACGCCAGATTATCCCCCAGTGCCTCCACTGGCAGGCGAGTGGGTGGCGGAGGGTCACGTGGGAGCGCTGCTTTTCTTGATGCATAAATGTTGCAGACTTGGAATAGGACACCTTGCCCGAAAAGATTATTCAGAATGTACGCTTCCTTATATTGAGGAATACGCAAGCCAGCGATGTTGAACGAAGAGCCATATCTACCACGGGGGTCCTTGCCTATAAATATCTGACTTAAATCTTTCGTGACTGCAGGAATTCATTTTCTTGGGTTTTTCGGTAAAGTCACTTAGATGGTTCAAAGAAAATGACCAAAAACTACGACGTTTAGATTACCACACAAGCAATCGTCATCAGGAGGAAACATGACGATCGCTTGTGTTGTGATCTAAACGTCTTAGTTTTTGTTATTTTCTTTTAACCATCTACGTGACTTTACCGAAAGACCTAAGAATATAAATATCGGCCCCTTCACCAGCATTGGTTTAAGCAAGGCTGACTGTTGATTAGACAATGGATGCCCAAACCGAACTTTACTTGTGTTGAACCAATGTTTCTGAAATTGTACACACCGAAAGGTTGTGTCACTGACGGGATGTGTAAATACTGTCAGTGTTTTACGTGGAGAGGAGGCAGAGTATCCGCTGAGCTGACCATCCCCCGTGTAGAATTTCCATAATCACGGTAGATCTGGCAGAGTTACCGGTTAGACATGGGCGATCTGTTGTTGGCAAAAGTACTGGCATAGATTGTTCTTGTGCTGCAATTAAACATTGGCTTGCAATGTGCGGATAGTGTTGCATGACATGATTTGCATTTCATTGAGAATCATGGTCTTAAATTATGACCGGACAAAAATTGAACAAAATTCAAACGTCAAAATTACTGCAAAATATACACAGACAATGGCAGTCCGGTTTAGGGGCTTAAATAAACCCCCGGCGTTATGTGCAAAAAAAGGCACGTGACAGCCGTGTGAAGGGATTTAAATAAGCGCTGCTTTTGCACGTTTGAGATGAGCCGTGGAAGGCTGGTGGTCGAGGGCATCAAAGGCTTTGATGGGAGCCATGCAAATCCTTGCCACTGGGTTTCCACATCCTGCCTTCCTGTTGTCACGGCGGAGCTTGTAACGCGGCGTGTCGGCGGCGTTTGGGTTGAGCAAGCACGAGGCGTGATTGCATGCAAACCGCATTGACTCCTCGCATCGTGTGCAGCAGCACTCGCAATGTGTTGTGGATAATGGGGCCGGGCAAAGATTGGAGAGCAATTTGAAAACGTATCACAGCATTTCGCTCATTTGAAGATGGACTCAGCCCGCAAGTGTTTTCGGTCTTGGAGGAGGAGCGGACAAATGGAGTTTGATCGAAAATGAAGGTCAGCTGGAATAAAATTGGCCCTGCCGGGGGGGTCTGAGTGAGCGTGTACTGCAGACGTCATCAAGATTGGTGGAAGTCGCGGCGCCTAAATGAGACGAGATTCCTCCGATTTCTGACGTGCAACAGGAAATGAGTGATCAAGAGTTAGAGCAGCTGCTTTGAGAGAGGGCTCATGTCACTCGTATTGGCTCTTGAAGGTTGATGGTGGTCGAGGGAGGTGATGGTACGAGATCGGGGTGGCCTGTTTTGACGGTGTTAAGTTTTATCGATTGCGAGGGGAAGGTTGTGTTCCAGGGCTGAACGTGTGCGAGTTGTCATTGTGAGCTATTTGTAAATACCATCCGCACTCATTTAGTTTTGCTGCATTGAAGCAGACAACTGGCACTGACAAACACAAACATTTGGCGTCATTAGATGTCAAAATCACGATGTTGTATTGGAGAATAACAGCAGTTCGCAGTGTGACGTTAAGTTTGATTTAAAGTCAAGAACTTCGGGAGATGCAGAATGAATCTCAGAGACGTTTGCAGGGACTGAGTCACAGCTGACATCTGTTCTATGCGGGTTTCATCAGGGTTCCGCTGCATTTCTCCCATAGCTAAAGGGAATATATACATTTTTATATTCTTTGGTTATTTCGGTAAAGTCACGTAGGTGGAAAAATAATAAATCACGACGTTTCGGTCGCAACACAAACAACCGTCATCAGGTGAGAAAGAACTGCTGCAACAAGAGGTTATATAAGGTCGGAGGAAAGCTGCTGATGATCAATATATACATTGTAATTGGTATTGGCCAAATATCCCAATGCTGAAGATATTCCTTCAAATTGCACAATTTAGATTACACATAGCGACATAGCCTCCCACTGCTAAAACGTGGCAGGATCGTCGTGAAAAAGAGCCTTGAGACTCAATTTCCTGAGTGTCAATTCATCAATTAAAATGTATTCTCATCCACACATTACATGAATACAACAATCCACATATTATTGAGTATTATCATTCACTACATATGCAAATTGTATACACTTAGCATCATGAAGTGAATGAGAGAGACCCAAGGAGCCTAAAATAGAGATGATTCTGGATTAAATTCGCAGTCCTGAATCGTGACGGTTCACTGAATGTCCATGTCGCCACGAAGGAGATGAATTGTAAAAAAATCTCTACAGTTTGACATCGAATGTATGTGACCATGTTTTAAATTGTATCGTTCTAAACCTATTAAGAGTGCCATGTCACCGTGGGAGCATTCGCCCTACGTGGTGAAGGTTATTTATTATATCAGCCTCTTAACTCATAGCTTGAAGCAGGTAGCGTTAGCCACGTGTGCTTTTTCCGTGCCATGACTGATGCCATTGCTGCAGGACTTGGAGCAAAGCATTGGGTGACCCTCAAACAACCACAGACATTTCCACCGCCGCAATTCATTGCCGAAGCAGATGCTGCGACCGTCATGCGAACAGGTTTACTGAAGACTGGAATTTCAAATGTCTCATTTTATTCCCATGGTGGGCATTGCCACTTTTATAAATGGCCGATGTGTCTGCATCAGTCGACGAACGATCTTCCCAAGGCCACGTCTGCAATCCAAATCTCAATCTCTTAATGGACATGTCTTGATTTTTTCGACAGTCCGAAGATTCCGTTCCATTTGACTCTATAAATACCACTGGGAAACTACCAGACAGTACAAGGACAAGAGTATGCATGTGTAAAACATATGCAGGCCATCGAGTTTGCTCATTATATATTTCATGGTTGTTTAAAGGTATTCGTCAATCGCATTAGACGACGTCATATTTTGACTTGAACGGTAGAGTTTCTTGCTTGGAGCGTGGCCTCGGAGGAGACGTATACAATCATCTCGCTGGGTTTGGTCGTCACAGCTATCAACGACGAGAAGCCTCCGAGTTGAATCTGGCACCGGCCATTGGCAGAAGTGGGCCTTGATTGAATCATTAGTAGCTTGAAAAATTATCACACTTGGTGAAGCACTAAGATGTGGTCCATGTCCCATCAAAGTGTCAAACCCACTCCTGGCTTAGAGTCATCGTTATGAAAAAGCCTCAAAGCGCAAGGAGAATTTATAATTGAGGATATTGAAGCATAACATTACTGCTGGGGATAGATATGGCTTCGGAAAATGTCATGTCACTGTCAAGTACCACTTTATACAAATAATTTCTACGCTTTTTTTTCAAAGAGCCAATTTTAATTTTAAAATTATTTTCTTCTTTAACATTATATAGACGTTTTATAAAACAGTTTTAAGACAGACCATATGAACAACGGGAATTTCTGAGCCCATATATATATTGTTAGCAGTGACTACCCATGCAAAAGGAGTAAGCTTTGAGCTAAAAGAGCAGAATCTGATCTTGCCCGTTGAATGGGCTCCCAGAGGATCAAGTTTTGTGCTTTTCTTGTCCACAAAATCATTGCTCGTGACCTCCAAACAGATTTATTGAGGCGCGTTCCGAATTGTGCCTTAGCAGGATTTAACTCCGAACCCCCTTCAGTGATTTTCAACGTCTCAGGGAGATAATTTGTCCAGAAAAAATAATACACTGGTTTGTTTTACACTCGTGCGCTCCGTAATCACAGTATATAACCCTACAGTGGCATTACATGAAATGAAACTATCAAGAAAACAATAACAATCGGGTGGCCCAGGGGTCAGACCACTGAGCCGGCACTGCTGACGTGCGGTATTTACATCCGGATGTCAGCCGCCTATGATCACACCATATGGATCAAGTGTCCCGAGTTGATGGTCTCAGCCTGGTCACCAATTACCGCGTGAAAAGAAGTCATAAAATTCGCTTTTCAATCAATTTGGCTCATACCAGCTCGGATAATTAAATAGATTTTGTTGTCATCGATGTGCAATGAAGACTGTTTACAGGGCATACATTCAAGATGTGCCCCAAGTGTGGATAAATGTGCCATTTGAAAGGCCTTCAGAAGCAGTTTTGTGACGTTATAATTCAGGGCTGTTCTCTAACACAACGTGGTAAACTACTGTCTGTGAATTGCAAATGGGAACATCTTCTTGTCGTGACAGGGTGGAATGCAATTGTGGGGGCTGCGGTGTGCAAACACAACATACTTTTTCAAACTTCGAATGTGCTCATTATGAAAGCCTAGTAATACTTATTGACATTCGCTGGTTGCCGAGGAAATGGTTACTAGCTTCTGCAGTGTCATCAGGACAAGAGAACCCGCCGTACGGGGTCGTCGCTGCTGTGTTGGGCACCCAGTGTAAATCCCCTGCCTCTTCATTTTAATTGCTGAAAATGGAGCCACATTGCATATTTGCATCGCAGCGTAAATATTGCATTACGTCGCGATGGAAATACGGCTCTGAGATTGATGTGAGCACGAGGGGCATCCATTTGTTTCAACGCCCTCTAGGAAAGTGGCAGCCTTGATGAAGATTTGCCTTTTATACTTTTTTTTATGTTGAAGGATTGTCTACAGAAAGACGGCGTTTCGATTTGTATGCATTATAATTAAGGTGGTGAAACAGAGCTGCGTGTCACAATAACCCCAGCTGTGTGAGAATCTTAATGGCAAATTATTGAAATCTCTGGTCTGGCCGGGCCGTTCAAAGTTAAAGCAAGAACTGTAGATGCTACCGTAAATTTGTTTCGACAGAATACCTCATTAGAGATGCAAACGTATAAGCGTCGGCTTATAAAAATGTCAAGATCAAAAGAAAAGCCACGTTAAGATCGTAAAAGATTCCGAACCACGCCGAGAGCCGCGCGATACGCTGGCCGTCAAAATATACCACGTGACGGATCCATCCGCGCAAGCCGTGAAATCTCCCCACAAAGTATGCAGTGGCTTTCTTTTATCATTTCCGGGCCGCTGAGCGTA
Organism: Lampetra fluviatilis; assembly: GCF_964198595.1. Classification (NCBI taxonomy): domain Eukaryota; kingdom Metazoa; phylum Chordata; class Hyperoartia; order Petromyzontiformes; family Petromyzontidae; genus Lampetra; species Lampetra fluviatilis. Next base: position 8,713,400 of record NC_136292.1, read on the forward strand.
CTCCAACCAGAAATGAAGATGTATTTTTTGTTTAGCCTGGGCCGATGGTGAACTGAGGAGTCTGAACAAGACGGCGACGGATCGCTGCAAGGAGACGCGGTGGAGGCTCAAGCGCTGCAAAGCATTCATTGACACAGCGAAAAGAAAAGGTTCTCCGTCGAGCCAGAGCTAATTATTTCAAAGCCCTTGCACTTAACATTGAGGTGAAACCCACTGCCTGAAAAATATGCCTCCAATCCACTCGCGGATTATTTTCCCAAGGTCCAAATATTTGATCCATTTATAATACAGCCGGGGGGAGTGATTGCTTCGTGGTTTGTGCACTGCGCTGGGAACGTTGCGACCTGGGCTCGGTTAACATCAGCGACGAGTGACATCGCAACCAGCACTGGGTATCTTCTTCCCCAACCTGCACAGACCAGCGTGGTGAAGTATGCTCGAACCACCCCCATGACTGACGTGTTGTGGGGAGGCGTTCGTCGAGGAGTGGATTGACAAACGGCTGAAATATAGAACAGGGGAGTCAGGTGAGGCTATGGGTTGGATTTGAGAGTGCACATTTGTGTTTAGGCTGTACCAATTTGTGGGAAGCCACCGACAGTTTATTTCGAATAAACTTGCACCCGCCATACGAATGTGGATTTTCACCACTGGCTCAGTAGGCAATGCTGCCCCATGTTTTGTTGGCAGGAATCCACTAAGACTCGTTAATGTCGTTCAGGAAATGCAGCACCTTACACATCGGATACGAGCGTGCATTAATGCACTTACAGGATTTGAATAAGCAGAGAGGAAATCAGGATTTAAACGTTTTGGCTGACATGCCTTCTTCAGTCAGTATTTTCTCAATAAGTAAATATGTATTTCCTGAAGAACCCCATGGCCTTTGATTAACCGCTTATTTACATTGTGCAGATTCACTCCTGCAGACATCGAATACATTTTAGTGTCCTACCTCGCGTACGGACTTGTCGCTCAGCAGTAGAGTGAGTAGCTCGTAATCGGAAGGTTGCGTGTTCAACTCCTGGTTGGGGATTAACTCATCCCATTATCCCTCTGGGATGGTTATAGTAAGTACCATTTTGTGTTTAAGTCAACAGTGATCGTCCCGTGGATAGACTCACCCCTGCCATAGGAATGGTGAATTCCCAGCACTAGCTCAGGGTTGTCAACAGTAGATGAGGACTGCCTCAATGCTGATGTGAGCAGCGGGAGATCACTCGGACTTTTTGACTCGAGTGTAATGCGCGCACACCTATTCACGTTGGTATTTACATACAAAAAAACACATTGGGGGAAGGACTAAAGGTGGTTTGGCATGTGGCGTAGCAGCAAAAAAGGCGTGCCCATCGGCAGCGCGCTCCCCGGCGCTCATGAATGCCGTGAATGGAGAGTGTCCATCGACTGTCATTTTCCTGCATAATTATCTTTTTTGTGTAAGATGTTTTTTTTTTCACAATATAAAAAAAAGAATATCTCGAATGTAATTATTGTTCTTCCATTTGCACTGCAATAATTACATTTCTGCAATTAGCAGCAACTTCGATTCAGCGCCCGGCGTGCCCGCGGAGTTTCGCACCTTCACCCTGAGGTCGTGGAAGCTGGCGCTGAGCGTGTCAATCCCACGCTCACATTCCGCACCCCCTCGCCAGGGTGGCCGCGGTCACAACCGGTGCCAGGACCGTCGCTCTCTGTGACTGTTCGCACATGGGGAGGAAATCGGACTGGCCCGGGGAGAATAAAAAAAAAACCTAAATGTGCACATGGGGGATTTAAAGTCAACGCTGACAGACTGCTCCGCAACCTACTTTCTGTACTCTACAATATAGTTGCATTTGCATAGCGGGTTAAACGTGATAACATCTAAAGATGTGCATCAACACTGGCGGCCTTATTATTTCATAGGGAGGAAGGCTGACAGTCATAGGCAGAGGGAAAAAAAGTACGTTCTTGAACTGGGTCAGAGTCGACAGCACAGCTGGCCGGGGGGAGGGAGAGAATTTTGGACAGGGGGTGGAAGAGAGCTAAGCTGTAATGGGCCCTTTGACATCAGAGGGCCTTAGCTGTGTGTTGTGGCCACCCTGTGCGTTGGCGCGGTGCCATGCTACTGGGGGCCCATCTCGGAGCTCGTGCCGTCTCCTGTGCGGCATCTGCGAGTTCTGGCGAAGGGGGAGAAGGTTTTGGCAGTGAGGTGTGATGGCATCAACGAATTTAGCCATTGATCTTGAGAGTCAATCACACGGCGAGTTCGCACGTCCGAACTCGTCGTGTGCGTGATCCACCAACCCTGCCTCCAAAAGTTTGGATGATAGTTGCAATAATTTTAAAATCATCATGCCGTAAAGATAATAGGGACAAGTCCTGGAAATGGTGATGATGAGGAGCAGGGGGAGAGGAAGGCGGGCACCCAGAAAATGGGTCCTTTGCACGACAAACGGTCTGGTCTCTGAGAAGTACGCAGACGGATCGCAAAGGTCACAGAAGAGCGACCAAGCGTGGGCATCAATTTTGCCGGCAACAGGGATGTTTACAATGGAGCGAAATTAACTCCTGGTGTGTCAATAAACTATCGGCTGCCGTGCCCTTTAATTTTCCCACGACCCCTTACGGCTCTACAAAGGTAGTACTTGCTTGGAATACCTGTGCATCTGTCTCCAGAAATGCAGGGATTGTCCCTCGTTAGACGGTACAGACATTTATATTTAGCCATTACCCAAGCCGCTCGCGAGGTCTTTCTGCGCGTGCGGCGGAGCGAATGCGTGTTGCATACGATGTTTGCGTACGACATTCAAAAGTTATTGCTTGGATGTTTTATTTAACGGCTCTTGGGTTTTTAACACCGTGCCGTGAACATTGCTTTAATGCGTGGTTGATTGCGGTGCGTTAGCTGCCGCGGTGCGTGAAACGATCGGAACTGGAGGCCCACTTGAACGGGACACGCAGGCGACCCTATGCGCTGAACCGGCAAAATACGGAACGAATTTTTTGCCGAGGTTTGACGCTCATCAATAATTTCGGCGTTTGTCTGCATCACGCAGAGACGGCTTTACTGAAGTGTATCGCGTCGGGGAAGATGATGATGCCGCCGCCGCCGCTGCTGCTGCTGCGTGTGACATTTGGCAGCTCGCCTTCCCATCGCTCGCGCTCGCTGTGAGGCAAATGTGAAGCAAGTGCGGTGGGCCCTGCCAGCGCTCATTGCCAAAAGCTCTCCAGGGACAATTACGCAGCGCCCAAAACTCCGTGTGCAAGCTTGATTAGCGCTGCAAGGCACCTCGAAGTGGTTTGCTGAACTGTCGCCGTCACATTCGCAAGGCAACTTCAAGACTTATTTCACAGCGCAAATTTGCATTCGCCACCAAAACCGCCGAAACAGATTGAATCAGCACCCCCACGCTTATTTTTTTTAAGTAAAAAAAATGGGACAAGATTTGGATTGTTGGCAATTTGTATTGTTTTTCGTAGAGTCGTGCTGTCTACAGAGGAGCCCGGCGCTGCAGTACTTCCTGTTTACGCAATTCCGCTGCTTGAATGTCACGGGATGTTTTAATAAATAGTCACCGTGAGTCCTGTAAACGTCCGGTGTACAGAAGGAGGTGCAGTGTAAACCCACGGTGCTTCTCCCGATGAATACGTGACCTGTTGCACTTTGAGTGTGGCTTCGTTGAGATACCTTGCCCACACTCACAGAATTGATGGCTTGGTTCTCATTATTGTATTAACGGCATCGCTTTCTTTCTACAACTCATTATTTGCCGTCCCACCCAGGCAAAATGTGGCAGTGCTGGGTTTCTGCGGAAATCGCGTCTGGCCTAGACAGGTGTGCGAGCGCGCACCTCACAAGCATTGCCCCTGTGTGCATCACGTACCCATATCGTCTGGCTGCTCCCGCAACACGCACGCTGCACATTCACATGGAGATTGCGTACAATGTCAGAGTCTCAGGCTTTGCGTTGAGCGGCGTTGATAGAGCACGGTTACTACTCGGAGGGGCGACCACCAGGGTTTGCCATCTGTACGTCGGGTATAGTAAGTGTTGGGCTAGAAGATTGCTAGGAGTTGGCATTGTTGAACGTGACCCCCCTCAATGTGAGGGCTTTCTCCGGGTTCTGCAGCTCCTCCCACATGAAGCCAAATTCTCATCAAGGGAATTCATAGCCAAACATCCCAATGTAGCAGGACCCCTGCTGACAAACACGCCTTGACACACGGAGAAGCTTTTCTGGATAAATTATCATTGACATCGTTATCGTTTCTCTATCTCGATTACAATCATCGCGCAATGAATGGCAAATTACCCGAAGCAATTCGCCGTTTGTACATTTCACGAGTGTTCGTTCCGTGTGCGAGTGTGTGGGTGCATTTGGCACGAGTCCAGAACGGGCTGCTGGGTTAGGGTAACTCTCTGCCAGAGGTCGCAAACGGGTTTTGATTCATCTTCTTGGTTCTTTCGGTAAAGTCACGTAGAATGGAAAAAATAAAATAATAAAAATAAAACATAATAAAATAATTCTCACGACGTTTCGGCCACAACGCAAGCAGCCGTCCTCAGGTGAAGAACAGGTCTGTCAGAAAGACAGCGTCTGAATGAACACCACCAGGCTTGGTAGCGTTTATTTAAGCTAGGTTGGAGGGGGAAGAGCGCCTTGACCCGTACCCGGCCGCACCAGGGTCGCAAACGGGTACCCGTACCCGGCCGTACCCGTACCCTACCCGTAGGGTACGGGTATCGGGTACCTGATTGCGACCTCTGGGATGAAGCCATGTTGCAGGCGCGGGTGGGTTGATTCTAGGAACTTGAATTGTGAGAAGAGACAAGACGTTGGGAAATGAGTGACAAACGGTGACTCCCCAGTGACTCACGGTCTACCCGTACCCGGCCGCACCAGGGTCGCAAACGAGTACTCGTACCCGTACCCGGCCGGGTACGAGTAGCCGGGTATCGGGTAGGGTACGGGTATCGGGTACCCGGTTGCGACCTCTGCTCTCTGCCAGGGATGCCCGTGGTCATTGCCGTCCGGTCCCCGGGCCCGCGGGGTTGCCTGGTATCCTTCTTCTCCCAACCGAGCGCCTGGCACACGGCTGCCACAACAGGTGCCCTCTTGCAATAGAGCTATGCCTCCAGTGCCTCCTGAAAACTCCCTTCTAATGCTTGTTTTGGAACACGCGCTTGGCTATTTAAATGTGTAAATGGTTAGGCGTTACTCGGCGTAAGGAGATAATTTGTAGTGTTGTAATTTTGGTTCAGGTGAGCATGTAAATGATGGTATCTGTGGTGCAATAATTGCCTTCATAAATATCCGTGAGTATTACTTAAAGGGCAGGGGTGGGTACACGAACTAATGATGGCCTCTTGATTATAGCCATGGCTGGAAGAGCCTCTCCCTTAATGGCTGCTCGTGTGACAGCTCCTCCTGCTTCTCTTGTCGCACGTCTGCTGTGACAGCTCCTGGAAAGTCGGCTTGCTGGCTAGCGGTAACCATTACACTGGTCAACACACTTGTTCTCGCATAAGGTATTCCAACGGCTTTAAGGTAATTTTGGGGTGCTGATTCCAAATCTGGCATCAGTTTTTGTTTATCACATCAGGGTTTTTGAGATATCAAATATTGCATTTTCAATAAAAACTGCAGAAAAAAAATATTAAATAAACGTGGATATCTACATTAAATGATATTATAAACACACTATCCTAAAAATACAGCAGTCACAGACTCGCAACAACTTGCAATCATAAGTGATAGAGTTAATTTCGATTAAAATCAATGAAAATGGGGTATGTCGATAGCATAAAAATGAGATGTGATAGAGCAAATCTGAGATCAGATTTGGAATCAGCACCCTGAAATTAGTCTAAAACAGCTGCAAAAGTCCAGGCCAGAAAAAAAAGATTTTTTTTTGTTGACCAGTGTTATTCTCCACAACGAACGTGCATTTGAGCGTGCGGTGTTGTAATTAGATAATGATCTCCCTGAGCGGCCACTCCACGGCTCGCCGTGAGAAGGTTGCGAGTTCAAACCACGGGGTCAACACGGCCATTCGGAACTCTGCGGTCAATGAAATGATCGTCCCTTCGTGGGAAGTTCAGACGGGGAGTAAACGACCCGTTGAGTCGTAGACTTCATATCGGTTCTAGATTTGAAGCTTTCGTGACTGCAAGGATTCATATTCTTAGGTTGTTTCGGTAAAGTCACGTAGGTAAAAAATGTTTAATTCAAATTAATAAAAGTAATTTATTCCACCTGAAGATGGAAGCTTGTGTTGCCTCCGAAACGTCGTGATTTTTAGTTTATTTTTATTTTACTTTTATTAATTTTAATTTTTCTTTTTTACCTACGTGACTTTACCGAAAAAACCTAAGAATATTAATATCGGTTCTTATACTCAGGATACACGCGTAAGAACCGCGCGTAACATAACATGTTTAGATATTTGTACGCGTTGGATACGATACGTTTGCGACGCTAGTAGCCCCAGGTAGCCCTTACATTTGTCCCCACAACGACAGTACAAGATGATGGGAATTACAATGGTACGGTGTATGGGCGGGGGGGGGGGTGAAATCATGACACTGCTAAAACCAACAGTGGACTCCCTATGAACTGACTCACCCCTGCCATAGACGTGTGTCATTTCCACATTTACCTCCGGGCTATAAAAAGGTGATGAGCATTACACCAATGCCCATTTGAGCAGGATATCACATTGACCCTGACTTTACCTGCCATAGGAATGTGGAATTTATACTGCTTCAGGGCAGTCAATCGGCTGAAGGGTTATTAACAGGAGCTGCAGGCACGACCCGTTAGCGGCCAGAGCCTGCGGGCAGACGCCACTTCACACCATCACGACGTGCTCGCTTCACCCTTGCCTGCTCGGATCGTGCACACGTTGTGATATTCAGATTGACTGGGGCAGCTGTTATGTTTCAGAGCAAGTTCTGGTCTATTCACTCTCCTGTGGACATATAGATATATTCCCTGTGCAGGTCTTTTGGCGCGGCAATTAAGATTTGTTCGTATTTTTCCGCGTAGTTTGACTTTAATCGGCCAAGTCGCTCAGCAGTAGAGCGAGCGGCTCGCAATCGGTTGCGAGTTCGACTCCTGGTTGGGGAAATATAAATAAAAAAATAAAAAGAATACATTGAGAATAATGAAAGCAAAAAAACCCACGACGTTTCGATCGCAACACAAGCGGTCTTCATCAGGTTGGGGGTTTACGCAGCCAATCATCCCTATGGAACTGATTAAATTATTGTTGCGTTGTGAGGACATCAACAGCGAGTTTCCCATGGATAGACTCGCCCCGGCCATAGTAATGGAGAACTTTTACACTGCCCCAGGGCTGTAGACAGGAGACAAGAACTGCCTCAATGCTAGCTTGCGTACTTTACCACCCGTCGTCCTACCCATTGACATGCTAATTTTTTTTCTCTAACCCCCTCCCTCTCTCCGCCCCCGCTCTATTTAAGGCCTCGTCACAGATACGTTCTCTCTCTGTGTGCCGATGTGTTGCTCTCTCTCTCTATGTATCTTGGTGATATCTGTCTGCTTATATGTCTGTCTATAGTTTTCTGGTTAGATTTTTTTCGCTATTTCATTTATACCTGATGTTGATTGCTTGTGTTGCAATCGAAACGTCGTATGCTATTATTTAATTTATTATTTTATCTTTATACGTGACTTTACCGCAAAACCAAAGAGTAATTCCTGCAGTCACGAAAGCTCCAAATTAAGACTCAATGCTAGTTTTGAGCAGGAAATCACTTTGGCTCCTTTTGTCTGCTATGAACAGTCAGTAGTATATTGTGTGTTTGCATTGATTGAAGTGCTCTAACAAGGAACGGGTTACTGAGCAGAGCTTTCCACGTTCAGAAGCCGGTCGAAGAGACCCACAAAGGTGTCCTGGAGCCCGCCAGCTGCCCATGAGGTGGCACCTTCACCTGCACAGACCTGCACAGCCCTGCCGCTCGCCAGCGTCTCCCAGCAGAGCCAGCGGCTGGCCCCCCACGTATCGCACGATAAGTTCACGCCGTCACACGGGGTCAAAGGTAAGGCTACCGCCCTTGCAATTGCTCGTTCACGCGGCTGCTGCTGGCGGGAGGGCCCTCCGCCAGAGTGAAATCTTAGACGGTGTTTTTCCTCCTCTTTCACGCTGGCCAGGCGTGTTGGAAGAGATGGATGTACCCACACTTTACCCCACCACACGCTACCCACTTACACCAGTGATCGAATCGGCGCCCATTGCACCACCATTACAGCTGCCCTCCAAGCCGTGTAAAAGTGTCTAACTTACATAGCTTCTGTTTAAACACAAACTATTTTTACGCTCGTGATATTTAGCAATTGCAAATAATCAACTTACCGGCAATTGCATTGACATTGAACTTGTTTGATCGAGTGATGCGTGAGCACAAGGGCTGAGTGCATTTTAAAAATAATGTAGCGAGTAACTCCACACGTGCAGGCAGACTGTGCACATCACGTGCACGGGGAAGGTTCGAATTTTATTCAACGGAGAGTGAAACAGAAAGTGTGTGGAATTTCAACACCTCGCGGTGAGACTTGTGTGCAGCGTTCGTAATATTCTTACTTCTTTACAAATAATAATCATGTCGCTGGAGTACTTCGACGCGTTTACTGCACGAGAACATCAAGCAATGTCATGCATGCCGCATCACGGGACCTCACAGCCGACGTTGACTGAGCTAATTGAGTATTTGGCTGCAATAAAACCTCTTTCTTTGCGCGAGAGATGCCGTGCTGTTATGTAACGGCACGCGGACAGATGGCGATTGGATGCGAGTTGCAGGTAAACGCCTGCGTGTGAGTGCGCGTGCTTAATTGACCTTGGGGAGATTGCACGGCCGTGATTCATAGCGCGCACTGTTGAAATGTATGTTCCTGACACAAATTAATTTTCTCTCCTCCTTCTCTAAGCATTCCTTGAATACAATCGCCCGACTTTTACTAATAACATAAACGGGACCAGAGCGAGACTAAATTCAGGTGTCTGGTCTGATCTGCGAATCCAAGTCTAATGCATCAACCGAAATTACTTTTTCCGCCAAATTACTTTGACAGTGTCCCTTCATATAATTTTAATGACAGATACGTTCTTTTACAGCTCAGCTGGCAACGAGTGTGTTCTAAATGTCACATCATCAAAGTGGCCATGCTTGGCAATGTTGTGGTTATGCTCCAAATTAACCGCGTGGTAATCCATGACGAGCTTTCCTTATCGTGCATTCAGCCCAGTGTGGCCAATTCAGGCTGGTACAACGCCACACCAGTCGCATTTGTCTCACCAATGCTGATGTTTTCTGATGCTTGGCTAGGGTTGCCACCTGTTCCACAGAGCAAACCCGGACATATTTTCTACACTGCCTAGCTTTATCCAAATCGTGTTATCCACTGGGATAACGTTCAACACCTGCCACCAGATCTCAATGCAAATACATTCCTGGCACCTCGTAACAGAAGCCAATTCCCTCGCTGTCCAAGTTAAATGATGTTCGGAGGGTCACCAACCTTCTGGGTTTGACTCGGACAGGTGTCAACCCTATTGTTATGCACCAGATCAGCAGGTTGTCTTGCGTTGACCTACGAAGGGCCCGGGGCAGGTTCAGATACAGCGTGTTTGGAAGTTGAACGTGGGTTGCTGGGATTGAAGTGCAGATCGTGAACCACTGTGCCACATCTGCGCTATCAGGAGCCCGCTCAAAAACACACGTTCTATTCCCAAACATACCAACACAACGCCAGAACAATATTCCACAAATAAATTGACAGAATTGCACTGTATGCTAATTACATTAACAGATGCAGATGCATCTGTTTAATGCTCGTGATTCATAATCAAGTCATTACGTTTTTTTAATTAAGACAAATGGCATCAGCAGGATCAGATGTTGGCTGATTACTGAATTTCTAACCAGATCGCCCTGAATGTGCCCAGATTTTATGGATCTCAGAAGCTAAGCTGGATGGAGCCTAGTTCGTACTTAGATGGGAGAATGCCATAGAATACCAGATGTTGTAGGCTTAGACTGTAAAGTTGCGAGGTTATGCAGTACAACGATGGATTCTTGAATCTGTTTGTGTGGCTCTTTAAGGCTTTCCCTCTCATTAACCCAAACGTTCATCAACGAAACTGGCCAAACATCAAAATGCAGGGTACGCCTAGAAAATAGTCTCAAGGCTCAGAAATGCTTTCTTGGGCAAATGGAAATATTAAATAAAAAATGCTAACCCATTTAAAAGTCCACTAATTCACCGGGCGTGTGGCTGATTTGCTGATTAGTGTAAGTGCGTTTTCCCAGTAGAATTCCGTCTGCTGCTGCTGCTGCTGCCCACGCTCTCAGCCATTTGATGTGACACGCAAGCGAATATCTCTGCTGCGGCGACATCCACGTGGCACATGGCGACGCAACACTGGCCAAGCCGTGCGTGCTGCACGTGTACCCAAATTTTGGCAGTGCCGATAGTCCATGAGCTTGGCAACACTTTCGTGGTTCCAATTTCTTAGTGTGGCCAGTTACAGTGAATTGTGTGATAACCGTTTGAAATGAGAGGGTTGTCACATCGTCCACAGTTGTTGGTCATGTAAACAAATGTGTACAAAAGATCTGCCACATTAGGTGGTACCAATTTCTGCCGTGGCCCATTGACTGATATTTCGTTTTCCAAGACTGGCAAATATGAGGAGTAGCCGGGAGTCACAATTCTCAGCCGGAGGGAAATCGCCCAAAAAGAGGCGGTACTCCACAGGACGTAGCATGACGCTGATTGGACTATATCCAGAGGCACAGTGACGGCTAGCGTGACTCTGTGGTTGAATGACATTGGTGGTGCGTCGCCCAATCGCCCTAATGAAGAAACCGCCTCTGCTTCTCACCAAAAGAAATATTTTTAGAAGCTGACATTCTCACCATTGGCAATGAGTAAAAATCGATGATTAATTTATTTCTATTCAGCGATGTGAAGTGCCAATGTTTTTTTTTCACCGCAAGCTGCCAATCGGAGGCTGCAATGCGACATTGTTTACCACATTTCAGCATAAAGGCACTGCTGGACAATCCCCAACTCCCCAGCTAATGAAGATTTTTTTTTAATTCCTTTAATACTTCCAGCATCCCAGTGTGTGTCCGGAAGCAGACCAGCTGGGCAGGGACGCACACATCTGCTGCTGCTGTTGTTGTTGATTCTTACCGTCAGAAGTAGAAAACCACACTTGTGAGTGTGGGTGTTTGGATTAAATGAAGATGACATAATGATAATTCCTTACCACCCAGAAGAAACACACTGGGTGGCAGGGTGGTGCAGTGGTAACACTCATGCCTTACATCAATACATTCCTGGGTTCGATTACTGAATTTGGAACCTTTCTGCGTAGAGTTCTCCAATTGGATTCTTCCTGGTTCTAAGGTTTCCTCTCTTAGTTTAATTTTTAAAAGTCGTGGCTAAACCGCCCAATATTTAAACAAATCCTGGATATTACGCTACTCAGTTGGGATTACACGCAGCAGTAAAATCGCCCCCGACCACAGAAACCTGACAGGATCCTTCTGAAAAAGAGTCTTGAGACTGGGTGAGGCTTTACTGGGTAAAAAAAGCACAATCGCAATAATAAAATAATAACAGTGCAGCGTTTGAAGGCGATATCTAAGGAGGATCCTGCTACATTGGGATGTTTGGCTCACGACAATTACGTTGTATGTTTGGATATGACAGGAAACCAGAGCCTGGAGAAAATCCACGCAGAACAGGGGGAGAACACACAAACTCCATACACTCACACACACTCTGCAAAACAGGGGGAGAACACACAAACTCCACACACTCACACTCTGCAGAACAGGGGGAGAACACACAAACTCCATACACTCACACACACTCTGTAGAACAGGGGGAGAACACACAAACTCCACACACTCACACTCTGCAGAACAGGGGGAGAACACACAAACTCCATACACTCACACTCACTCTGCAGAACAGGGGGTGAACATACAAACTCCACACACTCACACACACTCTGTAGAACAGGGGGAGAACACACAAACTCCATACACTCACATACACTCTGCAGAACAGGGGGAGAACACACAAACTCCACACACTCACACACTCTGCAGAACAGGGGGAGAACACACAAACTCCACACACTCACACACTCTATAGAACAGGGGGAGAACACACAAACTCCACACACTCACACTCACTCTGTAGAACAGGGGGAGAACACACAAACTCCACACACTCACACACCCTCTGTAGAACAGGGGGAGAACACACAAACTCCACACACTCACACACTCTGCAGAACAGGGGGAGAACACACAAACTCCACACACTCACACACTCTATAGAACAGGGGGAGAACACACAAACTCCACACACTCACACTCACTCTGTAGAACAGGGGGAGAACACACAAACTCCACACACTCACACACCCTCTGTAGAACAGGGGGAGAACACACAAACTCCACACACTCACACTCACTCTGTAGAACAGGGGGAGAACACACAAACTCCACACACTCACACACCCTCTGCAGAACAGGGGGAGAACACACAAACTCCACACACTCACACACTCTGCAGAACAGGGGGAGAACACACAAACTCCACACACTCACACACTCTGTAGAACAGGGGGAGAACACACAAACTCCACACACTCACACACTCTGCAGAACAGGGGGTGAACACACAAACTCCACACACTCACACACTCTGCAGAACAGGGGTAGAACACACAAACTCCATACACTCACACACTCTGCAGAACAGGGGAAGAACACACAAACTCCACACACTCACACACTCTGCAGAACAGGGGGTGAACACACAAACTCCACACACTCACACACACTCTGCAGAACAGGGGGAGAACACGCAAACTCCATACACCCACACTCACTCTGCAGAACAGGGGGAGAACACACAAACTCCACACACTCACACACACTCTGCAGAACAGGGGCAGAACACACAAACTCCATACACTCACACACCCTCTGCAGAACAGGGGCAGAACACACAAACTCCATACACTCACACACTCTGCAAAACAGGGGGAGAACACACAAACTCCATACACTCACACACACTCTGTAGAACAAGGGGAGAACACACAAACTCCGTACACTCACACTCACTCTGTAGAACAGGGGGAGAACACACAAACTCCGTACACTCACACTCACTCTGTAGAACAAGGGGAGAATACACAAAATTCATACACTCACTCTGCAGAACATGGGTAGAACACACAAACTTCATACACTCACACAAACTCTGCAGAACATGGGTAGAACACACAAACTCCACACACTCACACACACTCTGCAGAACAGGGGGAGAACACACAAACTCCACACACTCACACACACTCTGCAGAACAGGGGAGAACACACAAACTCCATACACTCACACACACTCTGCAGAACAGGGGAGAACACACAAACTCCATACACTCACACTCACCCTGCAGAACAGGGGGTGAACACACAAACTCCACACACTCACACTCTGCAGAACAGGGGGTGAACACACAAACTCCACACACTCACACACTCTGCAGAACAGGGGGAGAACACGCAAACTCCATACACTCACACACACTCTGCAGAACAGGGGGTGAACACACAAACTCCACACACTCACACACTCTGCAGAACAGGGGGAGAACACACAAACTCCACACACTCACACACTCTGCAGAACAGGGGGTGAACACACAAACTCCACACACTCACACACACTCTGCAGAACAGGGGGTGAACACACAAACTCCACACACTCACACACTCTGCAGAACAGGGGGAGAACACGCAAACTCCATACACTCACACACACTCTGCAGAACAGGGGGTGAACACACAAACTCCACACACTCACACACTCTGCAGAACAGGAGGAGAACACGCAAACTCCATACACTCACACACACTCTGCAGAACAGGGGAGAACACACAAACTCCATACACTCACACACACTCTGCAGAACAGGGGGAGAACACACAAACTCCACACACTCACACACTCTGCAGAACAGGGGGAGAACACACAAACTCCACACACTCACACACTCTGCAGAACAGGGGCAGAACACACAAACTCCACACACTCACACACTCTGCAGAACAGGGGCAGAACACACAAACTCCACACACTCACACACTCTGCAGAACAGGGGGAGAACACACATACTCCATACACTCACACACACTCTGCAGAACAGGGGGAAAACACACAAACTCCACACATGGACGGAGGGGCCCCGATCTCTCTTGTTGTGAGGCACAAAGTGTTACCAATTTGCCACCCAACCGCCCGGATCACACGTTTACTTTTTAATGCAGCGATTTGCAACTGACTTGAAGCCAACATCCTATGATTGCGTATGGCAGCAAGATGTTCGGGAGCTAAATGCCGATGGCGAGATATGTTCGCCACAACAAGAGGGCTTCAGGAGAAAGTTCGCGTCGTTTTTCTATTGTTGAGTTGATGGAGTGTAGACAACAGTGGGTTACTATACGGGACGTTCCATGGCTTGCATGGCCACAATTACACCGTGGCATGTGTTTAATTCTACATCTATAAAGGAATTGGAAACTATCATGCTTGCTGCACATGAAGCCCATGTTTAATGGAGCTGCGTGATGCTGTGTGATGCTGTGTGATGCTGTGTGATTTGGTGATGTGTGATTTGGTGCTGTGTGATTTGGTGCTATGTGATGCTGTGTGATTTGGTGCTGTGTGATTTGGTGCTGTGTGATGCTGTGTGATTTGGTGCTGTGTGATTCTGTGTGATTTGGTGCTGTGTGATTTGGTGTTGTGTGATGCTGTGTGATTTGGTGCTGTGTGATTTGGTGCTGTGTGATTTGGTGCTGTGTGATGCTGTGTGATTTGGTGCTGTGTGATGCTGTGTGATTTGGTGCTGTGTGATGCTGTGTGATTTGGTGCTGTGTGATGCTGTGTGATGCCGTGTGATTTGGTGCTGTGTGATTTAGTGATGTGTGATTTGGTGCTGTGTGATTTGGTGCACGGTGTTCCTGCACTGGGGAGTGAAGCAGTTCCCTGGCACAAAGTTTCGGCAACTCAAGCTGCACAGCAAAGAAAACTCAAAACGTATGAGTTCGTCAGCTTTCCGCTTCTACAGATATGAGACTCGGGTTTGTTTACGTTTTCGGTGCGGAATGGGAAACAGAATTAGTGCACATGAAAAGTTAAGCTCTCTGCTGTAACATTCCGTCGCAGGACACAGAGAGCAGCAAGTGCCAGATTTCATAAAAAATGCATCGGTGCTTCTGCAAAGTCTTTCAAGTTTGTGATGAGCTTTGGCTCACATCTCAGCACCTGAGTGAAATCGGTGGTTATTTGCAGAAGAAACAGGAATCTCTTTATTAGCTGTGCATACTCCACGCGCCACATTCATTGCCATAGTTGCGTCTTCAGTATAGCCCATCTCAGCCCTGAGCACGTCCTTCTTTCAAAATTCTGAGCGGAAGATCATCTTGCGAATGACCTTGCCTTCCACCTACTAACCCAGTGTTCATGTACAATTGATCCCCTTGAAACTCAGGAGCTAAGCTGGTTGAGTCTGATTTTTATTGTGATGGGAGACCACCTGCCAGGGCTTGCCAGGTGTTGTAGCTGCTTCTTGCTGTGAAACACAAGTGTCGTCACTACACACCACCATGCCACAAAAAATAAACAATTAGCATTGTTATTATTAAACTGTTGTGCTGCATATGATACAGTATATAGTACTATAGATATAAAAAGGTGCAATCGTTTGTTTATCAACTGCTGGATGAAGTCCTTCCCACACCATGCTAGTCATGGGGTTTATTCACCACTGCCACCGCTGCACCGCTGCCTGTGGTGCAGCACGCAGCCTCAGTGGCACGCTGCGGCAAGACAAGACGGCATGCGTGCCGGCGATGACTTCATTGGTCTGTCTGCTCACACACAGGGCACAGTGGCCCAGCACTGAGCCTCCCTTACCTCCAGCAGCACAGCTGAAGCAATCATCAGCACTAATAGGTTCTCACGGTACAATTCCGAGACATTTTACAACAGCGATCACTCAAATGACCGGAGCGTCAAGAGATAGTTTTCCCAAATTAAATATGTGGGATGTGGAGCGAATAACTCTCCCTCTTCGATGTGCAGTTCGATCTGTGTGATTATATACGATGCTTATAATAAGACCGAGCTGGGGGCTTATTGGAATTCAGCACTCTTACTTCCTACAAGGCCTAGGGCGTGGGGAAAACAATCTCGGGGTGGATATAACCTTAAAAATAAATTCAATGCATGTGATGTCAACTTCTTTCAAATGTTAATGTCCTAAAACGAGAGAGCACAAGGTTTCTGGCAGCAGAGCACGTGGCACGCGGATGGATGCGAGCACGGCGCGGGTTCACCGATCGCGTCAGCCCGCCACGTGCTCCGCTCGTGGTGACCTTGCGTTGTCTCGCCGAGCCCGGGAGGTTTGTTGCCGTGCGGGCCGCGTGCGGGAACTCGGGCTGGCTCAGGGGCTTGTGGAGGGAGCCACGGCCACCTTCGCCCCAGCCACCCGCCGCCGCTGCTGACAAGTGCTGAAATTCGAATTTCCGAGTCATTGTTTCGTACGGTGGGGAGTTGACCGCCGACGTTTCCATGTCCACGCCGAGGCTGCTGAGCGAGCCGGCAGACGGCTCCGTGAGCAGCCGTGGTCAATCTCTGAAACGCTGTCGGCGAGTGATGCGAGCGCGCGGCGGTGCCACGATGCAGTTTGTGGCTTGAGATTGGCGACTGTGGTCGCATTGAGAGAGACGCCTGCATTGGCCGTGGGTGCGGGTGTAGGAGGAGGTCGTCGTATTGGAGCCAAGACGGCGACCTCCACTGGGTTGCCCCCCGTTCCGTGTCACTTGTCGGCACTTTCGTGCTGCTCATCAGCACGACAGATGTCATCAAGAGGTCACCACCGGATACCGGTGCTGTGCCCCCCCCCCCCCCCCAATTGTTACCAAATAATTTCCTATCCATGCACTTACTCTGTTCATAATCCTTGCTGGCGTCGGTCAAAGATCGTCTTGGCATTCAAATACTAACAGTTTACTCTACGGCAAACAGTAGCGGCGATGCAGTTGGCTTGTAACCCCACACTGTGGAGGCGAGGGTCGGTAGATCGCATTTATGTTTTTCTTCTTCTTGGTTCTTTCGGTAAAGTCACGTAGAAGGAAAATAATAAAAATAAAACATAATAAAATAATTCTCACGACGTTTTGGCCACAACGCAAGCAGCCGTCTTCAGGTGGAGAACAGGTCTGTCGAGAAGGCAGAGTCTGAATGCCTTCCCGACAGACCTGTTCTCCACCTGAAGACGGCTGCTTGCGTTGTGGCCGAAACGTCGTGAGAATTATTGTATTATGTTTTATGTTTATTATTTTATTATTTTACTTCTACGTGACTTTACCGAAAGAACCAAGAAGATGAATCCATGCAGTCACGAAAGCTTTAAATCGAAATTTACGCATTTATGTTGTGAAACTCCCTTCCCGTGGGCGTCGAGTTGCCATATCCTAGCTCGCCAGCAGAAGGCAGTACAGCAAGTGGACTAATCGACATCTGTTTCCAACTGTATGGGGATAGAGTGTTGCCCCCCGCGCACGTGGGGATTCTCTGGGTGCTACGGGTTCCTCCCACTGGTATAATACACACTCAGAAATTGTCTGAAAACACCTTACAATTAAAACCCAACACGGGACCCTCCTGGAAAACAGTCCCACAACTCAGTGTGGTCCTCCTGGATACATAAGCACATTTAAAAAACAAGTTTTTAGTGGTGGGAACCACCTGGTTCCACCAGCCCACAGGGGATTATTGTGTCCGTCCGTCTGTCGTGCATCCAAAAATGGGAAGGGTGGGGATGGGTGGGGAGGGGCTGGGTGGGGTAGGTGGGGAGGGGCTGGGTTGGGAGGGGAGGATGAGGAGGGGCTGGGTGGGGAGGGTTGGGCCGGCTTGTGCCCGCCCTCACAGTCGGCCATTTTTTCGGAATACACCACGCCGCCGTTGACCCTGGCCATTGACCGAGCAACCCAACGTTCCTACCAGCTCCCTCCGCAGGAATGTGTTTTTTTTTCATTTCATCTCCGTAGCGTGCTTGAACTTCAGTGTCTCCTCCTCCTCCTACAGCACTGTCCATGTAGAGTTACAGCGCTTTGTGTCGACCCACCAGTGGACGAGGGCCTACCTGCTCCGTGCAGGTCACGGGAGGTTATTTGGCCACCTTTGATCATACTTCACCAAGATGGTCGCAGAGGATTGGTGAAAATGGGGAGCATAGAAGACGGAGCGTAGTACAGTACAACGATGGATGTAGCTGCACTTCCGCCCACTGCAAGCGTGGACATCGGATGGCCGCGTTCAGCACAGTGGCCTTCAGAGCAATCACCATCACAGAATGCGAACTATTTTCGCATCGTATGTAACCAACCGTGCTAATCGGAGGTGCGGGACAAGGATAACAAACTAAACACAAAAAGCTTTCACCACTCTTCCACAACAACTCATCCTCCTCCTGCTCCGTGTCCTCTCCATGTCATTGTGAACACAGAATTATCTAAGTGGGTGGAATGGGGCAGCGTCTCACCTTAGCAGCCCTGAATCAGTGGTGGAAAGTCCACATTCATATGGTGGAGGTGAAGCATTCCGTAGGACAGCCTCTGTTAAGTTCCCCACAAGGTGATCATAATTGTATCTACCCCCAGGGGATGATGGGCTGAGTGAACCCTGACTGGGAAATGAACTCACAACCTTCAGATTGCTAGTCTAACCGCTGCTCCACCCAGCCAGACTTAGTGGGTGGTGAAACGGTGGGGTCGGGGATATTGGTTTCTACGTCTTGAGTGATGAGCACTGCTAGCAAGATAAATATGAGCCTGTGAGCCACAGAGCGTCTTGAACGCATTCGCGTCAGTGGGCGCTGTGCTCCCCATTCGCCTACTTTGAGATCAGCACAGAGGCAGGCAGGCAGGGGTCCGCAACATCTCGCGTTCTGCTGCCAGTTCTACCACTGTGAGTCGAATGGAATCCTTATTCCATCATTATCAGCCATGATCTATCCACTGCTGGATAAATACCCCGTAACACCTAGCTCTGTCTGAGACCTCCATCCAGCGAGCCGTGGACACTTCACGTGGCGTCAAGGTGCACCTAGCCTGGTACCGCCACTTATTGACGAACAGTGGGTTTTGTTGGGGGCCAGATATTCGCCGTGGTTACAAATTGAACTCGGGGCAATCAGGTTCAGCGTGCAATGCGCTACCCGCTGCACCAATGCTCCACCCCTCCGCCCGTGTACATCCTTTGTCAACCCACTGCTGGATGAAGGCCTCCCTGTGCTGTATCGATCATGGGGGTTGTCTTACCATACTTCACCTTGCTGGTTTGTGAACCGTGGGTCCAGAACCGGTTCAGATAGCACTCACAACTGACGCTAGCCGCGGCCGGGAATTGACCTCAGGTATTCATTGGGCAACGCGCTAACGGCTGTGCCGCCACTCCACCCCTGAGCTTGTTGAGGGCAGGACATTCACGGTTAAGTGGTGGCAAGTTCAGGTTGGCGTCAATGCTCGAGCTCGCCGTTGATCAGAGCCGCTGGCTTGTGGCCAGAGGACTATGCTGGCGACGTGCGTACAACAACAGCGTGGATGTAGACATCGGCTACACTTAACTGCAGAAAGAGGATCATTGATTCGAGAACACGCGCTGGTTGAAGACAATTAAAACTGTGAATAGAGCTCAGTGTGCCTGGGCGGGACACTGCGTTAGGCGGGACGGCAGACGCTGGTCAAGAATCACGACGGAATGGCAGCCGAGGGACAGGACGCGTCTGAGATGACGTCCACCGAAGGGATGGAGCGATCGGCTCGTGTGCTAAAAGGATGTTAACTCTGCAAGACCGTGACATATTTGGCGGTGGCTTGGGAAGCCTTCATCCAGCAGTGGATTGATCACGGCTGTTGCGGCTGCTAATGATCGAAGGCAACTGCATCTCAATGATGCTGTACACAAACAGAATGTATGGGTCATAGGCAATCAATGCAGGCAGGGAAAGAAGCATTTTTAGTTTCTCCCGGACAAACTACGCATTACAAGCCAGAAACAATCCGTGACCGCACAAATGAAAAGGAAATGGCATCATTTAATTGCATAGTGACCCCAAATGACCGCAATCCAACCCTGTCCCCACAGTCTCGCAGCGCAGAGGTCTGTGGGGATAGTTTGCATCACATCCTCCACATTTACATTTGCATAAAATGAGGAGTTTAAAATCTAGAATTGAATTGTCATTCCATGACTGGCTTCGGTTTGATCGTTTGATATGAATCCTACATTTGCAGTGTGTATCAGATACAGACACACACACACACATCATATCAGACAAAAAAAATATGTTGGTGGCAAAATGCTGCCCCCTGCCGTGCATGGACCTGGTCACTTGAAGGGACCTCAGAAGTAGTGCTGTGATGTCCGCTTCAGCGGGCCGTTCTGACACAGGGGTCGCGTGTCAGGTTGTATTCGCGTCGATCTCGCATTGTTGTTATTGTTGCTGAGTGAAGGTCAAAGGTCACCGTTCGTGCCCTTGGTGTCGCTGGGTGAGGCTGGAGGATGTTCGTCTGCTGGGAACTCGCTCTGCTCATGAGGAGCGAGGTCCCTGAACGTAGCTTGGAAATGCAAATTAGATCGAAAATTATAGCAGCTGTTTAGCATTTCCAGCCTCAGTGTTGCCCACAGCTGCTCAATGGAACGAAACTACTTTAATTTAAAGCAAATTGCGTCCTGTGTAAATGTTATAAAGACCGTGAAAATATGTTTCTGATACGGACTTGAAAAGGGCAGAGTGGTATTTATTTTAACCTTAGATTTGTTCTTTTTTTTACGATTTATCTATTTTCGTCGATGTTAAACTGTTCACAGATGAAAGCAGCGCGCATCGATTGAACCCTCCGTGCACTTCAGCCGCGTTCACGCTCGCACCTCCGAAGGGCGACTGAGAGTTTGTGGACAGGGCAACACCAACCTCGCCGGTGCACAGCTTCACGCACAACCTCACCGCATTGCCTGTCGCGGGGACCCATATCCCGCGACTTATACAGAGTGCAAATAATATCTGCCGCACCGAACCTCACAAAAATAATATTCAGGGGCTATCTTGGCTCCTCCCACCCTCAACCAGTATATATACAAATACTGTGTTCTTGGAATTTCTCTCACTTGATACAGCTATCGTGCTGTGACGGTTCCACCTGAAGACGGAAGCTTGTGTTGCCTCCGAAACGTCGTGATTTTTATTTTATTTTTATTTTACTTTTATTAATTTTTATTTTTTACCTACGTGACTTTACCGACAAAACCTAAGAATACAAACCCAACAGCATTGCTTAACGAGCCCGGATCCGCTGATGAGACCGCAGAACGGCGAAACCGGTGCAGAGTGTGCCTGCTTTAAACAAATCTTGCTCCATGTTTGTATGGAAAGCGAATAAATAGATTGATAGCCTCCTCCACCCCTCCCCCAATATTGAGTGTTTATACGTGGAGACGAAACGCGGTTCTGCGTTTATTGACGGGGTGGTGCCAATTGGAGAGCTGTGGATGTCCCCAACGGCGATTTTCTATTCTTGTGCATGGCACCAATTGGTTCGGGAGCTAAATGCCACTGTCGAGGTCGAGGTCTGCCAGCCACGAGAGGGCTTCACCGGGTCGTGTGGTTTTGCAATTTGTCCTCCGCTGAAGGATTGCAGACTACAGCGATTTATTATTTGTTCCATTGTTTGTGTTCAATGGCTTGTGTCTTTCATTTTCCATTCATGAAGGACATGTTCGCATCGGCCTGTTGATGTTCTTAGACTCAGAATCTTTATTTAGAGTGGAGCCATCTGATGAGCTTTCGAGCTCGTTTTCACAGATGTTCAAATGTTCCGATGCGGTTGATGGTTATACCACCCATTTTTTTCTGGCAACAAAACTGAAACCTTTTTACGAGGATTCATGTCTGCATTAACCACAATACTTGCAGTCAAAATGCAAACAAAAAACACACTATGATAATATATGCATTGTCCTTGAAACTGATTGGTCCACACCAAGTTTCAAGGACAATGCATATATTATCATAGTGTGTGTTTTTTGTTTGCATTTTGACTGCAAGTATTGTGGTTAATGCAGACATGAATCCTCGTAAGAATGTTTCAGTTTTGTTGCCAGAAAAAAGGGGGAAAACCCGATTATTATATTTTGGTACTGGCAAAGGAGGTCAAATGATGGAGGTGCGATGATGTTTGGGTGTCGAGTGAGGTGTTCATTCTGGACGTCTGCGTTGTTCCACTCTGCTCGTCAACGTTCTTCCGGATCTGGGCGAGATTCAGGCACGGTGACAGCAGCAGAGCGATCCTAGAAGGGGGATCGGGACTTGAGTTTGCGGCGAGAAACATTGACGAGGTCTTGGTGGACCACGGTTGGAGGTGGTGGTCGTTGGCATAGAAAACGTGAAAACTCCCTTGCAATGTGCACGCGGGTATTTAGTGACAGAACGTTGGCCAGGACAGGGAGCCCAGGGGGTTGGTGTCGGTTTCAGTGTTCTGGTTGTGATGCTCGTCGCATTATCTCATTGCGCATCGAGCAGTCTTGTATACTGCGATGCATGTGGAGGTTATACTGGTAGGAACCTGCTGGTTACACCAGCCCACAGGGGATTATTGTGTCCGTCCGTCCGTCCGTCGTGCAGGGAGGGGCTGGGTGGGGAGGGAGGGGCTGGGTGGGGAAGGGAGGGTGGGGAGGGGCTGGGTGGGGAGGGTGGGGAGGGGCTGGGTGGGGAGGGGCTGGTCACCCCGTGGTGCCCTTATAAAACTCAACGTTTAACCTACTCACGCCGGCTTGTGCCCGCCCTCACAGTCGGGCATATTTGCGGAATACACCACGCCGCCGTTGACCCTGGCCATTGACCGAGCAACCCAACGTTCCTACCAGCTCCCTCCGCAGGACAATGTGTGGTCAGTGCAGCAGACGCGTTTTGAGGCTGTGTCACTCAGCTGGACGCGACGCGTGGTAATTGCAGCAGACGCGCGCCGCTCCTGCCTCCCAGCAGGCCCCTGCGGTCTCCCCGTTTACAAGCGGCTGTGATCATTGCCGTGATAATCGCCTCGAGCGAGCGGGCTGGGCGGATTGCCACGCCGCGGGGCCGTGAGAGGTGGCCACGACTTAGGGTGGCCTTCATCCAGCGGCAGACTGATCATGGCTGACGAATACTGCGTGATGGACTGTGTGTAATGGTTATATATTAATCGCGAGCGTAATTGCGGATAATGTAGATACCTACGACACAATAGATAAGCGGGCACTGTTTCCTTATATCTGCCTCTCCGCGTAAAAACACAGAATAAGTTTTCCACAATCCCTCGGCCGCTACGTGGAGGACACGTTTGTGTTGTACGTGGAGAGACAGACTTGGGAAGGGTATGATTCGTGCACGAGGCTTAGCTCGCTACCAGGCGAGATGACTACGATGACTGGAAGCCGTCGAGGCTACACGTGGCGAATTCACGACGGTGTCGACAGTGCTCTCTCTCTCTCACGGTGGCAATCGGAGCGAAGCTCACGACACTGATGGAGTTTGCCTGATGGCGGTGATGACGGTGATGCTGGTGGCAGTGGTCATGGTACTGATGGTGTCGGCAGCGATGGTACTGTCGATGTTGACGGTAGTGCCGGTGACGTGAAGACGCGGATGGCGACGATGATGGTGGTGGTCGCGGTGGTGCTGCTTGTGGTGACGCTAATGGTTGTGCTGTTCGTGTCGGCACCCCCCCATCTCTCCTCTCCCTCCTCGTCTCTTCTCGGGTCGGCGTGATCCGTACTCGCTCGCTCACTCACACACTGTGCCATAGCAGCGGGAGTGGTGGTGAGCGGGGGTGAGTGGGGAGCTGGCGATTGTGAGTACCGCAAAGCTCACCCATCGTGAGGTTTTGGGTGATGCGTTGTGGGGAAATAGCTGGTGAGCTGGCGATCAGTGAGTAATGTGCGTCTTGAGGAGTACTTAATATAATAGTCGTGGGATTGGTGAGGGTGGGTAGGTGAGTGGTGTGGGAGGCTGGCTTAGCTCATGGTAAGAGGTTTATAAAGTGAGGAGTGAGATGGTGAGCAGCTGAGTGATGATAATCTGAGCATTTAAATGTTGAGATACTGAGGAGGTGAATGGTAATTAGTGAGGTTAGTGAGTGCGTATTAGTGTGTGTGTGTAGCGAGTGGTATGAGTGGTGTGAGTGGTGAGCAGGTGCATTGCGTAATATTGAGAGATTGAAATAGGTGCGCTGAGTGGCGAGTCATGATCAGGCGGTGAGTGGTGAGCTGGTGAGTGGGTGAGCACGACACGAGAAATGTTGAGCGAAGTCGTGACATGAGATAACGGCGCACGGTGATCGTGGTGAGTGGTGAGAGGGTTAGTGGTGAGAGGGTGAGCGGTGAGAGGGTGAGTGGTGAGAGAGTGAGTGATGAGAGGGTGAGTGATGAGACGGTGAGTGATGAGACGGTGAGTGATGAGACGGTGAGTGGTGAGAGGGTGAGTGATGAGAGGGTGAGTGATGAGACGGTGAGTGGTGAGAGGGTGAGCGGTGAGAGGGTGAGTGATGAGACGGTGAGTGATGAGAGGGTGAGTGATGAGAGGGTGAGTGATGAGAGGGTGAGTGATGAGACGGTGAGTGATGAAAGGGTGAGTGATGAGACGGTGAGTGATGAGAGGGTGAGCGATGAGACGGTGAGTGATGAGAGGGTGAGCGGTGAGAGAGTGAGTGATGAGACGGTGAGTGATGAGAGGGTGAGTGATGAGACGGTGAGTGATGAAAGGGTGAGTGGTGAGAGATTGAGTGATGAGACGGTGAGTGATGAGACGGTGAGTGATGAGAGGGTGAGTGGTGAGAGGGTGAGTGGTGAGAGAGTGAGTGATGAGACGGTGAGTGATGAGACGGTGAGTGGTGAGAGGGTGAGTGGTGAGAGGGTGAGTGGTGAGAGGGTGAGTGGTGAGAGAGTGAGTGATGAGAGGGTGAGTGATGAGACGGTGAGTGATGAGAGGGTGAGTGGTGAGAGGGTGAGTGGTGAGAGGGTGAGTGATGAGACGGTGAGTGATGAGAGGGTGAGTGGTGAGAGGGTGAGTGGTGAGAGAGTGAGTGATGAGACGGTGAGTGATGAGAGGGTGAGTGGTGAGACGGTGAGTGATGAGACGGTGAGTGATGAGACGGTGAGTGATGAGACGGTGAGTGATGAGACGGTGAGTGATGAGAGGGTGAGTGATGAGACGGTGAGTGATGAGACGGTGAGTGATGAGAGAGTGAGTGGTGAGAGGGTGAGTGATGAGACGGTGAGTGATGAGAGGGTGAGTGATGAGACGGTGAGTGATGAGACGGTGAGTGGTGAGAGGGTGAGTGATGAGAGGGTGAGTGATGAGACGGTGAGTGGTGAGAGGGTGAGTGATGAGACGGTGAGTGATGAGACGGTGAGTGATGAGAGAGTGAGTGGTGAGACGGTGAGTGATGAGACGGTGAGTGGTGAGAGGGTGAGTGATGAGACGGTGAGTGGTGAGAGGGTGAGTGATGAGAGGGTGAGTGATGAGACGGTGAGTGATGAGACGGTGAGTGATGAGACGGTGAGTGATGAGACGGTGAGTGGTGAGAGGGTTAGTGGTGAGAGGGTGAGTGATGAGAGGGTGAGTGATGAGAGGGTGAGTGATGAGAGGGTGAGTGATGAGAGGGTGAGTGATGAGAGGGTGAGTGGTGAGAGAGTGAGTGATGAGACGGTGAGTGATGAGAGGGTGAGTGGTGAGAGGGTGAGAGGGTGAGTGGTGAGAGGGTGAGTGATGAGAGGGTGAGTGATGAGAGAGTGAGTGATGAGACGGTGAGTGATGAGAGGGTGAGTGATGAGAGGGTGAGTGATGAGACGGTGAGTGATGAGAGGGTGAGTGATGAGACGGTGAGTGATGAGAGGGTGAGTGATGAGAGGGTGAGTGATGAGACGGTGAGTGGTGAGACGGTGAGTGGTGAGAGAGTGAGTGATGAGACGGTGAGTGATGAGAGGGTGAGTGATGAGACGGTGAGTGATGAGAGGGTGAGTGATGAGAGGGTGAGAGAGTGCGTGATGAGAGGGTGAGTGATGAGACGGTGAGTGATGAGAGGGTGAGTGGTGAGAGAGTGAGTGATGACACGGTGAGTGATGAGAGGGTGAGTGATGAGACGGTGAGTGATGAGAGGTTTAGTGGTGAGTGGGTGTTTGTAAGACTCGTTCGGCTCCACCCCGCCCTCCCAGGGCTCAGTGGTACCCCAGCAAAGCCCCCACCGCCTCCGGTTTGAACAATCGAAGCGCGGCGCGGCTCCTCAAGTCTCTCTCCACGCCGTGAGTGCTCGCACCCATTGTTTCCTCCGCGGGCACCCTTGGCACGAATTCTGCGATCATAATTCATATTATTACAAGGATTAGGGCCGTTGAAATTTGTTCGACGTTCGTTTTTTTTTCTTCTGAAATCAACGGAGGGTGGCTCTAAATTAAGAACATATTAATTAAGTCTTCCAAACCCTCAACCGTCGGTCGTGGTGTAAAAAAAAAATATTAGACGTGAAAAGTAGTTATATTAATAATAATAGGAGACAATAAGGAATACGGGCCGGTGCAGAAGACGGCTTTGGCGACGAAGATTCCACAGCGAGCAACGGAGCGTCAGTGGCACGGGGAAGACGCAACACGGCGGCAGGCAGGCAGGTGGTGGCGGTAGTGCCTCGCGACCATGGCGTTCAGCTTCTCCGCCTTCTGCTACATGTTGGCCTTGCTCCTGTGCTCTACGCTCATCTTCTTCGCCATCTGGCACGTGAGTGATGCTGCTGCTGCTGCTGCCCGCACAACGCGCTGCACCGAATTGAGTGCCGGTGGCTCGCGCTTGGCTCGTGGGAGACTTGCCCGGGCGAACAGTACTTGGGCTGCGAGGTAGCCAGTTGATGCCAGTTGCAGCAAATGATGATTGAATCCATCTGTGTGGCGCTTTGAGTGTAACCCGTCCAGGATGCCTTGTGAGCGTTTGTCTGGCTTTCCCGCCGTTCATCTCACGTGAAGCCGATCGGGAGCGTGGCGTTGTTCAAACATCTCATTGCAGGGCCCTCCGGGTAAACATTGGGCATTACGAGTACTGCTGTATTGTTTATCTCAAGTGGTGCAATGCACGTGTATGTGTGTGCGCTTTTGGGGGAGCGGTGGCGCAGTGGTTAGCGCACTACGCTATGAAACCGGCGAACAGAGTTCGATTCTCGCTCAATGACCAATAACAGTGGCGAATATCTGAACCGGTCCAAGACCTCCCCGAGGCTGACTCAGCCTTAAATGGGTACCTCTGGTGCGATGTGTAAACATCAGAACCCGGTGAAACAAAGGCGAGCGGGCGCGGTGCTGGCCACCCACCCCCTGGTGTGCCGTGTCGGCCTTCATAGGTGCTTCGCTAACAGCACTTGCCCCAACAGTCTGTTGAGGCTATACGTGGGATCTCTGTCTTGTGGGTGGTGATGAATCCGCGGTGACTGAACTCGCGTTTAACATCCGACCGCTCCGTGCTCTCGGGGGAAACCGCACGTGTAGACCGTGCAGGGCTCACTCATTGCAGTCCAGAGTTCATTGGCCAAGCATCCCGCCGCCAGACCCGCGTCAAACGTAATTCCAAGACACTGAGGCTTGTTGGGGTAAATTATTTTACACGATCGTTCATATTCAACCGTGCTTTGCATGATTCTCGGCTACCACCGGTGGCGAGCGATATCCGGACCGGGTCCGAGCCACCGCAACGCCACGCCACCTCGCCAACCCGCGTGCTGTGGACCAGCGTGGTGAAGTATGGTCAAACGACCTCTGCGCCAGACACGGCGTGAAGAAGAGGTGTCATCCAGCAGTTGATTGAGAAAGGGCTGTAAATCCGTGATGTAGGTGATCCCAATTGAAAACATTGCAAGGCGGATTAGGATGATGCGTCGTGGGGAACTCTGGCTGCTGTGGCACTTACATTTAGAGTTGTTAATTTTTGGAAAATGAAGCTAAATAATGAATCATGTGCGGTCGTGTCTATTAATAGTGGAGTTTCTTCACATCGCGTGATGCAAATCAAATTTACACGCGGCCCACTTGGTCTGTAACGGCGTCAGGCCGGTGTGGTAACGAACTTCAACTTCGACGCGAGAACACGTCGAACAGGCAGATTGTTGATAATATCATTACTATTACAGCTGTATTCGTAATTAATAATTTACAGCTCTTGGCATTCCACTGCTGGATGAAGGCCTTTTCGACACGCTACGTCGCTCGTTGAGGTTGTTTAGCTATACGTCACCAAGCTGGTCAGTGCGGGTTGGACAGACGCTGACCCATGATGATGAGTGTTGTTATGATAATTGCTTTTTTACCCTTTAATCTGGCAACAAAACTGACACCTTTATTACAAGCAGTCATGTTTGCATTGACCACAATAACTGCGGTCGGAATGCAAACAAAAAAACACAACTCTGATAATCTATGCATTGTCCTTGAAATTGATTGGTCCACACCCGAGACAGCTTTTCTAGAGCCTAGTCTTACATGGTGTTGGACCAGATGACGCCATGGTGTTGGACCAGATGACGCCAAAAGGCGTCATCTGGTCCAACACCATATGAGACTAGGCTCTAAGAAAAGCTGTCTCGGGTGTGGACCAAGCAATGTCAAGGACAGTGCATACATGATCAGAGTTGTGTCTTTTTTTGGTTTGCATTCCGACCGCAGGTATTGTGGTCAATGCAAACATGACTCCTTGTAAAAAAAAGGTGTCAGTTTTGTTGCCAGATAAAAGGGTAAAAAAAAGCAATTATCATATTTTGCTACTGGCAAAGGAGGTTCCAATGGTGAGTGTAGTTATATTTGACAATTCAACACGCAGGCTTTCGCGACCAACATTATTCATAATAAACGTTTTTGGGTTAGATCGCGTTATTTATAAATGTGTCGCAACCCTCCACCACCCGACACGGCCAATCAGTAAAACATGTGTCACGTTGACAAAAGACAAATAGTTCACTACTTTAGCCCAGAGGTCGCAAACGGGTTTTGATTCCTTACCCGTACCCGGCCGCACCAGGGTCGCAAATGGGTACCCGTACCCGTACCCGAAATGAGTGACAAACGGTTACTCACCAGTGACTCACGGCCTACCCGTACCCGGCCGCACCAGGGTCGCAAACGGGTACCCGTACCCGGCCAGGTACGGGTAGCCGGGTATCGGGTAGGGTACGGGTATCGGGTACCCGATTGCGACCTCTGCTTTAGCCCACCGGTGTGTTGTGTATATTTGACAATATTGCTCTGGGTGTGACATGACACCATAGGTTGTAGAGTACAGCAGTGGGAGTCCACGCCGCTCTGCGCATCCTCCGCCGATTCCGCTTTGTTCGTCAATGTCCACGTCCCTTGTCCACCGAGCGGCAGGGAGGCGCAGTGGAAACTCTCGCTCCTCACAGAAACGAGTGCCTGGGTTACGTGTGGAGTGTGTATGTTGTCCCCCTGCTCTGCATGGGTTTCCTCCGGGTTCTCCCTTGGCTGAAAACACACCACGCAATGTAACGGTATTGTCCAAACATCCCAATGCAAAAAACGTATTACCGACACATTACTCAATTAGGGTTGCACATAGCAGCAACTGCGCCCCTGATGAGAAAACTTAGCAAGACCCTCCTGAAAAGGAGTCTTGAGTGAACAGGCAGAATGCAACGCAATGTGTTGCGCATTAGAGAACATACACGAGTTAGACATCTCCTTCAATGTTTGGGAAGTCGGTGGGGCTTGGGCAGCTCTCTGGAATGGATGATGTCTGGAGTTTGAGTCGAATGACTCAGCGATGCAATCCGCCGGCGTGCAGGTGCCAGACCTGTCGATGCGTTGCGAGACTCTAAGAAGTAGCAACGGCTTGGGGGGTGCCTTAATACAGCAGCGGATAGATCAGGGCTGATGATATTCTTAGGTTTTTTCGGTAAAGTCACGT
The DNA here is from genome assembly GCF_964198595.1 of Lampetra fluviatilis. NCBI lineage: Eukaryota > Metazoa > Chordata > Hyperoartia > Petromyzontiformes > Petromyzontidae > Lampetra > Lampetra fluviatilis. The sequence goes on from NC_136292.1 coordinate 8,743,490, forward strand.
AGGTAAAACATTAAAATTAATGAAAGTAAAATAAAATAAAAATCACGACGTTTCGGAGGCATTTTATTTTATTTTACTTTCATTAATTTTAATGTTTTACCTACGTGACTTTACCGAAAAAACCTAAGAATATGAATCCTTGCAGTCACGAAAGCTTCAAATCTAGAATTGATGGCTGATGATGATGATGCCGGGTAACACCAGGAGCGGACGCCTGCTTCACTTACACCGAATTTTATTCGGCAGCAAAGGCTGACTCTCACTCGAGGTGTTTTGCGCAAACCTCCTCATTCGCACGTGTGTCTCAGATAACCCCCCTTACATAACCGCGAGCATATGCCACCGAGCGACGGGTTAAAGGGGACATCGGCTGCAGCACACGGCTGGTGATCTGGCAGTCGGGCGTGGAGATTAATTGCAGAGTCAGCCAACCTGCTATTATAAGTAATGATTACCTGAAGTGGTGGGCTATCATTAGCCCCGTTGCTCGTCTGCCTGTAGCGATGGTGGCCCTCTGCGGAAGAGGAGGCGGCGTTTCGCGCGCCCACGCGCACGCCGATGCCGCTCATTGTCGCCGATGCCGTTCCATTGCATGCTTTGTGCCAGGGGTAACAATGGCAGTTTGTATCGAGTCGAATACTGGTGTGGGTGTTTAATACCCAATAACTTAAGCCATGGGTTTGCATAAAGCATGTTACTATAATGCGTTCGTATGTACACAGCACTGCACTGCGTGGGTTTGTAGCGCACTGCATGCGTATCCATGTCGTGAATTGCATGTAGTTTCTTGTTGCTGCGCACTAAATGTGTCTGCATATATCACATCGCGTTTATAATTAGCAGGTGTACTGGAATGTACTTGTGCACGTTGCATTGAACATGCATCAGACGTGTACTGCACGGGTTTCAATACATCTGTGTGCTGCATGTGCATCTATATAGCCGTGCACTGCTTGGGTCTGCATAAGACGTGCTGCATGAATTTGCATAAAGTCGTGCACTGCGCTAAGTGCAAGCCGCGATGTAAATTCACGGAACGTCGCAGTCTTGAGCACGGTCCCCGCGAGCGAACAATGTAACGCCTCCCTCCCTCCCCTCCTCCTCTTCACAGATCGCTGCTTTCGACGAACTCCAGCGCGAATGCACGAGTCCCCTCGAGCACAGCAACGTGTTGAACAAGGTACGGGCAGAGTGGGCAGAGAGGAACGAGGTACACCACGCGGAGTGGACAGAGAGGACCGCCAGCCCCGCCGGACGACTCGGAGAAAGGGGAGAGTGCCACGAGGCTCTTAACCCACGCGCCGTGGTGCCAGCCCCTTTGCCAGCTCGTGGGTCCAGTATTTGGAGGGATGGTGGCATATTCATGACCAACCCTGTAGCTTGACCTGGTTTCAACGGAGAGTGAGGGGGGGGTACACGCATGCAGAGGTGTCATGACATTTTTCCGCAGTCCGATTTAAATCCTTTTTTTTTTACTCGAGTCGGTTTCCCGTCAAGTAGTCGCACACACGCAGAAATCGCACGCGAGTAACGCTTACACGCGAATTTGTGGCTTGCCAATAGGAGCTTAGAAGGGGCATCTGATCCTTACGCAGGAGGAGCTCAGCCCCCTCCAGCCCTCCCCGGTGTTACCGTCCGGAACAGCCCACCTGAGTCTTGTCAGCCGCAACATTTCCTTGCGGAACCGCTCTGGCTTCCTCCCCGAGCTGAGCGCGAAGATAATGACTCGCTGCCTCCACGCACCAATAAACGAGTTCACCTGCACGCGTCACTTGCGACCCCACAAGTGACGGTGGCGACACGCACAGAGCCAGCGCCCTCGGCTGGCATCGGTGCCAGGCCAGGTTTCCCACGTGGAGTTTCATGCCAACAAGTTAATTGACTACCCTGGTGTTACGCAATTTGTAGTGCCTTTCGGGCCGGGATGATGCGGGTCGTCCCTTGGCACCAGCTCGGAGTGTTCCGCAGGGGCGTCGTGGTGGGAAGCTCGCATTAAACACCTCTGTCAATTGTGCGCACGATAGAGATTTCGTACAGTGACGATGCAAAAATAAATACCGTTCAAATATGCCGCATAAATATATGACAGTGATGCGTAAGTAGAAACAAAGAACCCACACCAAAAGTATTAATTTCCGCAAAAAAAAGCAGAGTGCAAGGCTTTTGACAATTTGGATAAAATCCACACACACGGAAAGTCCTGGCGGAAACGATTATAGCAGCAATTGCTTTTGAACATCGGCACCTGGCAAGATAATGGCACAAGCCCTCCACGCTGTGCTATACACACTTACACGGTGTACACAGGTGCAGGGCAGCACGGCGAGAGGGAGTGTGGAATGTATTATTAATGCTCAGCCTCGGTAAAGTAAATAACACAAATGTTCTCCTAGTTGGCGGGTAAGTGCAGTCGGAGCGCGGTTACGCTTCATCCGAAGTGCCCGCGTATTGATGGGGGCTTCAGAAGATCTGCCCTTTTAACTCCACACACGAGCCGTTTTAATCGCGTTTCACTGCAGATATGCATTTGTTTATTGAAGCGATCTGATGGTAACATAGCACACGTGTTTCTGTTCCATGAGCTAATGCATGCTGCGTGTGAAGTCTAAATCGAGTGCGTAAATGAACAGATATTGTGAACGTGTTCATAATTATACTTATTGAAATGGCGCGTGTGTGTGTGCGTGTGCGTGTGTGTGTGTGTGCGTGCGCATGATGCTGTCGCCTGCATGCAGCAAGAGCGGATGAGGAAAATTGAACGGATCTGCCGCATGCTGAGACAGGTTGGCTTAACCCCTCGCCCGCCCGTCACACCATTGTTTGCGAAGAGAGCGCCGTGTTCTTTGTCTTGCGTGGAGCGGGCTTGCTGGCTGGCCTATGGAAGACGCGCCCGTATATCGAGGCCCGTGTGAGCCTGGGCCCCCCGATAAATCGCAGGAACGTTCGCTCGCAGTGCTCCGTTCCCACGGGCGCTCCAGGCTGTGCTGAGTCTGCAGCTGCTTTCTATATTGAGTTGAAGGCAACAGATTATCCCCAGACGCGGCGCAGTCAAATAGTAACGGAGCATCAAAGGAACATTTCGCACGGGCATACAAAGCCGTCCATGGCATTCTTGTCGAGTACCGGAGTTGTTGCGCATTGTTTGGAGACACGCCGTATCTGCAATGTCCCCTACTCCACCTGAAATAATTCCTTTAATTAAGGCAATTACAGCGCATTATGGAAACAATGTTATCATAAGCATAGTAAGACACGAATGCAATTACAAACTTAAATTTCCGGGCCCATAATTCAGCAATCGCAAATCTAAGGCATTTAGGCAATCAGCTCCCAAAATCTGTCGTGAGAGTTTAAGTTGTGATGCGACGAAGAATAATGCACTTTATTCCATGTAAATTTCAAAAGGAAAATACCACTGAGTGCACTCTGCAGCACAATACTTTTCAGTGATGTGAATGTAATCAATTTCCTTCTGAGATAATTCTGCGTAAATGTAGCTACTCAGAAAACAATCGCACTTGGTAATGTAAATCAGGCAGCCCTTGGGGGATTGAAGCCCATACAAGTATGCTGGAATGTCCCGATAATGTAAAATGAAACAATAATTACTGAAGGTATTTAATGAAATAGATTTTGTAAAGCAGTATGAGTACAGTTTATGCGTGTTTCCGAGACAATAATGATAATTTATATTTCCCCCTGCAATGCAACATTTGCTGTTTAAGCATTGGCAAATGTGTTGCTGAAATCAATATTTAACTAAATTAGTTCTTATTCATTTCTGGTGTGTGTTTCAATTTGTTGTTAACTTTGCACAACAAACAATGCACGTATGCAAAACGTAATACATGTCAATGGCACTTCAATTACATTGCAAGGATTTAAATTTCACATTGAAAAATGTACAGCAAAAAAAAAGGTAAATACTTTTAAATGTGCGCTGCCTTTAGACCACGAGTGCATTTTAAAGTTCTAATTGTGTCGAGAAGGGACCTTAGAGCCAAGCACAGAGAACCTGTTAATTGGATTCCACACCGAGAAACGCAGAGCGATGCTGCTCATTGGTAATTACCACGGCGCGCACGAAGAGCCCTGACATTTGGTGCCAGCCTCTCTTCGACAGCACTAATCGCGTTCCATTCAGTGATCTCAATTAATGAATGACAAATGGTTGAATGCTATTTGAATGCCAGTTTATTAATCATGTGGAATACAACACATATTTCTATTGTTTTATTTAACACCCCCCCCCTCCACTAAATTAGCATTACCGGTATAGTGCGTGTCTCGTGCTTGGCCGATGAATCGATGCTGTGATTTAACGGAGAGCACGGTGGCGCGTCGCGAACCTTTGGATCGTGCGACAGCTTTGTTAGCGCTGCTTGTCCACACCTCGTTGAGCCAAGATTGGCAATGCGATTTAAAAAATATATTTATAATTTCGGATCGCGATAGATTTAGCAGCAAGTACCGTGCTGCCGTTTTTCTCGCCGCCGTAATATTATCACAACGGCCACGTAGCTTCGTAAAATCAAAAAAAGATCTGGCCCACTTAGAAATTAGTATTGTACGCATGCATAATTATGTTTGGTTTCTTTGCGTTTGATGTTTTTCGTTGCTTGTCAATTAAATAACGCTCGGGAAAACATTTACGTGACATTTTTTGGTATATTAATCACATGTACGTGTTCAGAGGTTTTTAAAGTATTTAGGATTAATATTCATTCTCTGTCATTAGCCCATTAAACATAACCATACAAAACACAATTACACAAATACGAATGTCCCTTTATTCGTTCCAACCTTTCCTGCAAACTGCCACTGTGGCCGGGAGCAATGACGGGAGGTGTGAGTGTCTGTACCCCAGTACAGAAGAGAAAGCATCCGAAGTGAACAACCAATTACCATATTATTATCATCATCATCATTATTATTTTCTAAATAATGTTTGCCGCGCACGCATTTAAAGGAACACAACTCCTCTGTGGTCACGCGCGTCCTAGCAAGGCTCCCACTGTGCTCACTCCCGCGTCACCACCCGCAGTGTCGTTGATTGCCCGCGTCCCGGGCTCTGCGTGCCCAGTCTCTCACAGTCAGTGGCCGGTAAGCCGGGAGGTTCACCATTCACTGGTGGCCATCGCGAGAGGTCGACTGGATGCGGTGTGCCGGGGCGTGGAAATATTTTCTGGGTCGCCAACCTCTGCTGCATCTGTGATTTAAAAAATATATATATCGGTTATACATTTATAAGTTTTGTCTTTTGTTATGGGACGTCGAAATATCTAGCCAGATGGCTCATCGGTAACGAGATGGGCTCGTAATTAGTAGGTTACGAGTTCAATTCCTGCTTTAGGGTTGTAAGGCCATCATTCCTTTGGGGCCAATAAAAAGAGGACCACTCTGTGGGGTAAGTCGACAGTAGTTGTCCTATGTATAGACTGGCCCCCACTATAGAATGTGGCATTTCCACCACTGACTCAGCTGTAAATAGATGAGCAGCACCACTTGGATTGTTCACTTAAAAATTGGTTATGAATACACACAATGTCTCATTTTGTTATTATACGGATGAGTTTTTAAGCCGTGGTTCTTTACCGTTTGTTTCATTGGCTCACGTTAATGTCGTCATGCGTTTTATAGAAAGAGATCAGCGCTGGTCATTAACTCTGAAAGCAGCAGCCTCTTGGGTCCAGTTGAGTCTCTTTGTCTTCCGACTGCCCCACGACATCCACCGAGTGCCGATGACTCGTGCTTTGTGCAGATCAAAGTGATTCGTGCGTCTTCATTTAGCGTCTCAACAGAATGTCTCATTGTCATCGGCCATGGTCAATCCACTGCTGGATGGAGGCCTATCCCAAGCCGTCACCAACTCTCGCCATCCTGCAAAGCAACAATCCATCCATAGTGTCATTGCGGATGTCACTGTGTATTGTCGGCTCTAGAGGCACGGCGTGCGATGTAACGACATCGCAGGCACCACGTTTATGTGGGTGCAGTAACGGCCCTTGAGGGGCTCGGTGAGCGCTGTCTGACAGTGCTGAGTGGCTCCACGCTCTGCGTGCAGTGCCAACCCCTACAGGATAGGGTGTGAGAGTACCGGCCATGGAAACAGGGTTACTAAAGGCCGTGGCACTCTGGTTGACCCGAAAGGACACGTGAGCGGTTGAGTCTACACAGGGGCCCCCAAAGTGGGGGCTAGGGGTGGTCACGTGTCAGGTGGAGATCCTGCTCGAGGATTCTCGAAGGTGGTTGTGGCCAGGGGCGGAGCCAGCCCTGCCACAGAGGATATAAGCCGGGTCCCCGAGCGGGACCGGCTGCTGTTGTTCATCCTGAATAATCTACATTCTACGTCCTATAAGAGTCATCAACACGTGGACCTGGACCCTGGCCAGAATCCGGTCCGTCGTAGCTAATTCCTGTGTGATTATTGTAGTTAGCCTGGTGGTACACCACCATAGGTTGTTAATGTGTTAAGGGGTAGTGCCCCGTGTGTTGGTTTTAATAAATGTGTTGGCTCCAAGACGTACGTCTGCGACTCAGTTGAACTCACTACACATCCAGCACCTGCTGCACGTGAAATTATTTCATTGCTCCATCTCCTCGCTGGATCTCCGCTTGGATGCGTTCCGTTCCATGGCTGCCATTCCATAATTATTATTGACAACTGTCCAGAATCGTCCCTTCTCATCATCACATGTTCTGCCCAAGCCCACTCACTTTTCTGAATGGTTTGGATGATGTCGTTAACCGTTACCCTGCGTATGTTCTCCAATCGACATGTTCCTCTGTATCTCAGTATACTGTTATGCATGCGTCTCCCCATGCTTCTTTATGGTCTTTTTCATTTTTGTAAAAAAAATCTGGAATGACAGTGTTCATGAACCATGCGTCATAGCAGGTGATATGCATTGAATGATGCTTATGATAAGAAACATGAACTCATTTGAGTCAAGTGAACAGGTACAGCTCACATTGGGAAATCAAATTCTATTAGTTATAAATATTTGCAGCCCTTTGTCAGTCCGATGTTGGATGAAGGCTTCCTTATGATGTGGCTGTTATTGAAGGGTTTTGTTTTGAACCATGCTTCACCACTCTGGGCAATGCTGGTTGGTGAAGGTGGGGCGCCAGGGCCAGTTTCGAGATCACTCGCCAATTATGTTGGCCGTGGCCAGGAATCAAACTCAGGGCGCCAGGTTAGTAGCACAGCACTATCAGGAGTAGCAACTGCGTGCCCTTGGCAGTCGGGTGGCGCAGTGGTAGCAATAATTTCTACAGGTCCTGTGAATCATCAAAGTTACTGTTCAAGGCCAAAACATAGCAATGCTGAAAACTTAGCTGCAAATTACTCAATTGGGATCACACAGCAGTAGCAGCAGCAACATCGCCCCCCCCTACTGCGAACATATCATACGACCCTTCTGAAAAATAGTCTTGAGACTCAGTGAGGCATGCCTGGGTAAACGAGTAAAATAACGATGATGATGAGATTCATAAAGTCCCACGTAGGCGGTCCGTGCGGTTTGCGTCGCGATGGCTGCTGTGGGATCGGCCTGCAACGCACTCGGATTTGTTGGCTCAAGCGGGCAGCTCGGCCGCTCCGATACGGCGCGTCGCCCCTCCGACTAACACCACGAGCACTTAACCTCATCCAGACGGGGTGGTGGGGGGGGGGCGAGGGGAGGGGAAGAATGAGCGCGCCGCTCGTCGTCTGTAGACGTTAAACATCTCAAAGCGTTCGCGGAGAGGCAATTTAATGAAAGGCCTCGGCACTCACGCGTCTTCCTGGCCACTTTGTACGTTTCATGTCCGATGATATGTACCCGTGTTATGGTAATGATATGTCGATCAGTCTTCGCCAAAAAGCCGTTTGTTGCCTCTCTGCAGGCATTGGGAATGGTCCCTCCCTGTGTGATGCTTCATTTATTTGGCAGTGTTTGACGATATGTCAGCACCTGGGCAGGTGGCTCACTCACTGCGCCATTTTGTTTCAGAGCTGCGGTGTGGTGGTGCCAAATGGACCGTTATTACTCGGGTTGTTAATGTTTGGGCTTTCTTTCGCATTACGGATAATTGCATTGAAAGCGTGGTCAAAGACCGGTTCATGATTTGTTGCACATTTGGAAATGTACAGAGCGGTAAACATAAATAAAAATGCTTTTTAACCAGGCAATGAAGGAAAACTGTTACGGTGTCATGGTTAGCGCACTGGACTTGCAATTCAGAGGGCGCTGGTTCAATTCCAACTCCTGGTTCGGCAGTTGACACACTGGGGCAAATTTCGATTTTAAATTTTCTTGCCGTGGTTTTCACACCTGATGATGATTGCTTGTGTTACAATCGAAACGTCGTAAAAATGTTATTGTTTTATTTTTATTATTTTATTATTTGCCTTCTACGTGACTTTACGGAAAGAACCAATAACTTGAACACTGGGGCAAGTTTCTCAAATTACCCTGCTTATGTCCACCCAGCTGTATACATGGCGGGGTAAAGTGTGGGTACACCTATCTCTTCTATAGCATCTGACTAGCGTGGAAGAGTAGACAAACTACCCTCTAGCTCCTCCGTCTGGTGTGTGCAGGCAAGGATCGCACCTTTATCTTATGACTGGGAAAAGATAAGAAAAATGTACCAGGCGGAGACTTAGGCCACTCCGGTTTGTACGTTCACACAAACTGCTAATCGGTGCCTTCATTACTGATATTCTACGGAACCGTTAACAAATTCAGAAATCCATTGCCGGCTTACTGGTTATTACTTAACAATACTCCTTATTACCTGATCATTTAAGCAATGTGAGTTCTCCAGCCTTTAGTTTTGGGTCTTAAAGCAACAAAGTCTCAGGCAGGTGCTTGAATGATGGGCGTTCAAACGCAAACTAACTGAGCTCGGTGTTTCTACAGAATGTCTCTATCAATTTTGTATCACCCACTGCTGGATGAAGGCCTCCTCGTGTTGTGTTGAACGTGGGGGTCGTTTGACCATGATTCGCCATGCTAGCCAGTCGCATAGTTTAGTTGAATCTGTTTAACGACGGAATAACTCAGAATACCAGCGTAGTCTCATTGCGGGTGATGTGGGTCGCCAAAATAACAGTGGCGTACACAGTCGGATCAGGTGCCACTCACTGCTCATGTTGGCCATGGCTGGGAATCAAACTCTGTTATCTGGGTTCATCGCGCAGTTTGCTAACCACCGCACCGACCGCTTCCCTAATGTACATTGGAGAAATTTGCATCGAGGTGTTTTTCATCAAGATGATAACAGCGTGTCAACGGTGCAGTACGTGCAGCTGATATTGGGGTTCGTTGCATTGCCGTTGTCCTTATTAATTACACGCCCCGCAGTATACATTATGCAAATGTGTTGCTCTCAAGATGAAATGTAAGAAAATTGCTACTCTAGACTGATAAGCGTAAGACCTGCCATTACATGTTTGAAATGCTCTCAAACTATGTTGATGCTTTTTAAATCGTATGGTTGGATATACAGGGTGCCAATGAAGGTATCACCCTCCACTCTGATGGCACTGCAATTAGACAGCTGATTGAGTTGTCTGATTGAAATGTTGCAACGTATTTCATATATAATTATTATTCATTTTTTACCGAAATTCTTGAGTGATTTTCAACAGCACGAAACAAAATCATTCAAAACCATCTCACCGGCGATGCTGAAGAACACCTGGGTCTCTCTCTCTCTCTCAGATCTCCATAGGGCACGCAATGCCATGGCAGTGGACTGAAGGCTCGGAGGGATGAGATGCGCACGATAGCACGCTTGCTTGACATCGCGATTGCGTGCAAAGTTCAATCGACCGAGCCCAGTTGGCTGTCTAAATATAATGACTTAACAATGCATGATGATCAAATCAGATTATTTTTATATAGCGCGAGGCTATCACGGACCCACACTATATGTTACTTATTCCTTAGTCAGTAATAGTTATGCAGCAGTGGGTTTTGCCAGATCTCTACTGACACCAGCCTAACTTTACAGGAGGCCTTCTGCCTTCACATTTCTGATGATGATCTGCAGTAGTTTCACAGCATGGTATAATGCATGTTAAACTTCTTTCACACCGTACGTAGCCAACTGTGCTAATCAGAGTTGCGAGAGAAGGACAATAAACTAAACACAAAACTAGTGATGTTGCTATGTGAAATCCCAACCGAGTTATTTACAGGTAAATCTTCAAATTTGGCAAATTTAGACCATAACACCTGTCGTGGAGATGAAGACTTTGCCCTAACGTGCAATTTGGCCTTGATGAACACTTGCCCTTTAACTTTTGCACCAAAGGAATACTTGGAATGGATGATATTTTCCCTCTGGGTCTGATTCTATTATAATCCAGCCAATACACAAAATAGTGTATCATGTTAATACGGGAGCACAGTTGCAAACATAGGCAGCATTTCACGCTGATTATATTCCGCAGACATATCGTCATATTTCAGTAGGCCTTAATGAAGCCTGTCTGGTGTTCTGTGTCTGTTTTTTGCAACAGTAGGGAGGTAGTGTACAGTGCTTAAAAAACGTATTTCTCATTTAAGTGTGCGTGTTCTCATAAAAAAATAACAAACTAATTTAAAACTAGTAATTATCAATAAGGTTTGGATTCACTTATTTTTTATGGATATCATGAGGAAGGGAAAACGTGGATGCATTGTAGTGAGCATTGGCCTGACTGCTGACGAGACAGTGAATGACAGTCCTGAGTTTAACTTCTGTTGATCCAACGCTGAAATCAATGCACTCTGAAAAGGCCGTTGGCTGATGGGATATATAAAAAATTAACCCGTAAAAACAAAGTTTTTCACTATAAATCCTTTATATGCGTGGCATCGGTTTTATTTTATTATTCATTTCTGTTTTTCTTGAGTAAGAGTTTCATTTTTATCACATTGGTATTTTAAATAAAATATGAAAAAAAAATTCCTAAAAAGTGGAAAATGTTTTACATTTTTTTTCACGAAAATAAATTGTCACGCACAACGAGTCTGTGTGCAAAATGTCAGCTCGATTGGATCACGGGAAGTGGGTTAAAAAACGACCGAAAGATTTGCACGGTCGTAAGCGCGCAAGCAAGCAAGTGAACTTAATATAAAGGATTTTAAAAATACGTTACTTTTTTGTTATTTTTTTACGCGGAGGGACGTGAAGGAGGCTTATTGTCTGATTATTTGTAGTGAGTTTTCTGTGTCATCCAGTAATTGGAGATGTCCTCTGCATCCACAGCTGATCCTGCCAGAATATTTCATCCACAGCTTATTCTGCCTCATGTTCCTGTGTGCCCTGGAGTGGCTGGCCGTGGGGGTAAATGCACCTCTCCTGTGCTACCACATCTGGAGGTAACAAATCAAAATTCCTTCGCTCCTTTGCCCTTCCCCATGTGATTCCCCAAGTAACAAACCACCCCCCTGCAAGGTGAAGGATGCGTGCGTTTGACACGTCTCCTTGTCTGGTTACCAGCTACTGCCATACCCTAACTCCACGTGACGTTACCTGTGTAATGGCGGAATAACCGCCACCTGGGGTTAGAGCGCTGTTGCCACCCACTTGGGGGGGGGGGTACACGAACGGCCCTAGGGGGCGTGATTCGGGCAGTCAAGGGAGCGAGCCTTCTGGGAGGTGCCAGAAGGAGGGCGGAGCCAGAGGGCGGGGCAAGGCCACGCTTAACAGAATAAAAGGGGAGCGCCGAAATCGTCGAAGGTCGATTCAGTGGGTAACGTTCACGTTGTCGGGTCGTGGATCGTCAATAGCCTCGTGTTTCGTGGGTTACCTAGTGATAGATACGTCTACAGCAATTAGTCAGATCCGTAAAAGTCCCGATATAAGGAAGTGTTAAGGGGCCGTCCATAAATGACGTCACGCACCTGGGGGGGGGGTCAGACATTTGTGACGATGTGTGACGATGGGGGGGGGGGGGTGAGAAATGTGACGTCACGTAAAAATGCGCAACTTTAAATAAATATAGACAACACGTTCTACTTAATTAAATAGACGTTTTGATAAATGTTTTTTCCTACAACATCAGAGTGCAGCGGCACATTAAATACGCACTACTATGACAATAGTTTAAAGCGATTTGAAGCATGTTTTTTTTGGGGGGGGGGGCAGATCTTTGTGACGTCATATTTGAGGGGGGTCTGACTCTTTGTGATGCCGTGTGACAAGGGGGGGGGGTCAAAAATCGTCCAAAATCGCGTGACGTCATTTATGGACGGCCCCTAATAAACGGGTTGCCTCCAACCACGTAGTGTGTGTCTCCATTCATCAGCACTACACCTGTAACGTAATTTTATTATGAATGTATTTTTATAAATTGTTCAGGCCATATTTTATGAACGGATATTGAATGTATTGAATATTGGTTCATGAATCCCTCCTACGTGACTTTACCGAAAGAACCAAGAAGATATTGGTTCATGTTTATGCAGTGTTTTAGATTTCTGTAACGCGGTTATATTGGTCATGTTTCAATTTGGCTGTGTTTGTTACGTCAATTTACATGATTATATTTGTGATGTTGGTGTCTCAGATCATCCTTTGCAAAGACAATCCTGGTCCTCTCGTGTTCTCGCCTGGTCACATAAATACACGTGCAACTTTAAGGTGGCGACATATATCTTTGATGTTGTGCTAGTTTTCTAGAATAACTTGTAAAGCATTTAATCAAGCAATCGTTGGCATTTAATTAAGACTACATTTGAAGCTTTCGTGACTGCAAGGATTCATACTCTTAGGTTTTTTCGGTAAAGTCACGTAGGTAAAAATATATAAATAAATTTATATAAAAGAAATAATGCTAATTATTAAATGATAATAGAAATAAAATAATAATATTCATTATTATAAGAATATTTGTTATTATATTATTATTTTATTTCTATTCTCATTTTTATCATTTGTATTATTATTTTATTTATTAAATAATATGTATTAATATATTATTACTTTATTTCTATTATCATTGTTATCATTTTATTATTATTTATTTTTATGTTTACCTGCGTGACTTTACCGAAAAAACCTAACAGCATTTAATTAAGAAATCATATTATAGCAGCAACTCAAGGGTTTAATTTGCATGACTGCCCTTGCCCTGTGAGAATGGCAATCCTGCGGCATTGGCCTTTTGTTATGTAGTGACAGTGATGCCAGGAAATGGTAAAAATGTATTTGCATAAAAATAGCTGCAAGCGCCAGTTCCACTGACTCTTAATTAAATAATACAAACTGAAATGGACACTTTTCTATTTGACCTAAACTGCCATTTCTGTCCAAGCGGTTCTCTGAGTCGAGTCTGCATATGAAGGTGAACGCAACATGGGAGTTTTTAAATAAACATAGACATTATTCAAGAGGGCTAATCACACCCCAGTATAAAAAAAACACTCCTGTTTTCACACAAGACACGGGGTTTATACATGACCGGATAGGAGCCGCTTGAGACCAAGAGTCTCTTTTTCAAAGGAAACCTGGTATTCAATAAATAAATACATACATAAAAAAAAAGAAATGCCAACGTGTAAACATTGAATACAACATTTTCGGTACCGACCACCGTTATATTCTTTTGCGACATTGAATCACACGTTGTCAAATCTGACAATGCCTACGCCGTATCTGCTTAGAGTGGTGTGATTGTGCAGGTTACCGACAGACGCAATATCTCTCTAAATGCGTGCGGTGCAGCATGCACTCTGCTGGTCTCTCACGGGCATCTTCTCCCTCAGGGCACGAAGTGAGCTTCACTCCCAGGCACCCTTGTGCTTATGATGCCAGTGTATGTGCCGCATGCATACATTTCTTATAATCCGCCCAGCACAGCTATCGAAGGCATGACATTATTGGATTGGGTTTTTTTCCCCCATAATTTTCTATCATTGAGATGTTTGACCAATACCAGTTATATTGTATGGGTTTTATTTAGTTATGCGAGGAAACCAAAGAACACAGCAGATTTTTAGTGAAATAATATACTCCATTCCTTATGCAATCTCGTTATTGAAATTGGTACATTTCGAATTCACAATGGACCATGTTTTTAAAGAAGAACATATAAATTTTGGGACAGATTGTTGATATTTTCGCTCATTAAGCACTGTCCCATTGGAGTATGCGGCTTCAACCATATAGCGGGGGAATGGTTTGATCAAACATTGTTTACCCAGCGACCTACATTTCTTTGCAAAAGTGAAGTGAATCTCTACAGATTTATCGCTATGTTGGTTTATCTCTGCAACCCAGCCACAGCAATATAACACATCATGTCACCGACTGAATAGGTGTAAGCGTATATTTGCCGCTGACAGGCTTTGTGAGGGAATCATTCTGAGACATGAGAAGAAAACACCTCTGAGATTCGTTGCAATAGCTTATGCAATGTTTTTGAAACAGTGGCTAAAATGCCATGTGGCAATGTGACATCTAGTTTCATCCCTAGCCAGGGTCGCTGACCTTTTTGTTAAAGAGACGTTAAAATATTGGATCGGCAAAGTAAGTGCTCAGTGGTGTGAGTGCTCGACGGTGATAAAGGCCATTTCACAAAAGTGGATTGAAGTGGCCAAAGTGGATTTTTATTTAATTTCATTTCCATGTCCTCTGTTTATGCAGCGAGAGCCCATTGAGATTCACCGTTTGCATTGAAACGGAGAGCGGATGCAGCTGTGGGTATGGCACAATATGTAGAATTTGGTGGATTTTATTTTTAGTTTAGTGGAAGCAAGTTTACAGATATGAGATTTTCTATGTAACGTAGGTTCACACTTTTACAAATAATTTAGTCAGAAAACGTTGTTGCATTTTACAATAGTAAAATGCATTTTACAATAGTAAAATGCAACAAATATAATTTGCCATTGTGCATTGCTTTTGTACTGATAACAAGCTCACATTAATAATTCGAATAATAGTTGAAATTTGGTTGTCAATCCACACTGGTTGATGAAGAGAAGGGGGGGGTTGGTGAAGTTGTGATACCCTGGGTATCACTCGGCACCGATGTTAGCCGTGGCTGCTAATTAATCAAAGTCGGGGTTCGTAGGTTATTTCGCCACCCACCCCACCACACATGCACCACCAGATACAGATCTAGGGGGGGGCGGTTTCTTCATTAGGGCGATTGGGCGACGCACCACCAATGTCATTCAACCACAGAGTCACGCTAGCCGTCACTGTGCCTCTGGATATAGTCCAATCAGCGTCATGCTACGTCCTGTGGAGTACCGCCTCTTTTTGGGCGATTTCCCTCCGGCTGAGAATCGCCCCGAGTGGTCCCATAGACTTACATTCAAAGATGTTTTTTTCGAACGGGGGGCGCTGCAATGCATTCTCTATGGCTTCCGGGAGGGCTCGCACTAACGTGCTTACGTCATCATACGTAAGCACGTTTCATCCAACAAAATTATTTGTCGCCACTTAGTGGAATCTTTAATAAAAGAAACATGAGTGGATTGTATTAATAGTGAGTATAGAAACAAACAAGATGTATTGTAAGAGTCACTTTATTTTTCATTAATATTAAAGAAGTGAAGTTGCCTTTACATGCTTAAGCTGTTAATTTATCCTTTGCATGGGTGGACCTTATCCTTATCAATCATCCAGACATTTGCGCCCCCTGAGAGATTTTGCAGGAGCCGCCACTGTACAGATCCCTGAAAATGTGTGGATATGGTGTTGTAAATTATCCCTCTGCCGAGGTCGTCTTTCTGTAGATGAGCGGGCATTAAGAGCGAGGCTTGGTGGCACACATCTGCAATCTAGCGTCTCGGAGGCAAGTGTTGGTGGATCGGATTGAGATCTGTGAAACTCCCAAAGACGCTGAGCTGCGAGGTAGTTAGGAGATGACAGTACATCTAATGAGCTCATAGACCTGTCTCTGTGGACCTTACAGCGTCATCCCCTTGTGTATGTTGGTCAAGCATCCAATTGCAGGACGTTCTTGAAAAGGAGTCTATTGTTTCGATTTCAAGCTTTCGTGACTGCAGGGATTAATCTTCTTGGTTCTTTCGGTAAAGTCACGTAGAAGGGAAATAATACAATCATAATAAAATAAAATAATAAAAAATAATAAAAATAAAACATAATAAAATAATTCTCCCGACGTTTCGGCCACAACGCAAGCAGCCGTCCGAAACGTCGTGAGAATTATTTTATTATGTTTTATTTTTATTATTTTATTATTTCCATTCTACGTGACTTTACCGAAAGAACCAAGAAGATGAGTCTATTGTTGATATTATAAACATTTGACCAGGTGGCTCAGTGGTAGAGTGAGCGGCTCGCAATTGGAATGGTTGCGAGTTCAACTCCCGTTTGGGGGTTTACTTAGCCTATCATCTATCCGGGGTCAAAAAAATGAATGGCTCTGTGGAGAAGTCAACAGTGGTTGTCCTATGAAAAGACTCACTCTCACCAGAGAAAGATATAAAATTTCAACCACTGGCTCAGAGATGTAAATAGGAGATGGGCACCACCTCAATGCTTGTTTAAACAGCAGGAGATCACTTATTATATTTAGTTTGACTCTGCGCAGCAAATGATGTCCAATGCAGGCATTGCAACGCTCACTCGGAGTGCACGCCGAAGAGTTGGAAGGTGCAGTGTTGCAGGGAAATTGTGAAAAATGGAGCGAGGGATATAACTTAACACTAATGTCCTCAGGCCACAATATAACCTGCGTCCATCATTCTTGTTTTTTTTGTTTACTCTTTGGCTCCTACCTCTTTCATGCCCAGCAAAAATAACCGCACAGAAAGCTGACGCTTGCAACGGCAATCCATCTTTATGCCCCAGTTACGGTCTAATAAAGGCAAAAAAAATCATACACTCCTGGGTGAGCAGCAGCCAACACAATCGAATAAGAGACTCGCGCAGCTTGTAGCAGGGCCCCTTGTAACAACGACATCGCCACGGCGTTGGCGTTGGGTGTCAACGTAACGCCGCTGGCATCACTTTGTGTCACATCTGTGGTGTGTGCCCCTGTCACTTAACCCCACAGGTACCTACGTGGGCCGGCGATGAGCTCTCCTGGACAGTACGACCCCTGTGCTGTTTTGGGCGACGACGCGTTGGCCTACTGTCGCAAGGAGGGCTGGTGCAAGCTCGGATTTTACCTGCTCTCCTTTTTTTACTACCTCTACAGGTTAGTTGGAGATTGGACAAGTTGATGGCTCGCACGCTGATGAAGCAGTGGCAGTTTGTTTTGAGAAGGCACAACAACTGGAAGTTAGATGATATTGAATAATTATGGATTGATAACTGCTTTGTGCATGGAAGCGTGTGAGGGCCACACCTGTTTTTCTATGCTAAATTTGTCCTGGTTTGTGTTTTAAAAGCAATTACTAAATGGTTAATCTCGTGCCAAAATAAATCAGATTATCTTTGACATTCAGTTGGCTTTCATAAGTGTAACCATTACGTGTGCGCAAAAAGTAAAGCCTACGCATAAATTAGCAATAATGTTTGCTCTGCCAGCTCAAAGGGAACTGCACGCGAGCGCTATTCGTCTGGGAAGGGCGTGCTTTGAGTAGCAGTTTAATCTCCCCCGTTACGTGTGGCTGGGTCCCTGGGCTCCCTGCGTATCGCCCACTGAACTGGAGAATCACAGTTTTTGGGGAATGGTGGGCGTGGGGTGGCAATCAACCCTCTGGTGGGCCTTTGCACCACAAAGAATTCTGTCAGCCTGTGATATCTACTGGGGCTGCCTTCACCCTGCGGATTTCCATGCAGTCTGCAGTTACGGCAATTCCAACGTGCTGATTATTTAACTGTTTGCCTGGCAGTGAAACATTGTGGTCCTCAGCATCGTGCCACGACCAAAGAGAAAACAATGAATTGATATTTCGATTTAAAGCTTTCGTGACTGTAGGGATTCATCTTCTTGGTTCTTTCGGTAAAGACATGTAGAAGGGAAGTAATACAATAATAAAAATAAAACATAATAAAATAATTCTCACGACGTTTCGGCCACAACGCAAGCAGCCGAAACGTCGTGAGAATTAATTTATTATGTTTTATTTTTATTATTTTATTACTTCGCTTCTACGTGACTTTACCGAAAGAACCAAGAAAATGAATTGATAGTACACACTTTTTGTTTATCATCATTGCTTTTGTCATTTTGGTGACCCAGTCACTATTGCAAATGAGACTATCCTGGTCTCTTGAGTTCTCATCTGCTTAAACAATATATTCCTTGATCATCATCATTGGCCATGATCTATCCACTGCTAAATTAAGGCCACCCCAAGTTGTAGACATATTTAATGGTCTTGCGATCCAGCAATCTATATAGTCCCTGCACACGAGCCGATTGTATTGTTCCATCTCCATTGAAGCACAGTGTTGCATATACATATTCGCACTGGGTGAACATGTGCAGCCATGGGAGCGCAAAGCAACTATTTCAGGATAAATAACTTGACCTCCATTCCAGGAGGCCAGGGAAATGCGTTCAAGCAACTCGTGCCTTGAAAGGATTTTGAATTTTGGTGACAATACCACGTGGTGTACATGTTTCACGTTTTCTTTCTGCCTGCAAGCTGCAAAAAAATATGCAAATGCTGCTGTACAATGTCTAGAATGAAGTCTCACACGGATTTTTCCATCTATATAAAATACCAATGGCTCAGTACCAGTTTATATCTGAAACATAATTATGTCAGGTGGAGGAGATGGGTATATTACCATACACTAATGTGGGCATTGAGCTAAAATGCATAAAGAGAGAAAATATATGTATGTATGTTGAACTTCTTTCGCACCTTACTTAGCCAAGCCGACCATGCTAACCGCAGGTGCGGGACTCTGCAAGTGCTGGAATGACAGCCAAACTCATCTATAATGTAGTCTCACCCGGACAAGAAATGTCATCTCTTAGTTTACGAATCTTAAAAGTGAACCTTAGAGTGCTGTCGTTGCTGGCAAAATAATAGTTTTAGGCCTTTGGGCCTGTGTTTAACAATTGTGCTTGAAAATACATTTAAAACATTTCATAATTAATACAGGCCCATAAATTACAGTGGACTTTTATTGGTGATACAGCGTCAGACTAATTACGAGGCACCAGTTATCTTGTAGTTTGGGCAAACGCATTAAATATTCATGATCAATATGGACACTCGCCGTTTTATATCGCTACAAATGTACACCATCAATTACATGTGCTTTTCTATCATGTATACATATTTTCAAATAGAGATGCGAAATTAATGGGGTATAAAATACATATATACCGGAGTGGTTTATGGTCTGGAATTAGACATTGGTCATTATATAGTTATACTTTAACGTTTTATTGCAAACCCGCTTCACCAAGTGCCAAAAGCGTTTTCTGTTGAAAGGTTGCTATCTTCATGCTGGTATGATTTCTTTATTGTTTCCATCTTTGAAGATGGAAAAACAATGAGGCTGCTTGTAGCTCATTTAAAAGCAAGCCCTTTTAATCATGCGAATGTTACTTATTTACCGTGTGTGGTGAATGTAACGAGACTACCGGCAAACGATGGTACTCTCTGAGCATGAGTGTTGTGGGAGCATTACCACCCACGGGCTCGTATGTGAGCTGCCATAAGACAGCCTCTGTGAGTTTTTAAATAATTAATTTGTCCATCCACTGCTGGATGAAGGCTTCCCCGAGCCACAACCACCTCTCATGATCTTGCGATGTAATAATCCACCTAACACCTGCATTCCATTCCACGGCTATCACTCCGTTATTATTTTTGACCATTGGCCATCGTTCATTCCAGCCGTAAGATGTCCCAGCCAAGTCCACTCCCTTTGCTTAACAGCTTGAATGATTCTGTGTGTGTTCTCCATTCCTGTTGTGTTCCCTAATCCTGCTGTGTGTTCTCCAATCCAAACCCCATTTGGTGGAGCCAGGAGACTGTTCCCCCTTTCGGGTTCCTCTAAAAACAAACCACTGCAGTTAGGCATGTGGAATGTTGGTGTGCTAACCGTGGAGGAGAGGCTGCCGTTCTGTGGCTTTAGAGTCAGAATCAGAATATTTAATTATACTGGAGGAATCCAATGAGCTATGAAGTTATTTTCACAGATGTCCAGTAGGGATGGGTCAGAACGTTAAAACAACAAAAATACAAAAACACGATAGGAGTGCAAAGTATAGGAAAGGTAAGCAGATCACGAAAATATATAC
Source organism: Lampetra fluviatilis (assembly GCF_964198595.1). Taxonomy (NCBI): domain Eukaryota; kingdom Metazoa; phylum Chordata; class Hyperoartia; order Petromyzontiformes; family Petromyzontidae; genus Lampetra; species Lampetra fluviatilis. The sequence continues at coordinate 8,763,660 of NC_136292.1, forward strand.
AATTGTGTACATATGTATATACATACATATTTAATGATACAAAAATTATAATATTTATTTTATTAGATAAATTACACTGAGCTATTAGCTTATTTTTCAGAGGCGACCCGGCTACGAATGATGTGGAAATGTATAGCAGCCAAATAATCGAAATAATCTGAACGCACGTTTCTAAATGTGGAGGGAAAAACCGGAGGACCCAGATAAAATATCCACGTGACCATGGGGAGAACATGTACACTGTGACCCCTGACCTCCTGCATACCAGGCGAGGAAGATAATATCACACCACCGTGGTGCCTCTATTATAAATAAATAAGAGATAAAATATATAAGTTCAAATTGTATAAGAACGTCAATTCCTAAGCTTTGGAAAGGCAGTAAACAACAGCAAAACAGTCCTAGGCCACACCATTGTACACACGTTTAAACATTTCTTTCTGCGAAAAATAAACTGGTGGTGTAGCAGTGTGACTAACACAATTTTGAATATCTCATGGGAAAATAGAAAACCAGAAAACACCATTATTAGATTTGTAAAACTCGCATCATATGTAGCAATTTGCATAATTACACAACGAAAGTGATGCGTAAAGCTATCGCTTTCAATGTGCTAAAATGTATTTTTGCTGCATGTTTACAGCTCCACAAATGTACTTTCCTTGTAGCAGTAGAATAAGACAACATTATAATTAACGTTGTCCTGTTTTTTATAAGTTTATTTATGTTTTACAAACTGAATTCATTTCAATATGCTGGAGTCACGTGCTGTGATTTATGCATTCTGATTTCTATTGCCTTTTATTATCATCATGTTCTACCTACTACTGGATGAAGGCCTCCTCACATTCTTACATGCCTTGTGCTCTTGCGATGCTACAATTCGTCTCACTCCTGCACATGAGCTGATTTCATCACTCCATTTCTGCTGTGGTCATCATATTCTTCGGTGTGTTCACTTCTTTGGCTGCCATTCAATCACCAGTCTCATCTATCTGTGATCATCCCTTATAGTGCTATGTTCTGCCAAAGCCCACTTACTCTTCTCCCTGTTATAATGTCTCTAATTTGTATTTGTTCTTTCATACATATGTCCCTGTATGTTTCTCAGCATACTTCCCAGCATGTATTCATCTAATTGTGCTTCTGTTTAGCAGTTTTGAGCTTTTGTTCCACATTCTTTGGTTGAGTGCATGTTTCCGATCCACATGGCATAGTAGGAAATATGCATTGATTGAACACTCCGTTTTTTTAGACACATTGTAAAATCGCTTTTCTTCGTTAAGTCCAGCTTTCCAAACACACTCCACCTTACTCTGCCTGGCCTCTTTATTTCATCGTTTTGATCCCGATCCGCCTTCAATAATAATAATGGTCCAAGCTATAGACACACTGCTGGTAACGGTATGCTCGGGGTGAAGCGGTGGTGCCTGCGGTACGCACACTGGTGACCCTAGTTTGTTTCCTGGCCGTGGCTAACAACAATGGCGAGTGATATCTGATCTGGTTCTGAGCCCCTCCTTCTCCAACGCACACTGACCGTCGTGGTGAAGTATATTCAATCTCCATAACTGACATGGTATTGAGAGTATTTTATCCAGCGTTGGATTGTCAAAGGGTTGTAAATTGGTGGTGACGGTTGGCATACTGGTCTTACAATTCAGAGGGCACCCGTTTTATCTCCTGGCACGGCAGTTGGAGCAATGAGCAAGTTTCCTGAATGCCCCCAACTCTGTCCACCCAGCAGTTTCAATGGGAACACCACAGCTGATCAGCAGGTGACGTGTTGTAGGGTCGAGTGTGAATACTCCCACCTCTTCTTGGACGTCTGGCTAGTGTGCGAGATAAAAGTACTTAAAAGTTACATTGCTATCCCCCCAGAGGGCACTCTTAAGAAGGCCTGGGGAGGCCATTGGAGCTCCCTTCAGTGGAGGCCCATTCACCCACAGTGGCCTGAGCAAACAGTTTCAGGGTTGCGTTTTACCATGTATATCTCAAGCAGGGACACGGGTTTTTGATCGGTGCACGCCCCCTATCTGCGTCTGCAGCATGGTCTACAACCTGATGAGTCCTCCTTAGGGACCCCAGCTCTTCCTTGGCTATGGCTGCTCCGCCGCGCGCCAACCTCTCTTCCAAAGCGACGGTGCCTCTCAAGCGCCGATCGCTGTGTTTTGGTGGCCACCGGAACGTGCGATTGGGAGCAGATGGACGATTACTCACAGTGAGTGGATTGATCGCGGATGGGTTTATAACCAAGCACGAGGGATTAAAACGTTGCACTTTGGGACCACGTCAAGTCCTCGCTGGGGGAGAAGATTTTGGCAGAGTGTGAAGATGAAGACCCCCCCCACTGAGTGGAATGAGCCTTAGTTTAGCGAAGTGCACTCAGACTCTTTGCAGTTAATTATTTGTTATTTGCTGCGATCTGTCAATCTCTTGCTGTTGCACCTCCTGTTTGTTCAATCGCTCCTTTCTGTTTTGATGCTTGTGCGCGACATCTGCACTCATGGACGAAAGCAAAGAGAGGGATTGTAGCTCAAGCCCTATCTTGCTGGGTTGATTAAAGAGAAACTAGGCATGATTAAGCATCTTTGGGTATTGTTTTTTAAACAGACAGTACAAAATGTATGTTTCTCGGCTACCTTGATCATCCCAGTTCCATTTTTAAATAAGACTCGAACATGTTTGCAATCATCTCGGTGTTTGATCTCCAGAAGAAAAAAAAACATTGGTGCTGTTACACTGAAATTTTTTTTTAAGTGCGACAATGATGGACAAGTTACGTGAACCGAGTGGTAGAAAGGAATTATATTTCTGGATTATGTCTTAAAATAAATTTTTAATATGGTGTCACTAAGAAAAACACCTCATAGTGACACACATGGCAGGTGTCTAATCATTTGCATGCAATCATTCCTTGCTGCTTGGTATGCGTAGACTAACTCCGGCGATATTCTGACCGACAGAAACCGTTGCGTGCCCACGGACGTCAATGTGGGATGGGCCGCACACTCAGCCCTAGGGGCAGCAGCGGCACTGCTGATTCAGCCTAGGCCATTAGCAGACATTGTGTTTGGGTTAGGGTTACACGATTACAAACATGATAAGTTAGATAAACTACGGAACTTAATGATATCACCCTTGTGTGAAACAATGAAAATAACCGATTAATTGAAATTTACATTATTTTAATAATATTGTTAGACATGTTAATACTTTTTTTTTTATAACGATGTGAGTGTAAGGCCATATGTGGTGTACCCCTATTTTTCATGTCTCCTGGGCCCCTTGGGTTTCTTGGGGCCCTATACTTCTTCTTAGTTTTCTTATGCCTCGCACCATCATTGCCTAAGGTGTGTTTTAAAATGATGTACTCTGCTATGTTTGATGCATCAGTATGAGAGGCAGTGCCCGTGTATTGCAAGTGTAAATGAGAAGCACATCACAGCCATGGAGGAGGTGGTGGCTGCGGTGTCCACCTCTAACTAGAGATAAGTAACTTGAATGAGGTGCACTTACCGTGTAGGTGGCCAGGTGGTTCAGGCGTCACAGTACTGAGCCGGCACTGCTGAGATCCTGGTATTAAGTCCAGGTAACCAATTGTGATTTAACTGTGTTCCCAAGGGTAGTGGATTGATGGTTTCAGCTCCATTACCAGTGACTGCACAAAGCAAGGTTATGCACTTAATTTGGCTAAATTCCAATTCTGAAAAATAAAACGTTGGTTTGACTAGCTATCATGTGACGAACATTGCAGGTACAGTTGATGTGCAAGTGCTTCCTCTTCCTGTGCAAACCAGATCGCATTGAAGGGTTCTCGAAGGTAGTTTTATGACGTCTGCTTCAGTGGCCCGTTCTTCAACAAGAAGGGTTGCTGCTCCGTGAGGAGATGCGAATGGATTATTCGTCTCATAGCATGACGCCGACAGCACAAACATCGGGGTGAAGCTCATGAAAAATGACATTGTAAAAGAAAGTAACTTGAAACAAATTGTGGTCACTAGTTTGAGCACATTTGTGTTGTCTTCCTCTGACCACTGCGATGCAGTGCATCTGAGTGTGCGTCGCTGTTCGTGGAAAAATGTCAGAACCGGATGTGCATTTTTTCATTTTATGTTCTGAAATGTAAGGGTCACGTTCATGAGTGCTGGAACTCAAACAGCATTGGCAAGTAGGCCCTGGAGGGAGTAATACGTTGTCACACCGCCGAGCCCTGAGTGCCCATCTCCCTCTCTGCGGAACACAAGCTGGATGGACTGATCTCGCATTGCCATGTACCGCGTAGTAAGGGTTAGTGTCAAGCCCTTGACGTGAAGACATTACATGTTTGAATGAGTTATGTTTCATGTTAATGTCTATAATTCATGTTGTCATTTTAAATATAACAATAAAAGTTTGTTAAGTTTTTATCTTTACATTGATAATGCTTTAAGTTATTTTGCAATGCTTCATAAGTAAAAGTGGTCAGTTGAGTGTAATACAACACAGTCGTCATTTTTAACACTTTGAATTCCAGAAAAACGATGTGGAGTCCATGATGTTTGAATACAGTATTTTAAATATTAGAGCTGTGTGTTTTATTTTAATAATATAGTTATTCTGCGCCTGAAAATGTCTGACATAATTTCATGAGAAACGCAAAGGAGTTGTACATCCTGTGCTCTCGTAAGATATTTTAAACACATCCTTAAGTGTTTATAAAACAAGTGTAATAAAATATTTTAAACGCCTCTTTTTGCACCTACAGAAATACACCACATGCTGGATGATACAGCTCAGAGACATTGCAGCCAATGCAGTGGATATTTTAGGAATTCATTCAAATACTTCCTAATTGATTACTGAGCACAGTGTCAAGGCTTGTTACCATTTATGCGAACACGATGACCCTCCTGACTTATGCTCACGTGACATCACCACTACTGATGCCTGTCTGATCTGCGCCACGTTATTTTCCAGATATTGCCTTGAAATGGCTTCATGAGGCCTGATTTTGCGGGGTTTTTTTGTCCTTGTCCCAAGTTTATCTGGGTTGTGCTATCGACATCACGTCACAGAGCAGTGCGACCCTTGGTGTTAGAGAACTGCCCACAGAAGCAGACATCACAGCTACCTCTGAGATCTCTTTCAGTGACCTGTGATCCACACAGTAAAGAGGCAGCCCTCTGACACTCACCCAACAACAGTGAGTAATGTTCATCCCATGACAGTCAAACCAATATTTGTAACTCACATAGAATAACATTTGGTAAATATCATGTGGAATCAAATTTAATGTGATGCGTTTTACGTGCAGTCATTGGTGACACGGCAAGAGTTCAACATACATAACAACCCAGTTTAATCACAGCTGGCTGCCTGGATTCAAACCCACGTACTCAGCAGTGCAGGCGCAGCGCTCCTATCACTGAGCCACCCAGAAACCTCTCAGGCAGTCAGCCCAGGGACAGGCGGCTGACATCACACGAATTACATTTCACGGCTTCAGGGCTGCAACTTGGTGTGCGTGTTAAACGGCAAATGTTGAAAGGCTGCTTATTTTTGCCAGGAACATGCATGCCCAGCTGAAGAGCTCCATCAGTCCCCGTGATAGCTGGCCAAGTGAGCAGGTGGTAACTCGTCGCAGGATTTTGGTCACAACTCTCCGCTGTGATGGTGACAAGCTGGAGGAATAGAGGCAGCTGGTATTCAATTATTTTAGGTTGCAGGCTACAGTTGAAACCATCAACATAACAAGCCCGCAGCAGATGACACAAGGGGGCTCCGTTGGCCAAATGGCAAGGCTCATCGTTTACTCTCTCATCCCCATTTGGCGGCATCGTACGGTGGTTAGGAGAGGGTCAGAAATGTGCAGAACAAACGGCATACATTCATCTACGAGAGTAATTCTTGCATTACTCTTACGGTGATTAATATTCAATAATTATGAACCATCATTCATCTTCGTGATAATTCACCTGTGCTGTTGTACCTAATGTGAGCAGCAATTAAAACATTACAATTAACCCCCAAGGTCATGCTTTCAACAAGGACACTATGTTCACGTTAATGTAATGCATCATCTCTAAGCTAGTATAAACTCACTCATGATTATTCAACTGGTGAGTGGCATTTCAATTACTTCTAAATAGATGGATATTAAAAAGACATCCACCATTGGGAGAGTAAGGGGAGCATTTTACCGACAGCAGAAAGGAACAGGATCTAAATTAACACAGGAACAAAAGTCATTTGGTGGATTCAGAAGGTTTCCTTATGCAAGACACAGAGAAGACAGGTGGCTTTACAGGGACATAGTGGGGGTTGCCACCTTTATGAGGTGTGATAGTTTGTGCAAAGTTAATACGTTAAGGCTGTTTGCAAAAGGGAATGTGTACTGAATATTATTACTCGTTTTCAAAAGCATATACTACATAGTACAAATCTGTCGTCTTCCACGTTTTCCTTCAGAAAATTATCATGGCTGGAGATCGACATGCAGAGTAAAGGAATAGTAGGGCATGAGAGCCCTGACGAAAATGTCATGTCCATGAATACGTGTTTCTACATGAAGCAAATAAAAAAGCATCGCATTGTGAGTCATTTTAGCTAGCATTTGATTTGTGTTTAGCTGCAATACACACGCACTTCTTATTTTACTCTTTAGTACGCGATTGCCATTTTTCATGCCAGGGTTGTAAATGATTAAGGTGCGACGCTCCAAATTCTCACGCCACTACTGGCGGCAGTGCCTCTACGAGAGACAACTGTGGTAAGCACCTATAGAGGGTATTGGCCTCGTTTTCCACACTGGCCAAATTTCATGGAAGGGGTGTAAAAGAGGTACTGTAAGTGAAACAGTAAAGAATAAAATGTTGCGGTGTACTGCTTCAGTTTTCACTAATGCCTAAACACATACCAAGCCCGTAGGAGCCGAATGCCTTTCGCTGGAGTGATTGATACCTACGCTTCATTTACCCATCATGCACACCTGGCCTGGGAAAATTCCGAGCACTACACTTGCACTTAATTTTACCCCAAATGTGGCCACAAAACCAATTCTCGTGACGACTGCCCATGTAACTTGAACGCCAGATTGCAATGTAAGGACATGGGAGATTTAAAAACACAATCAATCCAAAACTAGAAATAGCTCACGTGAATCACACTGGCTGCACTTTTGGCATCATATTTTCTTACTCCCTGCATCAGTCTGGCAGGAGCATTTGATGTGAACACACATATGTATCATGCATTAGTTTATCGTGAACACGCATTTAATTGAAATGTATTATTAGCCATATTGTTAAATGATTAACTTCAGTATATATGGACTGCAATCTCTTCACGAGGTTGGGAAATACGAATCATGATTACCTGCGGTGTGCGAAATGTAATACAGTATTATAGCGCCTACTACTGGGCCGCTCCAGGCAAGCGCTGTGAATTTTATTTTTACGAGCGCAGTTCTGCTTGGCATCTTGCGTGCCCACGTTTCACGAGAGTGTATGAGCACAGGGGATTTATTGTTTTAACCCCGAAGTCAAAAAAGTGCGGAAAATGGACACAGAAAGGAGATAACCATGTTTATTGGCAATGGGTTCTCCCCTGGTGAAATGTAATGCATTGGATATTATGGCATTCGCATTAATTGTATTCAACAAATAATACACCACCCACGATTTAAAGATATCTATCAGAGGTCTTAATCATACAAACATTTATACAAGTTGGACTCCAAAGAAAGAACTGCATGACTCAAGTGCAAACACATTTCAGAGCTGACATTTTTTCAAATTAAAAAAGTAGATTTTTTTTTTTTAAGCCAGAACACTTAAAATGAACATTGGCTGTTTTGTACAAGCACCACTTACGACCAACACAATACAAGATAACATTGCAATGTCCCTCTTTCCTTACTGAGAGGATTTAACACTACAAATAATGTACGATTCAAATCTGAAAATGACCAGTCAACCAATCACAGTCATATGCAAGCTTAAGCAAATTTGGCATCAAATTGGCCTGCCTTCCAAATGCTCATAAAATCCCACTTCATGAAAAGGTTTGGCCTGTTTTAGTTTTTCTTCTGTTGTAGGGTAGAATGAATAATGAAATATGGAAATGTATCAGTTAAATGTCACCACATCTGGAAGTGTGGTCACCACATCTACGCCTCTATATAAGGAACAAAACAGGTTGACTTCTCCACAAATCTGTCTGTCGCCTGATGAAGCTAGTTGTAATTACTAGCGAAACGTCCTACTCAGATTGTAAATGTTGTGGCTTGGCTCTCCAAGACACCGGTGTGCTGTACTAGTGACGAATTGGCATGTTCTGTTTACGTAAAACCCTTACTAGTTGACTGTGTCGGGTGGTGGTGGGTTTTAACGACACATTTATATATTTACGCGTTCTAACCCAACAAAAACCTCTTATGGATGATATTGGTTGCGGAAGCCTACGTGTTAAATACATACATCTACAATAAAAGCACTATAGACCCATGCACTTACTTCAAGGTTAATATAGTGTGTAGAGTTTCATATAAAATACCAGTTGTCCAGGTTCCACTTAAACAGCTCAGTGTATATCACACAGTTTGACAAATTCTGGTTTATAAAGTCTAGCGAGCCTGGGGATCATAAGAGGATCAACACAAAGGATGGATGGGGCAAGTGGCTGCGAATTGGGCCGCTACACAATCCTAACCCCTAACCTTACACTGAACTCCATATTATACTTAGCACTGCACGGTGTACGTATACACTGCTGAAATGAAGAAGGCTGAGCTGAATGCGCAACGGGAGACGATGGCACATCTGTGTTAGAAGAGAAGTGTAAAATGATTCCATAGGGCGGACCCTTCATTCTGAAATAAACTCGCTGTGGAGGCTCTGTTGTGACGAAAATTGAATCGCCGTCATTGTCACGCCGCCAGCCAGTGAGGACGATGGGACCACGCCGAGTGATCTGCTCCTTGTAGCCATTAGAGACGTTAATATCGAGTGTTGTACTCAGTGTGAGGAAGAATAAGTGTTGGCCTGTGTTGTGCCCAGTGTGAGTAATAAAATAAGAAGTACCCTCTACACGACGTGTCGCCGAAGTCTGCACTGCATGCGGTGAGTTTTGTAATCCACCTATGTCTATTGGAGTATTGTGTAAGTTAAGGTATAGGGTGGTGTATAGTAATACAGTATATAATTTAATGTTGGGTTTGTCTATGGCAGCATATAGTACGGGGTAGACCCGTGTGATGTAAGGGGCAGAAAAAAAGTTTAGCTGGAAGCATATTATACTTTTTGCGACATAGAATTGTAATGTATTACTTACTGTTAGTAGCTCAGCTTATTGGAGAGTATATTTAGTATACTGATGATACTATGTAGTTTATACTTTAGTTTTTTACGTGGTTGTTTAGTTACTGCAGCTACATACTATTAACATTCCTTCCCTTTATTAATGCTACCCCTATCCCCTCCCTTTGATGCTGCTAATCCTGCATAATGCACGGGCATAATATGACTTTGAAACCCCCCGCCCACCTCCTGCGCATTTCACAAGTAGTACTAATCACATACCTGCATTTCCCATAAATATGCTAAATTCCTCTTGATATGCAAATTCTTTTGTCAAGGCGCCCTTCCCCCCTTCCAACCCAGCTTAAATATACGCTCCAAGCGTGGTGGTGTTTCATTCAGACGCTGTCTCCCCGACAGACCTGGTCTTCACCTGAGGACGGCTGCTTGCGTTGTGGTCGAAACTTCGTGAGAATTATTTTATTATGTTTTATTTTTATTATTTTATTACTTCCCTTCTACGTGACTTTACCGAAAGAACCAAGAAGAAGAAGTTAAATACTCTTAACCTAATATCGTGTTTGCAGTTTTGTTTGCATTTCATATTATTGGCATCTCATCCTGAGGACTTCCCAAATGTGAACTTCATGTTAATGCCTTTATCTGAGCTTAGCACTAAACATGTATCTTATTAACGGTGGTGGGGTAAAGTGTGGGCATCCCATCTCTACCCTGATCATATACAGAATTTCTTACCCAATGCAGATCTAAATAGGATATAATGTGGATCTGTTAATGTAATGATAATTGAGACACTTTTTTTCTATCACTGGAATTTTGTCTGTTTTGTAAATTATTGAAGATACCCCATTGCGTCTACTTACATGGAGGAGTGGCGATACAAGGAAACAAGAAACACAGGGCACTAACTGAAGCATCCTCTAACGTGCCTAAGGCACTATATCCACACCCTCAATGTAAAACTGCATGGCAAACTCTTTAGGGCAGGCCTCGAAGGCGACGGTGGTGACTTTGCAGCTATTGAGGAATCTAGCAGAAGGCAGGAAGAAATGGCAAGATACGGTAGCGTCAAAATTTATTCCTTTCTCAATCTGCTTGTCCTGGTAAGGGTTGCGGTGGCAGCATGTTGAGTAGGGCGATCCAGACCTCCCTTCACCTGGCGACAGATTGTAGCTCTTCCTGGGGAATTTCCAGGCGTTCCCAGGCCAGCCGAGCGACATAGTCCTGCCAGTGTGTCCTGGGCCGGCCCCGGCGTCTTCGCCCAGTGGGACGTGCCCAGTAGAGTTCCAGGAAGAGTCTACCAGGGGGCATCCTTACCAGGTGCCCGAACCACCTCAACTGGCTCCTCTTGATTCGGAGGAGCAGCGGCTCGACTCTGAGGCTTTCCCAGATTACCGAGCTCTTCACCCGATCGTGGAGAATGAGCCCGGCAACCTTGTGGAGAAACCTCATTTTGGCCCCTTGTACCTGCGATCTCATCCTTTCGGTCATTACCCAAAGCTCATGACCATAGATGAGGGTGGGAACATAGATCGACCTGTAAACCGAGAGCTTTGTTCGAGAACTCAGCTCCCGCTTCACTACCATGGAATGGTACAGCGCCCGCAACACTGTGAACGCCGCACCAAATGGCTGGCCGATCTCCCGTTCTTAATAACCATCACTCGTGAAAGAGACCCCGAGGTACTTAAACTCCTCCACTAAGGGCAGCTGTTCCCCCTCGCCTAAAAAGAACAATCCACAATCTTCCGGGAGTGAATCATGACTTCAGATTTGGAGGTGCTGATCCTCATCCCAACCGCTTCACATTCGGCATCAAACTCTTCAACTGCACGCTGAATAAAACAGACTGACGAGGCAAAAAGGACAACGTTATTTGCAAAAATCAGCCAAGCCATCTCCATGCCCCTGTACTGGATACTCTCCATCCCTCGGCTGCGCCTTGGTATCCTGTCTGTGAAAATCACAAACAGGAGTGAGGACAAGACGCACCCTTGGCGGAGTCCAAATCCCACAGTGAACGACTTTCATGTAACATATGGACACAGCTTTCACTCCGGGAATAGAGGGATCATATAGTGCACAAAAGTGGCACCGGCACATCATACTCCCGCAGCACCTCCCACAAGACATTGCGGGGAACACGGTCATATGCCTTCTCCAAGTCTACAAAGCAGAGGTAGAATTGAGAAGCATACTTCCATGACCCCTCAAATATCTGTGAGAGTAAAAAGAGCTGGTCCATTGTTCCACGACCTTGACGGAATCTGCATTGTCCCTCCTGAATCTGAGGTTCGACAACTGGGTGTAGCCTTCTCTCCAGCACTCTGGTTTACGCTTTACCTTTGGCGCTGAGGAGTGTGTTCCCTCTGGAGTTGGAGCACACCCTCCAAGGACGGGTGTATTTCAGTAAATCTTAAACTTGCAAGCGAAAAGCAGACTGCGACGTGATATTCATTGCATCAATTCGTGTGCAATTTGTAAGGCCGCGGTGAACAGACGTATTTCATTTTAAGGTTATAATCCCTTGTTCATCATGAAATCCTTTTTACTTCTATGTCTCAACAGCGTTACGGAGATCGCGTGATGTGAGGGTTCTGCCTTTGTAGTGAGGGTTGTAAGTTGACGCCGAGGAGGGAGGAGGAGGCGCCTCGCCCCCCCTCCCATGTCGAGTGACGTCACCCGCTAATTATAATTAATGGAGGGGGGGTGGCCATTTGGAAGACGTCGCCTCTTTATGATTATTAATAAGAGGGGCTGTGTGATGTATAGTGACGTCACCTGCTCATCATTATTAACGGGGGGGAAGGGGAGGTGCATGTAGAGGACATCACCTGTTCATGATTATTAATGAGGGGGCTGGCCAAAGTGGAGGGACGTCACACGTGGGACACACAGACATTCTTGGCTCATTATAGTAGTGAATGGGAACCACGACCCCAGTTTGCCAATGCAGAGGTGCTGTACCCGCCTTCCATGCAACATTGACGAGGCGTGTTAACCACGACACTCCGACACTGTCCAGCGCGTTCAACAACTCTGGGTGAATGTCGTCCATCCCAGCAGCTTTGCCGCTACGAAGACCCTAGACTACCACAGCGACTTTAGCGTGGCGTCAATGTAAATTTCTTTAATGACCCCTTTAATTTGAATGCCTCTCAAGCCACTTCTGTAAACTAGAAGTGAATGATTGTGGAATCCCTGGTGTAGAATCATCATCACCTGCCATGATCTATCCGCTGCTGGATGAGGCTCCACCAAGCCGTCGCCATCCATAACGGTGTAGGGCATTAGTAATTAACATGCAGTGCAGATAATGATATCGTTAATACTGTACAGCATGACACGGGGAATTGGGGGTGATCTGTGAAATTGTTTTCTCCCCATTGGCACTGCAGTTGAAAATCCCAGCGTATAACACTTAGGCAAGAGATTACTGTGATGGTATGTTAATCTCTCTGTCAGTATTATAATTTGTGGCGTATGTAAACACTTAAAAAAACAGAAAGCCGAGGGCATTTAAAATCCTGTATTTCCTTTTCAAGGCATTGGCCAGTTTGCCCAAGAAACCGTGACGGTTAACCTTAAATCTAGCCTTAATGCTAACCCATGTTATTTCATTGTGTTAGGGGTAATTGTGCCAATTGAACGCCCAATATTTGATGCATTTTGAAAGCGTTTTTTTGTAAGTCGATTACTACTGTACACACTTTAAAGTGCAAAAATATCTCCATAACTGTAATTGGCCACACATCCCAAGCAGGGCCCTCAATAGAGTATTGAGGGTCAGTGAAGCTCTGATGAATGATACAGATTAGGAATTGTGTAACATAGCAATGTTATTTTTGGTACAGCATGGGAATTTGACGTTTGTGTCACAGTAGTGTTATTTGCGGTAAACGTCAACACTTTTCAGCCCTTTATTAAACCACAACTGGACAAAAATTTCACGCCTTGGGGGTCGTTTGACTATGCTTCACCACTCTTGTGAATTGGGATTGGTGACATAGGATAGGTTCGGAGATCACTTGCCAATGATGTTACGAGTGGCAGGGAATCAAACTCAGGTGGACGGGGTGCATAGCGCAGTGCGCTTGCCACCTCAAGGTTATTGTGTCACAAGGCGTGCGTTGGTGCTGCTATTATTAAAATACGGGCCTCCATCACCACCCCCATCACCATCACCACCGTCACCATGGCAACAGTCGCCACACATTAAATTCCCTAGTTCGGATAAACATCGCCCGCTACGCATGGAGTCCGCGCGGCGGAGCCAGGCGCTGAACGCGATTGGTCGGACAAGCAAGACGGGCGCGAGTCTTCAACCAATCAGGAGCCGCTGTTGCGCATCGGCGCTGGGAAATATAAAGCGGCGCTTGGAGGCGTCCAGGTCCTGAATGCGGCCCGGGGTCACCGGGTCACGGTGCTCGCCGCGGGACACGGAGTGCGGCGTTTGCTGGACCAAACCCCGCTCGCTCATCGTTACCAACGTTAACAGCAGCAACAGTGGTAATGCTGGCCATTGTAACGCGTGTCGTGACATCTCAATCAACGCCATGCCGTGGCTTTGGCCGGGAAGGGATTTGTCGCGTTGATGTGAGCGTGATTTGAGCGCAGATGGTAGGAAGATGCGTTGGTCAGTCTGTTCGCGAACGTGTGTGTGTGTGATTGCCTTTGTGTATTCGTTATGCTTTCGCTTTAACGTATGTTTTAATCTATTGTATGTGGGTATGCGTGCATGCATGTGGTGTATATATATGTATATTTGCGTGCACCATGCTTATATGTATGCGTATTTGTATGTGCATGCATTTTTGTATATATGAAGAGTGGGGGTGTGGTGGTTAACGCGCTGCGCTATGAGCCCGTTGACCCGAGTTCGATTATTATTGATTTATGCAACGAATATCTGAACCGCTCCTGGGCCTCCCCTATGTCGACTCAGCCTCAAATGAGTAAGCAACTGGTGCGACGTGTAAACATCTCCGCTCGGGAGACAGGCGGGTATTGGCCACCCACCTTCCAAGTATGTCCTGCCGGCCTCATAGGTGCTCGCTAACAGCACTTTCCCCAACAGCAAGTTAAAGGCTATTTAAATCGTCAGTTAAGGGGGAGGGGGGGTCTTTTTATTTGTGTATGCAACCAGCCACTCGATTTGAGAGACCGATTTTTAAATGAAGTCTATCCCATGTCATAATTATTCCAAACCCTGACTCGAATAAACAAAGCCCATTTCTAGAAACCAAAAATGCCACAGTAATTTGAAATCCGGTGATTTTCTCGGTGAAATTTTTTAATTATGTGCAGTACTTGTGTCAGTGAAATACTGTTTTATGAAAATAAGCTATGCATTTGCTAATGATGATTTTACTTACATTTGATTTGGATATTCACATTTCAAATAATTTTGGGTAGTATATAAAATACTGTACTATAATGCGCAAAATACTAAAATATATAGCAAACTAAAATGCAACAAAATAAAGTAATACATTACGTGATGATATATAAAATTGCTTGTGGAGATTTCACGCGATGATTAGTGCACCGCACTATGAACATAAAAATCTGTGTTTGGTTCCTGCCCACTGCTAACATCAGAAAAATGTATCTGAACCAATCCTCGGGCCAACACAGTATAGAAAGGCCTTTATCCAGCAGTGGATTGACAAAGGGCTGTAAATTCGAACGTTAATTTACACATGCACAAAGTAGCACAGCACTGCTTATAAGATGATTAAATATTGAAACACGTTATTGGTGACTTGAAGTTGCAGGTAACTTACATGTTTTCTTTTTTCCATTACAGCAATGATTCGACGTAATTTAAGTGGACAACCCTTAAACAGATACTCTTACACTGATAACATTTAATATTTTTTTATACAAACACATTTGCACTGGCGTCCACCCACAACGCAAGAATGTCTACAAAAGCTGAGCAATGTAAGTTCACTATCATGTTCTGTATTCCATGCTTTACGCCTCGTATATCAATGCCAATTTATGTGCAGTAAAAGCAATACACTTAGTATTCAAAGCTGATAACTTGACCATTGAATCTCAAACGCCTGCTTCGTTTTTAGTTGCATCAAAGATTCGTTACCTTCAAGAGTACCACAACAGAGTGACTCACAATATCTACCCTGTACCCACGGGAACAGACATAGCAAATACTCTAAAGTACTTCTCACAAACACTCTTAAGGTAGGTTCTATTTACTTACATTTTCATGATAACATAGATGACTGTAATTTGAGTTTTACCTGGGCTGGAGTTATATTTTTCTCCAGCAATGATGTATTTACTATATATAAATATTGATATTGCTTCAACTATTTAAATGGCCATTTTATTAATTCGTCAAAAGTGTGAATGTGTATATGTTTGCTTGCATAGTTTAATTTATAATATTACTTATTTACCATTGTTAATTGTTGTAAAATGTTAACACCTAAACAAATATAGTATTGACACACTTAATGGCCATTAAAATGTGTTATGAAACTGATGTTTTGATGCAATGTGTTGTAAAAATGCACATATTGAACCACTTCTAAAGACATCATGCCATTTCCAATACTAATAAACCTAAACCCATACGAATGAGCGAATGCCTCTGCAATGTAACAATCTTTCCCTGCATGCAACATGCATACAAACTACTATACCAAGTGTGCAAACAAATTTTCTTTTCTTTAAAATAAACATGTGGTTTCGGGACCATTTTTTTGAAACACATGTTTATTTAAATTAAATATGGAAATGCTTGCTGCAGTACAATGTGCTACTGAATGAAAGCCTATTATTAGTCACATATTTCATTGAGAAAATTGATCCAAAAAAGTGTAATCAATGAAACAGAAAAATCTGTTCTGTATATACGTTACGTATATATGAAAATATTTTAAAAGAAATAATGTGACTGAAGTAGCCTTGGCAAGCTTTCCACAGTCATGCCACCAAGTGTCGTGTCATTTTAATGTTCTGTTTTATGTTGTTGTCCCGTCCCTCCCTCCCTGCCTCCCTCCCCTGTGTTACCCCCACAGCATTTTGGTTCACACGGGCACGGAGGGCGTGCGGGCTGCTCCCGCGCCTAGTCCCAGCCTTACGCTGCCCGTGCCCCTGTGCCTCTTTCCCATGCCATTTCCCACCACCCCACCCTCTGCCACCTCCCCTTCCTCCCCACTCCCTCCCACCCGCCCGAAACACCCGTCCGTGACTGAGTCCCTCCTTTGCAGCGTTCTGCGCGACGTCGCTTTCGACTGCGCCCAGCAGAGCCGTGATGCGCGGCTGGCCGAGTACCCCTCCCTTGACTACCAGGGGCTCTATGCCACCCTAGTCAGCCTCATTGATCTGGTGCCTGTGCTGCAGCATGGTCAGTATGGTAGGTAATAGGTCGCACAATTGCATTGATGCGTGAACATTTAATTCAATATTTTACGACTGATTGCATGATCACATTGCGAGCAGGCCAATTTATGATCAGTATATTCTAAGGCAGAAAAGCTAATACGCTTTTTTTGTTAATCAATTCTTCTATGAAGTTTGTAAATGAACGTGAAATATATCATTTTAATTACAGTTAATATTTGATTATATGTTGAGCATGTGTTAACATATGTAATCAATATTGCACTGCAGTTTCATTTGCAAAAAACGAGCACAAAACACGTTTGCATTTCAATTCACGTTTTCATAAAATACTTTGCTGTTGATGGTGTTTTTAGACAACTAAATGCTTTTGTTTTTGCTTTCAGATCTTGGCCAGTCCATATTTTACACGATGGCTTGCCTGGTTCCCTTTCTAAATGACGATACGCTGAGTACTCTGCCCTACACCATGGTTTCCACGTTGGCTACGTTCCCTGCTTTCCTGCACAAGGACATCTTGGACTTCATCAGCTCCACCTTCCTCCCTATGGCCATGCGTGAGAAAACGTTTCGTACACATACAAGCCCATTTGCCAATACCCTCTTGCATGAGAGCCCACCCCCGTATTTGATCATACTTCACGGCGCTGGTCTGTGCGGGTTGGGTACAGTATATGGATTTTCTGTATTGCTCTCTGCTGCGCACATTGTACATGGTGGTCACTTATCCAAGCACTATTCATACATTAAAATAAAAGTACATGAATTTCGATTTAAAGCTTTCGTGACTGCAGGGATTCATATTCTTAGTTCTTTCGGTGAAGTCACTTTAGATGGGAAATAATAAAATAATAAAAATAAAATCATACAATTCTCACGACGTTTCAATTGCAACACAAGCAATCATCATTTCCCTTCTACGTGACTTTACCGAAAGAACCAAGAATATAAAACGTACATGTGACGAGACAGGCTCAAAATCTGCTTGGCTTTTGAGGTCTGATGGGATTAGGAGCATTCCATTCCAGATGTTCAATTAAAGTGATTTTTTTAATTCTCAGTCTACCTAATGTATTTCTTGTTGGGCAAATGTGGTTTAATCTAATACATTGTAGTCCTAATACAATCTACAACTAAATGGATGATAAAGGTAATTATCTAAAGAGATTCTGTCATGCTTTTATGATTGTTACAGATGGTGTCTAATATGGTGTTTTTGCAAAACATACCACTCTGCTTATATTAATGTTCATGCAAGATATATCACTCTCCTTATATTAATGTAACACTTGTGGCTGTGTGTGTGGTTTTGTTGCAGTGGGACCTTTCAAGAGGGAGGGCATTCCTGCTTACGTGAATGTGTCTGCTTCCTCCATGCTAATGATAGCAATGCAGTACACAAGCAATCCAGGTAAGTAATCGAACAATGACCTTAATTTCACCACCGTCATCATCAGCCATGGGCTAATTCACTGCTGGATGAAGGCCTCCTCAAGCCGTCACCAGCACTCATGGTTCTGCAATATAATAAATAATCAACTTAGCACCTGCACACGAGCTGATTTCATTGTTCAATTTATTTTGTGGATGTCCTCTCTGCCAGTCTGTCTTTATTTCTGACTTTCAACCATCATCCCTTCTCACGGCATGTCCTGGCCAAGCCCACTTACGTGTGTAATGATTCAAATTATGTCTTTAATCTGCAGATCTTCGCGTATGTTTGTGTTCCTCTTTCTATCAATGTAGTTCCAAGCATGCAGAGTAATTTTGAGGAACTGACCAACAACCTGAAATAATGATTAATTTGTTATTTTGCAAGTGATACATGTAACTGCACATTGAAATGTTTTTTTGTTGTTTCAGTCTATCACTGTCAACTGCTGGAATGCCTTATGAAGTATAAACAAGAAGTATGGAAGGTATATGCAATACTGTATAACACTCCATCATAGAGTTTTTTTTGGGTTAGATCGCGTAAATATATAAATGTGTCGTTAAAACCCGCCACCACCCGATACAGCCAATGAGTAAGAGCGCAGAAGCGTGGTCACCACTCTACGCCTCTATATAAGGAACAAAACAGTTAGACTTCTTCAAAAATCTGCTTGTCGCCTGATGAAGCGAGTTGTAATTACTGGCAAAACGTTGTACTCAGATTGTAAATGTTGTGGCTTGGCTCTCCAACACACCGGTGGGCTGTACTAGTGACGAATTGGCACGTTCTGTTTACGTGACAACCCTTACTAGTTGGCTGTGTCGGGTGGTGGCGGGTTTTAACGACACATTTATATATTTACGCGATCTAACCCAAAAAACCTCTTATGGATGATATTGGTTGCGAAAGCCTACGTGTTAAACTTTATAACACTCATGTGGATTTGACTTTATATTTGTAGAGAGAAGCTGTGAATGATATGTGTGTAAAGAAATTGTACGGAATATTTCTAACACTAATACTATACAAAATCCTGCACACATTCAATAAATAGTTATTAATTATAATCAGTGCAGCGGTCATATAAATGTATTTGAGCAAACGTTCTTTGTTTACATTTTACCAAAGTCACTCACATTTATGCAGTTGAAATCATGTTTTTAGTCAATAATAATTCTCAGTTCAATTGCAGTTACATAATGTCCTAAATGATTGTTTTTTTCCAACAGGATCTGCTGTATGTAATAGCGTATGGCCCAGCTCAAGTCAAACCACCTGCTGTGCAGATGCTTTTTCATTATTGGCCAAACTTGAAGCCACCTGGGGCCATCAGTGAGTACAGGGGGCTGCAGTACACAGGTATGATTTTTCCAAGTGCTGTATGGTAATTGACAACGATATTTTCTGTTACATTTTGGTTGATTTATTACACATCATTGTTACATTGGAATACATTTTTTTAAAAGTATGTTACTTAAAGAAGCAGCTGCCAAAAGGGACATGGTTGCATTTGCCGGGCACATTTTTGCTGCGCTAGTCACAAACGCAATGTCGTGTGTGCAATTTTGGAACGAGGAATATTTGTGCATTGGATGAAAATTGACAGCTGCACTAACTTTAGACACAAGCTCTCGCAATGAAAACACTAAAATGCAGAGGCAAATAAATTAAGAGGCAACTAAACTTTTCTTTCCTATCTATTATGTGTCACTTCTCTAGCTTGGAACCCTATTCATTGCCAGCATACTGAATGTCACAATCCCATCAACAAACCTGCAGTTAAGGTAAGAAATTCAATTTTTAAAGGTTTTATTGTTGCCAAAGTACTCGGCAACGTTTGTGTGTTGGTACCATTAAATTTGTTGGCACCGTCATCCGTCTTCCGCCAGATGTGCATGGACCCATCACTTGCTGTCACACGGGGGGACAAACCCCCTCCGCTTTACCTGTGTGAAGACTGCTCCCAGAAGCTGCCCAGGTGACGCAATGGCACGTGTGTCTTTGAGCGGTTGGTGCACTCTTAGGGACCTTCGCCAGATTGAATTGCCTTGCTCTTATTTTGCCAAAAATACGTATTAAATGCACTCAGTAGGCTCACTCTTACTACAGAGCTCTTGAATTCTCACCTGGTTAAGCAAATTCAACTTGATGGTATCCTTCACCAAGATTGTTTCTACATTTGTGCATTATCAGTCAAATGTAGCTATTGCCATTTTGTTTCAGTAATTTTATTTGATCATCTATGCTAATTTCATTTCTTGTCACTATTTTGTAATTTTAATGCAACTTAAATTTAAAGCAAATGTAATGCATCCATGTAATTTATGTTGGTTAACCTATTATGCAATGCTAAACAATGGTCATATTTGTTATATTCTTGCATTTTTATTTTAAGGTCTGCTGTCATATTTTTAAATGGCGTTTTCTGTGTTGTCTTTGTTTACACACTGGAAGTTGGTGTTTTGCTGAACGTATTTAAACCCAGGTGACCCTTGAAAATGAGATGTCTGGTCTCAGTGACATCTTACCTCGTTACAAAAGAGGCCATCTGTCTAGAGCAGTATTTCTCAAACTGTTTTGTCCCGTGGACCACTCAGCTGATTCAAACATTTCCATGGACCACCCTGGCCCCCCACCCCTGGTGACAATATGCATTCACTTATTTCTAAATATCAGTAATACAAAGGCATTCATATTCATGGAACATCATGTTTTTTATGCAGCTGTAAGGTTTTTTTGGGGAGGGGTGAGGGGGGCATTTATAGCTTAGGTTTAGGGTACTTTAATCAGGGTAGTTTACCTAATTTCATTTTTTTTATTATAAGTAAAATATTAACGTCCCAAACAAAAGGTATGAACATTGTTATTATTTACGGATCAACCTGCATTTGCATCACAACCCGTGGACCATCTGGAGGACCGTCACAGACCCTGGGTGGTTCGGAGACCACGCTTTCAGAACCACTGCGCTAGACTGAATGCCATTGTACAGTAGTGGCTGCCATGCTTTTACCAAAGAAAACATAAGCATATAATAATGTCATCAACTGCAATGTAATAATTACAGTTACAGGCAGCTTAAAAAAGAAAAAAATTGTAACATTTCTGTGGTTTTGAAACACAATTTCTATGTTCAGGGAGCAATCTGCATGGCTGTTTGACGTGTTGTTTCCTCAGGGTAAGTACTATATTTGGTTCTACAGTTACAAACAGTTAAACAAAACAGGAACACATTGCACAACTTATAAGCCATTGTTGCAGTATAAAACAAAAGCTTTATCAACAGAATGCTAAATAACAGTTAACTATCTAGCTATGTAACTTATTCAAATATAGGTTTTCTTACATTGAAACATGTTATGATTTAGGTATGTCCTAACCTGATATGATGTTCGCTAAGTCTATTTTCTGCATAAAAATATTTCAGCTGAAATATCAGCTATTTGTCAGAAGAAGGTAAGATTTTTTTGTTGTTATAGATGTATATTTGTAAGTGTTCCACAGTCGTTCTGTATTTCATGTCATTTTCATAATGCTTTATTCTCATCTCATTAGCTACCCAATTAGTAAAGGAACGATTCTATTGACTCTTGCTTATATTCTACATTGATTCAAACAAACATTTCACTTCATATTTTTCAAAACAAAAACCTTCGAATTTTGTAACCCATAAAATTTGAAATTGTATAAAGCAGGGGTGGGGAATCTTTTCTTTACTGAGGACCAAATAGGGCTTTCAAATACCTTTTGGCGGCCCACATGTTAACACTTCCGAGATATTGGGGCTTGTTTATACTTTGTCGATCACACGTGAAGTTCACAATGCTGTGATCATAAAGGCTGTACCATGTGATGTCCAAATGTACAACACACGGGGCAACCTATACAACCACAGAACAAAGAAATTAACATGCGTGGCGACCAAATATAAAGAAGCCCTTGCAGTGACGGAGGTGACTGAGCACGGTGATAAATTTGGAACATAATGTTGCCGCCACGAAAATATTTTCCTCCAGTACCCAATCAGTGCAGCTAAGAGGCATCGATGTTGACATCTTAATTCCGTGTCCAAAATTAATAGGTCTTGTGACTGTGGGCTATGTGAAATTAATTTGTCGGCCATATTTCGATGTATTCTGTCACGTGGTTGTTTTTTGCGCTAAGTCTATTTGTTTTTTTTGCTCTGATTTCTATTTGTTTCATTATTGTACTTGGTTTCATGTTGTTCATGCTGCCAGTCTGGTGTGACCAATGTCACTTGTAAACGACACTCATTGAGTTCTCACCTGGTTCAACAAAATAAACACATTGCTCCCAGGTTATAAGTTTCTATACCCCTGGATTGTAGTGTTTCTGTGGGCACCACTATTGTGTGCAGAACATTTACACTTGTCTTTTTTGGAAACCTAATTAGTGTGTGTGTGCATGGTATCATTGCTTGTGTCTCTGTGTGTATTGTAGCGGTAGTGTAGCGGTTAGCGCGCTGCGCTACGAACCCGGCGACCCGAGTTTGATTCCCGCTCACGGCCAACACCAGTGACGATTATCTGAACCAGTCCTAGGCCTCCCCTAGGTCGACTCAGCCTTAAATGAGTACCTTGTGCGATGTGTGAGCATTGCCACTAGGGAGACAAAGGCGGCCAGGCATGGTGTTGGCCACCCACCCCCTAGTGTGCCGTGCCGGCCTTCATAGGTGCTCGCTAACAGCACTTGCCCCAACAGTCTGTTAAGGCTAGACTGGGGATCTTTTATTGTATCATTACTCGTGTCTCTGTGTATAATAGCATTGCGTATGTCTCTGTATTTGTGGAATCACTTCGCACGTCTCTGTGGGTATGTGTTTCTGTCTTGTATCACTGTGCGTGTCTCTGTGTACGCGGGGACCGTGCGGTCGCAGAACTGCAGCTCGCACGTGAAGCGTGCGGTGGTGACGTGCTTCTCCGAGGGCTGCTGCAAGCGCTTCGGCAACAAGCCAGTGCGCTTCTGCCGGCGCTGCCACCACAGCCACCACAGCGGGGAGGGAGCAGCTGGCGGGGAGCCCCACCTCTACCAGACGTCACCGCCGCCCATCAACACACGCGAGTGCGGCGCTGAGGAGCTTGTGTGCACCGTGGAGGCGGTTGTCAGGTACCCACGATGGCACTTGCATGCGGAGAGAGGAAACTGGGGAGCAAGCACGACAACTTGCTCAAGTGATGCTCGCTCTGCCGAAATAATCGCCGCTGTTTAATTAGCGCACCTTCGTCCCTTAAAATACAGTGTGCATGGTAAGCGTGCACAATGTTATTACGTTTTTGAGCAATTGTTTAACTTTACGTAAAATGGAAAAGGTGCAGCCCTGCATTTACTTGCCCTTATCACTGCTAGTCGTAGGACCTCGACGAGAGAGCCCCTCTAGAGGCCATCTTGGCCTGCTTTTTCACATTGGCCAGACATCTTTGAAGTGATTGGAATACCCGCACTTTACCCCACCACACGTGCCCTGCTGATCAACTAGGGTGTACCCATTTATATTGATGGTTGGGATTTCAAGAAACTTGCCCTTTATTTCCACTACTGCTCTGGGAGATTGAACCAGTGACTACGGCAGCATCCCCTCTTCTGTCTTGTATTTCAGGTTCAGATTTTTCACCATGCATATTATATTTCTATACAAAATAGACAGGACTGCATTACATGCACAAATTGACCTGCATTGCAAGGGATAACATTTTGGGCATGTGCGCTTGTTCAGAGCAGAGAGAGCATAATGATTCATCATCATCGTCATTTATTATTTACCCTGCTAAGCCTCGAATGCACACCATCTGGAGGTGACATTGTATTTTTAGACAAAATACAGAAATTGAAAATAATATGGTATAGACATCCACAAATAAGAATAAATAAAATGTACATGCGATGGAAAACGATGGAAACTTTCCAGATGACATTTTGTTCTTTATATTTCCAAACACGTTTTGATTTCTCCTGTGTAGGTTTACGCGGTTGTACTGCATAGCTCTCCGAAGTGTTTTGAGGTTGTACCCCAAACCACACGGGAGAGCCTTGTTTTGAATTTGCATCATTGCGTCGATGACTGTTGCGCCACCCACTTGATGCTCTAGCCTGCTGAAGGAGGTGGAGTTCCACGCGGAGCAGCGTGAGTACGAGATGAACCACCGCAGGCAGGCGGGCGTCGCCTCTTCCCAGCACTCGCTCGACCACACGGAAACCGAGACCAAGGACGACCTTCGACATGATCAGCGGCTGCTCAGCCAGTTCGCCATCTGGCTCCTGGTAGGACTGCTCCTCATGTTGGTGACTTCGTATTTAACTTTTTACACCATTTCAGAGCACATTGCCCCAAGGCCCAGCATTCTGGTGTTACTAGCGTCTGTATCAAGGACGAACGGCAAGGAAAAGTTGGGGTAGCGGAGGGGAGGGGCGTTCACCAAGCCATCCTCGAGCTCAACAAATGCGGCCTCCTCTTCCTTCCCCCAATGGAATTTCTGACCTTTTGCCGTGAAGGTGTGGAAAGGTTTAGCGATGGTAGTGATCCCTGCGACAAAACGGCGGTAATAGGACGCAAATCCTTTGAAACTGCGCACCTCCCCCACTGATGTGGGGGTCGGCCAAGTACAAACACACGCGGTTTTGTCCGGGTCAGTTGCATTACTCGATTTACTTACTATTTGGCCAAGATACTGAACCGATTATTGGCGAAGGTGACACTTCTGTGGTTTAAATTTCAGGTTGGCCTCACGCATTTTAAGAAAGACAGCATGTAGCCGTTCGAGGTGTTCGTCAAACGTACGGCTGAAAACGATAACATCATCGAGATATATCAGGCACGAGTCCCACTGGAGAACAGCTAGAACCAGTTCAATCAATCGCTGGAACGTAGCCGGCGCGGAATAAAGACCCATCGGAAGCCGATTGAATTCGAACAAGCCTTGTGGTGTATGAAAGGCTGTTTTGGGCTTAGAGGCTTCATCTCGCGGCAACTGCCAAAACCCGGATAGGAGATCAAGAGTGGAAAAGAACTGTGCTCCTGCTAGAGCATCCAGTGAGTCGTCCATTCGAGGTAGAGGGTACGCATCAGCAACAGAGATCTTATTAAGCTTACGAAAGTCAACACAAAAGCGCAAGCTACCGTCCAATTGGGGCTCCCCACGGGCTGGTGGACGGTGAAATAATGTCCGCGGCTAACATTTCGTCAACCGCTATCCGAACGTGTTATTTTTCCGTAGGGCTCAGCCGGTAGGGATTCTGCCGGATGGGAGTGGCATCACCCATATTGTTGTGATGACTCAAAAGCGTAGTGCAGCCGATGTCAAATTTTTCTTTGCTAAAAACATCCTAGAATTTGCGCAAAAGCGCCGTCAATTTCCCCCTCTGGACCTAGGACAATTCCGTATTTTCCGAACAAAGCGTATCCATCTACCCCTCATCAGGACTCTGGTGCGGCCGCGTATTCGACGCAGCACCCACACTGCCAACGATGCTTCCCTCATGAAGCGCTGGCGACGCATGAGCTAGCATGGTACCTTCTTGAATGACCGACATGTCTAACCCAGGGTTAAGAACCTGAATGAAGGGTTCCTGATCGTTGGATACCAACGTTTGGGCCCCTACTAACGTCAATCCACGACTGGCTTTATTAGAGGGTCCCAAGAGGATCCCTCCCGCCATCTCCTCCTGTTCTAGCGGATTTGCAATCGCAAGGTGACCAACATTTGTGCGCCGGGGGGAATGTTAACCGTCCTACGTGCAAGTGCTTGCACGGTAGGGCTGAGCCAGTACCAGGGGAGTATGGCCCAAGGGGCTAACAGTCAGCCGGGGAAACGGATCTTGAAACGAAAACCCCAACCCCCAGGTAGGGGGCTGTGGGGGAATGATGTCACCCTTCCAGAACCTGGTGGAAGGTTCGGGAAGGGCGGCGTGGCTAGGGCGGAGCAAGCCACAGAGCAGGATAAAAGGCCGGACCCCGGGAGGGTCCGGGCAGTGTTGCCCAGCACAAGAGAAGAGCCAGTTGAAGACGGACCGTTTAGTCCCCTCGATCCGGCCGAACAAAAGATGTTTAGGCATGTGGTGACTTGGCATACGCACACATGGACTTAGACACACACATAAATATATTTTTAAAATGTACTAACCAAATTTTAAAATATTAGTTGTCGGCACACACAGACCATGCACACACATTGACTAACACACACACATCGACTGATACACACACACACACACACGGATGTGCACATACACACATCGTGGCAGACACGCACATGGACTCCCACGCACACAAGGACTTAGACACAATAATAAATATATAAATATATATTAAGCAAATTTAGAAATCTTAGTTGTCAGCACACAAACAAAAATATTCTAATATTTCCAAGGTGATTATGAAAATAATAGGTTTCTATGTACGTGAGTTTTGCAAAAGAAGCAAGAAATAGAAATATTAGTTGTCTGCACACAAACATTATTAATGTAATATTTACAAGGTGATTATTTAAATAATAGGTTTCTGTCAACGTGAGTTTAGCGAAAGAAGCAAGAAAAAAGTACTTAACATTGCCATGGTGAGGCCGAGTCCCGTGCAGAGCCCCCGGCCTCACCTAGATTGCCCAGCCGGCCGAGATGGCATCTTGGCAGGCTGGGGGCTGGGCCGCTACCCCCCCCCCCCCACCAAGCCACGATCCCCCCGCCCGCTCTGAAGTAATATCTACGGCCTATAGTAGTAGCATCTACCGACTGTATACTAGTAACTGCACGCATCGGGGTGGAGGAGGGACATGACACTGTGAAGAATTTTCCTCAGCGTTTTGTGTATTTTTATAGCATTTTTAACGCGAAAGAAAATGTCCCCTTCACCCCCACCGAATGCGTTTTTGGTAGGGCCCCCCCGCCTCCACCGAAGGCATGTGAGTTGGTATGGTCGAGCGTGTGTAAGTAAGTAAATAAATAAATAGAAATCACACTAAATCGCTAATTTAACTATTTTAAAGTTGACGGATGGGAAAACGGAATAGCGCTTGTTCACCGTGGGGCTTAAGGCGTGGATATTTTTCTTTTTTACGTACACCCCACCGTTTGAGAGCCAAATCTTTCGAGAGTGTGCGCGCACACACACACACGCAGAGACAGACAGACAAAAAATGACATTAATAGGTAAGATGTTACATACAAAGGTTCTAGACAGCAAAAGGTGCGTGTCATGTGACATCACTATCGTGCATGTTCAATGCACGCAGACTTGTTTTTTTGATGGCAGCAGGACAATAACGGTGAAATGTTACTTAAGCATCGCTTGGCTCCACTTGGGTTAAGGAAACAAACTTGGGTGCTTAAGGCCCTAGGATGAAAAGGTCAGTTATGCACAATAGAGAATTCCATAAGAATTTGGGCTACAGGATGACTCCGAGGCAAGAAACAACCCATCCATTAAAACTGATGTTTACACTTTCAATACACTTGTAAGAATCGATCATTTCTGATTAATGCAACAAAATGTTATTATATCTTGACTTGACATTTAGGTCAATGCAGTGAACACAACTATAAATATCAGACAGAGCAAACAAGAGAAAATGCAAAAGGAACGATAAGAGTGAGACAAATCATGATTCAAATTGCCATGGTGAATCGTGACATTTTAATCATTACGTGTCTGATGACCACTTTATATAAATATCCTTTGTATCCTAGCATCGCAAAACGTTGGACTTCTCGCTCGGCTAACACGCAGCCTTGTCACATGACTGCATTCCGCACAGCTGAGCCTGTGCACCCCAAGCGAGAACACACCTACCGAGAGCCTGTCGCGGCTTGTGAGCATGGTGTTCCAGTGGTTCCACTCGACGGCCTACATGGTGGATGACGAGGTGGGCAGCTTGGTGGAGAAGCTCAAACCCCAGTTCGTCACCAAGTGGCTCAAGACGGTGTGCGAGACACGCTTCGACGTCATGGTCATGTGCCTGCTGCCCAAGCCCATGGAGTTTGCCCGGGTGTGTAGCCAACGTTGACAGGCACTCGGAGTGGTGACGCGGCCCAGCAGTAGTGCATTTGCTGCTTGCTGTAGAGGCTCGCGGTTTGAATACAGCAGGCCATCCTTATTTATGTGGGTTTATTATTTTTATTATGTCTCTTTATTAAAAATACACATTGTCTGCTTTGCAGTGGACATTCACCGTCCCCTTACGTAATTGAGTAGGCCATTGTGTGCATCATGGTAGAAAATTATAATAATTACCTATAAATTATTCAATTGGGAATACACATCACATCACCGCCCTCTACTGTGAATATATTGCAGTCTATGTGAACATAGCACCTACGTGATAGCCTTGTGTAAAAAAAATAAACATATACCAAATTGATTGAATCGGAAACGTGTTTAGTGATTTGCATAACATTGTTTTTGCCCATGGGAGGGAATGAGCCCGAGAGGATGGCCACCACGGAGATTTAACGATAAAATCAGTGTGCCGATGTTGGGTTGATTGTCAAATTGCAGGATCGTGAGAGATGTTGATGGCTTGGGGATGTTTTCATGCAGCAATGCAATGATCAACGGTGATGATGATGACTTTTCTCACGCTAATACACCGCTGAATGAAGGCTTCCCTTGCCACGTCAGGCATAGGGACTGTGAAGGGGGCAACTTGGACTGGTTCAGATAACGCTCGCCACTGATGGCAACCCTGGCTAGAAATAAAATTAATATGGGAAGCACTCTAGCCACTGCGTCACCGCTCACCCAAGTAAAACACATTTAAAATACATTGAGTAGTTTTATTTCATATTTTCAAAGGGTTGAAAAGTGTGCGATGAACATTATAAACGTACACCGCACTTTTTGCCTGTCATCAGGTGGGTGGCTACTGGGATAAGTCGTGCAGCGTGGTGAGCCAGTTGAAGGAGGGACTCACGCGCATCTTGTCGCTCATCCCCTACAACGTGGTGACGCAACCAGTGTGGGAGTGCATCATGCCCGAGTGGCTGGAAGCAATCCGCACCGACGTCCCTGAGAGCCACATCAAGGAGTTCCGTGAAGTGCTCAGGTGTTGTTATTATTACTACGACGATATATTGCTTAGTTTAACACGTAGGCTTTCACGACCATAATAAAGGTTTTTGGGTTAGCTCGCGTAACTATAAATGTGTCGTAGCCCTCCACCACCTGACACAGCCAGTAAGGTTTGATATTTCTTATGAGATTTTTCTTGTTTACCCAGGATTTCACTTTGTCTCAAGTCTCTTTTCCAGAGCGTCCAGCCAAATTTTCTTAGTAGGGGGCAATGTTCCTATGTGGTTGTTCATAAATTGGCATACATCTCATTATCATCAACAGCAGCCATGATCTATCCACTGTCGGATGAAGGGAACCCCAAACTGTCACCACCAGTCTTGAATAGTTGCAATCATCTTCTAGCGACATGTCTTGCTCAAGCCAACTTCTCTTGACAGTTCATGATGTCGTGTGTGCATATGTTTTTTTACAGCAAGATGTTTGACATCGAGCTGTGCCCATTACCATTCTCTATGGAGGAGATGTTCGGTTTCATCAGCTGCAGGTTCACCGGTTACTCTGCCTCCACACAAGAACAAGCCCTGCTTTGGCTGCACGTGAGTTTCAACAAAGCGAATCTAAAGTGACGTTTGCAAGTCACATCTTTGTTTTCTCACAGCGCTATCACAGGCATCTTGTCACCTTCGTTTGTTTTAAGCACTCTCCATCTGAGGTTGAGAGTTTTTACATTAGTTTTGTCTTTCTCTCCATAACAGGGGTGGGGGGCACGATATGAATGAAACTCTAGTATAAAGTTATTTTGTTGTTAGAGACTTCACCTTTTGAACATTTTCCAAATATATCCAAAGTTAATTCACAATTTTGAGAAACAATCCAAAGCAAAAATGAATGTATGCAAATTAGCATTTAAAAACATCTGAGGATAAGCACATGATGGAACGCGTTACATAATCCATACGAGTGCATGTTTTTAGTGTATATTTTGTTGTGCCTGCTGTGGTTAGGTCCTGTCAGAATTGGACATCGTGGTGCCACTGCAGCTGCTCATCGGCATGTTCTGCGACGGAGTGCACTCTATCCAGGAGTTGGCCAGTCAGCGCAAGGCTCGAGCCAATGAGCTTGCAGGCAGCCTGGCTCATCGCAGAGTAAGCTATGTCTTGTTTTGTTACTTTGGCACGTCATATGCCAATTTGATGAAAGTGTGCAGAGCAAAGGGCAGAGTTCTTGGCTGGCAACGCTGAGATCTTGGTTTTGAATTCAGCTCTGAGAATTCAAAATATTGGTTTGACCATCAAGCGATTGCACATTAATCTTATTAGCAAGGCTAGTGGGAAAGTGCTGCCCTCTACTGTGTGAGCCAGGTTCATTTGAAGAGCTCTCAGAGGTAACTGTAATATCTGATTAGCATGTTTGGCTACGTACAGTGCTAAAGAAGTTCAACATACATCTGCTTCTGCATGCCATTTTCTGACAAATGTATGCACTGCTCTGAAAAATATGTAAATGTATTCATTTTATGACAATACATGTTAGCAGAGTTATGATAGCATTGGGAGACTTTTTTATTAATATATTTTTCGTGTTGAACATGGAGGCACACACTTGACTTAGAAGCAACACGTTTATTTCGCAGTCCCAACAGGGATAACTAGATAAACGTACACACTCTCGACCCTAACAGGGTAACTACACTACTTTAACAGCGTAACTACATTACCGGGTCAGTCAGTAACATTCTGACTGACCCATGATGCCGAGCGAAGACCGAAGATTGAAGAGACGTAGCACCGAGGGATGATTCCAGAGAACAGCCAAGAACACTCTAGGGACTGCCCCTTTATGCTCCTGAGCGTGGCCTCGCTCCGCCTTCGGCCACACCCCCTTCGAGACCTTTCCCGAAGGATCTCGGCCGAGCATCGCGCGTCCCTCAAGCCCCCCTCGGGCCCCCCTCACTACCCTGTCCCGGTCACGTGCCCTCTCGGGTTCACTCAGACTACCATGTCCTGACTTGCCCTCTCTCAGACCGTCAACAGGACTATGCCCCCTAGGGCCCGTTCGCATGCCGTACTCACTCTGGCCCCAGAGAGAGGTTCCAGACGCACATTAGCACTCTTATGACCATAGTAACACCCTTAACGTTACTACATATGTATGGGCTGGGAAAACTGGCCACGTTGAGGACCTGAGCACAGTACGTGATGTCTTCGCAGGTGAGCGTGTTGTCAGACCCGGGAAGGAGAGGCCAGCTGAATGCTCCGAGCCCCTTCCACAGTCCGTTCCGCAGCCCGTTCCGCAGCCCCTTCAGGAGCCCATTCCGCAGCCCCGTGCGGACCCAGGGCCAGGCCACGGGCAAGACAGCTGACTACGATACTGACGACGAGGACCTCAACCTCTCCTGCTACATCCTCATGATGGACCTCATCCTCAAGCAGGTGAGCCCACGCATTCGCATGAGACCCAAAGACAATGCTGAATAGATTTTTATTCCACTTTGCTAATCATATCGTGAGATTGATGTTTCGATATACGTTGGCCTCTTGACCAATGGCGGAGCCAGGATTTTCAGGTAGGGGGGGGCAACCCCTCCAGCGATGAAAAATGATAGAAGAGTTGTTAGCAAGTAAGGACTTGTCCCTTGCTTTTTATTCGACGCTTGTGCGTCGATGGCGCAGCCATCGATCGTGGGTCGAATTCGAACCGTGAGTGATTAGCATCGCGCTCGCTGAAGGTATGCCTTCAGCGAGCGTGATGCCGATTCTGAGTCACTTATAACTGCTTTGCCGTTACTTATTGCCAATTATGGACTCAGACTATTGTCCTATCATCTCATAGAATCCCTGGCACGTAATAATATGCTACAGAGTGGCAGTGAAGGTTGCCAAATGCCGATGTATTACTAATAAACCCCAATGATCCGATCGAAATTAGGGATTTCGATCGGATCATTGGGGGGGCACTTGCCGCTCCACCCCCCCCCAATGGCTCCGCCAGTGCTCTTTACGATATTCATTGTGTTGAAAAACACTCGACAGGAGCCCTCTGTGAAGGCTTTCGTCTTGTTTCCACTGAATAGGTGATATGCGTATTTGTTGCTCATTGGCTGCGGAGAGTTTCTTTCTCACGGCACTTGATAGAAGTCAACGTAAAGCAGTCAGGTCCATTCATTACCCAACACTCGGTAATTCACTCCAGTCACTCACTTAGTCATTCAGTTGCCTCCTTATAAACAGGACCCTGCGGGGTGGGCTGGTAGGAATAATACTAATACCGGTACAGGGATATCGACCGCACACACACGCGCACGCGCACACACGCGCATAAACGTACACACGCACACACACACGCACACACACCGCACGCACACACACATACATGCACGCACGCACACGTAATGAAGTTGTGTTGCTACGCTTCCAGTTCGCCGTGAATAACGATCCGAAGCCCAATAGCGCCCATTCATCACGCCGCTCGAGTGGGCCGGACACGCACGCACATACGCACGCACACACACGCACACAGTCACACATAAACACACACGCACGCACACACAGACACGCACACACACGCGCATACACACGCACACACACGCACGCACGCAAACACACACGCACACACACACACACACGCGCAGGGGGAGCGGGCGGCCATCTTGTCGGACGGACGGACGGACAAACGGACGCGGACGGACGGACGGACAAACGGACGCGGACGGACGGACGGACAAACGGACGCGGACGGACGGACGGACAAACGGTCGGACGATATAATCTATTGGTGGTCTGGTCCACTTCGTTCCTACCAGTATAACTCTTTTATCACTACCACCATGGTTACTGTTGCCATATTGAGGGCTATATCTACCAGACTGAATGTTTGATCTCATCAATACTGTGATCAATCACCACACTGCAGGTCACAACAATTCTCTTTCTGCTTCTTCCCTACTTTGGAATTCCCTCATTGCTCAATTAAATTAACATGTTAACTGTTTTCTATTACAACTTTGGTCGTGCTCTTTCTGGACACTTGACAGTTTGGGCCCATGGGCCTTGTGCTCAGCAACTGTGTTTAGAAAGACAAAACATACCGATGACTCAACGTCTGCACTTTATCTGTTTTTGCTGCAGATGGAGCTGCAGGACGAGGGCATCGTGCTGGGCCTGGAGCACCAGCTACCGCGGGACATCCTGTGCCTGCTGGACAGCGTGCTGCAGGCGCCGTGGGGAGGCACGCACACATGCCGCGGAGAGGACCGCGCAGTGCCCGAGTGCTCGTTGTGCCAGGCTAGCGCCCTCTTCTACCAGCTCTCCTTCCAACTGCTCGAGCTCCTCCTGCCCAACGACGAGACAATCCTTTCCGTAAGAACCGGCTCGGGCTTTACGCTCAGCGTTGAATCGCATTCACCATCCCGACCGGCGTGGCGAAGTATGGTAAAATAACCACAGTGACCTTCATGGTCTAACAGTGGATTGACAAAAGGGGTGCACATGTACATTAATTGCTTCTAGGAATTGTCCCTTAGTGTTAATTGTAGATGGATGTGATGGGGCATCATGGCTCTTATAATGTTAAATCTGGAAATATATATTTTTATTACATCCACAGTCTTTTTCTGGGTGCGTTGTACACGGTGATCGAAAAGTCAGTTTACTTAGATAAAAAGTGGAAATTATTTCTGACAGTTTTATAATTTTTTCAGTTTTTCTCCAAAAATGTGGATTTAAACATGTTTTACATAAATAAGTCATTACGATGTAATTTTGATATACATAAAATAGAAGATGCAAACAGTAATGTGTGTCTATCTCAGTAAAATAGCTTTAGGCTGTATTCTGTCTGTCTCACATTGGTGGTTTTTCTAATGCTTGTATTGGTGATGTGCGCTCACAGGAGACCCCGGAAAGCCTGGAGGAGAGCCTCTTGCTGCGCACGCCCAATTTGTCAGCCAGGGGCGAGGGAGAGGAGAAGCAGGATGGCAGAAAAGCGGACCTGACAGAGAATCCATCAGGTGATGACCTCACACAGTTGACTGAGGTTACGTTAGCCGCAACATTAACATACAAACTTGGATTCTTTTGAAATGTGAAACGGCGGCACGTGTCTCAGTGTTGTTTGTTGATGGGTACCCAAAATAAATCTGCATCCCGTTATTGTGCTCTATCCAGCTGGTAAAGCAGAACCGAAGGAGTCTGGACAAGAAAACAAGAAGAAAGGGGAGCTCAAGTTCAACCTGCAGCAGCTTCCTGTCACCCTTAAGCTCATCTTCACTCTGCTGCAGGTACCCCCTTCATGCGGAGGGAGAAGGACAGCTGAATGGATGGAAAAGTCAAAGCACGCACTCAGATTAATGATTATTTAATGGTTCCTGAACCCTTTCACACTGGGCCCAGTCTGTCCTCAGGACCCGCCGATGATGCCCTCCTGTGGCCAGCTCCTATATTGTTTCATGTCAGCGAATGTAGGTTTTGTTTGCAGGCCACACACACACAGGATAAACAAATAATTTGGTGATTATTTGCGTTGTCTGCTGCCATGTGGTGGCAGTATCTGGAAAATATAAATCTTACACAAGAAATATCAAGGGCCATTCTCCATTCATTTATTCTGAAAATGTTTATAAAAATAAAACTGGCGGGGTGAGCATTTACATCATGGGACCTCCTTTGCCAGTACAAAAATATGAGAATAGGTTTTCCCCTTTTTTCTGGCAACAAAACAGCTGTGTTAAGATGTTAAAACACTAAACTGGAACCTTTAACAAGGAATCATGTCTGCATTAACCACAATACTTGTGGTCAGAATGCAAACACCAGGTCGAAAGAAAGCTGTCTCTGGTGCGGACCAATCAGTTTCAAAGACAATGCATATATTATCAGAGTACGTTTTTTGTTTGCATTCTGACCACAAGTATTGTGATTAATGCAGACATGATTTCTTGTTAAAGGTTTCAGTTTGGTGTTTTAACATCTTAACACCTGTTGCCAATAAAAAGGGGAAAACCTATTCTCACAACTGGCCAAGTTTATAAAACTAAGTTTTAAATGTAGTTGGCTCCAGGGTGCCATATGATTGAAAAACACATGGATGTGAAAGGATTGTCTAGAAAATGTAAGCACTTAAGGTGAAACAATACATCGCTGAAGTGATTCATGTTGATTTTTTTAAATCTCACAATGCATGTGTAGTGTGTTATACGGAGGCACACACTGGAGTTGGAGGTAACACGTTTATTACAATACCCCAACAGGGTAACTACACTGGTTCTACAGCTAGGTGATAACTGCACGGTTAACTAGACCACAACGGGGTAACTACATAACCGGGTCAGTCAGTAACACACTGCCTGACCCACGATGCCGAGCATAACATCGAAGACCGAGGATCGAAGAGACGTAGCACCGACGGGTTCCATTCCAATAGAGAGCCTCGATCGCTCTCGGGGCCATATCACGTGTCCCTCGAGCCCCCTTTCGGGCCCCCTTGCTACCCTGCCCCGGTCACGTGCCCTCTCGGGTTCACACAGAATATCACGTTCTCACTTGCTCTCTCTCCGACCATCACCAGAACTATGCCCCCGAGGGCCCGCTTCCATGCCATATCCACTCTGGTGCCAGAGAGAGACTGAAGACGTACAGTTTCACTCTTGTGACAGTAGCTGGCGCTAAACACCATAGTGACTCCATATAAGTCACTACACACGCAATAAGTGTATAAAATGGTTAGTTTTGTATTCATGTATTTTGTTTGTAGTGTGTTCACATGACCCCTCCAGCCAATAGAGATGCTACCATTGTCCACTGTTAAATAAAACAGGAACGTTTCTTGAATTTAATCATGACAATACATTGAGTGAAAGTTCCATCAGAAGTGGGCTTCATAATAGTCGTACATATTTTGATATATTGTCTTTGCAAACATTTTTGCAGGAAATTAAAAAGTTTGAGGACCCAGACATCCTGGTGAATATGTTCAACTGCCTGCGGGTGCTGTGCCTGCGCGGGGGCGTCCTGTACCAAGCCAAGAATGCGCATCCACATTTCCTTGCCTACATTCAGGATTGCATGCTTATCCCAAGGTAATTCGCACTGATCCATAAAACCTCACCCGGCCAGGTGGTTCAGCAGGAGAGCGAGCGGTTCGCAGACAGAATGTCACCAGTTCAAATCCTGGTTGGGGATTTGACTTGACCTGTAATCCCTTCAGAGTCACTAATATGAGCACCACTTTCTGATGAAATGAACATAAACTTGGCCCTTCCATAGGAATGTGGAAGTTTCACCACTGGCTCTGGGCTCTAAACAGGGGATGAGCACCACCTCAGTGATCGTTTAAGCAGGAAGTCACTTGGACTTTGTTACAACTTCACCACTGTCATAAACAGTGCCGTTCGATATTTAACATTCTGGTTAGATACAGAAAAAGGGATACTTGTCAAGACATATATAGTAGAAATGTTTCGGGGAGGCGTCACTTTTCACCACACGTTTTCTTTGAAGGAAGGTATTTTATAAAATATGTTTCCACTATATTATTTGAAAAGTAGTTTGCTATTTGCTTTATAGCACTGCCAATATGGATCACTCGAAGGAAGTAAATTTTGTTTTGTTTTTCGATCATGTAATAACTTTGTCTTTAAAACAGTGTGCTTTCTTTTCTTCCTAGCTTGTCGATATTTCAACTTTCCTTTGTTAGAATGTCTACCCTCTTGTCAATAATGAACAGAAACATACAAATGTGCCTAAAGGAGTGAGTTTGAATGAGTGTTGTGTGCTCCCTTCTTACACATATTCATGAACATTGACAAAAAAATGGAACCGACATTGAGAAATGCACAACACATGGATTAGAGGGCATGGCCAAGTTAGAGAGATTAGATTGACTGATAATAAAAGTAGTTTGTCTTGGGCAGAACACATCAGTAGAAGGGATGATTGCCAGTGGCCGAGACTTACGAGGAAGTGGTATGCCTGAGGGTATATGTATGTTTGTTGAACTTCTTTCGCACCGTGCATGTCCATCACGGAAATGGAACCATTAAATCATGTCATGCGCAGAAGCTGGACCATAGGAAATGTTGATTGCTTGGGAAGGCCTTTCCCCATCATTGGTTAGATCAGGTTCATACTTATGAAGTCTGCTTGGTGCCGTGAACAGCCTGTGGCAGGTGATGAAGACGGAGTTCTCGCAGCTTCCTGCGGTGGCGGCGCCGCTGCTGCTGCACACACTGTCATTGCCGCACGGCGGCGACGTCTTCTGGGGAATCATTGAGCGCAGCTTCAACAGCAAGGAGTGGAAAGTGCGCTTCGAAGCAGGTGGGCCGACTGGGAAGCTCAGTTGAAATGGAGATTCCATTACATTCGGCTTTCATGGAATTGTCCCATTCCTAATTATTATTATCAGTTTAGTATTGCACACGTAGAAAAGTCTACAGGATCCTGCTTTTTATGTACAGTTTGACCTGTCATTTAGATATCTGTAAATTGCATTCATTAACTTTTTGCATATCATTGGAATAATGAGACAGATTACTCAGTATTTGAGGCCCTAAGCATCACAATAATACCAAAAAGGGAAAAATCTCTGAAATTATTCGTAATTGAGCTTAAACGTGTGGCCGAGCTTTATAGCTGACATGCATCTTCAACTGCACCAAATATATGCAAAGTATAAAAATTGAGGTGGGAAGCTTCCTGGATTTTACGTGGTTGAGTTGATGTGGAGTGACCCATTAGACAAATTTTTCCACGAGCATTTACCCACTTTCCACTCTGCACCGGCAGTGGAGAAGGTGGCGGTGCTGTGCCGCTTCCTGGACGTGGCTGCGACAGCCAAAAGCCACACACTCAAGTATTCGATGGCGCACGCCTTTTGCTGCTACCTGGCAGCCGTGGAGGACGTGAGCCCCGCTGTGAGCACCAGCGCTCAACTCCAGCTTGACACCATCAAGCGCTCCGCCCTGCAGGTGTGTAGCTTCCCACTTGCCCGGTTTTCCAAAGAACCATTGACTGATCTGCCTTTCACCGTCAAAGTGTAGAGCTATACACCAGCTTAGGAAGGGTTTTCACCTGTGTTTTTAACAAAATATGGGCAAAGAGCACGTACGAAAGTGCTGTATTCTGAAGTAATTTATATTATTAAATAAGTGTTTGGGACAATGTAAAATCACAAGCCAAGACTCAATGTATCCTCATATAGTTTAATAAAATGACAATGCGGAAATCCTCTCTTATCAAAACACTCATACATCGGGCTAAAACAATGTTAGATGGTGAGAGTCTAGTGAGAGAGATTAAACATGTTAAAGAAGCACTAAGACAGAATGGCTACAATAATGCTCACATTAACAGAGCACTGAAGGCCAAATCACGAACGCAAAGCAACACTGCTGAAAGCGATAAGATTGTTCAAACAATTAAAATACCATACAGCTCAGGAGTAACTGACAAATTAGCCCGGGTTTTGCAAAAGCAAAACATTAAAGTAAAATTTGGTACAGTACACAAAATTCAAAAACTGGTATCTGGCACTAAAGACGAATTGCCTAAATTATCAACAGAACGTGTGTATCGGATTAATTGTTTATGTGGCAGATGCTATATTGAACAGACGGGACGCAACATCAGCGTAAGACTAAAAGAACACCAAAGAAACATTAAATTATCTCAAACACAACTGTCGGCAGTAGCAGAGCATGCTTGTCAACAAGGACACTCAATTGATTTTGATAATGTTGAAGTGTTGTGTAAAACTAATTATTACTGGCCAAGACTAATTAGAGAATCCATTGAAATTGAGAGAAACAGAAATCACTTCAATCGCTCTGACAGCTACAGGCTTAGTGCAGCCTGGAAGCGTATTATTAAATACATACAATTACAGTTCCTTATAAGGGAAACAAATACCAATGAATAACAATTGAATGATTACCAATCTATATAATTATAATACCATCCCCCTCTTTGCCTCGAATCACTGCACCAGATTGAATTGAATGATGACGTCACCCCGCTGCTGCTCATTTTAGACCTGGAGCAACAGGAGAGCTTCACCATTCTTGCCCGATGAAGCTGATTGTAATTACCAGTGAAACGTCGTACTACTCAAATTTAAAATGCTGTTGATTCTCTCTTCAACACACCGGTGGGCTAAAGAAGTGAATTATTTTGTCCTTTGAAAAACGTGACACATTTTTTACTGTTTGGCTGTGTCGAGTGGTGGAGAGTTACGACACATTTATAAATAACGCGATCTGACCCAAAAACCTATATTATGAATAATATTGGTCGCGAAAGCCTACGTGTTAAACTGAATGTGGATCTATATGGTATCTAAATGCAAGCGCATCTCAAGATGCTGTATAGAAACAGTGGTCATATTTAGTTTCGAGAGTGTCCGACAGTTATAGGCAAAGGGGAAGAGCACAGTCTTGAGCTTGGTCTTAAACAGGAGCAAGGAGTCGACAGCACAGATGGCGTATAGAAAGGAATTCCAAACTATGGGAGCAGGAGAAGAGAACGAGTGACTTTCCACTAAGAGAAGGTTGTCTGGGCTCTTCATAGAAGGATTTATCTATCTGCTGAAGATGCTCGTGGTCGACCTGGACTCACTGGCCTATTCTGCACTGTAATATCTGTTTGGTTTGGTTGTTGCACAGTGCCTGTGCGCATGCATGGACTTCCAGTTTGACACGGTGGTGAAGGACCGGCCCACCATCCTCAGCAAGTTGCTGCTCCTGCATAACGTGCGGCCGGACATCCCCGCACTCAGCTGGGAGTTTTTTGTCAATCGCTTCGACACCTTGTCACTCGAGGCTCAGCTCCACCTGGACTGCAACAAGGAGTTCCCCTTTCCCACCAGTGAGTGCCACCAGGCCCAAAACGTCATGCGGTCGGCAACAAATAGCACAACCAAAATTTCAATAAGAGTTAACACATGTCTTGAATCGAGCTGGAGCTTGGGCAAAGAGATGATAGGAGGGAATTCCAAAGTGGAGCAGTGCAAGGGAAGAAGCAGAAGAAGCGTTTTGGGTGGTAGAGTTGGTTGCACAGGAGTAACACTTGTGTCTCACAGCAAGAAAGGCCCGGGTTTGAACTTTGGCACAGATGCCTTTCTATGTGGGATTTGCATGGGTTGTCTCCCGATTCTCTGGTTTTCTCCGAAAGCAAAAAAACACAGTTTAATTGCGATTGGCCAAATATTGCAATTAAAAAAATATTACCTGCAAATTACTCAGTTGGGATTACACGTCTAAACATTACCCCCGACTAAAAATTGGCAGGACCCTCCTGAAAAAGAGTCTTGAGACTTAGGCTTTCGATTGCGTCAGTCCACCTTGTGCTGTGTGCATTACACATGCAGTGTCGTGATGTCACATGACATGTAAGGTATGATGGGAGTACTGAAGCAATGTTAAAAATCGTGCAATTTGCCGTCTAGAAATTTTTTTTGTGTTTTATAAATGCTCATTAATGAATACTTCAAATCTAGAACTCATGAATGAAGTTGACCAAACTTACTCTTTTAGGATCAAAGAGATTGAGAAATTTGTGGTGCCAGTTTGTTTTGCCTTCCTGCTTGTCTGTGTTTTCCTGTGCCCCTGTTTTATTCTCTTTGAGAATGATGGGAAACTGCACGTTACATATTCAGCATGATTATGACGATTATTATTTTTTGAATGCGTCATCTTTGAACGACAGCCATCTCGACGGTGCGAACGAACGTGGTGAACATGAGCGACGCGGCTATGTGGAAAATCAAGCGTGCACGCTTCGCCCGCAATCGTCAGAAGAGTGTGCGCTCGCTCCGCAACAGCGTGAAGAAGCCGTCGGAGTCCAAGAGGACACACTCGCTGCCGGAAACCCTGACACACAGGCTCCGTTGAGTATCGTTCGCTCACCGTCTCGTCGGCTACTCAGCCGTTGTCATTCGCAATAGTTGCATCATATTTCACACAAAACAACGATGAAAGAGAAAACTGCTCCATGAGCTATTTCGTGATAGAAAAATATATTTAACATTAAGATATTCGGACACATTATATGTATGCAGAAGAAGACCGATTGTACCATTATATTGTGTTATTAACATGATTTGTTGGAAACATGAAATTCGAAACTTTGTTTTTTTCTTTCAGGTTCTGGTTCACATTTCAGTTTGAAATTATTCTACAGTACATCTACATGATGTGATTTATAGAGTGAACTGCGATGTTTATATTTCATTTTACTTTTTTTTTTCATATATTTTTTATCATCGCAGCTTTACGGATCACTCGCCATCAGCAGTCTGCTCCATCACTTGGGGAGATGATTAAGCATGTTTTACCTGGTATGAGTCACACCATCACTCACAAAGACCTAACAACAGTCATCCCTGACATCAACCATGACATGTGAAGCTGCTGCTGCTGCTGCTGCTGCTGATGATGATGATGATGACAAATATATGGCTGCCAGAACACACCAAGTATTAATCCTCAAACTAAATTAATCCGGGTACTGAATTTCAGTCGAGCAATCAATTAATTTGCACAGTGTTTCACAATTCTAGTCCTTCTGACGGGCTATGATGCAGATTTTAGTGATTGACCAATCATCAGGTGTGTGCATTTTGTCAGTGACTTAATTGATATGTGAATATAATTTGTTTAAAGCCAATTGATTAGCAGAGCACTGAGCAGAGCATTCGGTTAATGTTGGGTCCACACAGGGGTATGGGAACAATCACAGCTCCCAGAGCTGGAAGAAACGACATTTTATCGTATTCAAAAGTTTTCATTCTACCAAAGTATACATCAGGGAACAAATCGTCTAAAGATTGTGTTTTTTTAGTATCCATAAAAAACACATTGGATGTTATGTTCCACATTGTCACACTCATTTGCATTGTAATTATTCTCACATGTCAACTACCCCACTGGATTTTTTTTATGTTTCTCAAAATAAATTACTTTTGGGTAGAGTTTCGTAGTGGAGAGTTACATTGCAATGGCTTTATTTATATATGATATAAAAAATTCTGCCCTGCATCTGGTGCAAGTGCCCTATTTATAGTGTACATGCCCTGTTTTTGGTACACGTGCCCTGTGTCTGGGGTATGTACCTGTGGCACGAGCAGCTCCAGTTGTAATTTTTTTTTTTAAACAAAACTCCAGGTGGCAACCTGGCAGTGGGAGACGACATCACCATCTTGGACCCCCTCCCGGAGGACGCACGCATCGACCATCAGACCGTGCACCACCTCATCACGGTGCTTACCAAGTTCATGGCCAAGGAACGCAGCACCTCGGAGACCGACGTGTCATCCGCCAAGGCCTTCAACACCGTCAAGAGACACCTGCACGTGCTGCTGGGCTACGACCAGCAGGAGGGCTGCTTCATGGTGGCTCCCAATAAGATGCGCAGCAGCACCTGCTTTAATGCCTTCATGACCGGCATTGCGCAGGTACCCTGGATGGAGATTTTATGGAGATGTACGACGTTTTTGGGGTGCAGGGTTTAATCAGGGTGGCACAGACGTTTCCTGAGCCACGCAGCGAAATCTACGTGGGACACTCTTCTTTGTTTGTCTACCTAGTTCCAGGGCACACTCACCCTCACCAACCTGCACTGCCCAGTGTGGTGAAGTGCTGTCAAGCAACCTCTCTGACTGACATGGCATCGCGGTGCACTACATCCAGCAGTGGATTAAGCATGGATGATGACGGAGCTAACTGTTCTCCGTGTACTTAAACGCCGGCGCTGTGTGCTTGCACAGGTGCTCGACTGTAACATCAGCCTGGGCCGGCAGCTGCTGCCACTCGTGCTGCAAGTGCTGAAGTATGGTGCCTGCCCTCAGCTGCGCCACTACTTCCAGCAGCCGCCGCGCTGCTCGCTCTGGTCCCTGCATCCGCACACGCGGCAGCTCTGGCTCCGTACTCTCATAGTCATCCTCTACAAGGTGCGCTCTCCCGGTTCTCCCGATCTGCCTGTTCGCTTGAAGGACGTTTGCGTAGCTATGTCAGGTATAGGCGGTGCAACTGCACTCCGGGGCCGACGAGCCGTAGGGGCCCAGGTTCCAGGCGACGTAGAAGTAGGGGGTTAAAAATTGGGGAATGGGCCCCGATTTTTTTCCTTGCACCAGGGCCCGTGCTAACCAAACTACACCACTGGTTTAGATTGTACTCTTTTGGAAATGTCACTCATGGAGAACTATTCCCATAGCTCAGGCAGGGAACCCAGCGGAAATTGTTTAACATGGTACACTCCGCTCATCTATTCTGTGTTGTATTGTTCCCTCTTGTATGCAAGTTGATAAAATCCACTCAGCATTGTAAATGAATACACCACAGTTGTTCGGCAGGCCGTGTGTGGTAGAGTAAAGTGTGGGTGTGCCCCCCTCTTCGAACACATCTGGTTACCATAGAAGAGGAGATGAAATATCCTCTATATATTTTGCTCCCTTCCGCTAGCAGTGATGGGAGCGAGCTATTATCGGGCCGCATCTGTACCATTACCTTTTTAGTACCCCTACAAGGAGCCGGACACATGCAAGGTGGTGCTGCAGCTGATCTATGTGGTGGTGAACACGCTGGACGCCCAGTACCACAGCTGCAAGCCGCACCCCACTGCAGGCCCCCTCTACAGTGACAACAGCAACACGAGCAAGTACAGCGACAAGGAGAAGATGGGTGAGTGGGGCTTCTTGTTTCACACAAGGCGGCAGGGTGGTGCAGTGGTAACACTTGTGCTTCGCAGCTAAATATGGTCTGGGTTCCAATTTTTGACTT
Organism: Lampetra fluviatilis; assembly: GCF_964198595.1. NCBI lineage: Eukaryota > Metazoa > Chordata > Hyperoartia > Petromyzontiformes > Petromyzontidae > Lampetra > Lampetra fluviatilis. The sequence goes on from NC_136292.1 coordinate 8,807,555, forward strand.
GGGTGCCTTTCAGTGTAAGAGCTCCTGTTCCACATGGGTTGCTTCCAGATTCTGCAGCTTCCTCCCATAAACAACCCTTAATGTAACTGGTATTGGCCAAAATACCAATCCTTAAAAAGTATCTGCATCTGACTCAATTTGGATTACCCATTGGACCCTCTCCTGCGAAGACTTGGCAGGACCCTCCTGAAAAGACTTGAGACTCGGTTAGGCTTTCCTGGCTAAACAAGCATAGTCATTAATAATTATCATCACCAGATATCCTGACTGAAAAATGCATAACATTTTAAATTACAAAACATAGAACATTTCCAGCCGCTATGTCAATCCATTGCTGGATGAAGGCCTTCCTCTCTTATGTTGGTCTTGGTGGTTGATTGACAACACAAAACAACAAAAAGTTGATTTGTATAACGTCTAAGTTGGTGATTCAATGGGGGTGCAGGCATGGATACTGACCAGGATAAATGTAAAATGTGCTTGACAACAATTTTTTTATATACAACATGAAACAAATGCCTTACACTGCATTGACTAGAGATGTGAGCATGTGATCTCTATATTTTGGCTTTAGTAACCTGGGGTGGAGCGAGCGGCGGTTTGACGAGGGGGCCGCCATATCACAAATTTTGAGACCCAATCGTCGAAATGCAACCACATCTCAAGATGCCACACTTAAACGGTGTCAATGTTTAGACTATAAAAAGGTGTGGTACGTCGTCGACAGAGGAGAGGGGGAAGGTTTTTAACTCGGGAATTGACAATAAGGATGACTGGCGAAAGGTCACTTGCAGAAGATGAAAGCAAGAGAAGAGAATGAGCGATCTCCCACTGACCGAAGGTTGACCACACTTCACCATGCTGATCAGTCCAGGTTGGTGAAGCTTAGGAGGCCCAGGACCAGGTCAGATATCACCACTAATGTTCGCCATAACCAAGAAATTAACTGAGGCCGCCGGATTCTTAGCGCAATGTGCTAACCACTGCACCTCCGTTACATTCATCATGAGTTATAATTGTGATATGAAGGGGAAATGCTCAAAAGTGGTGGTTTAATCCCCTTATTCATTTTATTGATGTGTTTTTTCTCCCAGAAGAAGACAGCGTGTTTGATGAGTCTGATGGTCACGAAACACCCACACGAGGAAAAGAGTCCCAAACATTCCTGGCAAAACTCAAGAAGATGGGAGGATTGAAGAATACCAAATATCAGCAAGTTGATATGCTACCTCAACGGAGTGAGTTCAGAGCTTTTTTTAAACAAATTTGAGTAAAATACTAGCTTTGCTACCAATCTTGTGAGTTAAAATGTATCATCAACTTAACTGCTGTGTGTTTGTGTGTTTAGATTCAGACATAGAGCTATCACAATACAAAGATAAATGTGCCCTGCACGACATCCTAAAGTCTCAGTCAAGCCCCTCGCCAAAAACCCAGGAGGAGCTGCTTTCAGTGTCCATCTCAGTGCCATCCATCAGTTCATCCAGCAAGAGGCTCTTGCGGCCCAAGCACAGGTCCATGGAGCACAGGAGCACATACTCGGAGCCACTCCACCCAGCCCTGGTGGAGTGCCACAGGAGGTCCTTCTCCGCCAGTCCAGATATTGAAAGACGCTTCTTGCCATCGTCCAAACACCACGACGCCAGCCAGAACTCCTCGCCCGACAGCCAGATATTTGTGTCTCACCAGAGGGGAGGCGATGAGCACGTGGCAGCGGCGGCCAAGGCAAAGCAGATGACGAAAAGCATCACGCCCGACATCAGGCTCAGTTTCCTGGATGTGCCGGAGGTGAAGCTCGAGGACATTGAGGAGTTTGAAGCAGAGAACAGAAAGGATGGCGATCTGATGAGTATCTCGCCTGACAAGGCGGTCACGGCCGCTTTGGAAAAGCTGTCGATGATCACAAGTTCCGACAGTGATTCGCTCACATTTGATCTTCTCCCGCCGTTGCAAATCATAGAGAGCGACGATGAGAACGAGCGGGGAGAAGGGAAGCCTTTGAAGGGTATGGACACCCAAGGTCATGGCCCCAAGGTGACACCTGTGGTGATGGTCAACATCGAGGACTGCACCGGGGAGGTTTCCATCCGGGTGCCCGACAGCACCGCTTGGCTGCAGCCTCCGAGCGCGGCAGACTTTCCCGCGATCCCAAGCGCGACGTCAGAGTGCCTCGAAATCTTCAGCTGCGGCGCGGACAGCCCGGCTTCGACGAGCACGTCGGACAGAGACAACGGTGCCAGCGCGAAGCAGAAAACCAAGAGAGGCCCCCTCGAGAAGCACACGGCGGTGCAGGAGACTCCCCCCGACGAGAGCCCCTCCAACGGCATCGACGGTGAGAGGGAGCGCACGCCGTCCTGCGCTGTCGCAGAAGATGATCGAGAGGCCGAAACGACCGAGGCAACCATAGAAGAAGGTGACCTCAAGGAGGGTGAGGAAGAGGAGGGGGAAGAGGGAGAATTCCGCATTCAAATTGTTCCCCGGCAGAAGAAGGAGCGGAAAATCGCTGTCAGCGCCATTCAGAGGGAATACCTGGACATGCCCTTCAGCATGCCGCAGCAGTCCATAGACATCGACGATGGAGGTACGCTTCGTGGACTGCGTGGGAGCGCTTGTATTTGTTTAGCGTGTCAATACTTTGTGCGTCAGTAGGTTGTTCTCAAGTGTAGTTTAGATGATGGTCCCAGCCCTGTCACCAATGACCACACAACAAATCCATTCCATTAAATTTACTTCAACATCCTTAATTTGACTAAATTTCAGCTCTGAGAATTTAAATATCGGCTTGACTTAATGCAATGAATGTTATTCTCATATGCGAAGTCAAGGGAAGGTATTGCCCTCTACTGTGGGGATCAGACGTTACTTGAAGGGATGTCAGGAAGTTCTTCTGCTTTGAGCTGTTCTCTAACACGAAATATGCTGCTCTGTGAGAGATCCAAATGGTTCATGCATCTGATAAGGTGATGTCGATAGCGCAATCGGTATACAACTGGGGAAAATTTACAAAAGTAAAAATACCCATTGTGGCTTATTTTTGACTTTTTTCAGATGTTCCGGGCCCTGCTGTAGGTGGTCCCCCAACGCTGGATTTGCCTCGGGAAAGTACCTCTGCGCAGTCATTTGGAACGGCTGCATCAGCTGAAAGCAGTCAATGTAATGAATTGCCACGTTTCCCTGTTTTTTTCTGCACATCTTCCTGATCTATAGACGTTTTTACCTTTTTTCAGGTTGTACTGTATGTTTGATGTCCGGAGTAACCCGAGCCCCCCCCCCACCTCCCACTAGATGCTTCGTGGCATCCACACGCGGAAAACAAAATGCTTTCTGCACTGTGTAGATGTGATATTAAAGTGGCAGCGGTGTCAGGGGCATACGAAAATATGACAGTGCAGCACTTGAGGACAAATTTCACAGTGAGAGCAATGGCTGTGCTGTAAGGAGCAAGTTATTTGAGTAAAGGGTTTGCATTTCATGCTTATAAGCATGTACTTTTTTTATTTTGGTTTGCGTGCATATATCGATATTTTTTTTTTATTTTCCCCAAGATTTATCAGGAGGGGGTCTCACTGATTTGAACCCTTTGGGGTTGACATGTATGATTGTGTAAGAGTTGCTTATGTGATTCATCATCAACAATGATCTGTCTCCGCAGTGGATGACTTATCAGGTGTGTTCTCTCCTTTGGCTGCCACTGTCAATAGTCTTGACCACCGGCCATCTTTCCTTGAGCAACGTGCCCTGCCCAGGCCCACGATCGGTACTCATGAGATTAGATGCGTCACTTTCTTAACAAGCAAGATGACGTCTCTAACTTGCGCATGTTCTCTGATCCATGTGGTCTTCTATCTGTCTGTGTAATTCCAAGCCTGTACCTCTCCATTTGTATGCCATGCCAGGCTATATCATGAAAAGCAATATCCGAATGTGCCGAAAAGATAACGTTTGTTTTTTTATCTAATTGCACCATTTATTGGGGCTCTTTCTTGACAGCTCATTACAAGCCAATGAAGCGTGCTTCTCTGGGCGTCCTGACACTGCAACAGCCGCTAAGGCAGCAGCTGGAGCAGCAGGGAAACAGTCCGCAGCCTCTCGGAGCCTGGGAGGCAGGCAAGTACACGATGCATGACCTCACCTGCGTCCGGCATCGCCGCTTGCAGAGTTGGACTGGAACAAGTTGCAGCTCTCTGATCGACGTGTTTTTGGATTGCACCGCGTGTTTGGCATGATGTCCACATTTTGCTCCATGTATTGGGAACTCCTTCAGGAACTAAATTCTTAAGTAGCTTCCAGCACATGGACAAAAAACATTGGACATGGTCATCATCATGCTGAACAACACGCAGGACAACCCCTGAAACACACATTGGAGAGGTACTCTGCACAATTGCGAAACCCTATGTGGTCGTATTAGTTTTGTATGTCTCATATCATTTTATTGCAGCTCAAATTAGCGTGAACATTCGGAGTTCAATTCTGTGTGGTAGCTATGGCATAATCGGATGATCACCAGTAAAAAATCTTCATGTTGTCGATGAAATAAGTACCACTCAGTTGAAACAAACCATTGTCGTAATTTGGATAGACTGCTCATCCCCCATCATCATTCGAAAGTCAAATTTCAACTCGAGACCGCAAATGTGAACGAGTGCTGCCGTATGGCTCATGTGACGAGGAAGATGTAGTGACTTGACCCTCTGCTGTGCTGTCACAGGCACCAAGTACAGCCTGGTGTCAGCTGCCAGCATCCCCAGCATGTTTGTGCCGGTGCCAGAGGAGTTCACGGACGAGCAGCCGACCCTGGCAACGGACAGGTCAGATTGTCCACAAAGAGCAGCTCCCTGAAAATCGTCATGAATTCTCAAGCCGCCTGTCGTCAACCCCGCACCGCAGCCACGATCCCGCAAGTTCACAGTTGAGCTTGCCTTGGCCATTAGAGGTACCGTGCATTCGCTGCCGATTTTTTCACTTTGTGCAGGGCCGAAAAGAGTTGTACCTCTGTGGTTGCAGACCTGTCCATGGTTATGCAATGCAATTTGATTTTCGGGAGCATCTACATAAGGTTGGATCGGAAGAAGCCGCACATAAACAGCAGGTGGACTTATTTTATAAGAGATAAAGTCCGTTAAAGGCAGAGGAAGAGAGGAAACACTTTTCCCTTAATTTTATTTCTTGAGAATGTATCCATGAATTGTCCACACCTAGGTCTTGAAGCCTCGGACATTATTCAATGACTGTGTGGCACTGCGACCACTGTACACGAGTTTGCGTAGATTGGTGAGCAATGTAATTACTTTATAGTGCCGTCAAATAATAAATTTAGATGTCTGAAACAGATAAGAAAGATTTGCATTCCTTCGCAATTAAATAACACTGCATCTATTCGCACTGTACAGAGCACATGCAAATAACAGTGCTATCATGGCATTAGTAGGGGAAGAGGGTGACTCACAGTAAAAGAAAAACGGAGGTGGGAAAAACACGGGAGAACAGAGAAGACTTAGTATCTGTGCCTCGACTTTTCCAGGCACCAGGATGTACAGCAGCAGCTGCCACCATTGTGAAGCAATGCATTTGTTCTCGTGTCCCAGTTAACTGGTGGTGGCCTATGACTGAGTCACCCAGAATGTGTGCCATCTCGTCATATTCCAGAAGCTAAGCAGGATTTTGACGCGCCCACCGCCATGCATAAAACAGGTTGTCATATGCTGCTGGGCTATGCTGTGAGCAGAAATAAGTGCACAGAATTAATTGTTGTACTTTCATTCTCAGCTTCAATAGATATGCTCCCCACCTTCACAAACTCGTATTGAGCAACTTAAAAAAAAATGGTCGAATAGCCCCCAAGATCCATATGGCGCAGGGAGGCCCTCATCCAGCAGTGGACTGACAAACGGGCTGTGCCTATGAAGTCGTGGCGTTTGTACCGGTGAGATGTGCGCACGATAGTTTTTCTTTCCCAGGTGCCACGACTGCGGCGCCATTCTGGAGGAGTACGATGAGGACACGCTGAGTTTGTCCATCGTTACACTGTCCACCTTCATCCACCTCAGCCCTGAGGTCGCCGCACCCCTGCTGCTCGATATGCTGCAGTCTGTCGGCAGGTATTTATTTCTCCGCTTACCTCCGGGATGTGAATATTACAAGGAAAATGGATGTAGGCTTGGAATGCAGAAGCTTATTGTAAAAGTCATGCGGTTTGTAAATGTTAATACATTTGTCATGGGTGCAAGCCACATTGTCTTGTTACTCGAGTATGCTTCAAAGAACAATGTTCTCTAGAGAATATTGTTGTTTTAATGAAATGGAAATAATCTAAATTAAACTCATGTGTGGTTTGTGTTTACAATTTAAAGTGGCGAATTCAAGAACTTAAAACACAATCTATGATGATGGTAGGTTTTTACCCTTTTAACTGGTACAAAACTGACACCTTTATTCAAGGCATCATGTTTGCAATGACCACAACACAAGTAGTCAATAAAGCAAACAAAAAGAAGCAACTCTGATAAGGATAATAATATGCACTATCCTTATCAGAGTTGCTTCTTTTTGTTTGCTTTATTGACTACTTGTGTTGTGGTCATTGCAAACATGATGCCTTGAATATAGGTGTCAGTTTTGTACCAGTTAAAAGGGTAAAAACCTACCATTATATTTTGCCACTGGTAAAAGAGATCTCATAGTGTAAACAATCTATGATGCTTCCATCTCTTATGACACTTAATGTTTACATTGGTTGGAATTCATCTCAAAATCCCTGCTATGCATTACAATTCTTTGAACACTCTCCCACTTCTAATATATTTGCAAATTACAGCACTTAGCCTTGTGTTTGCAAGGGCATGCTAATAGTCTGTACTTGGCACACGTATGTCAGTCTTTAACCATGTTCACCTTTCAAGCTACTATCTGTACTAATATGATTCTCACTTATATATTATTAACCACAAATGCATGTGAATAATCTTAATAATATTTTCTCTACTCTTCCCTTTTGTGAGATGTTCTTATTGGAGAGCACACAAGTCAGAGCCTACCAATGTCTTTCCATTGACTGCAACTTGCTGAGTTCCTTGAAACACTCGCTCAATGGATTTGAAATAACTTAAAATATATGAATTTAAATGTTTTAGTAAACTTAATTTGAGAACAAAATGATCGATTTTGCTCCTACCCTGACGGTGCGCATCTTTATTAAGGAGGTCTCCTCAGTATGTTATGATTTTTTTTACCTAAATCTGAGTTGACTTGCTTCTTTTTACGTTGTTATTCATTTTAGGACTTAACTTTCCCAGCTCCCTAACCAAACGTAGCTGGCACCTATTGCTGAGTGCCTTCTCATTAATGCCAGTGGACTATTTTGAAAAAAATATATATATACTTTACCCACCAAGCTTTGCCCAAATGATACCTTTCTATAAGTTCATCAGAACACTACACTGATTGATATATATAGTCTCCCATAGGAAAATTGTGATTTTGTTTTCTTTCTGCATGCTAATAAATGCCTCCATGATAGTCCTGTAATGGAAATTGTGCTCCAGCCTGGTCCAGGAGCTCGTACACAAAACTGCTTGATGTACAATGGAATAACGGAATGTGCATCATAGCCAGACCACTGTAACCAACACCAACCTCCTGGCTCCCTATTCTGGCAAACATTCTTCCACAAAATATCCGCAGAGAATGCAAGAGCATTTACACACTTTCTTGCCAACAACAACCACCTACCCACCTCAACAATGAGCTCAACAATGTACCTCACCGCCACCTACTCAAGTGCCCATCCCCTTTCTGGGATCACGCTACTACTAGAATTTCACCCAGATCCGGAAGAACGCTAGCAAGCAGAGTGGAACAACGTGGACTTCAAGAATAAACACCTCATTCGAGACACAATCATCATCGCACGTCCTGGCTTTCATCGCACATTGCTCGAACACACCGGTGGTGTAACCATCAATAGCATTAACAGGCCAATGCGCATATCTTCATGAATAGACAATTAAAGACAAGTCACGGTACAATTGGGGCCATTCAACCACAACTATGCACTATATATTAAACCACTGTAGCCTGCACGCCTTCAACAGGGGAATGGAAAAACTACATGAATGACTGAAGCCCTCTCGTGGCTAGCAGATCTCAACATTGGCATTGAGCTCCATTGCTGAATGAAGGCCTCCCAGGGGCTTTAAGTGATACAGGTTGGTTTGATCATACTTCACTACACTGCTGAGTGTGGATTGGTAAATGGGGCCTCAGGTCTTGTTCAGATATTGCAGTATTGCCACTTATGTTAGCCATGGCTGGGAATCGAACTTAGGTCACCATGTTCATCGTAGAGCGTGTGAACCACTGCGCCACTGCTCCCTCCTTAGCTGCGGTTTATTACCGTTAAATTGAAGGATCTCTTTATTGTCTTTTCTTTTTATTATCTATTGATTTAATTGAATGTATCCTCCTTTCCTTGATTTGAATTTTATTTTTGCATGAGCAGGTGAGTATTTATCGGCCCTGTTGCATGTTCCTCTGTCTCTCAGGATTGCAGCTGATGCACTTTATCCCTCTCAGAATGAAAGGTATCTTTACTCTCCTCCCCTTTGCCTTCCACCGGCTTGAGACCTGGCTATGCTGGTGGTGTCGTTGTGCCTACCACTTTCACTTTCACCAATCCATATTGAGTCTACAATGCCATATTGAGTCTACATCCAGTGTGATGCCGCTACTCTTCAGCAGGGGTCCAACAAGAAGGGGCCACCACCCCCTTTCAACAAAACATGGTACATTCCTTAGCCAAGTATTGTACAAAGGCAGGCCTAGTATAACAATGTCTGCTGCTGCAGAGCTTGTAGGAGGAAGCAATGGTCTCTGTAACAGGAATGTACCATCCTTTGTAGGGGGATGGTCCCTTACCTCTTGAACGCTTTGTTGTGGTCGCATTGAACAATGGCAATACATATGTTCACATGAATTATTGTAAGACATCCTTCAAGCCATCTGCAGGTAATCATATTGCGCATTGCTTCTCTTATGGTACGTTATGGAAATGTGTATCTGAAACGATGATTTGGAAGAGCCAAAGAGACGGAACGCCATTTTAATTGCGGACACATTGTTCACCTTGCAAATAATGTATTGTATTTGCTCAAAAGTCTTTGTAATTTACTTCTCAAACATTTATCATTGTTAATCTCCAATTTTACAGCCCTGAGCCGGTGGTGGAAATTGCTATGGCGGGGGTGGGTTTTATCCATAGGACAACTACTGTTGACTTCCCAACAAAGTGGTACTTACTTTACTCATTCTGGGGGGTTGATGGGCTGATTCAACCTGCTTCCAGCATTTGAACTGGCACCTTTCTGAATTGTTAGCCACTTGCAAAACCGCTGAGCCACATGTTCACGACACAGCACTACATTTCTCAAACATTAGCTTTTTTTGCAATGTGAACAACTTATAACTTGCAGGAGTGTATTCAATATGGGACCTTTCTTGCCAGTATCAAAATATAAGAATAGGTTTTACCCTTTCTGGCAATAAAACAGGTGTTAAGATGTAAAAACACCAAACAGAAACATGCAAACAAAAAACATGGTCTGATAACACTGTGTAACAAATTTTCTTTTTGTTCCTGGGTGATAAGTGTTATTGCCTAATTGTTAATGCCTGAAAAGTACAGAAAATGGCTATTATTCCCCACAAACTTTTATTTTGTGACCAGGACAGTGATATTTAGAAATTTACCTATTTTACAGAATGTTCCAGATAGATTCAGTGCTGAGTAAACTTGGAGTAACTTCTAGAACATTCTAGAACTTTCCAGTAATATAAATAGTATATATACAGGGGCCTGAAACCCACCCGTTAATTTTAGTTCTAGCTGCCTAAGTGCATTTTTCTGAGATGGCATCAAGAGGCTGCAAGCATCCAGCAGACGCATTTTGCTATGTCTGGCCAATTTATCAAGACAAGAGCGAAAAAGTACTCTGTGGAAGCATCTGCTAAGATGTGTGAGGCTTGTCGGGGATCAAGACAAACCCTGGGCACCTCATTTCACCCGTGAGCAATGCAAAACACTTTGGTAGGTAAGATGTAGAATTGTTGCTCGGAATTTTGTTATTTAATTTGTTCAAAAAATTGTAATTATAAAAGATTTTCATTTTAAAATGTTTTACAATTTTCAATGTAATTGAAAAAAATGAAAAATGTTGCAAGAATCTCTTACACATTAGTCATGGGTGAAATAAATTTATTTTTGTAGGATGAGAGCCATGAAGTTCGCTATCACAAGAATTTCACGGGAACCCACTGACCACTCAAGCAACTGCTACTTCTGCATGGTGGACCCTTCCAATTGTCAGACTGGCAAAAATGCACCTGCTATCACGTATCCGGACCTTCCTTCATCCATCGCCCTGGTGCCACATTGTCATAAGCTCCCCATACCCACTCCTCTGGAGAGAGAGCAGCCGTCTTTAGAAGAGAGCAGCAAGTCAAGAGAGCTAGAAAGACATTGTAGATCCAGATGACAATTTCAGAGGTGGAGCTGAGGAGAGAAACCCATACTACCCCAACCAAAAAGACCTCAACGACTTGATCAGAGATCTTGATCTCACCAAGTCCAATGCCGAGCTTTTGACGTCGAGGCTCAAGCAGTGGAATTTGTTGGATGAAAGTGTGCAAGTCGCAGATCAGAGAAAGCGTCACCAACCTTTTTGCAGCTTCTTCACCCGCCAAGATGGCCTCTGCTTCTGCCACAATGTGACCAGTTTATTTGAGGCAATCGGAATCGCCTGTAACCAGAATGAGTAGCACCTCTTCATTGACAGCTCATCCAGGAGCCTCAAAGCCTTGCTGCTCCATAATGGTAACAAGTACCTGTCTCTTCTCCTGGTTCACTTGGTGCATCTCAAAGAGGATTACAACAGCATCAAGACTTTGCTGGACGCCTTTAAGAATGATGAGGATGGCAGGGAGGTCATCGAAGACTTCAAAATGGTGGCATTCCTGATGGATCTCCAAGGCGGTTTCACCAAGTTTCCCTCCTATCTTTCCCTTTGGGACAGCAGGGACACCAAGGCGCATTACCACAGGTGGGACTGGCCACTGCGGACTAAGTTATCTGTGGGAAGGAACAACATCAAGTGGGAGCCACTGGACCCCCGGAAGGTGCTGATGCCACCACTGCACATCCAATTGGGCCTTATGAAACAATTTGTCAGAGCTGTAGATAAGGAGTCGGCAGCCTTCAAGTACCTTCAATACTTCTTCCCTAAGCTGTCTGAGGCAAAGGTCAAAGCCGGTGTCTTTGTCGGACCTCAGATAAAGAAGATCCTGGACGGCAATGAATTCCCCATAAAGCTCACTAGTAAGGAGAAAGTGGCTTGGGACAGCTTTGTCACAGTGGTTCTTGGCTTCCTGGGCAATCACAAGGTCGAAAACTATGTGGAGCTGGTTGAGACTGATGAAGAACTATGGCACAATGGGCTGTAGGATGTCCCTCAAAGTCCATATCCTTGATGCTTATCTTGATAAATTCAAGGAGAACATGGGAGCGTACTTGGAGGAGCAAGGCGAGCGCTTCCACCAGCATATACTGGACTTTGAATGCCGCTACCAAGGACAGTATAACGAGAGCATGATGGGAGACTACATTTGCGGCTGATTCGTGAAAGTAATTTACAGTCTAATCATAAATCTCGAAAAACTACTCAGTTCTAAATCTTTTGTAGTAATTTTTGTATTAATTTAGTATAAATACATGTTAATTTTGATTATTGTTGTTTTTTATGACTTTATGTGAACGAAAATACACATTCGTCTGTTTCCTCATTGAAAATAGGTAAATTTCAAAATATCACTGTCCTGGTCACAATATCAAAGTTTGTGGAGAATAATAGCCATTTTCTATACTTTTTAGGAATAAGCAATTACGAAATAACACTTACTACCCAGGAACAAAAATTGTGTTACATAGTGTAATATATGCATTGTCTTTTAAACTGATTGGTCTACACCAGAGGCAGCTTTATTTAGAGCCTCGTCTCACAGTGTTAGACCAGAGAACGCCAAAAAGCAAACGGCGCAAAGACAATGCACTATCAGGGCATTTATAGCTCAGGATTCCTTGAAAAACGATTCTCTTTGGTGTTTTAACATCTTAACACCTGTTTTATTGCCAGAAAGGGTAAAACCTATTCTTATAGGAGTGTATTCGTTGGTACCAATTACTTTTTACCTATAGTAGAATATATATGGCTCTCCGATGCGTCTTGGGTTGTGCCGCATGCTGTTCGGCACGATGATGTCCAACGTTTTGCTCCATGTGCCGGGAGATTCTGCGGCTCGCCTAGGTCATGCAGTGAAACTTTGGACATCGTGAAAAACAACACAGTGCGGTACAACCTGAAACACATCACCGAGCTATACAGCACAACCTTGAAGACCTATGCAGTTGAATTTGTATTATTTTATTATTTGGAGCAGATTTATATCAAGTGGCTGAGCAGATTACATGCACATTTACATGTCATGGGCATATTTTTTTCAGTTCACCAAACCACCTCATTGACGAAGAATTACAAATCTTTCGTATGACATAGCTATCAGTTTTCATATTAATCCTTAACTGACTATTGCATGACTCTTGCCCTTTATTACATGTTGACTTTTAGACTGGCATCCAGTGCGACGTATCCATGGCAAACAGAGAGGTAAGTTTATACTGGTAGGAACCTCCTGGTTACACCAGCCCACAGGGGATTATTGTGTCCGTCCGTCGTGCAGGGAGGGGCTGGGTGGGGAGGGAGGGGCTGGGTGGGGAGGGTGGGGGATGGGAGGGGTGGGGAGGGGCTGGTCACCCCGTGGTGCCCTTATAAAACTCAATGTTTAACCTACTCACGCCGGCTTGTGCCCGCCTTCACAGTCGGGCATATTTGCGGAATACACCACGCCGCTGTTGACCCTGGCCATTGACCGAGCAACCCAACGTTCCTACCCTCCGCAGGAATGTGTTCCCACGTATCCGTTTTTACTTCTTGTGTCTCACCTTTGGCAATCCTAGACGAGCACCAAAACCTGGATATTTAACTTCTAACAATGATTTCGCCTCAACTTTCAATCCACTATAGGATGACGACCATGCCTCCATTGCGTCAATTCCCCTGTACCGTGGACATTTGCTGCAGTGTGTTGTAACGTATGATGAAAGATGTCGATTGTTATTTTCTAATTATTTACTTTTACGTGAAATAGCTCCATATGCACAGTGGCTGCTTGAACATCTTGCATGTCATGATGACAGGCTCCGATCATCATGGTAGTTTGTGCCTTGCAGTTCGGAAATGTCTTTGTTGCTCAAAGTTAGCCGTGGACCCTACCTTTTTACAACCATAATGAAGACTTGGACTGGGTGAATTGCTCTTGTGCTGGGTGAATTGCTGTTATGCTTTATTTCCAGTGTGATGAGGTTAAGCTGGGCTGGGTGAGTCAGCTGGAATGACTCTTGGGTTCGTTTTAAACTCATTACTGAGCTCAGGCCCAAAGGCTCAACGTTTCAGGCAGGGCAGCCAGCAACAAAGAGCACTATCAAAATAAAAATAGAGTTAACACTTTTATTGATTTGAGCAAGCTTATAACAGCTTACGGAAGGACATGAAGGGAAGGAATTCAAAAGTAGTGCAATTCAAGGGAAGAAGCGTAAAGATAACTGTTGTGACCTGCAGTATTGTGATTAAACATCGTATAGATGAGGTGAAACGGTCACATGGTGGCTTGTAATTACTTTCCTGTTCTGTGTCCCCAGTGTGGTGATTCCGGGTAATGCACCTGGCGTCGCCAAGCAGTTTCTGCGCTGCGTTTTCCACCAGCTCGCTCCGAATGGCATCCTGCCACAGCTCTTCCAAAGCAACATCAAAGGTCCCTCTTCAAACTGTATGCAGTGCTGTGTGTGTGTGTGATGGCTGTTCACTTCCCATGTTAACTGGATTTTACAGGGAAGTGCTGCATACACAAGGCTGCTGTAAATGCGGTGCAACTCGTCGTGATTCGTTGGCTTTTACAGCCACAACATCCACTATAAAACACGTAATGATAATTTTGTGTTGTGCAAAATATAGATAAAATAAATAAGCAGATATTTTTTTCTTCATATATATCTACACATAAAAGTATAAAGTTTATGTTACACTTCCCATCAACCCCAAGGCCTTCTGGGAGTGTACATGAAGTGTGCACTCCTGCTATGTAAATAATGGTTTATGTTTAATGCAACCTTTTCTAAATAAGCACACGGATACATATTCACGTTGAAAAAAAAGATACAGGTACTGTCCTGCAATTGCTTGCTCATGCCACGACTGGTGGAAGTGGCTCTACGAGATCAACATTGTAGAGTTTATTTGGTCCATTTTTCTACTTTGTTCCATTTCTCTAAATGACAAGAAAAAACAAGATGAATATTAAAAACGTTCACTGATTCTGCATGATGCTCAATGCTACGAGCTCTTTGTACACACAGTGCATGTGTTTGAAACTCTTCCACACTGATGAGACGTGTTGACAGAGGTGTGTATTCCTACACTTTACACTCACAACACGCGACCTACTACGGGGTGGACAGAGGCGGGGACATGTTATAAATTTGCACTGTCGTTTCAACTGCTGTGCCGGAAGGTGGATTCATATCGGTCTGAATTGCAAATCCAGTGTACCATCACACCACAGCAGCTCCCCATAATTCTGCATGATCATCTATAATGTTTTATATGTTTAATACTTCAATTCGTTTGTTTACTTGTTTTTTTCAGATACAAACTTCCTAAGAACGCTGTCGTCAGCCCTGTCTGACTTTTCAGAACTCAGCTCGCTTGCTGCCCTGAACATTCTCCTCGAGGTAAGCGGACTTAACCAGTTGCCGTGTGACGTGAACTCGCAAAACTCTCCCGTCAGTGTGCCTTGTTTCTGAAGAGGACCATGCCTGACACTGTGACGCCCACTGAGTTTCTTCCTCCAGGGCCTCAATGGCAAGAAAAACCTGCCGATGGGGGGAGCAATGCTCAGATGCCTCGACAACTTGGCCACGTTCATGGAGGCATTGCCCATGGAGTCACCCAGCAACCTGTGGGCTGGCATCTGTAACCACTTCCAAACCTTTTTGCCCAAGTTATCCTCAGTCCTGCCTGTCAAGGTAGACTAAGGACCCACACTGAGGGAGAGCAGTGGCTGCAGAAAATTCAGTGTCGATAATTACATTTTTGTTTATCAAGAGTCACATTTAAAATACATACATATATGAATTGTGTTTTTGTACTTGTTAACCCTTTCATAGCCTTGCATTTTTTTTATTCTATATGCTTGGTCAGTTATATTTTTTTTGTAAAAAATATAGAGAATGAATGAATTGGGAATAACCCTGGGTTATTCGATGTACAGTAAAACCTTGGATTGCGAGCATAATTCGTTCCGGAAACGTGTTTGTAATCCAAAGCACTCGTATATCAAAGCACTCGTATATCAGTTGTGATCACGTGACGCTCGGCAGACAAAGCGTATACACGTGCTGCTCGTATTGCAAGACCTCGCTCGTTTATCAAATTAATATTTATTTTAAAAATTTGCTCGTCTTGCAAAACACTCGCAGACCAAGTTACTTGCAATCCAAGGTTTTACTGTACTACATTTTTTTTTCACAATAGGGCAGCTGACACATCACATGTAATAATATCCCACCCGGCTATAGTTGGGTGTCATCACCAGGTCCTGAGAATAGGCTAGAGCCAATGTGAAAGCATGAAGTCTGCACACATTGAACCGTTTTGGTGCTGATGCAAAGTAACGCGATGTATGTGGTATGTGCCAGTGCTGCCTGGACTCTTGCCTGCGGATCATGATCAGTCTCCTCAAGATCCCTGCAACTGTCGCCACACGGGTACGTAGTCCACTACCTCCAGGGAATTGTTTTGCAGTAAAAAATCTAGTTAAAGTACAATCTCGACATGAAATAACAATGCACAGTAGTAAGTTAACTGTCTTGTTTAAATGTTCTACACAGCAGGAGGTGTTGTCATTTTTTAACTTTCCGTTTTATCTTGTTGAATCTTAGAGTCTGCTTGAACAGTTTTCTAAGCTGCTCGGCTTTGTGATCCAAAACTCCAACTTTAATCTGGCTTATGTCATGGAACTCTGCGCCCTTTGCTACAAGGGATTTACAAAGGTAATGGCACGAGAAAGTTATACATTCATTGATTAATGTATTTGTCAGCACATTGGAATTTCTGAATTAAGTAATTATTTTATAAAGCCAAGCAGTCTCGGAAAAGTGCCGTACATTTTCTCAGGCAGGATCTTACTTTCTCTCCCCCAGGAGAGAGACAAGCTCTATCTGACTCGGAGTGTCGTTCTTGAGCTGTTACAAGCACTGAAGTTCAAGTCCACCTTGCAGGACACAAACATTCTCTACCTTGTTCAGGTGTGGGTTCTTAGCTCTGATGACAATTGATCAATGCGCTATCAATTGGTGTTATAACCTAGATAATAGGATTAAACTTGTATGTCCAGGAAAGCCTTACTGAATCTCAAGACACCTTTTCAGTTTTATCTTGTCGAATCTGGAAGATAACATCCCTAGATAGCATTACCCTCAATTGCAAAGTTTTCACAGATGGGGGCGATGTTGCTATGTAGAATCCCAAATGAGAAATTTGCAGGTATTTTGTCAGCATTGGAAGGTTTGGCCAATATCAGTTACATTGCTATGGGATGGAACCAGAGAATTCAGAGGAGGAGAAGATACACATTCCACACACTCGTACACTCTCACTCACTCTCAAACACTCTGCAAAATGGGGAGAACATACAAACTCTACATAGAATGGCACCCAGGTCCTTTTTGCTGAGGCACAAGTGTTAACACTGTGCTACCCTGCCACCCACACACACACGTCATTTTGACCTGCTTGGTGTGTCTTGTATTTTGTTTCCCAGTTTATTTGCTCTGATGTAGGCACGAGGTTGGCAAGCTCCTTGATCCTCCAGAAAAATATCATCAACAACTTACCAACAGTGAGTCCTCGCGCGGTTCTGCCATAGTGAGTGAGCACATCCGTGTCGCTGAATTTCTCTGACAAGATACCGACTCTCTTGTTCTGTTATAGTGCCAGACGGCTGCCATGGAGTGCGTCAGGCAGTACTTGATGGACATTCTGGACTTTATCGCCGATCTGCATACACTCACCAAGCTCAGAGTATGTCTTTTACAGGAAGCACTCATTATTAATATAAATTTGCATTTATTGTGTTTTACTAATGTTAACACAACTTTATATACATGTGTAGTGGTGTTAACTACTCGCTGTTCGCAAACTGTGAGAGCAGATCGTAAACAAGGGTTTCCCGCTCAATCAAACGGTCAGGGTCAAATGGGGTGAGGTAGGATCCAAACCCAGATTGGGAAGGACAAATCAGAGGGTCCCACAAGGTGGCCGGGGATTGGACAACCCGGCCACGAATAGGTATAAAAGCCAGAGCACTGAGAGCTCTGGAGGAGTTCTGCTACACGAAGACCCAAGTCGGCCGAAGACGTCTAGGACCCTGGACCAAGCCCTCCAGCCCTTATCAGGGCTAGGGCTCAGTGTAACCAGTGGTCGGGGAGAGATCCCCTAGGTCCAGCCAGAGGACGCTGGGATAGCAGGGAGATTAGATAGCCTGCAAGGTCCGGAGGCTTGTACCTTCTGAGGGTAACGGGTGAGGGGACCATATACCCCTTAGTGTGATAGGGACTGTGTATTAAGATAATAAACAGTGTGTGCCATAAAGAAGTGTAGGATCTCGTCCTTACAACACTACACATGTATGACTTTTTAATTGAACAGTCAGGTATGGTTACATGTGCACTTTAGATGCAAGGGTTTTTGTAAAACTCGGCCGTGACATGCCCAGGAGTTGACACTGTAGCTATCGTGTATCTGTACAGGAATCAAACTTATGGCGCCGGGTTTATAGCACAGTGCACTACCCCGCCCCCACCCTGCACACCATTCTACAACCATTTTTATTCTCGACGCTCGCCAATAATATTATTGGGCTACTCACATTTTTCTACCACTCTGCGGGAAAGTCAACAGTGGTTATCCTATGGACAGACTTCGTTCTGCGATAGGGATGTGGAATTTCACCACCGGATTGTAACAGGAGTTGCACACTACCGCAATGCTCATTTAGGCAGGAAATCATTTTAATTTTAGACTGCTAACTTATGTTTGTGAATCTGACTGCGTTTCCACCACAGACGCACATGAAGGCATGCGCCCAGAGCTTGCATGAGGACACATTTGGCGGCCAGCTCAAGGTGGGGCTGTCGCAGGTGGTGGCGATGGAGATAACTCGGGGAAATCACCGTGATAACAAGGCGGTTATGCGCTGCCTGCCCTGGCTCTTCCACCCACCCTCCACCATGCAGCAAGGGTCAGCTTTGCATGCGAGCACAAACTGGACTTGATAGGGTCAAGCAAACACAAAGACAACAATTCCCCTTTATAGTCTTGATAGACTCATGGGGAAAGTACTGCTAACATGCACCTATGAAGGCTGGCACGGTGCACGAGGGGGTAGGTGGCCAGCACTATGCCCAGCCGCCTTTATATCCATAGTCACAATGTTTACACATCGCACTAGGTTCTCATTTGAGGCTGAGTCTCTAAGGAGACCCAGGACTGTCACTGGTGTTGACCGTGAGCAGGAATCGAACTCGGGTCGCCTGGTTCGCAGCGTTTTACGTTAACTGTTCCGCAGATGTAAAGCAGTCACACATAGACATGCACGTGTGCATGTGCACTTATCAGCTTTGCTAAAAAAATCAATATCACAAACTCCATCTGCTATTATATTCTTTCATCGGTCAATTATTTTCAATTAAAATGGTTAACATTACATTTTGTCATATAGATGCTTTTCTGTGACCAGCACCCTGTGAGGAGTCAGTCTACCCTTGTGACTCGAAGCATTTTTGAAAATCAGAATTTTCCTACAGCTTGAAATATTCTGGCTTCGTGCTAGGCTCACGGTACAGAAAAAGGATGGGGCCTTTGGGCAGTGGGTGCAACAAAGGGCAGGAAGGGTAGGGCTACCTGAATAGTATGGAGAAGTTGGTAGGGGAATAGGGTGGCCTATCAGTAGTCGACAGGGTCAATGTAAGAGAGAGCAAGGAGGCCACTCACTAGAGGAGGCTAGCGGGTGAGTTCCCATTGCTATGTAATTGTTGGCGGGGCTGCCAGGGATTTACAGCAGCGCTGGCCTTTCTATTCTTGTTTTTGTTGTTCACTGCAGACCCAAGGAGTTCATAGAGTGCGTGTCACACATTCGCCTGCTGTCGTGGCTGCTGCTTGGCTCGCTGAACCACCTGAGCGTGAGCTCCCCGATGGCTCCGGCCTGTACCCCCATCCCGCTCGACGCTGGGCCCCACGTGGCCGATCACCTGCTCGTCATCATCATGGGCTTCTCAGAGCACTCCAAGGTGAGGCTTATCCTGACAAAGTCGATGGCTTTCCCTCCCCTTCCTCCGTCCGCCTTCTTGCTGCCTTGCTGCAGGCTCCAGAAAGACAGCGTGTGACCAATGTGCCCGTGTTCCCAGGCCTCGGTGGTCCACATGTCGTCGCTGTTCCACGCGTTCGTGTTCGCTCAACTGTGGACAGTGTACTGCGAGCAGCTCGGTGGACCCGGCGGTGGGACGCCGACGCTCAACGAGGCCGGCTCGGCTGCGGCGCTCACTGCCATGGAGTTCTGGAGCCGCGTCACTCCCGGCATCCTGCAGCTCATGGCGCACAACCGCACCGTACGGGTGCATGGTGCCGCCGCATTTTAACCCGCCTTCTTGGCGCTTTCCAATGATGGCGGAAAAGTGTTTGTACGTTATCTCTGCGATGAGCCTTTTTGCTTGATCATTGGAGACCAAGCTAGAACCAAAAAACACGATGCTAGAAAACATGGTTTAATCACAGGCAGTTGCCTTGATTCTAACCCAGGATCTCAGCGCTGCAAGCTCAGCACTGAGCCACCCAGCCACTTTTCACTCGTGATCACTGCTGGATGTGCCAAATAGCAAATGGGATTACGGCCAAGAATGTGAGGAATAGAATAGACAGTGGAGAGGACAATTTGGAATTGAATGGAGAAAATGTAGCTGTGATGTAATGTGACCCAAAGGAAGTGTCACATTGCAGATAATGACCAGTTTGGAGACTGTTAAATATTGATGGGTTTCACGTACCAGTAGTAAGAGCCATGGAAGCTGCACAGGACCATAAATACGGTGTGTAACGGCATTTGTCTTCTATAGGATTTATAGCGTTCTCACGTTGTGTGCTCGATGGTGATGACTGTGTCTGTTCCAGCTGGTGGAGATGGTGAGCCTGCACGTCATCAGCCTCATGGAGGCCTTGCAGGGCTGCAACTCCAGCATTTTAGTCAAGGTACTCACGCCTTAACTAGACTCAAACTGGGCCAGGATCTAGAGTGCTATGCATTCTTATTTATCATGTATTTGTATGTATTACTAATTGTTTATTAATTAATTATATTCCAATTGTGCTCATTGGTGTTATGTCACAATATGAGGACATTCCCTATCTGAACAATCACAGAGAGCAGTACGACTGGATGTGTTAGAGAGTGGCCTCTTTTGACCGATCATTGAAGATTAGATATAAGTTGGGCTGAGATGATTACTCAACTCCAGGCCTGGATTTCCAGGCCAATGCCTCATTGCTCACTGGGCCAGTCAAACTCTGCCAGTAACAGGCAGTTGTTGTTCAGCACACTTGCTCACAAATGGATTACGTGACATGTCATTCATTTATTTTCGGCACCATTTAATATAAGACAAATGAACGCGAAACCTTTATTACTTCACCTTTTCTCTCCCGTCATTTCCACATGCAGCTTCTGCCCATGTGGTTACCAATGATCAACTCCAACTCTAAGGTAAGGAATTGTGTGTGCTCTAATGTGTCATTAAATATATATATATATTCTCATGCTGGGCTCTCCGATTATTGAAATAATTTAAAACTATACAGATTATCGATTTCATTACTCTACTAACTAGATAACACAAAAATTATTGTGAAAAAGTAACCTTTGTGCCAGGTGTGCCTCTGGCTGAGACATTGTGGGTTACGGTTAGGTTAATCGGGTGTTTCCAGCCTTCATCAAGCAGGATGTCTTTGTGGCCACCATTTTAAAGGGGCCCGTGTAATCGACCATAAAAAAGTAGTCTAATATGATTGATTTTCACCCTCAAAAAAGTTTATAAAGCAAATTGATGCTTTTTGACACAAAAAACGAACTATCGTTCCATTAATAATAATGCAATTTGTAACGCACACAATATGTCACAGACATACATCACCGTAATTCTGAGGCACCGAGCCAAGCTTTGTGCCAATCGAAACCCAGGCGAGAGAGGTGGGGCCTTGAAGTGTCTCTTGAAAGTTGGAGGAGAGTGAGCGCTGCTGATGCTGCAAATGTGAAGTCTGATGGCGTTGGCAGATGGCAGGGGCTGCTACTGAGAAACAGCTCCGATGTAAACGAATGCAATGTGGTTTTACAAACAACATTTTGTAATGAGAAAAAAAAAAAAATATCAACCGTATTTTTGCATTAGGTATGGTCAAGATGTGTTGAAGTTTTATACACATCTGATGTTGGGCTGCGCTCATCATAGAATGCATGACATCAGCTCGTTTGTCAGTATGATGGAGATGCGGTCACATTTAGATATTCTCTATAAATCCAAATCACTTGGTAAATTGTATCGTAAATGAACGTTAACGGTAGGGTGACGCAGTGGTAACACTTGTGTTTCACAGGAAGAAGGGGCCTGGGTTTGATTCCAGACTCGGGCACCTTTCTGCGTGGAATGTTTTGTTCTCCCTCTGCTTTACTGGGGTTTTCTCCATGTTCTCCAGTAACTGATATTTGCCAAACATCCTAATGCTGAAAAATTACCTGCAAATGACTAAATTAGGATTAGACACGGCAATATCACCACAAACAGATAGGCAGGACCCTACTGAAGGCTATTCTGGGTAAACAAGAGTATCAATAATAATAGCCGCGACTCGTCCTGTTTGCGCTGCAGCACCTGTCGGGAGGCCTCCGGCTGAGGCTGCAAGCCGTCCAGAGCCGTGTGCGCTCTCCGGGCGTGGGGCTGACCGGCCCGTCACCCTGCCAGCCAGCCTCCGCGCCCTTCTCCAACGCATTTGGTTGCATGTCGGCCGAACGCGGGCCTCCCCACCTTCAGCAGTGGCTCCGATGCACGCAGTTCAAGATGGCGCAGGTGGAAATGCAGTCGTCTGAGGCGGCGTCGCAGTTCTACCCACTGTGATGTGCCAGTTCGGCAAGGGCAGCAGTAGCAGCCCGCTGCAATTGAACGCTTTCCTGCACCCTGCCACCAACATTCTGCCAGTTGAGCATGCTATGTAGAGTGATTGTAAGAATTTTTTTTATTGGTCTGCCATTTCTGAATTCGATGAAGTTTTTTTTTCCGTCAAATTTCATCCCGATCATGCTTTCGGTGATGAGATTCATCGTCATGATGTGAAGAATCCATTTGCATCTCAGCAAAAGCGTAAAATGTTATTCGAGAGAATGACCCACGGAAGCAGATATTACGGAACTGCTTCTAAGATCTGCTTCTAAAGTTTACCCCCAAAGTACTCAATTGGCATTAGACAGAACAGCAACGCCTCGTATTGCAAAATGTCTGCGGATTGTGAAAGATAACGCCTTCGTGATAGCCTTGCGCCATAATAATGGCACATATATAAAATGTACAAATTATTTGACGATTTGATTATTAAAAACACTATCAGGTGTTCGCAATGTTGATACCTTCCTAATTACTGTCTCTGCACGCTTATTGTACCACTGCGGACTGAACTGCTGTGTTAATAATAAGCGCTTGCGCAGATAACTATTGTGTGTGCCAGGGAGCTGCTTGTGGTGCAAGACTTACGTACGACTGGATCTTTGTGGAGAGGTCTGCAGATGTTTTTGGCTCCTAGGGGTTGACAATGTTTTCAGTGGGGTAGCTATCGAGTGTGCAGGTGGTGCAAGTTCACTGGGGCCCATGGGCTGGATGGGGCTCTGGTACAGGGCCACGTTAAGGAAGGCAGGCAGCCCCCCCCCCGTTTCATTCCTTGCACCAGGGGTCAAGCCAAGCACTCCACACTACTGACTGTAAGTACCGTACAGAATGCTTTTCTCAAGGATGCAATTAGTGTCTGTATTCAACTATGCCTCTACAATGTAGAAAAGGTACGTGGAAAGTAAATATGTTGTTAATCTCTTCATGTGTCTGAATGGATTTTAAACCTCCTGGTAGCCGATCGTGCTATTGGCAATGTCTGGAGCATGTCATTGTGAGTACTCTTATGTGATTTGATGGTTATCAATGTGTTCTTATTGGTGGAAGCTTTTATTTTAGAATTAAGAACGTCACACGTGCCGTAAGGTTTATACATCGCTTAAGCCGATGTCACCATTCAGATGCTTTGTTTCTTCTAAAGAAATACCAAATATGTCTTGATTTTTAAATGGTAATTGTCGCTAATCTACATTCCTCTATTTGACATTAAAGTAAGCTGAACGTGTGCATTTAACTTTTCTGCGTGTATCATTTGTCATAGTTTTAGGCAATGTACAAGCTGTCTGTGAAGGTAGAATCCATTCTTAAAGAATCATAAATGGCAGTTGAAAGAGTTGGGATGGAGTCTTTCTTTTTCATTTACAGATTTGAATTGTTGCCTTTTTAGGTAAGTGTTAATGGGGTCGCCAAAGTGTTAAGTTATCTGACTGTGCTGTATTGATGAGTCATAACGAGGATGAAACCAGCTAGGGTTGTTTCTTTGTGTCACTGCCTATGGCGGAGGTGACCACAATTTTTCAACTCTTTGAGTTCATAGTTCAAACGACAAAGTGGCCACACATTCAGTTTTGTTCAGTAAGTGGTCTGGATAAGGCTGAGAGATCCTCTACATGCACTGCACACCTTTATTGTAAAATCTGTCGGTTGGCATTGAGTGGCTAAAATGTTGAAAATGTATTCATAGTTGACTTACAGTCTTTAAACGGAAAGGCTTGAGTTAGCTTCAACTACACAGAACTCTGAAGCCCTTGAAACCATCGCACCTGAGATGCTAGCGAACACCTGGGATTGATTACAATCTCTCACGTCTCGATACAACGTGCAGCGCCAACGCCACGGCGGGTACGTGGTGCTTTCATAGAAATGAGGCTTGCACACAAAAAAATATCTGTCCTACCAAGCGTGCGTGTAGTTGTATTTGTCCACCGTGCTCAAGCTGCTGTCTCGTTTTATATTTCTATGGAGATTCTGTACTTTTGAGGCCACTTGCCTTGCTGGGATTGTATTGCTTGTGCTCTGAAAATTCTACAACGGCAACTTGTAGTGTGTGTCCATTGGCATGATATGCATAAGTCATGGAATTAATTCCTTGTGGCTTTTAGAGTGTTATCCTGTAGGCATGCCGTAAAGGTAGCCCAGAAATTGATTGCTCATGTCACTGCTGGTGGAAGGGCCTCCATCATCAGAGGGAGCTCTGGAGAAGTTGTCTTAATGGATTGATTTTTTGGCCTACTATTCCAATATAAATGGTGTTTATCTCCAACAGCTAAGAAAACTGGACAAGCATTGTAGCATTTAATGCTGTTTTCAAGTCCACATTTTTACAGATTTGTTTTTTGTCTGCACTCATCCACAACATTTGCTGGTCATTGCAAATGCGACAGTATTCATGGTGCTGTAAGTCATATCAATAAATCCTAAAAATCATTGCTTTGTTGCTTGTGCTGTTTGCTAAATTTGACAACACATCGAGTGCATTATTTATTGCACAGGTGCCCACCTTGTTCACTTGTACACCTCGTCTACCACCTGGATTAGAGGACAGACACAACGTAAAGATATAAACATACCGATTGAATGTGCTGTCATTTTCATAATGTCCCTCTGTTGCTGATTGACGAATGCCTCCAGAGGCATTGGCACTTGGCGTGAAAACATCAAGTTCATAACTGTACCTGAAAATGTTTGACGGAATGTTATTTATGGGTGGAAGAGAAAGCTATGTTCTCTTTGGTTGTCAAGAGAAACTCATTTTTCATTGCAAAGATTCCCGCTCAGGGCAATGTGCCTGACGGAAGATAACTCACACATCCGTCATGTCAGCAGCTGCAGGATGCCACAGCGGTGAATGTGAGTAGATGAAGATAATACATTGCAGTTGTTCAAGCCTGGTGAGTCATTATAACAATAATGCATTACAGCCGCTTGTCAGTGCACTACTAGATGACAGTCTCACCAAGTGTCGGCCATTGTTTTACCATACTTCACCATGCTGCTCAGAGAGTTCGTGAAGGAAGAAGACCTAGGACCGGTTTAGATATGTCAACACACTAATGTTAGCCATGGCTGGGAATAGAAATTGTGTTTGTTCGTAGCGCAATGTGCTACACGCTGTGCCACCAAACTCCTCTGTGAATGCATAATGCTTGCTTAATTTTACAATTCTGAGTTGGGTGTTTTATCTTGAGTTGAACAAGGTTAAAGGGTATCTTCAGATTATTCAGTGTCTCCCGTGTTTTGCTTCCTTTGGAGGCTGAGCCTTGGTCCACTGAGTGGCGCTGCTGGAAGGGGTTCTCTGAGCCTACAGTGAATGTCCTGCCCTGCTTCTCATCACATTACCAATCATTTGCCAAATCACGCTCAGAAGTCTCCTGTCACAACACTTACGGTAAAACCATGCTCTTATATGTAAGATTGAACAATAATTGTTCAATTTTAAAAATTATGCAACTAAGATTTTAGTTCCTTAATGTCAATTAGCAAATTTATGAGCTACGTGTAGATAGATAGTGAGATGTTGATTTGAAGCTTTCGTGACTGCAGGAATCCGTACTCTTTGGTTCTTTCGGTAAAGTCACGTTGGTATAAAAAATAAATTGCTGTCATGCTTTCCCACTTGATGACGGCCGCTTTTGTTGCGCTAGAAATCTGATTTATTTTATTTTATACCTACCTGACTTTACCGAAAGAACCAAAGAATATAGTGCATATGTTTTTTCGCGAAAATGCTGCAAAACATAAATCGATTACATAAAAAGGTCGTGTTGGAGTTGAGCTTGCCTTGCATAATTTCCTCTTTTTCCCCTCTCACTCCTGACCTTGCTTCTCACATTTCCAGCTGCCTGATCACCATCCAATCTTGGATGTCCCAGCACTTTCTCAGTATAAATAACTTCCACAACCGAAATTATATTCTTCCCTGCTTCTCGTTTACCTTCTCCCTGCCCTACGATCTCCTTCCTCCCTTTCTCTCTTACCCCTGGCTCTTCTGCCCGTAATCTTGGCGTCATCCTCGACTCGACTCTCTCTATCCGACCACATATCTCCCACTACCCGTTCCTCCCGCTTGCACATCTATAACATTATACCCCCTCTCAACTACGACCGCACAACTTCTAATTCACTCCCCCCTCATCTTCACTCGAATCGATAACTGTAACTCCATCACGCTCGGGCCTTCCCGCCTATGCATTTAAAGCGCTACAACAAATACAAAATGTCGTTGCCCGGATCATCTTCAATCTCCCCTACCACTCCCACACATCACCTCTCGTCGTCCATCTACACTGGCCACCCGTCTATTGTTGCCTTTTCACATTCCTCGCCCTAGTTTTCTAATCTCTTCATGGTCTCGCCCCAAGTTATCTCGCTTCTCTAATTTCATTCTACGCTCCTCGCCCTCTGCATTCACCAATCCCTGCTGGCTGTGTTCTCCCTCCGCATGATGCCCCTAACACGTCAAACAATCAGCCTCACTGTTTTATTCTTCCCTCAAAACTCACTTATTTTTCTTTGCATACCCCAACTCCCCCACCTCCCTTCCCCATCATTAGCACCAACATCCCTCTTCATACCAACTTCATTATTCATTCATCATACTCGCTCATCATCAACCGCTCATTGTCACTCTCATAGTTTATTTCACGTTTCAAAATATTCATGTACTGCGATCGTTCTCATCAAATCGTCTCATCACATTGTTCTGCTTTACAAATTGCTCATTTTCTATTCAGTGCATTGTTGAAGGCACTATATAAATTAAAATAATATGAGATACGAAATAAAAATCCTTCCTCTTCCCTGCGATGTTATATTTTACACGACTTCTGTCGAATTGCATTTTTTCTGCTTTACAAATCCAAGTAGCAGTCATCGTTGTCAGGCGCTATATAAATTAAAACAATATCACAAATAAAATCCTTACTCGTCCCCACGATGTTATATTTTGCACAACTTCTGTCGTGTTGCATTTTCATTCTATATAAATCTCAAGTTGTATTCATACTGGTAGGAACCACTTGGTTCCACCAGCCCACAGGGGATTATTGTGTCCGTCCATCCGTCGTGCATCCAAAAATGGGAGGGGTGGGGCTGGGTGGAGAGGGTGGGGAGGGTAGGGCTGGGTGGGGAGGGGTTGGTCACTCCGTGGTGCCCTTATAAAACTCAACGTTTAACCTACTCACGCCAGCTTGTGCCCGCCCTCACAGTCGGCCATATTTGCGGAATACACCACGCTGCCGTTGACCCTGGCCATTGACCGAGCAACCCAACGTTCCTACCAGCTCCCTCCGCAGGAATGTGTTCATTATCAGCCATGATCAATCTGCTGCTCGATGAAGGCCGCCCCAAGCCATTGCCACCCTCAAGAGTCTAGTCATTCAAAAATCCACCAGTTGTCACCCACCGTCCATCCCATCCCCTCTTGTAGCAACGTGACCTGCCAATGACCACGTACAGCGCATTCATCGGGGAAACGCAAAGTTAAAGAAAATTGGCAGCACAATGACAACTTCGCGACGCAAGGGTCAAAGTGCAGATGAGGCAGCCCCAAGAGCTTTGGTTCAAGGCCCCTTTTCGGCAGCATCACAGTCGAGACTGCCCAGGTGTGCAAGGACTGCCCTAATGGCACGTGGCGTGGAGGAGACCGCTTTCTTAGTCGGTAACATCGCACTGCTGGGAAGAGCCCTCCTCCAGTGTCATCCACACTTTATGAACTCTTGACCGGTACATTCAGCATGCTTCTTAAAATCTTCCTACCTCACTTTCTGTCTGTGTCTTCCTCCATTCACTCAATAAGACGCCATTGTTAAATCTTGCCCATCTTTCAATCAGGTTTCCTCGATCGATGTCCTGCCCAACTCCAATTCAATTTAACTTCTGTTTTCCAAGTTCTCATTCTCAAATATTCATTCCTAAGATTATCACCACTAGTTATTTCAAAAATTCTCCATTGCATCGCTATATTTCATACTTGTAACTTTCTGACTTGATCCTTATATAGGCTTGTGCCCTGTAGGTGATTACTGGTAAAACGCAAGAATCCGTGATGAGAGCCACACACAACACCTGGGGCATATGGTGGAGCCCTAAGTGAATCGTGAGGGACACAGTGCCGGATTAAGCTAGTGCGGGGCCTGTAGTATATGTTATACAGGGGGCCGAAATATAAAAAAAAACATTAAAACACACATTTTTTACTTGCATAGTAAAGTAATTGTAATTTTTCATTTGCTAAACAGCCAGATAATACGACAAATCGCTCATCTTAAACACCCAGTCGTTCATAAAAGTTGAAGGCATATATAGTGCTATAGTAAAAAGTGCAGAATCACTGAACCGGAATTGATAGCTTGAAAGCATTTCGCGCGGGGCCTTTGAAAGTGCAGGGCCCGTAGCATGTGTAGCTACTTTTGCTACCAGGATAATCCGGCACTGGGGGGACAAGCAGCTACACATGGGGGTACGCGTGGGATTTGGTACCCGCGCGGATGAGCGGCACATGTAGCGAGTAATTCCCTTGAGTAAGAAACTATTTAAACTAAAGATACTATTTATTTCCTAGGTAAGGCCCACTGAGATATAAAGCTATTTTTCTGAACGAACCTCGCCAAAAATAATAGCTCAACGAAGTGGCTTATCATGTATACATATATAGCAGCCAAATACTCGAAACGCATGTTGATTCTAAATGTGGAGGGGAAAACCCGAAGGCCCAGATAAAAATACACGCGACTATGGAGAGAGAGACATGCAAACTCCAAATATACAAGCGTCAGGGCTGGGATCGAACCCACGACCTCCTGCATACCAGGCGAGGGAATTAACATCTCGCCACCGCGACGAGAGCAATGCAGAGGCTCAGGGGGAGACTCAGGTGACCACAGCCAGGGTCTGTTGCCCCATCCAGGTGACACTGGGCTCTCAAGGTAGGCGGCGTAGACGACGGGGAGCAGCGACCTCCCATTGAGGGGAGCTTGACTTGGGGTTGGATAGCAAGCTTTGGCTGCTGGAGTGGAGAGCACGGGTAGTGGAGTCGAGTGAGTTGAGAGGTCGGAGAAGGGACGAGGAGGGGAGTGAGAGGAGAGGGAGCGGGAGCGAGATGAGAGGGGAGAGGTGGGAGAGTATAGTCTCAATGTTTTCTTGCTACTGAATTCAGTTACGTTTAGCATTTTAGACACCACTGTTTTGCTTCGTCGTATTTTACTGTAACAAAATCCCCGTTGGGGTGGAAGATTAAAGCCCGCGTAGTGGGAGTGGAAATGAATTCAATGACGCGTCTATAATAGAGGGGTTTTTTGGGTTAGATTATTTACGCGATCTAACCCTAAACACCTCTATTATGGATTATATTGGACGCGAAAGCCTACGTTTTAAACTCAATGAAGCGTACGTTAGACTCTCCGAAAAGATTCAACCAGGGCATATGGAGCCTCGCGACCCTGCCCCTGAAGTCTAAGAGACCTTGCACCTGAAGTCTAGAGACCCTGCATCTGAAGTCTAGAGACCCTGCACCTAAAGCCTGGACACTCTGCACCTGGAGCCGTCTGAAGCGTGAGTTGCCGCCTTCTTGGGGCTGATGTCGGGGTTGGATCCGCGCAGAGTGACGTTTCGTTGGCTGGATGTAATTTCGGGGAAGGAGGTGTGAAGCTTGGCAAATGGTTTTAATGTTGATTCATGAATATTTTATTTATATGAAGCCCCATTGATGCGCTCTGTGTGCCCAGGGGAATCCCAGTAAGAGTCAGAGTTTCTGTAGGGAAAAGCCCATAAATATACATTCAACTCAGTACTTAATGTCAACCACACGGAATTCTGGCTTTCATAATACGTACATCACTACCACGAAATGTGCGTACATATACAGCGCTTTCGTGTCAATCGTGTCAATCCACTGCTGGATGAGGATCTCCTACTGCGTGTCTGTAAATGAGGGCTGCTGATTTAACCATACTTCACCAAAGTGCGGGTTGGTGAACACGGAGGGAGACACATTTAGAGTTCAATGGATGCACAATTGGTTTTGCTGCACTGCTCTGCCCATCACAGCCACGCAGCCCATAACACCTGGTGGTCGCCCATTCAAGCACTCTCCAGGCTCATAGCTTTTGAGATCTGATGATATAAGGTGATTTGGTCACAGGTGTTACTTTAACTGTTTTCTAATTAATGATGCCTGGTGCTAATCACATCTCAGTCCCCGTCCATATTCGAAGTCTGCCAGGATTTGTCAGTGCCGATGTCCCAGGGGGACGCATCCATCCGCGCGGGGCCTGTAGCGAGTGAATCCCCTGAGTTAGAAGCAGGTGAGAGCGGTGAAGAGACTCGGGGGGAGACTCCTCAGGTGTCCACGGCCAGGGGCTGTTGCCACGGCCAGGGGCTGTTGCCACGGCCAGGGGCTGCTGCCACTGCCAGGGGCTGTTGCCACGGCCAGGGGCTGTTGCCACGGCCAGGGGCTGTTGCCACTGCCAGGGGCTGTTGCCACGGCCAGGGGCTGTTGCCACGGCCAGGGGCTGTTGCCACTGCCAGGGGCTGCTGCCACTGCCAGGGGCTGCTGCCACGGCCAGGGGCTGCTGCCACTGCCAGGGGCTGCTGCCACGGCCAGGGGCTGCTGCCACGGCCAGGGGCTGCTGCCACGGCCAGGGGCTGTTGCCACGGCCAGGCCATACCGGGGGCTGTTGCCACAGCCAGGCCACACCGGGGGCTCTCAAGGCGGGCGGGCGTGGGCGACGAGGAGCAGCGAACTCCCGTCGAGGGGAGCTTCACTGGGGCTTGGAGAGCAACCTTGGGGTTGCTGGAGCGGAGAGAACGGCGAGGGGAGTGGAGTGAGGTGAGAGGGGAGAGGTGGGGGAGATAACGGTGAGGAGTGGAGTGAGGTGAAAGAACGGTGAGTGGAGTGGAGTGAGGTGAGAGGGGAGAGGTGGGGGAGAGAACGGTAAGGAGAGTGGAGTGAGGTGAGAGGGGAGAGGTGGGGGAGAGAACGGTGAGGAGTGGAGTGAGGTGAAAGAACGGTGAGTGGAGTGGAGTGAGGTGAGAGGGGAGAGGTGGGGGAGAGAACGGTGAGGAGTGGAGGGAGGTGAGAGAACGGTGCGGGGAGTGGAGTGAGGTGAGAGGTAAGGGAGAGAGAATGGTTGATTAATGTTCACTTCCTGTGATTTTCACAACGGGATTTCACATGTATGGGTATATGTTGCATGTTAGACACCATTGTTTTTTTTCGGGA
The DNA here is from genome assembly GCF_964198595.1 of Lampetra fluviatilis. Taxonomy (NCBI): domain Eukaryota; kingdom Metazoa; phylum Chordata; class Hyperoartia; order Petromyzontiformes; family Petromyzontidae; genus Lampetra; species Lampetra fluviatilis. The sequence continues at coordinate 8,839,201 of NC_136292.1, forward strand.
AAGTCCCGCATTTAGTCGTATTTTGATGTAAAACAAACATTAGCAGCGACTTAATGGTTTTTGAAGATTTACGCGAGATGGATGTCATTGGTTTGATGACGTTTTCGCTCCGTTGGAACCCGTTACTGGTTGCTGTATGCACAGCTTTTGGCAATCCACTGCTAGATGAGTAACTTCTGCAGTGTGTGCGGGTCATGGGAGTAACTTAACCATACTTCACCACTGTTTGCCGTGTTGTGAGGTTTAAATCTTTAAACAGCTAGATTTAGTTGGTTTGGTAATATTTAACGGTATTTATTTTATATTCTTGGTTCTTTCGGTAAAGTCACGTAGAAGGGAAATAATAAAATAATATAAATATAAAACAATAAGAACATTTTCTTGCTGTGGATTTCACACCTGATGATGATTGCTTGTGTTGCAGTCGAAACGTCGTGATAATTGTTATTGTTTTATATATGAATCGGTATTTATTTTAGTTACATTGTGTTTTCTGTATTTTGTTTTTTAAAAAATTGTGGTGAAATCTGCAATTTAATGCCAATTTCTATCAATTACAGCTGTCCCTGTTGGATGTAAATTGCTATTTTTTTACCGTTGTGACATTACTTGGTGAGGCTGTGGGCACATTTTATCGCGATTTTGAAAAAATCAAGGCTTAAAGGTGCAATATTTAGAAAATCCGATGTATATGCTTTTATTTCGAAGAAAGTGACACTTTTAATGGTGATGTCCATAGAACAGCGCCCCCTAGTTGTAAATAGCGCCCCTAGTGGTAGAACAGCGCCCCTAGTGGTGAAAACGATTCCTTTGGCCATGCAATAAAAACAACAATTCTCCTCTCGCCCGTTGTGGCTCACTTTCTGTTATCCCAGGTCTCACTGCACAACTGGCCCAGGTCTCCTCATCGTGGTTTCCATCTCATCACATCGGCCTGCACTCACACAGTGGATAACACACACACGTTAGTTTATACGTACTACTACAGCAAGGCATGTAATTTTCACATGGTGTTTTATTTGCGCATTGGTGATTATGCATCATCTTACCCTTCACCGGGGTTCGAACCGCGTGGCTTCAGACTCTCAGGCTTGGCTCTCATTGCTTTGCGCCACCGAGTCTTCACACAGAGACAGGGGGCTCCGCCTGGTGTAGTGATTGCACTGCGCGCTCGTCGCTGTGTAAAAGCAGGCAGTGACGTCATCGTGTAATTTTGATATCAGCAAAAGTCTACTGCGGGATTTGAACCAAGATCCTCAAATTCAGAGGCAATGATGATATCCATTATACTACGGGGGGTCTCGGATGTAAGTAATTTTCCTGTTATTACATCATCGAAGTTTGAACATTGTTTCAGTTGCATATTTTCTTACAAACCATACAGAAATTATAACTTACTTCACGCCTGTTGTTTGATTTTTCAAAAAAAATATTTCACGAGGGCTTCACGTGGCCTACGCCACGTGAAGCCCTCGTGAAATATTGACCTCACTGGGCACTCCATTATGGCATCGCATCATTTGTAAATTAACAAAAAAAAAACATGATTTGAACTTGAAACATCAACTTTAGATGCAGCCATGCTACCCGTTACACTACACAGACTGGGTGTGGTTCACGGCTTGTTCTGGTTATTATGTCATTGTTTTTAATATGTTGTGTTTAAAAAAAATATGTAAAAAAACTTTATTTTTATTAAACAATATTCCTCTAACAGCTTTTGATCTACATGTATGATTGATCTATGACTTAGGGCTACGCGTGCTCCCTTGCTTGGCCACCAAACTTCTGCATGCAGAGAGTGCCACTGTTGCGTTACAACGCCGTCTACAGCCACGGCAATGACTGACACCGGTTGAAGTTTTCACCTCTGATTTTTGGATCTTGGCCATATCTTTCTCCAGGCAGGGCGGGGGAGGGCGGGGGAGGTCGAGGGTATAAGTGGTGTCAATAAAAAAACTCCCTGTTATTCACCATGGAGAGCCCACAGAGCTATGGTAGGGCAGCAGCCACACACGGGGAATTTGGGCCACGCGTCGTGCAGCCTGTGCCTGCAGTGCGAAGTGAAGGCAGCTGTGGTGCAGGAGACCTCACGACTTGCTGCTGGCCGGGTGGACTCCATCAATGGGACAGCCTTTTGACTTTGCTCTGTGGGTAGGCGTGCCTCTTGTGGGTGAGCACAGAGCCACACTGAGTGGTGGAGATGGTGGTGTAGAGCAGGAGAGTGGTGGGGATGGTCGGGAGGAGCAGGGGCGGCAGTTTTCCATGAACCTCCACTCCGAGGGCTCCGAGGACACGTGACATCCCAGGTCTACAAAATACTTTTGGCGGTTGTGATGGAGCAGCATTTATATATAAGGTTCACCCAGTTAATTCAACATATAAAGTGTCCATGACGTTACATTGCTTGCTATTGTTCTACAACAAGAGGTATGAGACAACGGAGAGGATTAACAGGTACATTTTAGAGAATATATTTTTATATTGTATTTGGAATATTTTCCTCAATTAGTGTCACAAATGTATTGAGAGCGAAACGCATTAAATACTAATCTGATGATATAACTTGGGAAAAGGGTAACACACACCAACAACTTTGCTTAATATACATTTTTTAATGTATTAAAATTATAACACTGTATTAAGTATATAACCTTTATTTTAGATATGTCAGAAACCCCTTGCTGTGCTCTATGCTTTGTTACTCTGTGAAGAGAAGCAAAACAAGTTGTTGATTGAATTAGGTTGCAATAAAAAGACGTCGCACTTTTCAACAAAGTAAACTCTTCAAACTGCGCACAAAACATCCGATGTATATCTGTGCCTCATTCAGGGGTCTGAATCAATTCACATGAGTTCCCACAATGTCGTGTTTTCCTTTCCGGAATGTTATCCACATCATGCAGGCTCTTTCTGGAATACGTCTACTACTGAGAATACAAAAAAAACAACCCAGTGGAATTGGGTTCTTGCAATTACTGAAGGATCCATTAACATGTAGCTGCAATTGTGATGGATGCCTCGCGGTGGCACAGACATGAGAGTATTATCGATCATCTGTGAGTCGTGGGGAAACTCAATCTCGCAAAAAGCACCAAACAAGCCAAGACGCTCCTAAATCACACAAATTGCATCTGCAAGGACAGTCCATTTGTTACCGCGCGTTGTCTGTGCGTGTGTGCGGCGTTCTAATTTGGGAGCGTTTCTCTCTCCAGTCCTGTAATTGCAGACATCCCCCTACAGATATTGACTCTGGCTCCCCAGCGAGATTCATTTTCATTGCTTGAGAGTTCAAGAAGGAAATTGTCGAGAGCAAGTGGTGATGTATGTTTCTGAATAAATGAGCACTGCCAATTGATGGTCTTTTTATAAATAAATCAGTAAACATGATTGCAATAATGTGCGATATGAAAACCCGGTGATCTATGTTTTTTAGTTTACATGCCCTCTGGGGGCAGAAGTTGGCTTGAAGCAGAGGCCTCATCGGAAGCCCAGAGTGAGCGATGATGCAGCAGTGGAGATGCTGCGGCGAGCGCAAGGGGGCTCACACCACAGCATTGTCCTGGCAGAGTTTGACGAGAGCTCCTCGCAGCCTGCATCAACGTGTCCATTGGTTTGTCCTAATAGTAGTAATAATAATACGTAATTATTTTCAACAAAGTTAACTCTTCAGAGAACTTAATGATGTAATTATAATTCTAAGTTATGATCAACTGTTAATCCGCTTCTATGGAACGCACAATAAATGGCGGATGATATGTGCCCACTGTGGTTCATGCATTACATTTTGAGTATTTGCAGTGAGTTAATCTGTTACGTATCTTATCAATATTAACTGTTTATTAATAGTGCATGGGTTATTGCTGGACGGTGATAAAAAAAATGTATTTATTTTATCAAGAAAAATGTAACGAGAGCTAAAAAGCGCACCCAAATTGTCGAGAATCACACGGCGAGACAGAAATAGGAGCGTGGATGAGCGATCACGTGCAAGGTAGACGCATCGTAGTGATTGACAGAGAGAGTAGGTGGACCAGGGCGGCACACATCACTCAAAGGGACGATGGCCAGGGGAAGAGCAGCACAGTGACATCCAAGGAGAGAATGCGCCTGAGAGGACGATCACTGGGAAGATGGAGCGATGGAATCAATTGAGGTGCAGGTGTTCAATGCGGAGTGTTACGTCGCAGGCCCATGGGAGATGTGCTTCACGACTTTTGGGATATCTTCATCCAGCAGTGATGATGATGATATGGTACAAAGCTCCTTCTCGCTTGTTGTATTTTCTTCGCATTTGATGTTCACGGATGTAACCAGGCCGTTGAAGTCAAAAGGCAGAACCGTGTTGTATGTGGGACAACTAAAGTGAAATACTCCCAGCAGAATCTCGCATTAAGGTAATGCCTCATTTTAATTTACACACGATAAAGATCTGATAGTATACATTGCTTTACAGTTTCCTTTGAACATATTTACAGGCAGGCATTTATGATATTCAACGAAAAGTAAAAACAAAAATTGGTTTAAGTTATGCTGCAAAAAAAAGGTATAAAAAAGCATAAAGCACCTTTGTGCATATTCCATACATGGAGCGAGAGTTGTGTTCCAGCCAGCGATGGACAGACACCCGTGATGGATAGACTTGCGCTGCGGATTCACCTCTGCGGTTGGTTACATATATTTAGCGTGTACAAACATTGCTACGAGTTAAAAGTTCCATCATGATACGTTCGATTTTTCTTGCTAAAGAATGACAAGTATGGCTTTTTTCATCGTTTGAACAATGATACGTGTTAATTATTCATAAGTGCTGAACGTGTACATTTAAACATAGCATATTGTTGCATATTGCTTCAAAACGATAGGTTGATTAAGACAAAGCTGTCCATCAAATAACTGAGACCCATATATTATTTGGCCATATATTCAGTAAATATTAAATATGTTCACACGCACAACAGTTATTCTGCTTAATATTTTCACTGTCTATTTAAAACAGCCTTCATACATTCAGCAGTGAATGCTACACAGATTATTGCGTACAATGCCACCTTTGCAATTACTGTAGAACCCTTTATACAATTATGCTAGGGATATAGAAGTGTTAACGCGTCACTGCATTTATTTGTAATTGTAAAGCTGTCTATTGTTGTCCTTTAAAAGATGTGAGATTTTCTTAATAGCCCAGCTGTGTATGTCTCAACGTATCATTAGTGGGAGTCAACATGAGTCAAATATGCTGTACAAGGTATCGGATATGGGATAAAAGATCTCAAAACATATAAATCATATTGCCAAGTTAAAATGAAAAAAAAAACCTAATCACAATAAACAAGCTGTTGCTTTATACAGTATAAACTATAAAGATGTTGTAGAGTTTTAATATATAAATAATGTTTGAAACTTTCTTGCCACATTAGTTTTGAAAAAAATGAATACTTTACACAATTTACAATTAGCATTTCCTCTAATAAATTGTATAAAGTTATCATGTACATGTTTGGCAAATGTACATTTAGTGGATAAGTATATACGTTGAAGTTGAACATTAAGACCGCACCACGTTCCAAATTGCATTTCCGTTGTAAACACAAATCGAGCCGGGGGTTCCCTGCGTGGCTTTGCACAACCTCGAGTGGATGAGCTCCTCCACGTCGCTCATGGACCTCCGGGCCCGACCCCACCCAGAACCACCGTGCCGTCTCCACGGTTAAACTCTGCGTCTTGGCACAATGCATTGCAGGACATTACACAAATACTCTAGGTACCGTTTGGGTTGCCACCTGTCCGGGAATTGGGCATCTGTGTTCGGATGGTAGGAACTTATTTGTAACCGAGATCTGGGACTGGGTTTGTGTTGAATTCTATTCCATAATACTACAATGTTTGATGTACCTCGTGCTGAGAAATGTCCAGGTTTGGTGAAATAGTGGCAATCTTTGGTACAGTTCCTCGTCGCATATCTGACCAATTAACCGCCCACACCCAATGCAATTTTTGCACTTGGTGTAACAGTCCTTTCCTATCGATGTTCACAAATCCAAACGTGTCGTGTAGGGTCGTGCATTCCTCAGCCAGGTCGGCTCGCAAACACAAGGGACAGGGAGCAGGCCATTGGAATCTTGACTCAGCCTATCACCCCTCCAGGGTAATTAATACGAGTACCACTTTGTGTGAAAACCAACAGCAGTTGTCCTATGGAGAAACTCACCCCCATCATAGGAATGTGGAATTTCCATAATTTGGGTTTAAGGCTCTCAAAAGGAGATGAGCAACGCCTCAATGGTGATTTGAGCAATGAATCACTTGACATGTATCGTTAATCTCGTGCACACCCGCTTATAAAGCCACAGTTAAGCGTGCTTAAAGCAGTCTTGAGTGGCATATTTGTCCAATATCCTGTAATTTTACGTAGATGTTCTGATCGAGGTCTGTCACCTTTTCCACAGACCAAACCCGGGTATATTTGTCGGTCAGCACTGTGCATTCGACTGTAAATAAAGTTCAACACAACACCACCAGATATCAGTGCAAATTAATTCCTGCCACAAACACACAGACGCCAATTCCCAGACTGTCTGTGCAGGTGGCAACCATTATTTCAGTTCCAAGCAAGTCGGAAATGTGACATTGTACTTCACTCATGATGCATTCCTCGTAATTGCAGCTACTCCAGCAGTCATACAAAGGATAGAGACAAATGATGAGTTTTCTTTTTCTCTGAGATGGAAAAAATATAAGTAACAATTCAACGAGCTCACCTTCAGAATATCGGGTGTACAGCGTGATCCATACCCATGGAGAGCACCAGCAAACAAATTGTTGGCGCTTTCCTCCCATCTTAAAACAAAATCTCACCTTGATTTTCAGAGCAGTTGGCAGGGGAGGCACAACTTTAGCTTGTGTTACAATAGGAACGCGTTTCAGTGACACTGACGCACACACGGTTTCTAAGTACACACACACAGGCTCATAAATACGTACGCATACCCACGACGGCGGAGCGGCGGCGCAGCAACTCGCGTGCTGCAACGGTGAAGCCGGCAGCCTGCGTTGGATTCCCTACCATGGCTAACATCGGTAGTGGCGATCTGAACCCGACCTAAGTCCCCTCCCACTCTTGGCCAACTCGCATCGACCGGCGTTGTGAAGTCTGATTCAAACAACTCCCGTCACCAATATTGGCATGAGAAGGCCTTCATCCAGCAGTGGTCTGACACGTTTGAATATTCATATATGATTATCGCTTCTGACTCAACATGCGATTCTGAATATACACGCTCGCCGCCTTGAATGTCAATCTCCCCTTGGTTGCTCCTTATGAGAAGCTAGGCTCATCAACCCGATTGTTAGCGGAATTTATTTTTGTAAATGTTTATTTTAGGCAAACTTTTAAAAGGCAGGCCCACTGTGTCTTCAGTAAGTGAGTAAAAATTGATTAAAATGCTCATAGTTTGCACATTAAAAAGAGATGACAAATTATATAAGATGTCTCGCATGCTTGTCATTGTAGTCATCTCTCATTTTCATGAAATCAACTGGGAAAGCTCAGGAACTATTTCACTTTGTTTCAAGCCCCATGGTGTGTGGTGACCCTAAGCACATGCATTCTAAAAGTATTCACCCAGACATGTGTGAGCACATCAGGAAATGGATAATGAAAGCATCACTTTTGCAACAGATCATTGGCAAGCGCTCTCCTTCCTTAACACTCATTGGCCACGGCAAAATACTGTCTCACAATTCAGCTCTTTGCCAAACACAAGTTATGGTTTATGGGCCAAACGTGCTCAAGCAAGATTTCAGTTGGAAATTCTTTCACTATGTAATCAGACTTGTGATTGGGAAAACACATCTAAGGAGGCATTTGAAGCACCATGAACTTATATTGGAAGAACTCAAGTGGAAACGTGACGAAATTAAATCATTATTTATAACTCTGCTAAAAAAGAAACGAGGGGTATTTCCGCAGGCTTGACAGCGCATAAATAACGACAACTCAGGGACACTTTCATATATTAAGCGGGAGGCAAAATACGTCGGTCTGTTCTGAGGATGGGAAAGCTTGGCACGGAGTCGTTTGAATGATTTATACACTGTACGCTCGGTCTGCAGAATTTATCCTTGACATTTCCTCAACTCGCATGCGTATTTGCACCATTCGTCAGAATGTCAGCCCTCGGGAAATGCCTTCCTTGACGGGCTCTCGTAAGTGCGAAAGGGCATCTAAGCGTCCTAGATGACAAGGCTATTGTGGCGAATCCTTATCATTGTCCTTTGATTTTTGTTTCGTGTGATTTTTTCTCTTCTGGTCAAGCTACAGTGTTGTTGGCTTCAGTAGTTTTGTCATCTGGCATTGGAGCTGCAGACTCAGCCTGGTTCCCTCCATTCTCCTCCTTATGTAACGGTTTCCTACAAAAAGATACAAACAAAACATTTGGAGCAAAAATTTGTGAGCGCGATAACAAAATGCATGAAATGTGTCCTGTGGCCCGTTCTGCTTTGGCAGAACACCCAGCATTCCACTCCCTAACTCGACGTCTTTCTCCTGATTAAATAAAGACAACCACAGCTCAGAAGCAAGATAATTTACAATGTAACACAGTGTCACTTTGGCAGTGGTTGAACGGTGATAGTGGTGTTTGATTATTGGCCATGGCTAATATCAATCGCAAGTGATACGTGCTTTGCCATTAAGTGAGCTTAATGGATAGCATATCATCATCATCCGTTATTTGCATTGTTATTCGCCTATTCATAATAATTACAATTATTTACATGGGAGTTGTTTGATCATAATTTATCACACTATTTCTGCATATAAATGATGCACTCCCAGAAGGCCTTGCGGTTGACAGGAAGTGGCAGGACAGATATATGAAAGAGATATATTCTCCACAAAGATGCAAATGGTTATCTTTACCACACTGGTGAGTGCAAATTATTGGATGAAGGGGGAGGGCCGAGGACCATCTCATACAATCACTCGCCACTGACCTTGGATAGGAGTCAGACTCGACGGACTTGATCATTGCACAGTTGCGCTACCACTGCAACTAACAGTACACCCTGCCTGGTTAACAACCAGTAATTATAATGCTCTTTACTTTTACACAAGGAAATCAATACATAATTGAGAAGTGATGACGTTAGTATAAGAATTATATTGTATGGTATATAATTATACAGGCTATGATACTAACATTGTTGTTGTTCTTCTTGGTTCTTTCGGTAAAGTCACGTAGAAGGGAAGTAATAAAATAATAAAAATAAAACGGAGTTTTTAATCTGGGTAGTTAACCAGAGAATGAAAGTAGCTGGCACTGTGATCACATTGGATACAAAGATTTATTTATCAGATGATGAGAGTGGAATGAAGGGCAATGAGCGGCGAAGCACACAGACTAACTGGGACATTACCAAACAATTAGGGCTTGAAGCAATTTCAGGGAAAGCTGCCAGGGTTCTGTAGATGGTATCGGCACAAATGGAATGGGTCAAGGCGAGGCTTACAATTCACATAATGGGTTACATGATTTTCAGAATTAAGCCAGACATGTGGGCTCAGGGGACATGGAGTTCACTCCAAGAAGCTGCGGTGGGCGGTTTTCCTCGGGGGGCTACGGTGGATGCACATTTTTTGCACCACCCTCCCCGACTGCTCAAATGCACTTGGATTCGGTGTCTCCCAGGAAGATCCTTTCACCTGCACAAGTCCTAAAGATGCCGCTGTAGACTTTGAAAGTGCTGGGTCGTCAACCGAGGGACATTTATGATCTCCCACGCCTTAGCGGGCCACAATAAACATACGCCCAGCTGACTTAATGATCTCATTCCTCATGCAGTCGCAAAAACTGACATTTCCTCCACTTCCAGGGCCCCCCGTACATCACAGGCACCGTCGACAAGGCAATTACGGCACCCTCACAGTGCCTGGGCACTCCTGTCACGGTATTTGACAGGAGCCGTCATCGCGGGAAGATCTAGGGAAACAGGAAAACCCTGGCTTGACAGTAGCAGGCGCCGTGCTTGCCACGAGACGAATACCGCTACGCACCGCACCACGCGGCATGATTTGTCGGCATTTAAGTGCTTCTCGTGCCAATTAGCCGACTCAAGCAGTGACGGTGCACCCCAGCCCTGCCGGGTGTCCGGCGTTGCTTCAGTCTATCGGTGCTTTTTGAAGGAAAACTCTTTTGTGAGTGATAAGCCAGAAATGTATTTAAAATAAACACACAAAGCGCCATATCCATATTCATTTGAGGTTGCATTTTGAAGTTGAAGTAAATATCGAGTGACAGCCAAACAAACGCCTTCTCAGGGCAGAGCTGGGCACAGCACCCAGGGAGCCGGTGATTGACACTTCCGAGACTGAAGTTGGATGCCACAGCCGGCAAATCTCGCCGACTGCCGCGATGCCAATTTGCCATTACGCCATCGTTCCATCAGTGGTAAAATATACAAAGGAAGTCATAAAGTGTGCGTGTGTTTGTGTGTGTGTGTGCCAGTCATCTCAGTCAGTCAAGCCATGGCACCTGGGTCTGTCCCCTGACCTCTTGTCAACGGGTGTTCGACACTTCACTTGGCCTTAAAGTGCACATAACTTGGCACAAGCGCCGTGGTGACATCACCGTCACTTAGTGACGAATTGAGGTTGTTGTTGTGTTTGTATTTGTTTGTGTGTTAGGTGCTCGCGAACAGCACTTACCCCAACAGTCTGTTAAGGATATACAGGGGATCTTTATGGAGTGGTAGTGTCGCAGTTAGCGCGCTGCGCTACGAACCCAGCGACCCGAGCTTGAACAGGTCATGGGCTTCCCCTAGGTCGACTCAGCCTCAAATGAGTACCTGGTGCAGTGTGTAAACATCACCATTGGGAAGACAAAGGCGGTCCGGCGTGGTGCTGGCCACCCTCCCCCTCATGTACTGTGCCAGCCTTTATAGATGCTCGCTAATAGCACTTGCCCCAAGAGTCTGTTAAGGCTATATGGAGATCTTTGTCTTGTGCTTGGCTGTACATGAGATACGCTGGTGTGCAGGACCATATTTGTTACACAAACAATAAAGTTTAATATATGTCTGAGATGGATGATATTTTGAAGATATTTGAAAATAAAACTAATTTAATAGTGAGGTATAAATTTCGACCAGAACTACGGAATGCTCTTGTTATTTAATGAATGAACGTGGTGATTAACAATGTCAGTTATTGGGAATGGACGCCAATTCCACTCTGCTCTGAGGTGTGACAAAGGGAGGTTCAATGCCCACAGGTGCACACTGAGATAACAATGCCAACGGTCTATCCAGGAAAGCCTCCCTGAGGCTCAACACAACATTTTCACGAGGCTCCTGCATTAGTATGTCAGGTTAATACCGTTTTTAAATGTCTTTGATTACCTGGAGAAATTTGAAACAAAAATGCCAAAAATTTACTTTAAATACTCGAATATCAATTATTTACTGAAGAAAATATCTAAAAGTATCAAGCCTCTATTTTAGTGGACATGCAGTTGAATATTTAGATAATTCCATGAATGAGTAAGATGAGAAGCCTCAGCATACAAGTAAATCCTGTGCATATTAATGCGTGATGCCCTGATTTCCGCACAGATAGATTCGATCCACAGACACCCCATTAATACAATCTATACGTGATGTAGCCCAATGCTGTACTTCCAGCTGCTGGGATGCTCAAAGCCCACAGCCTTACGCCTGCAAGAGCTGAAGGGCGAAGCTAGGCTCGAGTGCTCCTTGGCTTTACAGATTCAATAACATTGAATATTGTCTCAAAGCTTCAGAGGTAACAAACAAGGGTCAGCCCATTGCAGATGGCTTCAAAAACCTCCCTCCATCTGTTGACCACATTCCAGGATTTTGGAATATTATCAAATCCACGTCGACTACTACTAACCCTTAAATAATAATTTGCATCATTGTGGAGAATGTAACAAAACAAATACGCAGATAATACATCTCCTTCCCATCTATGTCCATCCACGTAAAAAAGTGGGTTTTTTTGTCACTTCCTGTCCACCACTACCTTCTGGGAGTGCATTCTTTCCTTGTGAGTGGGCAATTCACCAGCATTGGTTCCAGCAACCCTGACTGCTGATGAGACACTGCATGTTGAAAACGGCCCAGAGTTTGGCTTGTATTGATGCAATGTTGATGAAAAGAGCCACCACTCGCAGACATAGGTGATGGGCCCAGTGGCTCTGGGGAGAGGGCACCGAGCCAGAAGCAGCACTCAGGTCCCAGGCTCAAGTGGAGGATTGAGCCGCCGACGATTCGACTCAATGTTCGAGCAAAGCGAGAGGTCACAACTCGGTCACCCACCGGTGACCCGCATGAAAAGCCATGGTAGTATATTCAATTTTACAGCTCTGAGAATGAAAAATATGATTTTGACTACCATGCGAGATCATTTCTGCATAGCAGACTCTCCCGAGTGTGTGAGTGAAAACAGGACATTTGAAAGCATGGGAAGGCGTTCATCCAGCAGTGGGTTGTACATTATTGATACATATAACATTATAATGACATCATTGTTTTATATTTAATGTCAATTCCATCCAGATTTTTGTAAAAAAAAAAGCACTAACATTTACACCTTTGCTGCTTGAGTCATGTGGCATATTTATAACAACTGCTATAAGATGAATTGCTGTTGATTTGAAACCTTTCGTGACTGCAGGAACACGTACTCTCTGGTTCTTTCGGTAAAGTCACGTAGATAGAAAAAATAATAAAAGAAACACGACGTTTCGGTCGCAACACAAGCGTCCGTCATCAGCTGACTTCATCAGGTGACGGACGCTTGTGTTGCGACAGAAACGTGTTTCTTTGATTATTTTTTCTATCTACGGAGAGTATAAATTGCTGTTACGAGCCAGGGTGGGTAGAAAAACTCTGCCCCCTCCTCTGTGCAGACCAGAGGTCACGTTGATACGCAGAAGTAGTTCTGTGAAATCTCGTTCGCTAACATCGGGTGATGCAGATGCTCTGCGAGAGATGAAAATGGACATTTCGTCTCCTGACATGATGCCGATAGCACGAATGCAAAACGATCACAAAGACTAAACACATTAAAGAACGGGTTGTCTCCTCTTACATGCCGAGACAATATTTTGTTATGTTTCGTTCAGCACAATGGCAGTAGTGCACTGCATCCGATGTTCCCATTTACGCATGCTCAACCGTAGATACACAGATCCTCAGATCCGCCGCTTTAACCTCGTCCCAGGACTGCGTGTATTGCCTTGGCAAATGCGCTGAACAAAGCATGCGGCAATAGAAACGTCCTTTCCAGTGCGGTGACTTGTCAAGCAAAATGCAACCCCTGAAGGCTTAGGATTTTTGAAGGAGAAAAAAACGAGGGTATTGTTCTTTTTTGTTTTGTTTCAAAATGCAGAAAACAGCGCAGAGCATGGCAACATGTCATGGTGCAGTACTGCTCGTCTCTGTGGCCAAACCTCGCACAGACTGCTGGGTAAAGTTTCCCAGCAGTCTGTTCACTCTTTTCCTTTACAACTTTGATGGTGCCGTTTGTTACTGGGTGCTTGACGTTTTAAGCCTTGGGGCCTGTGCTCAGGAATTGTATATATATATATTAAAAAAAATCTCATCTATACGCTGCACACGCAGTGCAAATACAGTAAGAAAGCCCCATGTATCCATATTTATCATAATAATCATAGCCCATGGTTGATCCACTGTTGAATAAAAGCCTCCCCATGCCGTGTCATTCCTTTGACCGGACTTGACCATACTGGTCAGCGCAGGTGAAGAGGACAGCACAGGACCGTTTCAGATATCACTCACGACTGATGTTCGGATGAGGCCAGACATTGAGGTGCACTAACCACGACGCCACCACTCCCCCCAAGTGCAGATTAGTGAACATCTATTTAAAACCCATGTGACAGATGGTGGCAGAGTGGGCGCTAATCGAGTACACATTTGGAAATTAAAATCTACCAGTTTATTTTTAAGAGAGATTTCTAAAATTATGAAACCGAGATACAATTCCCATTCAAAGCTCGTGGCAATAAACATTACTTCTATCGTGTGTTGAGATATATGAACGTGAACATACATTCAGTTTACTTAATCAATGTGGATCTCATCCAAGTTCTCCCCAATCTTGGAATCAGGTAACATGCAAACCACCTGCACGGATGCAAGGCATTTAGAAGTGCATTTCAGCTGCCATAATTTAAATCTACTCTTACAAAAAACGTCATGCTGCCAAGTGTATTATATATTGGCCTCATGCTAATAGACTTTGTATTGATTGCCTGAGCAGAACAGCCTGCTATTTTTTACTGCAGTGAACCAAAGTCCAGTTGGACAGCAGATCAAACATCGGAGTTCATTATGGAATCTGAAAATGCCATTTCCAAAACAATAATACATTCTAAAACTTTATTACAAAATGCCAGACACTTTGCAGTGTTCTCTCTGTGACGATATCAATGTCTGCTCTATTCATATGCAGATGCAGGCTGCTAAAAATAAAATGAAGAATTGCCTGAAAGTGCAACTGACATTAAGATATTTATGGCAGTGCAATACGCAGCATTTTTCATGTGGACTGCATTTAGCACGTTTAATTATGTTATCCGCTTCCTTTAGAGAGGGACATTTTTTGACATAATTATTTTATCAAGACAAATAAGTGCTGCCACGCACATTATTTTCTCTGCTAATGGGACCTACCAAAAAACCTGCTGCAACATATCATCTACCGACATTTAATTAGAGCAAACCCTTGTTTGTGTTGGGGATCAGTGCACCCCAAGTGCGACCTTCTCACACGCACTCACTCCCACGTCCTTTTGTTACTAATAATCGCGTGCCACCGTTATTAGAGAGGAGTTCAAAAGCGGGATGACGCATAGCTCCGTGTTGTGTCCTTGAGATGCGTTTCGGGACGATGCTTTGTTATGCCGTTCGTAGGCACGGAGGCGACGTGCAGTGGGGCGTACGGCGGTGGTGGTGGCCCGGGCAGCAGCAGCAGCAGGGAGGTTACGCGCAACTGACAGTGTGCTTAGTATCGCTGCAACTCACCTTCAGCAAAACCCCGGACCGCCAGGAAAACCTCAGCCACGGCCAGCCTTGTGGCTACGGGATATGCCCAGGTAGACAAAACAGACATGGGGCACTGTTGGGCCATTCAGCTATCAATTATGAGTATTTCTAATCAAGGCAATGTGATTTCCAGCCCAAATGATCATTGAGGCGGTGCTCATCTACTGGTGGAAATTCCACATTCCTATAGTGGGGGCGAGTCTCCCCACAGGACACCTACTGTTGACTTCCACACAAAGTGGAACGAGTTTTATCAATCCCAAAAGGCTGATGGGCCCAGTCAACCCTCAATATTCCTACTGCGAGCCTCCCATGATCCCGCTGAACCGCCTGGCCAGTTACCTTTTCTAGATACGGTGGCTCTGCGCCCCAAAACACACGGACAACGTCTGTGTCAGATCATTCATTATACATGTCTACAACAGATGCAGGCACGAGACAAAATCATATTAATGTTCTGTGCACAACTAGCAGGGCTCACGATGTCTGCATTGAATGGCTACTGTCACATGGGACCCAGGGCACTCAATAGCACAAGGCATGTATTTGCAACTAATCAATCAACCAAGGAAGGCATCAATCAAGAAAGACTGCCAAACATCTGACAAGTGCGACATCCAACCACTGTAAAGCTACGAGACTTGTTTGTCAGTACCCTCGCTCCAAACGAAACCCCCCTCCCCCGAATCTCAAGGACACAACACACTCAGGTTTATTGGTTTGGTTGTGGCAATGTTGACATTTTAAAATAAAGTATTTAAAGAAGAAAACAGCTCTTGAGAGTTCAGACTGGACCGGCAGTGGCTCAGTGGAGCGTAAACGTGGAGAGTGCAGCTGCCCTCTGCCACCCTGGTGTCATCTTGGTCATGGTAACAACGTTGATTGTGGTGATCACAATCATCCACATGGAAATTAACAACGTTGATTGAGGTAATCACAATCATGCACATGGAAATTAACAACGTTGATTGTGGTGATCACAATCATGCACATGGGAATTTAACAACGCTGATTGTGGTGATCACAATCATACACATGGGAATTTAACAACGCTGATTGTGGTGATCACAATCATACACATGGAAATTTAACAACGTTGATTGTGGTGATCACTATCATACACATGGGAATTTAACAACGCTGATTGTGGTGATCACAATCATACACATGGGAATTTAACAACGTTGATTGTGGTAATTATTGTGGTAATTTTTTGGTTGGCATTGCAAAAATACCTCCAAGAAAGATGAAGGGACAATGCGTGGTGGGTGGCAACAGGCACATGGGCGGTGACACGACCCAGTGGTCGTGTGTTCACCGCCTGTTGCAGAGATCCGTGGTTCCCTCCTGGAAGCCTGCCTTGGTTAATACTGGCGGTGCATTAACCATGAAATATATATTTCACTTTTAAACACTTTGCAGGAAAACTTAGCAGAAAAAGTCTTGACATTTAAGTGAGGCTTTCCTTGATTAAAAAATAAAATTACATTATTATTTTGGGGAATGTTGGTACAGTGGTTGGCCCAGTATTGTTACATTCAAAAATGAACGTAGAAATGTACCTGATTATATCATGTATTTTATTATTTATTTTGTAGCTTTGTTTCCCAAAATTTACCTAATTATATCATATAATTTACATGAAGTATTCATCCAGATATCTCCCACAGCAATGCATCCCTTCATGTCAGAGAACAGCCCACAGAAGATAATGTCACAAAGCTACCTTTGAGATCCCTTCAAGTGACCTCTGATCTATGCAGAGGTCACCTGAAGGCACTTTGCCATCCACTCTACCGCGAGGGGTAATGTTCGTTGCGTGCCAATCTATTTCTCAAAGCTGGAATTTAGGCAAAAGTGCAGACCCAAGTTTAGTAAGATTATTTTTGTTAGTTCAAACATTGGTGACCAAGTTGAGACGTCAACTCTCTCCACCCGAGGACCCGGTTTGATCACAGGCACTTGCCTGGATTCAAACTCAGGAACTCAGCAGTGCCCGCTCAGTGCTCTGACCCCTGAGTCACCTGGCCACCTCTAGTTTACTCGGTGTGTGGAATTAAAATGTAAACTCATCCCATCTGTAATTAATGTGGTTAGCTTGCTATACGACTCCCTGAGAGCCCATGGGAATCCTCTGCATCATCATTGAATGGTTATTGTTATGGCTTTTTCCAAAAGAATGATCCTATTCTGACAACTGTGACAAATGTAATGTGGCAACATTAAAATATTTCCATAATTGCAGTAAGGCAGGGCCTGCAATGTGTTGTCTTTATACTTGTCTTCGATGACGTAGATAATTGTGCATTCAAAACTAACAGCTCCTAGTAAATTTGCCTTCACAAAGTAATTTTGAAAGTGGAAGGTTCATGAATATTCATATGGCACACTTTTCCACGCTATCCAGACTACGCAGTCCTCAGTGTTTGTATGAAACAGAAACAACGACAATAGTTGTCTTGTGCATAGACTTCTCCTTGCCATAGGAATGCGGAATTTCCACCACTGGCTCAGGGCTGTAAACAGGCAATGCTCATTTGAACAGGAAATCACTTTGCCTTTGAGAGACAAGGAAGGCCCTTGGTTGACTGCCCACAATCCGGTAATTTTGGGGGAAAAGTTGATGGATCAGATAGATTTGTGAAACTCCTGAACCACTGGGCTAGCAAGGGGTCGAGGAGCACAGCACTGTGGCTATTGAATGCATCTGTGCAGAATCTTGTTTTCCCTTCTATGGGTGGGTTTTATCTTGGTTCTCTGGTTTCCTGCCATACACAGAGCACTCTTTAAAAAAATAAACTGTCCAAACCTTCCCGTGTAGAATCCGCCTGAAAATATTTTTTACATTCAGTGAGGCTTTCTTGAATAAATATTGACATCATGATTATGGGGAATGTGGGTGCAATGGTTAAAGCAACTGCATGATGAACCTGGCGACTTGAGTTTGATTCCCTGCCACGAATAACTTCAGTGGCGAGTGACATCTGAACCGGTCCCAAGTACCCCCCCTTCACCGCGCTGACCAGTTTGGTGAAGCATAGTTCAAATAATAACAACAGTGGATTGACAAAGGACCTTCATTAGTACTGTAACGGTAATTTTACAATTGTTGGCTTACCTCCGGATGGCCTTGTAGCAGATGGTGACCAATAGGATGATGGCTAAGAGAATCACGCCACCCACCACCAGGAAAACGACCAATTCCAGCCACTGGCTGTCTTCTATCACAGGCCCTCTGGTTGGGTTTGGTACTAAATTGAAAACAGAATAAACATGCATGGAGTAAGAATCACAGACTGTGCTTTTTGAAGGGCTGGGGATTGAGCATGGTTACAGCAGTGAAAGTAAAAAAAAATAACTTAGCTTAAGCACGTAAACATCGCGCAGTGTAAATGACTGAAAATTGTGGACGACGGTACATTTTGCGTTGTGGCCTCGTGGAAGGTCGAATGTCGTTCTAATTCACCTGCCATGACCGGCCACACCTCTTGTGGTGCATTACCGTGGATCTCAACGTCCCAAATCCCAACTCGCCAACACTCGCCAAATCCACCGTTACTTACTTTGGCACAGCGCGGTAATGCTTGTGTGTATTCCCGTGGTTTTTCAGCTGTCAAGTGGCATATTGCGAGAGCCTTGTTACAAGTTCCGCACGTCAGTAACAAAATTAATTATGGCCTAAAACCGAGGGAGTTCACCTCATCAATCACGTATGTGGTGCCTTGTCAATAAGCTAACCACACTTTTAGCTGTGCTAGGAAATCCATTTATGTAATTAAATCAGAGCGAAAAAAAATCATGGAATTCCTGCTTCAGGAACATTTCCCATGGTAGAAACATTCTTACCGATTAGGGTACAGGCACTGAAATGTGATGTCCCCTGCTGACCTGTCAGCCCTCTCTCAGCAGCTGAACCAATCAACATTTCCACTTCTTTGTTTCAGTATTCAAATGCACAGTATATGAAGACTATAGACAACAGAAACAAATTAGGCGTTATTGTTAATTTCCATTATTTGAACTTATACGATACATTCCATGTCCACAATAAATTGCATATATGCATGCAGGGAGATGCACTTTATTAACAAAATGCTTTAAAAGGTATCCACATGTTGCCGCATCATTTGCACAGAGATTACAGTGATCATGGGAATCGTACATTTGAGATGTGGAATTACACAAAGCAGCATCGTGCGCATTCAAATGCGCGTTTTGCGGCCGTCTGGGGCTCTCTTTCCTTCCGATATTAGGAAGCAAATGGATCTATGCACTTTTAAATGTAGATAAAAAACTAATATCTTTAGAACTGCGTTTTGTGTTTAATGTGTTGTCCTCCCCCCGCACCTCCAATTAGCACGGTTGGCTACGTACGGTGCGAAAGTTCAACATACATACTTACAGAAAGCATACATACGAAACACGTGCCGACAAACGGAGATACACACAACAACAAACATTAAGGAAGCGTTGCATTTCTTTTCGCAAACAATAAATAAAACAATCGCCTTAATTATATTCACACAGCGAAATAATAGAGTGAAATATAGTAGTTTAAAAGCAAAAGTATTCTCACTTTAAGTGTGCTGTGTGCACACTGGATTGAACTGTTCTTTTAAAAAAATTGCCACCCAGGTCTAACAGGAATTATATTTTGCAATTATCCACTCTTTAAACAATATTACCACAGAGTGAACCTTTATTTTAGGCTGGATTAAAACAATCTTTGCTACCCCACAAGATATGATTAAGTGACTTATCTGGTCTGGGCCCATGGACTTCCCGTGCACGTGTAGACACATATGCCTCAAACACAACCCTCATATCGCCATGTGCCAAGTGCTGTTAGCCAGCGCATATTAAAGCCAGCATGGCACATGTAGGGATGGTGTGGTCAGGTCCAACTTCAACTACAACATTAGGTGCTAATATAAGACCAAGTCATCCTCAGGGAGGCCCAGGACAAGTTCAGATATCACCCAAAGGTTAGCCATGGCTGACAATCAATCTGGTAGTAACCTGGTTGAGAGAACAGTACGCTAACCACTCTGCCACTGCTCTCCAAAGCATATGCACACACGTTGGTAATGCATAATAACGTGCATTGGGTGGCGCAATAGACCTGGGTTTTATCGCTGTGTAGAGTGCCTTTTCCGTGTGTACTCTGTATGTTCTACCCCTGTGATGCGTGGATCCCTCTGGGATTCCCCATTCACTCCCACAGCTAGAACACCCAACGTCAACGGTGGTCGCCAAATATCCCAATGTAGCAGGACCCGAGTGAAAAAGTATTTTCGAAATCAGGGTCGCTTTCCCGGATAAATAAACAATTATTCTTTTATTTCATATGGATGGATGAAATATGTCTAACTTTTCACGTGTCTATTTCTGGTATAACCGGACTGATGATTATTTTGGGTTGTGTATTATAGAGTTTCGTGTCGAACGAGGACCCATATTAACTCGAGTGGGTCCTTGCCTATTGCATCTGCCAGTTCACCAGCTCAAGCAAGCCTGACTCTGCTGACGAGACACTGAATGTTTAACCCGGTCCAGAGTTTTCTCGTGCTAACCAATGCTGCCGAAGTCACACGCTCCACACCAAAGCCGTGCGGCAGATATGTTCAGGGGGCATACTGGCTGCCGGTTGATTTTG
Source organism: Lampetra fluviatilis (assembly GCF_964198595.1). Lineage (NCBI taxonomy): Eukaryota > Metazoa > Chordata > Hyperoartia > Petromyzontiformes > Petromyzontidae > Lampetra > Lampetra fluviatilis. Next base: position 8,859,950 of record NC_136292.1, read on the forward strand.
TCACTTTAAATTCTTCACGATGCCACTCGTGATGGTTGTGCGTTATTCTCACGATTATTCTCATTATACACGGAGGCGTTGGAATCGGGTTGAATACTCACGGGGCAATGGTGGTGGTTCCCTGGGCTTGTGTTTGCGTAGAGGCGGTGGTGGAGGCAGCGGGGGCGGCGGACTGATCATGCACAGGCTCCGGCAAATGCCGGCACTGTCGCCGCCGCTTTCCGTCCTGGAGAATTCTCGGCCACCCGGCGACCTCTGTGCCTGCTCAGCTTTAACCACCTTGGAACAGCAGCAGCAGAAGCAGCAGAAGAGGTCATGCTGGGCCCTGCGCCACCAAATGTCCTTGGCACCACCCAAGTTCACCCTCCGCTGTGGTGAATCACTGTCACGGTGGCTCCCCATTATGACAGCTTTAATGCCCCCCACCCATCAGAGAGGAAAGAATTATTATATTAACAGCAGTAAGGAGTCGGTAGCATGGATGGTCGTGGGAAGAGATTTTAGACTGGAGGGGCAACAGAGAAGAAGCTACAATCTCCCAATGAGTGGTGCTTCACGCATAGTTTTGAGAGAGGTCTTGGTCATTCAAGCAGAGAACACGTGGTGAGGAGTGCAGAGAGACACAAGAGGGGTGAGAGATAGACTTACCAGGTTCGCGAGAGCGTCCTGTAACACACCTCGTAGCTAGTTGGTAACGTTTACACGAATTGTTAAGTCTTTGATTGGCTGAACAGCGAAGCCTCGGAGCATCAAACAGTTTCAAAACACGTTATGGCCGTGTTGGGTTTCAGTGCCACCATTGACAGCTGCGGCGTCGTGACCGGCACTTCCACGCCCATGAGATGACCGTGATCGTGCAGATTCAGCACCCGTGTTGATGTCTAGGATGAGCAACCTTTAACGCGAATCTGTGAAGTGTGATTAGAATGACTGTATTGCTGCTATTACCAACAGCGGAAGCATAGTTGTTACTCACTTGGAAAACTGCGACCAATACGGCTGCAGTGAAGTGAGCCGACACGACGGGCCAAGAGACATGTCTGGGATCCCAAGCCAGCATTCCGACAGTGGGCAGGAGTCTGGACATTCAGAAAGTATAGTTACTCAAGACAACAACAGCCACGACAATAACAAAGCCGGACCAACAACGTCAGGGACATCCATCCAACTTGCCCTGATTGCACAAAAACAAGGAGGTCTGTGGAAAAGCCATAACGGAATTGCAGAACAGGCAACGCGTTTCCCCTCCGCTACAAATCACTTCAAATCGTACATTCACATGCAGCAGTCACGGTTTCTTGTCGCTACAGTGTTCCACGTGCACCCTCGGAGCCCAGGCAGACGCTGCCCATTACTCATTTCGTTTGAAAGTGTGCAGCCCACCTCCCTATCCACTGCTGGATGAGACCAGAAGCCCCTCTGGGAACACCTGGGATATCGATCCACTGCATTTTTGTCTGGATCTCAATTGCCCCTGGGATGACTCGCGTTGTTCCGGTCTACACGATCGGGACTCACGGACGGCGGCAATGCGACTCGTACGGCTGGATTGGCACGCCGTGCAGGTTGGTCTGTGCGGGTTGGTGAAGGCGGGGGTTACAGACGTACACACGCAGATGTAATTTAATATGCGGCGTCATACATCCCACGTGCCGTCAACTTAGTCAAGAAGCCAGCTCCTCGTGGCGAGGGGAGTCAGCGCCGATACCATCTTCTTACTGGGCTCACGATGCTACGTTCCCAAAGCCACTCTCATTCTGCCGCTGCTCATGAGTGCTGTCAGATGAAGCCAGAGGCCTCCCAGTGGCGAGGGCGATGGCACAACGCAGTCGACCGATAACCCAGCTTCCCTTGGAAGCCTTGCGGTCTTAATGGGCTCTTCCGCGGTTACCCATTAAGAAATAAGCAAACAACAGACTCCTTCTCATAGCTGTCCCTCCACATTAGAAAATAAAATACAAAATTTGGGACCAGTCACGAGACTCAATGTCTCACCAGCAGGGTGAGGATTGCTTGTCACAATGCTAGTGGCATGCCACGTGTGAATAGGCAAGGATCCATTCCTGTGTGGCTGATAGCATGTGCGAAACACACTTTTCATTTTGTATGTGGTCGTACAAATATGTAAAGGAGTGAAGCGAGTCGGTAGTTTCCTTCTCCACAATGACGCTCGTCGTGTTGTGGTTAAACACACGGTACCGATCTCCCCACAACGTGGGACGTCTCCCACGTGCCACTAGCAAAAGTGCGAAGGCGCCGTGGCGCCACAGAACCGTGAAACATGGAGGGATTGCGCTTGCGTGCGCCTAATGTAACCTAATGGGAAGCGGTGCCACACAATGAACAACCAATGGAAAGCGTCATTATGGGCTCCCTCATGGGAACGAACTTCATGGGTTTGAGCATGGGATCCATCACGGGGTCGAGCGTTGAATCAAAATCGCTAATATTTCTATCGATTCGTGTTCCGTAACTCCTTATATGGACAATTGCCTTATTTGGGCATAACACACCTAATTTTCAATATTTCACGAACTCATTCTCTCCTTTAGAGCACCGCGTGGCTTCTCCCCCAGAGGGATTAATCTCCTGGCGCACACCTCCCTCACCCAGTGAGGCGAGGAATCCCACTCCCATCCAGCAACGGCGGGCGCGGTGGCGGAATGTGCTAATTCGGCCAAGCGAGCTTGATTTCTAGCAAAGGCTCACTGACATCGGTGACGAGTTATGGATATGTTCTTTATTTTATATGTATTACGTTTCTTTACCCAGGAAAGCCTGGGTAAACAAGCGTCATGAAGTCACGTAGAATGGAAATAATGAAATAATAAAAATAAACATAATAAGATACAATTCTCACGACGTTTCGGCCACAACGCAAGCAGCCGTCCTCGGGTAAAGAACAGGGTTGTCGGAAAGACAGCGTTCTAATGAACACTGCTAAGCTTAACTTATGTTTATTTTTATTAGAACGCTGTCTTTCCGACAGCCCTGTTCTTTACCTGAGGACGGCTGCTTGTGTTGTGGCCGAAACGTCGTGAGAATTTTATCTTATTATGTAGATTTTTATTATTTTATTATTTCCCTTCTACGTGACTTTACAGAAAGAACCAATAATATGAATCCATGCAGTCACGAAAGCTTTAAATCTGAAAAATAAAAAGCGTCATGAACGAGTTGTATCGATCCCGAAGGGCTGATTCGCCGAGTCAAACCTCGACCTTCCGACCGCAAGCCTCCCGTGATCCCGCTGAGACACCTGACCAGTGGACATCTCGATACGGTGGCTCTGAGCCCCAAAGCATGTCGTGACGTTTTCAGGAGGGTCCTGCCAATTAATCTCAGTAGGGGGGGGTCGATAATTGCTACGTATATTCCAATGGAAAAACATTTCCGGGAAAAGTTTTTAATTGGGATCAGGATGCCGTCACACAATGGCCTTACTCTTGCGAATGACGCCACGGGATATTTAACGTCCACTCTGAAGCAGATGGCACAGATATTTTATGAATAAACCTTTACTGCCACCCCCCTTCACCAACCCACATTGACAAATGCAGTGATGTTTAGTCAAACAACTTCTACGACTGACACGCAGTGGCGAGACGTTCATCCAGCAGGGGATTAAGATGGTTGTAAATGTATAATTTGTATAATTATATAAGCGCTAATCTAAACAGACATGTGCTTTTCAGCTTACACCATGAGTATACACCAGATATATATAAGCTGCATCACATAAGCCTGCAATCTAAATAAATAATGTATAAATACATTAATTTTGTTTTTACATGTCCGCACACATTATTTATATGCATGCTATCATGCCTTGTCCTATCGGCCTTCAATACCAACCATTATCGACCAGTATTTATTTTAACAATTTATCTCCCGACCAATATTTTGTAATCCACCATCAGTCCGGCTTCTTGCTACAATGTTATTAGATGTTTCTGACAAGAGCTTTACTTCCCAACGACAACGCAAACAATAAATAAAGTAAAAATAAAAACCTCAACGCATGGTCGTGGATGGGCAATAACCCGTGATGACGCGTTGTTAGACGTTTAAACATCGAGTTTAGTCTCACGATCCTGCTACGATGGGTGACCCTCCACGTGTGGAACAGCTGTTGCGGGCTGCAGCAGGGAGCTGCACTGTCAGTCGAGGGCAGAACAACGAAATCCATCGTTGTGTTGTACCATACGACATACCACACCGTCTATGCTCCCCACCGTCACCCACCCGCACTGGCCAGCATGGTGAAGTATGGTCAAACAACACCGACGACATTGAAACGTGTTCTCAAAGGCTACAAAATATATTTCGTGCAAATAATTGTCTCTGGGCCATTGAAATACAATAAATAGTAATTATCTTAAGGGCTCAAAGCTCAAACGTGTGCACATAGTTGGTTTCAGAGTGGCATAGACGCCTCTTCCACCCTGCACGGAACTGCACGCAGGGTTATGTAATGTTGATGCCGATAGGGCCTTTGCTTTTAAATATCTGGCAACTCACCAGCGTTGGTTTAAAATCAGAATATTTATACTGGAGGAATACAATGCGCTATGAAGGTCTTTTTCACAGATGTCCAGGAGTGGCACGTGAGAACGTTACCTCGCCAGGTAAAGCCCACTCAGCCATGAGCTTCTTATTCAGAAGCGACCTGGCCACAAATGATAGCTCAAAGAAATGGCTTATCATGTGGATATTTACGGCAGCAAAATCATCTAAACGCAAGTTTAAGCAAACGTGACTCTCATAGTTACACTTGTTTAATTAAACTCGTACACTGTAATTACACTTGTTTAATTACACTAGTATAATTACACGTGTTTATCCAGGAAAGCCTCGCCGAGTCTCATGACTTGGTCACGGGGGGGGGGGGGGGGGTCCTGCCAAGTTTTGGCAGGAGGCGGCGATGATCGCGAGAGATATGCAATCCCAATTGAGTAATTTTGCGCGTAATCGTTCGAATGTTGACGAATGCAGACCACATGACGCCAGCACACAGAGGCCTCTCGCGAGCGACGTGATGGCACCTTTAGCGGCGTCCACTGTGAAGCAGTGAATACACGGGGCGCGAGTGACCAGGGAGTCCTCTGGCATCCAACCGGGAACCCTGCAACAGAAGCGGCGAACGCGCTCCGGCTGGGTGCTTCTGCTGATGAGACGCTGAATATTGAAACGGGTCCAACGCTTTCTTACGTAAAAAAAAACAACGCTGCTGAAAAATGTACCCCTAGAACATCGTGTGGCCGATGGGGGGTGTGTTGAAAGATACTTTGTTTTTAATGCGGAGCTATTGTGGTTCTCGGTTCGCAACTAGAGCGTGGGGTTTGATCTGAAGTGCGCTCACATCTCAATCACGTTAGATCAGTGGTTCTTAATCTGGGGTGCACGCACCCCCTGGGAGGTGCGAGACACGGCCAGATTTTTTTTAAGGTAAATCATCGAAACACATTAAACACGGGCACGTAAGTACAACGACTTTGTTTCATCAAACCGATGTATTCATTAATATCATTTTTTTAAAAATGTACGATTGAGAATCAAAGGGGTGCAAGGCTGCAGTAAAGGTTAAGAACCACTGCTTTAGAGGCGGCAACGTTTACACGCAGAGGCATGAATGTTGGACACTTTACATCAGAGATGTCAAAAGAGTGAAGGAAACACCCTGTGAGCTAAGACACGGGGAGTTTGTAAGGATAATGAAAACATAAACTTTTCTCAACGGACACCTTTAAATAAAAAAAAATGTTCAATTAACAACAAAGATCTTCCGCGTCCCCTACACAGGCTCTTGGGCAAGTGCTGTTAGCGAGCGCCTATTGACACGACGCACCAGCGCAGGAGTTGCTGTAGGCAGAACCACGCCCAGACACACAAGAAAACGACACTCGTGCCAGACAAGCAACATCACGCGCGCTGTGATTGTTCACTCGAGTATTTCACTTTCTTTCTGAACTACAGGCCGTTAAAATAGCAGTACTTTAAACTGGCTCGCATACATAGACCTCATACCCCCCCCCCCCCCCCAATAGCCTGAACAGACTCGCGGGGAAAGTGCTGTTAGCGAGCAGGAACGGCACACGAAAGGGTGGGTGGGTGGTCAACACCACGTCCGGCCGCCTTTTTCTCCCCAGTGACGAAATTTATACACGGCACCAGGTGCTCAGTTGAGGTTGAGTCGATCTAGGGGAGACCCAGGCCAGGTTCAGATAATCATCACTGGTGTTGGTCGTTGAGCGGGAATCAAAGTCAGGTCTCCGAGTTCGTATCGCAGCGACACAGCGTTACGCATACATGTAGAAGCACACAGGCGTACAAACACAGACGTACTAACACACACACACTGATACACGCACATCGGAGACAACGCGCTCTCAGCGCGCGTGGTCGCGGCAAAGTTATCCGTCCCTTGCGCACAGCGAGGAAGACACCGAGCCCCTACTTCCTCCTGCAGCATCTCCCCGCTTACTGGCTGGGCTGCGAGGGAAGAGGCTCCTGGATGCGTCAACTCGTCCGCCAGGTCCCAGCGGCATGGGGCGTCCGCGGCTGTTGCGCCTCGCCGCGATCAGCAGCAGTGTCCGACGCGCTGGGTGCGGGACCTCCGGCAGCCGCCTGCGCGGCCCTGGCAGCGGCGTGGGGCTGACTCCATCGGGCGCATCATCTCCGCTGCGCCGAGCCGCCGCCACGACCAAGACAGAACCCACCCAAAACAAACCGGCAAACAAACGATGCGCGGAAACCCGAGACCAAACGCACACACAACACACAAAATCAAAATCAAGAAATTGAATCTAGAGGGCCAGAGGAGACGCCATCCCTCGGTGCGGTCAAGCACTCGCGAAAGCACAAAGCGAGCAAACAACAAATGCGAGTGAGCTTCCACAAACGCGCCGCGCACCCCGGCGCGGCTTAGCCACGCGTGTCACCTTGGGGAACCATCAATTATTCAGATGGTTCATGCTCTCCCACCCCGCCTTCTCCCGAGCATCCACCACCCCTCCGCCCTCCCTCCTCCTCCTCCCTGTGCGCGCAGAGATGGGGAGGCGAGACGGATGCTCGGGGATGATGCGGGGTGTCGGCGAGGTGATGTGGTGACATGCAGGCAAGAGTTGGCGGAGCAGGAGGAGGATGGAGATGGCACGCTGCAGGGAACGCGCGAAATTGCCGGACAGTTGCATCGTGCAGCCCATTGTGCCATGGAGATCACGCGGTGGAGAGTGCAAAAGTTGCGAGTTCAAATCCATTGCCAGGGCGTGTACTTTGAGAATCGCATTAGAAGTTAGAAACAATTATATCTGGAGTAATCATTTTCAAATATGTGTCAATGCAAAGGAGGCATCTACACGCCGTGTCAGTCATGAGGTTGTTTGACCATACTTCACCAATATAGTCATTATTGGTTGGTAAAGGAGTGCCCAGGTCAGATTAATATATCACTCAACACCAATGGCATGAATCAAAGTGCACTGCGCAAATCACTTCTTCCTCCGAATGAGTGATTAGCTATGTCATTATAGTACTGCCCTTGCCATAGGAACATGGAAATGCCTACCAATGGGGTCAGTATACCGAAAGTAGGTAAGGACCATTTAATACTCTTTTGTAAATATAGGAATACTGGCGTGGGTGGTGGGGCAAGTGGTTAGTTCCTGAACACGACTCACATCAGTGGCGAGAGATATCTGAATCAGGATTCGCCGCCCCCTTCACCAACCCAGCAATGAATTGACTCAGGGCCGTATATTTTGTTTACTTGAACTACTGTACTGCATTAACTCATTCATTGCATTCGTTCATTCATTCATTTATAATTCGAGACCGGGAAAGGCGAGTGGGCTCTTCAGGCTGAGATGATGTCTCGGGGCAGGCACCACTTCCCGTTCCCAGACAGCGAACGGGCAAGAGAGAATTGCAATTGAGCGTGCGCTGAGCTCGTTCAGTTTGGATCACTTCCCCGTGTTCTAAACACAACTCTGAGGAATCGCATTCAGATGCCCCGTTCATCGTATGAGTGTGCAAATGGCCATACAAAAATAATCAAACCACATTTCTACAAGTGGATTATATATGCATACATGTCGAGACAATTCTCAACCTATTGTTGAATGAGAGTTTCCCCATGCCGTGCGGGTAGTGGGGAGATCATACTTAAATTCTAGATTTGAAGCTTTCGTGACTGCAAGGATTCATACTCTTAGTTCTTTCGGTAAAGTCACGTAGGTAAAAAATACAATTAAAATTAATAAAAATAAAATAATAAAAATCACGACATTTCGGAGGCAACACAAGTCTCCGTCATCAGGTGGGACCGTCACAGGTGGGACCGTCACAGCCAGATTTGCTGGCTGTGATGGTCCCACCTGATGACGGAGACTTGTGTGGCCTCCGAAACGTCGTGATTTTTATTATTTTATTTTTATACATTTTAATTTCATTTTTACCTACGTGACTTTACCGAAAAACTAAGAGTATGAGACCATACTTTACCAGCTGGTCAGTGTGAGTCTAGTACACCAATATAAAAGCTCTACAGCCACCCAATTTGCGAAATTGCGCAATTAAAAGTGTGGCCAGGAGCTGAGGTCGTGTTGCTTTATGCTTGACTTGGTCCGCAAGCCCAACAGGAGAACAGCAACCCATGCAGCCTCATCCACTACCGCACAACCCATTTGTACAGCTCTTTCGAGGCCATGCGATATGGTCGCGTGCTGTTAAAATCAATACATTCACAGTAAATTATTTGGTAAAAGGGGGTCATGTAGCTAGTGAAATTCTAGATTTGAAGCTTTCGTGACTGCAATGATTCATATTCTCAGGTTTTTTCGGTAAAGTCACGTAGGTAAAAACATTAAAATTAATGAAAGTAAAATAAAACAAAACAAAATAAAATTCACGACGTTTCGGAGGCAACACAAGTCTCCGTCATCAGGTGGGACCGTCACAGCCGAATTAGCTGCATCAAGTGAAGCAATGATTCAAGATGTAATCCCTTATAAGCAAGTTGAAGGGAGGTGGAGAGGGGGGGGGGAGAGCTTATCAGGCTGTGGTAGCCAATGAATGGAAACGTATTGGGAGGGAGGAGGAGCGGTGATCAAAGACTGCACGCAGTGCTCAACACAATGAATGGAGACGTGTCGGGACGGAGGGCGAGCGGCGATCAAAGACTGCACGCAGTGCTCAACACAATGAATGGAGACGCGCCGGGACGGAGGGCGAGCGGTGATCAAAGACATCACGTAGTGCTCAACACAATGAATGGAAACGTGGCGAGCGGTGATCAAAGAACAATGAAGAGATTACTGTTAAACACTGTGGATGTTAACACTCGGTGAAGTAAATTAAAATAGTGCCTGTCAGAAAGATGTTATTAACCACGCAAAAAAGACTTAATTACACTTTTTGGACCATCTTATCTGACAGGCACTATTTTAATTTACTTCACCGAGTGTTAACATCCACAGTGTTTAACAGTAATCTCTTCATTGTTCTTTGATCACCGCTCGCCACGTTTCCATTCATTGTGTTGAGCACTACGTGATGTCTTTGATCACCGCTCGCCCTCCGTCCCGGCGCGTCTCCATTCATTGTGTTGAGCACTGCGTGCAGTCTTTGATCGCCGCTCGCCCTCCGTCCCGACACGTCTCCATTCATTGTGTTGAGCACTGCGTGCAGTCTTTGATCACCGCTCCTCCTCCCTCCCAATACGTTTCCATTCATTGGCTACCACAGCCTGATAAGCTCTCCCCCCCCCCTCTCCACCTCCCTTCAACTTGCTTATAAGGGATTACATCTTGAATCATTGCTTCACTTGATGCAGCTAATTCGGCTGTGACGGTCCCACCTGATGACGGAGACTTGTGTTGCCTCCGAAACGTCGTGAATTTTATTTTGTTTTGTTTTATTTTACTTTCATTAATTTTAATGTTTTTACCTACGTGACTTTACCGAAAAAACCTGAGAATATAGCTAGTGAAATGTTGAAAACACTTAATCTCGGCATCTCACTTGATGTTTTGCTCTTAGTCCTTATTTAAAATGGTATTCAGCCACAATTATTAAAGGTTAAAGCGATTTGATGCGCACGTCAATTGTATGCACGGATGCAGCGGGGTTCACTCTGTGCTCCAAGATAAACACTGTGGCTCTAATTGCAAAGACAACGTAACCAGAGTTCTTCCTTGCTCAATTGACACGGTGCTCATCTCATGTTAACATCGCGGAGGCAACGGTGGAAAACTGCCATATCGTTATTGTGGGGAGAGTCTATTCATGTGGCGGTTACTGTTGACTTCCTCATAAGGTGGTACCGTCTTCTTGGTTCTTTCGGTAAAGTCACGTAGAAGGGAAATAATAAAATAATAAAAATAAAACATAATAAAATAATTCTCACGACGTTTCGGCCACAACGCAAGCAGCCGTCCTCAGGTGAAGAACAGGTCTGTCGGAAAGACAGTGTCATTCAGACAGTGTCATTCAGACACTGTCTTTCCGACAGACCTGTTCTTCACCTGAGGACGGCTGCTTGAACATCTGGAATGGAATGCTCCTAATCCCATCAGACCTCAAAAACCAAGCAGATTTTTAGCCTGTCTCGTCACATGTACGTTTTATATTCTTGGTTCTTTCGGTAAAGTCACGTAGAAGGGAAATGATGATTGCTTATGTTGCAATTGAAACGTCGTGAGAATTTAATTGTTTAATTTATTTTATTTTATTATTTCCCTTCTACGTGACTTTACCGAAAGAACCAAGAAGATGAATCCCTGCAGTCACGAAAGCTTTAAATCGAAATTTAAGGTGGTACCGATTTCACTGACCCTGGCGAGATGATGGTCTGAGTCGATCCCCAACCAAGCTTTGCTGTTTGGCCGGTCAAGCAGCAATCAGAATCACAGAGGCAACGAGAAGCACCTCCCACTGCAATCGGCAATGACATTACCGCCAGCAGCTACTCTCCGTTTGCATGAATTGAACAACATGTTTTGTTTTCTTGTTCATGTTTTTGTTTTCTGTTTGTTGCTGTTGCACCCGATTCAAGAGGCGAATGGCTCACAGGGCTATACCTAATAAATGAACTTGAACTTGAACTAACATACATTGTTTTAGCCGCTTGTTCTTCTCCAGTGGTTTAATAAAAAGTAAACACAGTGAAGACATACCCATTACAATTAAATGAGGCACAATTCCTTGCTGATCTCGTCAAGGAGCATAAACCATCATGTAAACTCCGGTCATTCTCGCAGTGACTTTTGGCTGACCAACGAATATAGAAGGCCACTGCATCGCGCGCTTTCAGATGCGCTTCTGTGGTCGTTCGGAACATTTGCAATATTAGGAAGCCACTGGAGCTATACACTTTTAAATTTATATTGAAAACTCATTTCTTTAGAAGTGATGTTTGTGTTACGTTTGTTGTCCTTCCCCCGCACCTCCGATTAGCACGATTGGCTACGTACGGTGCGAAAGAAGTTCAACATGCCTACACCCTTCTTCTTGGTTCTTTCGGTAAAGTCACGTAGAATGGAAATAATAAAATAATAAAAATAAAACATAATAAAATAATTCTCACGACGTTTCGGCCACAACGCAAGCAGCCGTCCTCAGGTGGAGAGCAGGTCTGTCGAGGAGACAGAGTCTGTGGCCGAAACGTCGTGAGAATTATTTTATTATGTTTTATTTTTATTATTTTATTATTTCCATTCTACGTGACTTTACCGAAAGAACCAAGAAGATGAATCCCTGCAGTCACGAAAGCTTTACATCGAAATGCCTACACCCATTACTGCGAAATTTTTTGCATGGCCATCAGAAATTTTCATAAAAAAGAAACAATTTTTCACTGGCACAACCATTCATAGGAGCGGAGGATATGTCACGGAGTGGCACATTCAGAGCCGTGGATGCGGTTCAGCGTTTCCGACACCGTCGTGGCGCATTCAAAACGGCTCAAGCGCACGGCGGCCTGGTCCGTAGAGACCGTCACGGCCGCTGCCGCAGCTGCCCGCGTTCGTGCGCGTTCGGCAGCCGTTTGCAGAGAGCCCTTTCACAGCGAACCACCGGAGCTCGCGCGAAGGCCAGGCCAGAGCTGATAAATCTTGCTCAGGAATGGGACGAGCAGGCGAGGCTCGTTGCAGTCTTTCATTCGGGTTGACTCACCAATGTCAGCGTGCTGTCTTTTTGTAGATCGAAGAATTCCATTGATTTAATGTTGGGCCTCGGCAATTTTGGCAGGATTCCCTAAGCTCTTTGGGATGGGGGTGTTTTTTTTTTGGGCAGATGCGCAGTTGCCCGGACACACTGACAACGTGGGTTAAATCTCATCTCAATTCTGCCACAATTGTAGTTATTGTGTGAAGGGGAAAACGCAGGTGTTCTTGTGATGCCATTGTGTGTACACCTGCCTCCGTCTGGGTTAGTTAAAATCAATGTAGTGGAACCGGTATTGCACCTTCAGTTACTCACATTTTACCAATACACAATCAATTAACGCCAATTAAGTGTTATGCACATCAATGTTTTTCTTATGTTTAAAAATACGCATAAGATATTGAATGTACAAGTCGCAACTCTGGTAAACTCAACTTGTCTCGCATGGTCAAGTTAGTAGCAACTTGGTGGTGAAAGCATAATTGACAATGCACAAATTCTACTTCCACACCCTTCAGCGATGATTTAGCCAAGAAAAGATCACGTGGTTCATCCACCCAGTCATGTTATATACGACAAAAATATAATTGGCTTAGCTACCAAAAATGTAAGCTACACTAGTGATAGAACAGCTAATAACATTCACTGGTTTAATGTCGTTTGGCCATTTTCAAAGCGAAAGAAATAGACCAACTTTCTGCACCGCGTTTGTCGAGAGCTCGTACCAGGGCATTACCGAACGTATTCCAAATGTATGTCCTCTGTCTCACAGTAATTAACAATGCCAATCAATAGCATTGAACAGAAATGATTAATCCTCAACATAAACAAATGGGCAGCTTATTGTCTGAGAATGTAAAAGTTGGCAGTAAAAGCAAACGATTTCCAGTCACTCGCATAGGTCTTGCCGTCAAGAGTAATTACTGTTGTAATTAAACCAGCCGCCTCAATGCCTGATTAAATATATGCGGATAGTTTTTCTGTACAACCAGACCGATAACACCTATTTTGTGGGTTTTCCTTATCTAATTAACTAGGTTTTTATTTGCTTACTTAGCACCTTGTTAGATGACAATGCTCTGATGCTTCATGTAATTTACAGTGTCAACCAGCTAACAGCATGTGGTCACACCATTACCAATCATCATTAAAAGGATCACACATATCCACACACATAAAATATTGGGTATACATGCAGAGATGAATATCAATACGCCCTGTACATTTTCATTGACTGCGGCTTTAATTTGAATTAAAATCATACTTACTGATCACTCACATATCAACTTTAATAGAGTGCATAATTCATTGTCAGATCAAAATCTATTGTTGGTAAAGCTGCCATATCAATGGAGGGCAGAAAGTGGCTCATTTACAACGTCTGAAGCTGCTATCAAATGAAACAATATTTATGAGTTAATAAAAATTAAATTCTCTAAAATACCACAACATGTGTTTTACACGTGAGTTTTGCATGTGCCAGGTGACACCCTCGACAATGTTTCAAACGAGATTATTCCTCCATCTAAATAGTTTGTCCAGCATTAGATCTCCTTTGCCAGTAGCAAAATATAATAATAGGGTTTTTCCCCTTTTTTCTGGCAACAAAACTGAAATTTTTTTTACAAGGATTCATGTCTGCATTAACCACAATACTTGCAGTCAAAATGTAAACAAAATAATTGGCATTGTCCTTGAAACTGATTGGTCCACACTAAGGACAATGCATATATTATCATAGTGTATTTTTTATTTGCATTTTGACTGCAAGTATTGTGGTTAATGCAGACATGAATCCTTGTAAAGAGGTTTCAGTTTTGTTGCCAGAAAAAATAGAGAAAAAAAAGGGGAAAACCCCTATGATTATAGTTTGTCCAGGTAAAATAAATGAATAAATTACCAAAAAAATGTTTAACTGCCTGGCATACAGTGCCACAATATGTTATCCAGGATTAAATGTGGATACATTTCGATTTAAAGCTTTCGTGACTGCAGGGATTCATCTTCTTGGTTCTTTCGGTAAAGTAACCTAGAAGGGAAGTAATAAAATAATACAAATAAAACATAATACAAATAATTCTCACGACGTTTCGGCCACAACGCAAGCAGCCGTGACTTTACCGAAAGAACCAAGAAGGTGGATACATTTCTTAATGCAACTGATTGCTGTACTCTCCTCTTCGACATTTCGGTACATTTGCTTTGGAATGTTCGACACTTAGAGAGTGATGCAGTTTGGACAACTCTCTATCCAAGGGCCCATTGCAGGCTGAGGCTGTGGGCCAGAGCCTCTCCTGCGAAGTAATCTCGTGTCACCTCAGCTTTTCATTCACAATGGCCGGCTTTGGAATTTAAATGAATGTTGTCATACGATTGAGTGAAATAAGCACTCTTGTCCATCAAAAGCAAGCGAATTCTCGGATATGCGAGCTGAGTTTTAAAACAAACGCGAGCGGGAACACACGCTCACAAAAAACAGACTCTGCTCTCTGGATTGTGTCTTTTGGGAGCCAGACCAGTGGCCAACGGGAAATGCCAACGTAATTCGATGGGAGAAAGTCCACAGTCCACTGTGCACAGTTAGGCAATCGCGCTGGATCCTGCTGGGTTTTCCCCACACCATATTCTTAGGTTTTTTCGGTAAAGTCACGTAGGTAAAAGAAATTAAAATTAACAAAAGTAAAATAAAAATAAAATAAAATATTTTACTTTTATTAATTTTAATTTTAAAATTTTACCTACGTGAGTTCACCGAAAAAACCTAAGAATATGAATACTTGCAGTCACGAAAGCTTCAAATCTAGAATTTCCCCACACCAGTTGAATGAACACGCGCAAAGGTCCTGAAGACTCAAGTTGACATTTTTCAACACATCACAAGGTCATCCTGCATGACACAACTACCAGGCAAATGGAGACAATGTGTTTAATGGGCAGATGTTTTTTTATCATTGTGTCAACTGCCATTTTGTTTTTTTTTCTTCACTTTTGTAAGACTGCAAATTTTATTGTAAGTTGTCTAAGTGTCTGGTGTTCTGGGATTCACGCGTTACGCGGTATTTTCGGCTGACACACGGTCGCCACCGTCCTTTGTTGACCTATGGCTCGGTGGTAATTATACGTGAGGATAGCTTGTGCTCGAAATATGAAATAATTACATCATAAATAACGTCCCTGCATGCTCAGGTTTGCATCTGCTGTTGTGATTAAGCCCCAAGGCGGTTCTGTTATATTTACATTGGCCTTTTATAAAAAGCGCGACAATGGATTTCAGTCTCCATTACAGCAAACGCTTCATAACATTTTCCGGTCTCTTAGCGCATACGCTTCTTAATGTCAGGAGACCAAGATGTCCTTTTATGCATGGGTGAGTAAAATAATGAATAGGCAATTAATGACATAACTCTCATACATAACAGGTCAGAGTTAAGACTGTATGCAGAATGGAGCACGGAATTATACACATGCGGTGATGGACAAATGTGAGTTTGGAGGTCACATCAATTGAAAATATAATTTACAGTCTGGGGAAAGTAGAAATGCAAGCGATGACCCAGTGATCCCCCATGCTTAACCACACTCCATCCTCCCAGTTGAGATCCACTGCCCTTTCGCGTGAGGTTCTCAGGGAGGAGTCAGTGCAGGGTTCTTACCGCCACGAGGCCCCGCTATGAATAATGCATCGCACAGTGGTCGTGCCTGCACACGTCGCCTAACCCTGACACATGCCAGTTAATTGTCATGGTTTGCTGGCATCGTGGCACTCAAAGCAATACCCCACACAGGCCAAAATCAATCGCGTGCATAATGTGTGTGGTGGGTGAATTCACGTGAGCGCACCGGAAATTAATAGGCGTCAACTTTATTGTTTCTATTTAATAAAACATGCAGGGAATAAATGGAGCTACTCAATCAGATGGCTGCCGAGTTGCCCACGGCCGAATGCGCCCGGTGTTGGAGTAAACGCTCACACGTCAAGTCTCAAGCACTAGTAGCCGTGAGACTCGCGGTGTCTCACAGTCTTGAGCGTCTCCTGGCTGTGAAATGCATGCCCACGTTTGTTGTTGTTTGCCCGACAATCACGCACTCAGCCATATTTATTGCAGTGTCTCATCGGCAGTGGCTGCCGACGGTTCAGGTCTGTTGTGACGGTTGGTTCCAAAAGTTTTGTCTTTTACTCTCAGGCTTTCTATTAGAAAACAGTGGGGGAACTAAAAACAACTATATAAGATTAGTATTAAGATGATCTATTGGTGAGGGAGGGGGTTGTTCACGAATTGTGAAACATGAGCCTCTTGCAGCTCTGCAACCCTTCGTTTCTCTACAAATGGACCTCACCGTGGCCTGCTGCGTGACTGGTACGTTTCTGTGCCTCGGTGTATTGGGTTTCTGCCTCACTTTCTTGGGTTTTTCCCACGGTGTTTCATTTGGGGGTCTCGCAAATTTGAACCCGTCGGATTGGCAGGTCTCTGCTTGGCCAACAGCTACGAGAACGTGGGTTTGCTGCTTGAATGGACTACGACTAAAATCGAGTTACCCAAGTTAAAAGATGGCAGTGGGCATCGAGTTGACAATTTTGCGAGTTTTGACCTGGTTGACGATGAGGGCACAGACAAAATCCAAGTGTATTCTCTATCAATGTATGCACTTGATTTGACCACACTCAGCACAG
This sequence comes from Lampetra fluviatilis, assembly GCF_964198595.1. Classification (NCBI taxonomy): domain Eukaryota; kingdom Metazoa; phylum Chordata; class Hyperoartia; order Petromyzontiformes; family Petromyzontidae; genus Lampetra; species Lampetra fluviatilis. The sequence continues at coordinate 8,876,784 of NC_136292.1, forward strand.
TGTAAATAGAGATTGAGTAGAATAGAACCTCGCTAAGTTATGCAGTGGCCCTCAAAATGCTTCCACAGAGGTTGTGTTCATGACATTTCTCTACGTCCGTTGAATCAGTCTCGGGTATGGAACTCCGATAGTAGGAGTGCTCTGCTCAGTCGTAGGGGTGGTGATGTGGCCCAGCGGAAGCACATTTACAGATTGGGTTTGAATCTGGCAGGCTGCCCTGGTTAAACACTGTGCTGCTTATTAGCCATAAAATGCGTGCTTCGCAGTGGATATTGAAGATCCCGTGAAATCACGAGAATAAAATTAGAGCACTGTGTGTCGACATCGTAGGTAAAATTTCCCTAATTTGAAGCATTACTTGAAATCGTTTGAGAAACACATAGTGATCGTTGTCCACCTACTGCAAAAACTTAGCAGGCCCCTTCTGAAGAAGAGGTAAGACCGAGTGAGACTTTCCTGGATAAGCATGCGTAGTAATAATACTATTATGGGCTCGATGGAAAAAAATACTTGAAAAAACAATAACATCCAAAAGAGAAAATTCTGCATTACATCCCACTGAACAGACCCACGAATGTTAACAAATTGTGCCTGTACTCGACTTTTTCTCCGAATGCCCAAGTGCAGCATGTTCAGCTTTCATTTTTGTGAAATTTTACTGCAGCTCCAGGCAAATCGATTATTTCTAACAGCATAGGAAGGGCACCATTAAACCACCCACCCTGCCAAAGCACAACACACGCAACAGTCGGATCACACGGCACGTTCTGGCTTTTATTCTCTCGCCGGGCCCAGAGAAGCTGTGGTGCTTGGGGCCCGTGGCCCACACATTAGGCTGCCCGTGCATTAGTTCCACCAAGCTGAAGGTGGCTTCAGTGCTGAAAATGGAATCCTTTCTAAAGCCCGGCTCTCCAAAATGCATTCTCCCTCCGGCAGACGTCATTTATTACATTGATTATTTCACAATTTCAAAATCTGCACAAGTAATTTTAGCTCTCAGCATGTTGGATGTTTCTCTTTCAGAGCAACGCATGACGTGGTTTAGCATATGCAAGCTACTCTAGTTATTTTATTGTATATAAATTTCTAAATTGTTTGGCAATCTCATAAATATAAAGTGTGATGATTGAATGCAAATATTTATACATTTCATAAATGGTCTGTGTGTACATTGTGCTATGTTAGCACAAGGCTATACAGTAGATTGAGAAAAGACAATTGTTTACATTGATTTGAATCTCAACTTTTGGCACAAATATTTTTTTACGATGGATTTATTTTTCGCACCACCAACAATACGAGTAAAATGTAATATTCTTACAACATTGAGAGTCGCAATATTCTTAATATATGCAGTATAAATATTACTCGAAAGGATTAGGCAATTTACAAGGCCACATCATTAGGCCACATCATGTCAGTACAAATGTTCCAACAATTTGTGACAGACGCTGGCAGTGACTGCCTACTGGGCTCTCTGGCACAATAGACCATTACCCGCATATAATATACAACCAGAGCATGTGACATACGCTGCGAGTGTTATTTATCCAAAATCAAGGTCATACTTTTATTGGTGTTATTCCTATAACTGCTTGCGTACGCACAATAACACCACGCTCTTCTTGAATTACCGCAGGCTTATGACAACACATGTTGTCTCAGAAATGTAAATGTTGAAAGCGGCAGAGCTGTGTGGATTTTGAGTGAGACATCTTGTGGCTGAATCATACCCACTTCACTAGGTCTGAGATTGCTTCCCTAACCCACAGAGGGCTCATTTAACACCAACATAATAATTTAACGCATACAAATGCATGCTCCTTGGAATAGTTTTGACCATAAAATAAGGGTCAAAATACAGTGCAGCAAACTGATAATTAAAACTTTATTAAATACAAATGCATGCAATAACCATGGCACTGCAGGCTCTATAAAGGAATACAGTTTTAGACTGGTAAAGAAACACAACATCCAAAAAGACAAATTGTTTTTGTCTTCTAGCCACATTCCGTATCGCAGTGGCTCCCAACATGTGGTCCAGCAAGGCCATGGGAAGCCGTTCGTGGAACTGCTGCAGATTCTATGATTTAGAGTCATTTTAATTTTGGAAATAAATGTTATTGGTGATTGGTAGTCCACAAAAATGTTTCAGAGAGTTGACAGTGGTCAGTGGGTTCAGAAGTTAAGGAACCACTGACACACCCGTGCTGTTTAATATGAGTTTAGAGCTTCGTTTTCATCGATTACAACTGTAAAGTGGCTTTTAGGCACGATCTGGGCGACATCACTGCAGTGACCTTGTATTTAAAGGCCAGCAGTCATGCCACCGTGGCGTCGCTAGAGAACGTGTCTGCTTTCTAAATAACATAACTTCAACCTGCTGTTGTACTGCCCAGGACCCAAGCCTAAAAGTGTAGCTCCAAGCTCCATGTCTAAACCCATCCCACTGGGATTTTTGCACACTGCGTTGGTGTACGGTGTTTTTTTCTGCAATATTTTGCTGTCTTTTCTTGGATTTTCTGTTTGCACTCAGTTACATATTCACTTCAAGATGTTTTTTTGTTCATGTTTTTGTTTTTTGTTTGTTGTGGTTGCACCCGATTCAAGAGCCGAATGGCTCACAGGGCTATACCTAATAAATGAACTTGAACTTGAACTTTCGGTAATGCCACGTTACCAATCAGTCACAGTAATAGCCCGTTACCAATCTCCAGGAGACGCGACGCGATGGTGAGGGCCCTGCTCCAGGGCAAGGCTCACAAGTCACAACGGCCAATTTTCACGGGCAACTTGAAGCAGAACAAATCTTTTCCGTTGTCGTCTTTCAGTTGCCACTTCACCACAAGCTTGATCTGCGCCTCGCCAAAGACAGACGATCAATGCACGCCCACTTTAATCAACCACCCAGCGATTGCCTACCGTTCAATTGCTTACCGTTCAATTGGACAGTGGGAGAATTGAATAAAGGTGCGGTTAAAAACATTTGACAAGGAAATTGTCCTGCCCTAACTCACCAGACCCAAGTTGATCTCAAAGCCAATACGGTATAGTCATAAAACAAACGCAGACGTAATTTACATTTCTGTAATTTACATTTACTTAAAGTTTACACACTTGCTTAAACAGCAAAACCTGTTTTACTAACAGCAACATACATTTCCTAGCATATTAGCAAAATAAACACCCTGTATTTACTTAACTTCACAAAAAACATACACCGTATTTAATTTGGCAATTCATCATCCAGGAAAAAAAATACAAAGTTACGTGTGGCGTTTTTTTATACCTGAATAATTTACTCAAAGGATTTCTACGTGAACGTCTTATTGAAAACATAAACCAGGAAGCTAAATCATGCATGTGCATGGATTCTATTGCACTATCCAACACGCCTTTGTTCTTGTAAGTGTTTAACTAGCGATAATAATGTTATGTTCCAAACCGCACAGTGTGATGTAATCACATGCAATGATATCATCGGAAGCAGAGGTGGCCTGCATGATGTGCGATATGGTGACGTGACACCACACATAATGGATCGCACACACCACTATAAGGAGTCATGGACAATGATCAAGAATAATAGCGGAGTAGCAGCCGAGGAAAGGACTACCCAAATTAGATGGAGCAATGAAATCAGTTCATGTGATGAATTGTCGCATCGTAATATCGTGAGCGGTGGCTTGGGGGAGAACTTCATCCAGCAGTGGATTGATCATGATTGATGATGATAAATGATCAATGGCGACATACGTTGGGGTAACTGCTCTTGACGGGCGCACCCTGGCGTCGTAGCTGTAGCCTTGGCCCACGGCGAGCTGGCAGGCGATGTCCGACCTGCACCCGTCGCTCTGCAGGATGGAGAAGTGCACGGGGAAGCCTGCCACGATGCTGTGCACCACCGCGGTCACCGTGCTGCTCACCAATCCTGCAGCGCGGCACAGAGCACGGAGATCGGCGCTGCCCAGCCCACAGCACGGCGGAGCGGCCGAACTATCAATGAATAGGGCAAAGGCCCTATTTCCTGCTAAAATGAGCAATACGGTGGAGGTCATCTCCAGTTTGCAGCCCTGAGCCATTGGCAGAAGTCCCAGATTCCTACGGTGGTCTGTTCAAATAATCGCTGTTGACTCCCCTACAAAGTCGACCACGGAGGCATGATGGGCTGAGTCACTCCCCAACCAGGATTTGAACCTGCAACATTTTGACTGGGAGCCATTCGCTCTACCACTGGGCCTCCTGCCCTCATCGTTGAGCATGAATTGTAATGAAAGTATTAGTTTATTCACATTGCTATTCCATCGCAAAAATGCTTTAGCAAGTGCATTTTTAAGATATAATGTAAGCTGTGTTAAACCACGGGTGCACGATAGTTGAAGTTGTCGCTAATTAAACGTTCAATTCAATTAAACGGTGCTAAATAATGCATCACTAATTGCAATATTAAGACTACACCGCCCAAATAGACTGCAAACAATTAATTACATTATATAACACAATTTTTGTTCCTGGGTAGTAAGTGTTATTTCGTAATTGCTTATGCCTAAAAAGTATCGAAAATCGCTAATATTCCCCACAAACTTTGCTTTTGTGACCAGAAAAGTGATATTTTGAAATGTATCTATTTTCAATGCGAAAACGGGCGAATTTGTGTCTTCTCGTTCACATAAAGTTAGAAAAAAACAACATATGAATCAAAATTCACATGTATTTATATTAAAGTAATACAAAAATGACTACAAAATATTTAGAAGTGAGTAGTTTTTCGAGATTTACGATTATACTGCAAATCACTTTCACGAATCAGCCCCCAAATGTAGTCTCCCATCATATTCTCGTTATACTGTCCTTGGTAGCGGTGTTCAAAGTCCAGTATATCCTGGTGGAAGCACTCGCCTTGCTCCTCCGTGAACGCTCCCATGTTCTCCTTGAAATTATCAAGATGAACATCAAGGACATGCACTTTGAGGGACATCCTACAGCCCAGTGTGCCGTAATTCTCCACCAAAGTCTCAACCAGCTCAACATAGATTTCGACCTTGTAGTTTCCCAGGAAGCCACCAATCACTGCGAAAAAGCTGTCCCAAGCCGCTTTCTCCTTACTAGTGAGCTTCTTGGGGAATTCATTGCAGTCCAGAATTATCTTTATCTGTGGTCCGACGAAGACACCGGCTTTGACCTTTGCCTCAGACAGCTTAGGGAAGAAGTCTTGAAGGTACTTGAAGGCTGCCGACTCCTTATCTACAGCTCTGACAAATTGTTTCAGCACCTTCTGGGGGTCCACCAGTGCCTCCCACTTGACGTTGTTCCTCCCCACACAGAATTCGGTCCGCTGTGGCCAGTCCCGCCTGTGGTATAGTGCGCCTTGGTGTCTAAATCTTTTGTAGTAATTTTTGTATTCCTTTAGTATAAATAAATGTAAATTTTGATTAATATATTGCTTTTTTATACTATTTGTGAACGAAAAGACACAAATTCGCCCGTTTTCTCATTGAAAATAGGTAAATTTCTAAATATCACTGTCCTGGACACAAAGGCAAAGTTGTTGGGGAACAATAGCCATTCTCTGTACTTTTGAGGCATAAGCAATTAGGAAACAACACTTACGACCCAGGAACAAAAATGTTTTTGTTACAATGTTATGTATCATTAAAAACTGCTGCAATAGCTTTGGTAACCCACCAGGTGGCCCATCGCTCGAGCGAGCAGCTCGCAAGGGGAAGTGAGCAGCAACTCCAGCTTTGCCTGGGGGTAGACTCAGCCCATCATCCTTCGGGGGTCGATAAAAGTGGTACTAATTTATGCGAAAGTCGACCTATATTGTCACGTGAATATACTCGCCCATGCAATCTGAATGTTGAATTTCCAACACTGACCCAGGGCCGTTGACAGACGAACACAACGTCAACGCTGATTTCAGCAGCAAATCACTCTTGACGTTTAAAACGACCGATTCGTTTTGTCCAGGAAATGCATCGGCGCTCTCGGGGTTAACGGCATCCAACACGCGCCTCCCACGGCTACGCGCGATTCGAATGTCGGACTGCCCCACCGTACTTGAGAAGTCACGGCCAGCAACGAACTTCACTCGCCCCAACACGAACGGCACGAGCCGGGAGCCGGCGAGGTGGCAGGCACCCTGCCAGCCAAAATCTGGGCGGTGCAAGGAGGATAGTGGAGGGGTGAGTGAGTTCGTATTTATTAAAGCCAATGGACACTGGAAAAAAACCTCCCCATACGGAACGCTCAAAACTGCTTTGGGCAAAACGTGTGCGAGGCAGCCCGTGTGAAACATTAAGGACACGTCACAACACGAGTCTTTTGTGGCGTGTTCTCTGAGGAAACGTCGTTACGTCGAAGAGCACGCGGTCGCTGTTGGAATGCACGCGTTTCAACAATGGTTTAAACCAGGAGTCGGAAACCAAAATAACAAGAAGAGCCACAAATTCGGTTAAAAAAAACCCTCAGTATTTCAAGAGCCACAATATGAAAACGAGACGGTGGTCGTGAATGAATAACATCAAGAAGAGGTCCTTAAAGAGCCGCATGCGGCTCCAGAGCCGCAGGTTGCTGACCCCTGGTTTAAACACATTCCTGCGGAGGGAGCTGGTAGGAACGTTGGGTTGCTCGGTCAATGGCCAGGGTCAACGGCGGCGTGGTGTATTCCGCAAATATGCCCGACTGTGAGGGCGGGCACAAGCCGGCGTGAGTAGGTTAAACGTTGAGTTTTATAAGGGCACCACGGGGTGACCAGCCCCTCCCCACCCAGCCCCACCCTCCCCTCCCCACCCTCCCCTCCCCACCCCTCCCCTCCCCAACCAGCCCCTCCCCACCCTCCCCACCCAGCCCCTCCCCACCCTCCCCTCCCCACCCAGCCCCTCCCCACGCTCCCCTCCCCACCCAGCCCCTCCCTGCACGACGGACACAATAATCCCCTGTGGGCTGGTGTAACCAGGAGGTTCCTACCAGTAACAAACAGCATAAACTAAGCAAAACTGCCGAGACCTGTTATCGTATTGTTCTTATATAACATCCTCATCATCATCAACGGCAGCTACAATCAATCCACGGCCGTGTGGAGGCCTCCCTAAGTCGTCACGTATCTCACGGTCCTGGAAGACAATAATCCATCGAGCACGTGATAGTGAGCTGATTTCATGGCTCCATCTCCATGGTAGTATCACCCTCAGGCTTACATTGCATACATTTGATGAACTCTAAAACAAATGTTTTCATGAAAATATCCCCAAACATTATATTATATCATATAGGAATCGTATAATTAAAATCAACAGTGCCTGGCCTTTGTACGTAATAACATTCACAGCGATCACAGCTTCCTCGTCATACAGTGGGACCTCGGTATACGTCGTTAATTCGTTCCAGAAGGTAGGACTTATACCGAAAATGGCGTATACCGAATGCATTTTCCCATAAGAAATAAAGGGAAAGGAAATAATCCGTTCCAGAGTATAAGAAATTATATTTTATATGGCATATTATACATTACTGGGGTTGTATAAAATAATGTAGACACTACTTATTACTAAAATGCATACATAAATTTAAATAAATGCGTAAATAAATTTAAACAAATTTAAATGAAATTTAAATTTAACGTCACTTTACCTTGCTGAGAGGAGTTGATAGCCTACGAGGATGGTGGTGAGGAAGGGGAGGAGTCGTGAACGGAGTAGATGCGGTGACTGATCCCGACCCATACAAGTTCTAGCAAGTGCGTCGTATCCCAAGCAAGACGTCGTATCCCAAGCAAGCACGTCGTATCCCAAGCAAGACGTCGTATCCGAAAACATTTTTTTCTCGTCAAAACACGACGTTTACCAAATTCAATGTATTCCAAAGCGGTCGTATACCGAGGTATGACTGCATTGGATTTTTCAAAACATGTGCCACATCAGATATGAAAACCTGGACTGTGGGAATCTCAAGAGACAATATGGACCTGTATGACGGTAGCACGGTTATCCACTCAGCAAATAGTACAAACTGCCCTTTGCCTGGCGGTGAATGCAAGCTGACAAGCCAACCCATTGAGGGAGCCTACTTATATGTCAGAATCTTTAGTTATACTGGAGGAATCCGATGAGCTATAAAGCTCTTTTTCACAGATTTCCAGTATATATAATGGATTCAATGGTACAAAAACATTTTCACATGGGAACAAAGACAAAAAATCCCGTATAGGCCCGCATTGACTGTTCGGGCAAGTGCTGTTCTCAGCTGTTAAGGACGGAATTGTACGTGAGTGGGTGGTGTGACCAACACCACACCCTGCTACATTTGTCCCCTCACTGCTGATGTTTACACAATGCACCAGGCACTAATTTAAAGCTGAGCTGATCTAGAAGAGGCTCAAGACCAAGTTCTGATTTCATTCGCCACTGATGTTAATCATAGTCGGGAAACTAACTCCGGTCGTCCAGTTCGAAAAGCGGTAGCATAACCACTGCACCGCCACTCCCCCACGAACACACGTGCGCAAAATGTACATGGACACACACATTCGGTGTGTTGTGTACATGCGCACTACACCGTAATGCACCAACTCACACGTAGACGCCCTATAATATATGTAACCTAAACACAATGATATGCAATGTAACTATATATGAATTAATGATAAAAATGCTTTTAAAAAATATTGCACATCAAAGTTTGCCTGCCAACTAAACAGATCAAGGCAACAGTACTGGTAAGAAGATCTGGTACAGGTCGGTTGGGGGTTTCGTAGTTTACATCAGCAAATGTGAAGTGTCTACGAATGCACCGTTGGACAGATGTACGTTTGGGCATTGGTCGATCAGTAGCCAATTGGCTCCGTAGAAAAAAAAGCGTGCGTGGTTCTGTGCGCTGCTCACCGCTGGTGAAATTGACGTGAATGTTGGTGGTCTTGCCGTTGCAGAGGATTCATGGCTGGGTTGGGCAGGGATCTACAGTCAAGGCAGAGATCTTGTCGGTCTATGAGCCTAGAGGGAGAAACAAGGAGAGAGCTCAATCTGTCATCTGAAGCTTTCACACAAATAAAATTTGGTCTTTCCGCTTAATAAAATACAACATTCCTCTGGCAGCAGGGGCAGCTGATCTGTATGGGGATAGTCTCATTTACAAGAGTGACTGCCTCGGTCACCGAAATGACGAAAGCAATAACCTCAAGTACGGCAAGGAAGACAATTGAAGTCAAAGTCAAAGACAACTACGTTACATAAGACATCGAAAATACACATATTTATCAAATACACATCTTCATCGGTGAATACCATTATAATCACCACCACCGCCATACCATTACGAAAACTACAAAGGTAATGTCACAACTTTGAGGAGAGTACCAGGAAGAGAGATACATCCTGCACGTGTCACCATTCACATCGCCACTAACTGTTGCGTAGACCTGAAACGAAAACATTTTTGCGGAAACATTTGTTGGCAGGATCAGGTGTGGCGGTCGCGGACTTCAGGATTCAGTTTTCTACTCATCTAAAGAGCCTCGACACCATACTCGACCAGACCATGTCGTTTGATCGCCAAACGCAAAACATAGTCAGGTCCTGCAATTTTCATATCGGGGCTCTACGATTCATTCGACCACCATTGAGTCTCATCGCTCAATCCACCCTTGGCTGCCACTCTGTCAGTCGCCTCACCCACCGGCCACCAACCGCAAGCACACGCACGCGGTGGGCTGACCGAGGTCACCAAGCACGAGCCATTACGCAGCCACGGACCGCGGTCGGTAAACGTAATCGGCTCCGCCAGCGCAGAAGAACAAAGCGGGCCACACGGTGAGGAGCACGAGCATCCACGTCCACGCCTTGGCCCCTCTCCTCGACACTCAGAGCAGCAGCAGCAGCAGAAGCAGCAGCAGAAGCAGCAGCAGCAGAAGCAGCAGCAGCAGAAGCAGCAGCAGAAGCAGCAGCAGAAGCAGCAGCAGAAGCAGCAGCAGCGCTGTCCATGTGGAACCTGGACTGGGCTCAGTTTTTTCTGGTTTGGAATTTTTTAAATCTCTGCATCTAAGAGGGTTTTTACTGGCGTGTGTGGCGTTAGAACGATGCGGAGGAGGTGGGAACCAATGCAAACGTGAGCTTCAGAGGGTCATTTATGACTTTACGAGTGACACAAAGTCGTTTTACAATTTCTTGCCTGCCTGGGGTGGGTCACGAATATTAGTCGATTTGTTTAAATCAACTAATATTGAATGAACATGCACAAAGCAGGCCCTGACAGTAGCCTATACCAACTATGTCACCTTCCGAGCACTATCCAGGCTTGAACCGGCTTAACTTCCAAGAACTGTGTCATTCGTGTTCGCTCTGCATGTGTCACTTGACAACCTGGATACACACCTCACGGGGTTATCCGTTAGATGTAACATTTATTTTATCGTATAAAATAAACATAGTTTATAGTTTAAAATAATAACTTTCAGTTTATCCGCACCTCCGATTAGCACGGTTGGTTACGTATGGTGCGAAAAAAGTTAAACGTACATACAATCCAGGTGAAATGTTTCATGTTGAAAACAATGGGTTCGGCCGCATTCTGGCTGATTTGGTCATAGGCTGCATTGTCAGCCAGAGGGCAGTTCGGAAAACACCATTGTTATACTGTACTACGGTCCCATGTTTAATCTCCCTGCTTAAAACACATTCCTGCGGAGGGAGCTGGTAGTAATGTTGGGTTGCTCGGTCAATGGCCAGGGTCAACGACGGCGTGGTGTATTCCGCAAATATGCCCGACTGTGAGGGCGGGCACAAGCCGGCGTGAGTAGGTTAAACGTTGAGTTTTATAAGGGCACCACGGGATGACCAGCCCCTCCCCACCCAGCCCCACCCCTCCCACCCCCCACCCAGCCCCACCCTCCCCACCCAGCCCCTCCCCACCCAGCCCACCCCTCCCATGCACGACGGACACAATAATCCCCTGTGGGCTGGTGGTAACCAGGAGGTTCCAACTAGTACCACCTGCACTGACCGGCGTGGTGAAGTATGGTCAATGTACCGCCACGACCCGTGCAGCGTGAGGAAGCCGTCATCCAACAGCGGATTCACAAAAAAAAGAGCTGAACATGTACATTGGTGGCCATTGGTCCTACAGGTCCACTTTGTATTTACCAACTATAGCGATGTTTCGTTGGGCAATGGTAGTCCCTATAATATATTTAAAAAAATGTAGAGGCTATTTTGGGAACGATTTGTCGACCAGGTGCAGCAGGGTGTGTGCTTAGATTATGGGACACCCGGCGCGGTACTGCTAATATCCCAAGGCGGGTTAACTTTGTGGAGGTCAAAAAAATGCATTGTTCCATGCGCAGTGTTCGGCGAGTTTCAGACATGTCCTGTGTTTTCTATACAAGAGGGCCGGCACTGTAAGTTGATGAATGAGTTGACAGTTTTACAACCACTGCTGGATGAACGCGTCCTGGCTCGGTGTTTTAGTGATCAATACAAACCGTGCCACTGTATCCTCAGGCCGTTGCTGCCCTCACCTTTTCTTGAGTGACCGTTCACTGTTTTTGTCCATTGATTGCTGCTCCTTCTTTATAGCTCTGTAACTTCCGTGGTGATACTATTGTGTTTTGAGCACACGTTCAATTACCTAAGTTTAATAAATATTATAATGACATTTACACAGGAAAGTCTCGAGTATCAAACCTCTTGTTCAGTAAAGTCCTACGCTGGGATTTTGGTCAGTTCCATGAGTGAGAGTTTTGCATGTGGGAGGAAAACAGAGAAACTGGAGATTAGCCACGACACATCTGAGGGGGTAACACTCACAGAGCACTCACCAGGCTCAATACTGCTTAGCTTCTGAGAGCTCATGGCGAGATCATCCGCGATGTGGCACGAGGCAAATTCAAATGTTGTCAACATTGCGGTTTGAAGAGATTGCGTGTTTTGTTATTCTCTTACGCACCATTGTTTGATATGAACTGCAATTGCATCTCCGATCGTAATTGCTGTCACAATCAGCCATGATCAATTCGATACTCGTTCCGTGTAACCTTAATAAATCTGGAAGTAATTTTCATGAAAATAACATCAACAATGTACAGCCCTTAAAGCTTTCGTGACTGCAGGAATTCATATTCTTTGGGTCTTTCATTTTTCTTTGGGTCTTTCGGTAAAGTCACGTAGATAGGTTCAAAGAAATAACAAAATGTTATTTCTTTGATAAATGTACAGCCCTTTGTCAATCCACTGCTGGATGAGGGGCCCCCTCCCCACGCCGTACGGACGCGTGCCCCAACGATCGCTGCTGTCACCGCCCGGGCGTGAGTCACGATGGCGTGGATGTGGCTGCAAGAGGACCCGCCGGTAGGAGGCGCAATGCAACTGATCAACAGCTGTCTCGCCGGACTTTGAATCGGATTTCCCAAAAAAACGACGCAAGGCTGCGAACGCCCTCCTTGAAGCACGGCGAGATTATGGTGGCGGAACAGACGCAAGATGCTGACCCCTGAATTCTAAAATCACCCGATCTATTTGAAGAAGTGGGGCGGTGGCTCAAATTGTTCGCGGTCTGCGACATCAACCCGGCCATCTAGGTTTGATTCCCGATCACGGCCAACATCAGTAATGTGTTGAACCCGTGCTGGGGTCACCACTTCAGCAACCCGCACTTACCAGCGTGCTGAAGTATGGCCAATCAACCCTCGTGGCCGACGGGGTGGAGAGGCCTTGATCCAGCCGTGCATTGTCATAGAGCTGTACATTTTTTCATTAATCGTCACGATTCAACGTCACGACGCGATTCTTTGTCTTCGTCGTGATCAATGGTGGCGCCTCTCGTGGCTGCAGTGACAAGGAACCCCATAACACGAACGCGATGCGATTCGATGCATGCGTCATGAGTTTCAGGAATCATCTGGATGAATCGATGCACCTCAATAATGTATCAATCTTTTATTTGACATTTGATATGTAACAATGTGTATGGCTTCAAGTGATCACACGGGGATTGCAATTTAGAGATGTCCTGTACAGTGTTACATCACAGCTGTTAAGTGTGAAGTTGATTCCAACGAAATTCTTTAAAAATATATATATTTCTTCGCAAGATAATACAATTGAAGGTTCTTAATATTTCTTGAGAACCTTGGTTGTTTATTGTAATACGTACATACTGTACTGTATATCTCCAGAGTGCCACTTAAATTAGCCAAAATATAAAAAAAAAAATATTTACAATTTTTCATTATGGATATTACTGTAACAATTATACAGTTTTGCAACCTTGTTAAGGATTAAGAATAAACAACCCCCCATCCCTTGTCACCATGGGTCAATATGAAACCCACTGAAAGTGGTCACCCAAACGTGAGAACATCAACTCAATCAACGCAGTGGCGTGTGGACATCGGCTTTGAAACACAAGTGTCAGAAACGCAGCCTCCATCAAAGGCATCACACGATGAAGGAGAAGGACGTGGTTGTCTTTTTCCTGAGACTCAGCCATTTGTCCCACACTTTTTAACTGCATTCAACCCATAGGTTGCAGGCAACTGGTTAGCGATTTGACTGCGGAGTCACTGGGTGGCAGAGACAGGGATGGGGGATCTCATCCTCTCAAGCGAGGTGGCGCTAGCAAGGTCCAATTGTTTTACAATTGCCTGCTCCCATAAAAGTCACGAATTCTAGTATCACTCAGCAGCCAGTGGCAAGGCAGCAAAACAGTAAAACAGACCTCACTTCAACCAAGCTGGCCCTCAATCAACTTTATGAGAGGGCCGACCTTGTGGATGGATGACCCGGGCACAGCGCCGTGAGGGGCGCCAATTGGCTCGACTACAATTGTTGTCTGCCCTCGGCGCCACGTATGCTGAGGCCAGCTCTGACAATAATGAAAATGACAGAGGGACAAACCCATTTACAAAAAAAACAACCTCTTTCTGCTCATTCAAGCAACTAATCACAACCTGGAGCTCCTCGTGACGACGTGCACTCCACATTGTGCGTCCGCTCCATTCTGCGTGACCCCAAGCCGCTCGCCTCCGGCCTTCTCCGTGACCGGGGTCGCGGCGCTCCACTCGTCCGTCTCGGGCACGCGGCAGGCCCCCCGCTCATTGCAGTCGTCCGCCACGGGGAAGGGAAACTCGCAGTCGCCGTGACGCGGCAGCGCAAACTCGGGCTGCACGGTGATGTCGTCGATGCCCTCCAGCTGCAGCAGGTCGTGGATGTGGAGGCCTGCCGTGGCGTAGTCGGACATCCCCGCGCACTTGATGTGAACGCTGGCCACGTCCCGGCCGGCCGTCAGCCGCCAGACATGCAGGCGGTGGATGGATTGGACGCCTGGAATCCCACTCAGCTTCTGCTCTGCAACCCCCATCCAAAAAAACAAAGACGCACACACATACACGTGCCAGATCGAATGAACGAGGAAGTGAATAACTGACATCGCGCATCGATTTGCGTTTGGATTTTCACCTCTCCGGGTTTGTCTCAGGAATTGGCATGCGTGTTTGGGTGGCAGCAGCAATTGATTTGTACCGAGTCATGGAAACGGCATTATGTTGAACTCTATCCAGTTTTCGATTTAAAGCTTTCGTGACTGCAGGGATTCATCTTCTTGGTTCTTTCGGTAAAGTCACGTATAAAAAGAAAACAATATTTTATTATGTTTTATTTTTATTATTTTATTACTTCCCTTCTACGTGACTTTACCAAAAGAACCAAGAAGATCTATCCAGTTAACTTCACTGTTTTGATAATAGACCTCGGCTGACTGAGAATATGTCCAGGTTTGGTCTACAATGGAAAAGTTGGCCACCCCATGTGTGAGTTGTAACGTGTGTTGTTTGGCACAATGTTCGATGTTTTGTATGTATATTGAAAGTCTTTCACACCGTACGTAGCCAACCATGCTATTCGGAGGTGCAGGGGAAGGACAAAAAAATAAAAAATAAAGTCAGTTCAAAAGAAATTCGTTTTATATCTACATTTAAAAGTGCATAGCTCCAGCGGCTTCCTAATATCGGAAGAGCGTTCCAGACGGCCGCAGAAGCACATCTAAAAATACGCGATGCAGTAACCTTCTTTGTTTGATAGTTATCCAAAAGCCGCTGAGAGGATGACCGGAGTTTGTGTGATGGTTTATGTTCCTTCGTGTTCACTCCACATTTCGCTCCATGAGCTGACAGCTTAAGGATCTTAGAATGCACTTCCTGGAGAAGCTTCTAAATGCGCGGAGCAGGATAGAGTCTATAGGAAGTGATGAGTTCCTGAAAAAGCTTCGAAGCACATGGAGTGAAATGTCAGACACCACGCTGAACAATAATCTGTACATATGCAAATTATTTTGTCGAAGCGATCTTTCCCCCCCTCCCAACCCAGCTTATATATATGCTCCAAGCTCGTGTGCTGTTTCATTCAGACGCTGTCTCCCCGACAGACCTGGTTTTCACCTGAGAACGGCTGCTTGCGTTGTGGCCGAAACGTCGTGAGAATTATTTTATTATGTTTTATTTTTATTATTTTATTACTTCCCTTCTACGTGACTTTACCGAAAGAACCAAGAAGATGAATATTATGTACAACCTGAATAAAACATGGCAGAGCTACAGAGCAGCACAACCAAGACAACCTATGCAGCAATTATCGATAAGTTAAATACACAAATGTACGCCGTGATGGCGCGGCTGGGAGCATGGCTGCGGCATGGCCTGCCGCGTGCCCGCCCACAGGGCCACTGAAGTGAAGGCCCTTGGAGCCGTCCATAAATGACGTCACGCGATTTTTGACGATTTTTGACCCCCCCCCCATCGTCACACGGCGTCACAAAAAGTCAGACCCACCCCTCAAATATGACGTCACAAAGGTCTGCCCTCCCCTCCAAAATTAAACAAGCTTCACGTCGCTTTAAACTAGTGTCATTGTAGTGCGTATTTAATGTGGCGCTGCATTCTGATGTTGTAGGAGAAATGTTTTTATCAAAAAGTATATTTAATTAAGTAGAACGTGTTGTCTATATTGATTTAAAGTTGCGCATTTTTGATGTGACGTCACATTTCTCCCCCCCCCCGTCACACATCGTCAAAAAATATCTGACCCCCCCAGGTGCGTGACGTCATTTATGGACTGCCCCCTTGGTTAAAACCAATGCAGGTACAAGCACCATTCATCTGCTTGGCTTTTCTCCAGTATCACTATCTTCACCGCCATAATTGGCCACGATCAATCCACAGCCATTGCCATTGCTCACCATGGAGCAATAGTTGACTGGGAGCTTCAACAGGAATCCTGAGTTGCTAGAGCAGAGAGTGCGTTGAGGGGAGCGAGATGAATAGAGAGGCAGGAGAGTTCGTGGAGGGGAGGGGAGTGAGATGAGAGGCGAGAGGCAGGAGAGTGTGTGGAGGAGAGGGGAGTGAGATGAGAGGCGAGAGGTAGGAGAGTGTGTGGAGGGGAGTGGAGGAGTGAGAGAGTTGCAGTAGTTGAGTTGGCATGAGATGATGGCATGGATAAGGGTCTCAGCAAGCAGCCGAATCAAAACGTGAAAGCGATCTCCGGGTGCGAGTCTAAACACAGAACCACTGCTGACTTTTCGACAAAATTGTTCTCTTTTTACTGCAAGCCACTCGCTCACTCTGCCGCTGGGCCGGCTTCATGCGAGAGAGGGGAAACGCTCACCGATATCCTTGATGAGAATGTCCGGGGGCACGATCTGCAGCAGAATCACGGCCGCCTCCCGTATGAGACGCACCGCGGAGGTGATGATGATGAGGGTCATGGCGATGGTGAGGGCTGGGTCGATGTAGCACTGCCAGTTGCACTGCTCCTTGCTGGTTATGGGCCTCACGTTGAAGATGATGGCGGTGATGACCACGGTGACGGAGCCGAGTGCGTCCCCCAGCGTGTGGAGCAGCACCCCTGGGCGACGACGACAACGCACACGGGCCGCTCGCGTCACTCCGCTGCTGGACGACGGCCTCACCGTGTCACGCGCGTCGTGGGAGCTATCGGACTGCACTTCACTGCGCCGGGGTCAATTAGATGTCGCAGCACGCAGAGACGTGTGCACCATGCGTACGCAAGCTCCGGCCCGATCCACACCGGCAGCTCAATTTGTCACATTTCTTGGCATTCAGTTCTTTTGAGCCGGTGGTCTGGCCGAGGACAATAACTTTTACACACACAATGCACGTCGTTGCATGCTGTTAATTCTCTGTTCGTCGCCTGCACTGATGTTTCAGTGGCGATGGATTTTCCGAATGACAGAAATGAGAGCCTGGTCAGTGTGGGCTGGTGGAGGGAGTGTCCAGGACGGGTTCAGATACCGTTCGCCATTGATGTTAGCTGTAGCCAATTATAGAACTCGCTGTCCACCGAAAGCACTTGACCGTTGGTTTACCCCGTCTGTATATACAGGAAGCAAATAGATGTATATTTACTTTACCATTAAGCAAGAGATTGACATTGTAAAATGTGCCCTAATTCACCTTGGAAATGAGACTAAGAATGCCAGAACTCTGGCATTCAGATGCATGGTTCAATTACCTCGGATATTAATGGCATTTTCTTTGGACCTTTTAACGGAGGCTCCCATTTCTTCTTCTCCTGTGAATGCGAGAGTTTCAATATATAAATATTAAGCATAGGTATTAAACTTGCATGAGAATTGTTATGTAGCCAAATGTTCACTTTATATTCAAGTTTTCCACACGTACCACAGCTTATACTTTCCTGATGTGAAAATTAGTCGTTCCTCTGGTTGAATAAAATAAGTGAAGTGAAATGTATCTCTCAAACTTGATTTGAAGCTTTCGTGACTGCAGGAATTACTCTTTGGTCCTTTCGGTAAAGTCACGTATAAATAAAATAGTTTTAATAATACGACGTTTTGATCACAACATAAGCAACCATCATCAGGTAGAAAACAAACCCAGTGAACGTACAACACAGAGAGTCGGCCAACACAACAGTCAGCACCTCACCTGGTTGATTACGTTCTTCCAAAGATGGCTAAATGAGTCGATATTGTGTTTCCCTCTGTGTGTCTCTGTGTTGTCTCTCTCTGCTTGTGTGTCTGTCTGTGTGTCTCCGTGTCTGTGTTTGGTCTCTCTCTCAAATTTAGCAATCTTTGGAAGAACGTAATCAACCAGGTGAGGTGCTGACTGTTGTGTTGGCCGGCTCTCTGTGTTGAATTTTATTGTATTTCTAAGTTCACTAGGTTTGTTTTCTACCTGATGACGGTTGCTTGTGTTGCGATCGAAACGTCGTATTATTTAATTTATTTTCTTTCTACGTGACGTTACCGAAAGAACCAAAGAGTAAATTTATCTCTCGTTTCAGCGATAAATCGGTGCAAATGTTTTTTTCACTTAAGCTGCATTAAGCAACCGGCCATCTTCATATGTCACACATTCAGCCCTACTCAATGTCAGCCTCAATTATCTTTCAGCTGATGCGTTATGAGTAACATGATTATAGTAATAGTTGTATGAATACAGTAATAGTTATATAACACTTGTAGTGGGTGATTATAGTAATAGTTGTATAAGACGTGTCGTGGGTGTCGGGGGAAGGTTAGAGGGGTAGGAGCTAAGCGCCTGCACTCCAGCACTTTGGGTGCATCGCAGAGTTGTGAAACTTTCAATCACACTAGCTGAGGCCGCCACATGGCAGTACACACACCACAAATCAATTATTGAATCCATTTGTACAGACCTTTCAGTATTGTCCCATCATCCACGAGTGTTTTGTCCGGCTACCCTGGTTCCCTCCCACACACAAGACACTCTTAAGTGAAATTGTCCAAACATCTCAATGCAGGATGCTGCTGACAAATTGTCTGAAGATTAAGTAAGGCCTTCTTGAATGTTATTAACACGAGTACGTATAAGCGTTTAACGATGAAATATGTGGAAAATATTTCCGTTGACTTGTCACCCGTTCTCGGCTTGCGATCGTCGGTGCCCTCTGCGGCGTTGAACCTCGCGCACAGCCGACTGCACGAGAAGCAATCTTGGAAGAGCATCAAGCCCGTCAAGTTCACCGAGAGCCCCAGTGCCCCGACGATGAGCACCAGCTTGGGGTTGTCGATGACGTCCGGTTGGGACAGGGCCTTGAGCGCTTGCACCGCCACTGATAGGGACAGCGCCACGAGGAACGAGGCAGTGGCCAGGGCGCTGACCACCTCGCCGCGCACCAGCCCGTAGGTGTGCCTCGAAGTGGCAGGCCAGCGCGCCAGCCTCGCCGACGCGAGGCCCGAGGTGAGCGAGAGGGCGTCCGACAGCATGTTGAACGAGTCGGCCACGAGAGCCAGCGAGTTTCCCACGTAGCCGCTCACGAGCTCCGTGACGAAGAAGACCGACGTCAAGCACAGCATGCAGATCAGCCGGCACGACCTCCCCGAGTAGCGACCCATGGTCCGGCCGGCAGGCTCCGGTGACCTCGCAGTCTGACCACGCTCTCCGATTGCGATGGGAGGATAGTCGTTGTTTCCGTATGGGCGGTTCAACACCGACGGGTGTCACTGCGGTAGAAATGCACGAGAATTGCAGCTCGCAGCTTATTGCGCCGTAAACATGGAAACACCTCCACAACACAATGAGCTTCTTGTTGTACTCTTTCTCTCAGCCACTTAGATCCTCATTGGCCATAAAAGTTAATATTAGGTCTTCTCCTGATGAAGCCAGAAGCTGCAAAGTACATTTTAAGCCACAGATACAAATCAATCGTGACAATTAAAAAAGTATGCAAGCCAAAAAGTGTAATATGATGACAAATCCATCACAAGAGAGAAGCGCAGGCCAGAAAACAAATGGAATGACCACCAGCAATGAGCACTGCGAGCAGAGCTCTCGGCCTGATGCAGATTGTCCGCCTCAAAACTCGCCGCGCATGCCACAACAAAGAACTATTTTAAATCATCATCTGCTACTAAAATTGATATTTCTTCCATTAAAACAGATTTCTTTTCCGTTGCCCATCTACCACATAAACGCTTAAATTATAGAAATAAAAAAGGCATAATGCAAGACACTGGCTACGCGTGCAATCGTGATGAACAATCTTAAAATCTAATTTTCCACACAAAGTTCATAATTCCTTCAATTTGCCTGAGGAAGAGTTAAAGTGTCTTCCATTTGTCATACGTTAGAGATTGTTAAGAATATGCCTTCCTTGAGTATGTGGGCATCATGATCCTTGTACCGTATATACAATGTGCGTGATGGAAATAAATAATGGATTCATACTTTAGCTTAATTGCAAATGTTTTTAGTTACAAGTTAATTATAGCTTTGGATGTTTTGCCATTCAATCATGTTCAACCTTAGTTTACAAGCTGTTGTGCACAATTACACACGACAAAAACTGAACACTTTAAAAGGAAAATCTGAAATATATTTGTGGCAATGCCCCAAACGTCGCCTCTTGGGTTCTATTTCCTTTTAAGGTCCCAGTGCCATTGATGCACGTGTTGAGTTTTAGTTCACCAACGACATTTCATCATTTAATAGTATGTGCGATTAAATGTTGCTGTTTATACTTAATGGGTTCAAGTACCTTGTCCCAACCCAGATTTTGACGATGGTCAAGCAATGGATTCACGTCACCCATGGTACTCCTGCAGCCACGCGTGGCACTAACAGTCACAGCGAGGTAAAAAAAATAAAAAAGAGAATCATGAACTTTATCAACGTTCCCGCCTAACATAATTGTTTTATTTCACACATGACCATTGAACGAGACTAAAGATAGAGTGGCAGCCAAGGGAGGAAACTTGCCCGAAAGGAAGTCCAACACTGGGATGGGGCAATGGAATCAGCTGGTGTGCAGGCGCAAGCTGAAATATAACTTCGCAGCAGCATGCGAGCTGACAACGGCTTGGTGAGATCATCATCCGGCTGTTCGTGTCCATGGCTGATGATGTTGATGATAAACTCGAAGTGACTTGCAATATACAGGGCCCACCACGTCACACCACTTTAGCACGCGGATGTTGCTCAAATACCATAAAGATCAAGATTGCACTGTTTATGTGCACGTTGAAAGTCAATGACCAGTGCTATCATTACTCGACTCAAAGCGCTTGATAAATATGCAAAACCAAGGTCACATTATTACGGAATTGCTTTTGAAGTGTTTTTATTTATATAATTTGCATTCCTGCAAAAACAAGGATTAGTTTAACACAATCACCGGCTGGTTATATTTGATATTTACCATGATCAACCAACCCACTTTCTACCTAAATTAACTTTATAATATTAGTCGCGAATGCCTACGTGTTAAACTAAGCAGTCGTGGTGATTGATCATTCAGCACTCACCGATTCACTCCAGTTACTGGCTAATCGCTAAACGGTGGTCAGTCACCTCGCACTCTGCTATCGCTACTGCCATGGTGACCGTTCCCGTGAATTTCACTCCTTGATTCTTTCACCCGTGTGGAGGACTATTTTATCTCATCCACCCGGTGTTCTACTGCCACAATGCAGCTCACAAACACACTCACTCACTCACCCCACTGCAGCTCACAACACACTCACACACCCACTCACTCACCCACTCACCACACTGCAGCTCACAACACACTCACACACCCACTCACTCACCCACTCACCACACTGCAGCTCACAACACACTCACCCACTCACCCCACTGCAGCTCACAACACACTCACCCACTCACTCACTCACCCACTCACCACACTGCAGCTCACAACACACTCACCCACTCACCCACCCACTCACCACACTGCACGTCACAACACACTCACCCACCCACTCACCAAACTGCAGCTCACAAACACACTCACCCACTCACTCACCCACCCACTCACCACACTGCAGCTCACAACACACTCACCCACTCACTCACCCACCCACTCACCACACTGCACGTCACAACACACTCACCCACCCACTCACCCATCCACTCACCAAACTG
This sequence comes from Lampetra fluviatilis, assembly GCF_964198595.1. Taxonomy (NCBI): domain Eukaryota; kingdom Metazoa; phylum Chordata; class Hyperoartia; order Petromyzontiformes; family Petromyzontidae; genus Lampetra; species Lampetra fluviatilis. The sequence goes on from NC_136292.1 coordinate 8,898,694, forward strand.
CAGCTCACAAACACACTCACCCACCCACTCACCACACTGCAGCTCACAACACACTCACCCACTCACCCACTTACCCACTCACCACACTGCACGTCACAACACTTTTCTTTATCCTTATTGTCTCACACTGCTCTACTTTGGAAATCCGTCCCACCTTCTGTCCCAAGCTCAATTTAAGAAACGTGTTCTTACCTTTTACGACTGTATGCTGTTAGTTGCTGGCCGCGTGACATTGTGGGCCTTTAGGCCTGTGATCAAAAAATGTGAGAAATGTTGGTTATTTTGCAGTACCTATTTATCGATTTCACCTGTCTTCACACCGCAGGTATAAATTAGTACATCCACTCATCCAGTGAAGTTATTTTCTGATGAACTTAGCAGTTAGTAGTCTCCTATTTTATGTGACGATTTTCACAGATACACAAGCACTCACAAGCGGTTACTCACACATAATCTGAACATCTGCACATTTTTTTTAATGAAGGGGGTGCATTGGGGCTTGCTATACCATGGCAAATCGCAATCTGTGGTGTCGTTCTGATTTTCAGCTTTGGCATAAACCCGGACTCCGACTGCAAAGTGGGAAATGGTCTAAAGGTTCAATCGTCTGCCCCTGTCTCTTCATGCTCATTTTTAGAACGCTGTACGTGTGTGGAAAATGCTTTTGCAACCTGCTCACATGAACCGATATTGAAATGCAGTCACATTACAAAATACCTACATACATGATAAGCATCCTTCCCATATTTGTTTCCCATGTTCAAAAATAAAGGTATTTTCTTAAACATTTCATCACCCACACAGCCTTCCTGGAGTGCATGTCAGCATCATTGGTTTATACAAGGGGCCGTCCATAAATGACGTCACGCGATTTTGGACGATTTTTGACCCCCCCCCCCTCGTCACACGGCGTCACAAAGTCAGACCCCCCCCCCCCTCAAATATGACGTCACAAAGCTCTGCCCCCCCCCCAAAAAAAAACCACATGCTTCTAATCGCTTTAAACTATTGTCATTGTAGTGCGTATTTAATGTGCCGCTGCACTCTGATGTTGTAGGAGAAAAAAAAATGTTAAAAAGTATATTTAATTAAGTAGAACGTGTTGTCTATATTTATTTAAAGTAGCGAAATTTGATGTGACGTCACATTTCTCAACCCCCCCCCCCCTCGTCACACATCGTTACAAATGTCTGACCCCCCCCCCCCCAGGTGCGTGACGTCATTTATGGACGACCCCCAAACTCTGGACCGCTTTTTGACATTCAGCGCCTCATCAGCATTCAGACTTGCTTAAACAAATGCTGGGTGAACTGTCATGCCCATCCGTGTTTGAAATGGGTCCTAGATTGATGAAAATATAATACACAACACAAATTATGAGTGTCCCAGATGGCCGTGTGGCTGATAGGATGTGTAAACAACCTTATTTGTTTATGCGGAGAGACGCCTATGGGAAGAAGGCACGCTGCAAATGTATTCGTTTTGTTATTTATATTCTCCACAACGCTGGGAATTAATTGACACATTAAAACTGTTGTGTTTAATTTGATGATGAAAAAGGCTTACCTTTATTGTTGGATCTAAATCTGAAGTTTTCGTGACTGCAATGATCCATACTCTTTGGTTCTTCGGTAAAGTCACGTAGGTATAAAATAAAATGAAAATAAATTAAATCACGACGTTTTGGACGCTTGTGTTGCTGTGTTGCTTCCGAAACGTCGTTATTTAATTTAGTTTTATTGTTGGGTTTGAAATAAAAACATACTGCAAAAGAGCGGTATATTCACAACATAGCAAATTGTACACATTTTGCTGAATAAATTCCATAGCTGTACACAAACGGATCAACTCTCCGACTCGATTTCTTGCACTGCTCTTTTGGGAGCCGCACGCAGTAGTAAGGCACTGAACACAACACTTACGCCAGCCCAGAGGAAGCAATGCCGTGCTTACTCTGGGAAGCTGTGGTCTCTGTCATTGGCACATGTTTCCCCACACTAGCAGCACAAAGGCCAGAACTAATACAAGGCCTAGTTTTCAGGGGCATGCACTCCACACAAAATCGCCCGGATTCCACTGCCTTATCTGTTAACACAAGACCAACACATCACCTGCCAGGTCGACTACACTGTTGCAGAAACTGCTGTAGCCATTTAAATACAAAAGTCAAATACCTCTCTCCTTAAACGACTGTGAAATTGTAATCTTCTCTTTACAGACCAGAGCAGTAGTTGAAACTCAACATTAATATGGCTGGGGCAAGTCTACTTTTATGACAATTGCTGTTCACTTCCCCACAAAATGACATTTATTTTAATCTACCCTGGAGCAGGCCTGGCTCCAACTCCCCAAGGATGGGGGCCCAGCAGCGATGTCGTCGTATGCGGGCCAAGGACCGTGAACTTGGGCGGAGTCGAAGCGGCCTTTGGGGACGCGGGCCCTGCCCTGGAGGAGGGTGATGGGCGAAATCGACTCTCACCCAAGACTTAACACTATAACCACTGAAACACCGAGCCCATGTAGTGCATTGCAAATTTACATATCTTCCCACACATTTTATTGCTACGATTTGTTACTCATTTTCAGTTGTTGCTAAGGTTGGTTGGCATTTGCAACCGGCCCGCACTATCCCTCTCCTCCCGTGTTCGTTACGAGGGGACAGGCCGGTTAATAAATACAAAAAAAACAACATTAGTAGATGAGTTCGGATTCGATGAGTGGATACTCTGCGTTGTGTTTTGCCCTCCTTCTGAAAATCGGATGACTCCACCACCAAGGGACACCAGAGGATTGTGTGACTGCAACTCTTTCTTTCAAAGTGTTCTTCTGAGGAGCATTTGGCATCTGTGATTATGACCAAATGCACAGCAATCAACCCCAATTCACACCACCTCACTGCTCAACCCCTGTACAGCGTCCACCCGAATCTGAATCGGTGCCCTGTACCCTCAATTGTTTACTCTACTGGGGGTGTGGTCTACTGTGTACTCAGTGACCCTATGGGCCCAATCCATGGCCATTATCACTTTCATTCACAATTATATTTGTGGTTAATTTACATTACACCCATACCGGCTACACATTACTATAATTATCCCACGTTTGGAATTTGGTGTTCGCACAGGGCCACGTGCGTCACGTTTATTTCGAGTGCATTTAAAACCAAAGTTGAAACAATGCCGATGATGACGTTGAGAGTCGTCGTAATGATAACAATGTTATTAGAAGATGATTTGCTGGAGCACTTTCAGCAGAGGGCAGGCATGCGTCATAAAGCTAACACGGACACAGCACAGCATGTCCTGACATCATTCACGATTCTCGGAATTGCATCGATTCAGTTGCGTAACACGGCGTTCCAAACACACTGTGCTGTAAAATTGCTCACTCGATAACAAGGTGGGGCAGGGAGAAAAAACCCAGGGTAGAGAGATTAAACTCAGCAGCTAAGAACATTGAATATACAAAAAACAGCTTGGAAAATCAATACAGCCAGAACATGTGGTGATGCTAACATCGCTGCTGCACAACAGCCACGCTTGCATGAGCACAGCACATGCACGTGGAGTGTTTAATATCGAACCTATATTTCAAATAATAATTTTACGTGTTCTTAAAACCTCAGCCTACCATCCTGATCTACTCTTTGAATATCAATGGAGATGAGTCAGACTTTGGATGCCATGTTACGGCCGGCTGTAGTGTGAACCGTGGCATGGACGGTCAAGACCCCCACGCGCTCGACAATGACACGAATCTCACTGTGGCGCTGTCAAGGGCACGGGACGTAAAACTGGGCCCTTTGTAGTATGTCCGTTATGGACTGCATGCATAACCTCGTAAAGCTTGGCATGCACGAGTTGCGAAACCTGCTCAAAGAACGAGACGAGGATATTTTTTTTTCTCAAACCGCACAAGACACTTGGTCAAGTGTCAATTTGTTAACGACGTTCGCGGCAGAAATATTTGTCAACGATGACTGTGAGTGGATGAAAATCAAGCTTGAGGCTGGCTACCACCCACTTAAATAATCTGGTGACGTGATTTGAGACTGCAGTGCACTGAGGAAGACTAATATTGGTAATTGGGTAATTATGTATGTGTATAAAGATTTGTCCAGTTGACTGATTGGCTGATTTAATCACTCTGGGGGGGGCGTGCGCTCCTAACACCAACAACGAATGACTAGCAGTGTCGGACTAAACGTTTGACTGCTTTAGTCAAATATACCGAGAGAATAACTCCATGGAACGCACAGACAGATTCGACTAAAATCCCACAGATTGTTGACGAGGCTGTCTCAGATTTAAAAAAATACCGACTACAGTGGTTTTCAATAACTGTGATTTGCATAGCGTCTTATGTCTATGCTACAATTCACATTCCATAATGTTCAACTGCTCGTGATCATTAACGGATAGCGTGCTCTTGACGAGGCGAAACTGTAACAGCCAAGGCCATAAAACACTCAGGGAAACTCAGAACGCTCACGAAACGACACGTTGTCAGCAGAGAGAACTGTCGGGCTAAACCCCAAGCAAAGCTCATAACTGTTAAAGGCATAAAACTAAGGAATGAACACCTTGTATAGCTGATACCAATTTTAATTAAATATAAAGGATTTCTATTTTATTACAAGATATTCATACGGGTGATGCACGGGTACAGTGGTTAGTGTACTACGCTATTTAGCTGCCAACCTGAGTTTGATTCCGGCCACGACAAAGTGGCGAGTGATATCTGAACCGGTCTTGAGCACCCAACATCATTAACCCACAATGGCCAGCGTGGTGAAGTATGGTAAATCAAACCGATTAACTGGCATGACTTGGGAAGGCCTTCACCCAGAAGTGGATTTACAAAGGGCTGTAATTTATTATTTTTGTTAATGAAAATAACTATGTAATTCATTTATACAGAAACACCACACCGAGTCCCAAGACTCCTTTCAGGATCCCGCAGGATTAGGATGTTATGGCCAATTCGGCTTTAATGAGCGATTGGTTCTCTCATTAAAACAGCTGTGAATCTTCAATGTGGAACTGCATTTCTTTCGGATATTCATTTGTCCTTTTGAGATATATTTTAAAAACCCAAGCAGCTTTAAATATTGGACATGTTAGCATTCATTACCGTATTCCCCGAACGTACTAAGCTTGGCAAAACGTAATTATCCACATCCATATACTCACTCGCTAATTGATGCTGATTAAATGACACTGATTATTTGTAAATGCGCTTTATTGTGTCTCCGTAAAAGTGGAATGTTAGGGCCCTCCGTTGCCTTTGGGCTTCAAGCAATGCTGGCGTAAGAGGCGTATTGGTTGTATCCCCCCCGTCTGTTGGAGAAGGCTGGTCCGTGGTGCAGTGAAGCTGCCTAATGATGTTTTGCGATGGATGCCAAGTCTGCAAGCCCTCGCTCTTGTAAATAACGTACAGTACTGGGATACAAGGCCACTTGCAAGACATCGGTGCACAGAGGCAGCATCGCCAAGCCCTGCGCACCCCCACGCATCCATCTCCTCCAGTTAGTTAGAGACCGTGCCGAGTGTTTGTGCTGGGAGTGGGTTGTCGATGAGGTTCTCTTTCATCCTCCTGGAACCAAGTGCGAAAAGTGTGCCGGGCTGACAAGCACAAAAAAAAACCTTCATATCGGCCGGACCTCCCACGTGTTTTCGGGTCGTAATTGCATGTCGTTCGAAATGATGTCCGACGTTTTACTCCACGTGCTGGGAGCTTCTTCTGAAACAAAAAAAGCTACCAGCAAACCGTATCCAAAGACATGTGGTACAACCCGAAAAAAGATTGGAGAGTTCCACAGCATCATAGAATCCTACGATTGAAGTCAGAATCAGCACAAGGGATAAAAAAAGACAATTGTTGACTGTAACATATTTTATGTGTGGATATAAACTGCTAAAACAGTTAATAATAGCAATACTTTGTAGCTCATCGGGGTTGCCACTGCAATAAAGACAAGCGCGCCATGTAGACAGAAGCTTTGCGGAGCTCAGTGCAGACGGCGTAGGTCACAGTACAAAAGTGCTATCAAACGACACAACGGAACAACATCACCGTGCCACGAACAAACACACTTCCAAGTCGATATGTATACATCAGTCATTATTTCAAACATGTTTACAAAGGTACGCTAATTGCCAAACACGTTCACGAAGAGTAGATAACTAGAGCATAATAAAAAATACAATATTTTGAATCAATACAAATGACTTACAATGCCTGTACAATAAAAATTTCACTTTCATTGAGACACATTTACAGCTTCATCACAAAACGCGTGGTTTATCGTGGAATGTACCGCATTTCAGCTGTCCAGTTTTTTTTTTGCACTAAAAAAAATACAATTTCAAAGGTAAATAACAACAACCTGCAAGCGAGTGCACATCACGACACAGGGCCGACAGTCCCTCCCGTCCGAGGAGCCGACCCCGTCACGAAGCGGCCCCCTTCTCACAGAGCGACCGCTGTTGTGCGCAACGCGAGAAAACACTAAACCGCACTTTACACGCCCGCAATTTGTGTGACCGAGGTTTGATATCGCGATGGTTTTCCGCGATCTTTAAGAAAAGGATTTGATTTATCTTATCGTAATTTATATAGCGCCTTGCCCAAGGCGCTTTACAGATAATTAGCAATAGTGCAGATGAATGTGAGATGCGTGAATTGAGTGAAAGAAAAATTGATGAGAGCACATTATGATGATGATGATGAATGGATTGGATGGATGGGGACTGAGTGGTAGCCATGAAGACGGATCATGAAGAAGCAACAGGAAGATGTTGTCGACCCTTGCCTGGAACCTTGTGGCATCCTACACCGAGGCAATGGGGTTTGACAACAGCACATGGCCACATGAGGGCAGTCTTGGATTGAAAGTGTTCCAGCAGACCCGTGGGGGCATCGCCGATGCGAGCCAACGGTACAGAACTGAAATGCTACGATCGGATTTACCCGTGGCTTCTTTATATTTGTGAGTGCTCAGGAAACACATTCGCTGGCCAACGATGGTGCAATCCCACTCTGCTTTAGTGCAATTGTGACCAGCACCAAACTTGCAGACCTTCGCCTGGGGTAGAGACAAGATGATGCTGCCCCCTCAGAGCCAACACATGAGCTCTCTCTCGCTCTGAGCAGCAAATCATACCTCGTGCAGTCTGTACAATCACCAGCCATAGCATCAACTCCAAATGAGAAGCAGGTGGGTGCTATGATTGGACCACCACTGAATCCAGCACAGTTTCTTAAAGAACAAATTGTAACAAAAACATTTGCTCTTCAATTAAACCTTAAGACTGATATATGGATGCCCATTTACGTGTATTGAACCCTTGACTTCTGCCACACGTTGATCAACAACGACTCGAAGGGAGGCTCGTGGGATTATCGGGTGGCCACTGCAGCTGTGGATATTGCGCATCCTACAAGGGTTCTCAACGCACAGCGCACAAGCTTCCAAAGTGTAACAGCGGAACCACAGCGGAGTGAACCCACAGCGAGTTCGCGTGAACACTTGGGGCGTGCGACCCCGGTACAGCTTACGGGACCAGGGCTCATCGTGCTGCCCGTACAACGCGTGACCGCAACCGACAAAAGGGGGCTCCGCTCACCGATTGGTGTAGCGGTAATAGAGTATTACGCAATTTCAAGTTGCCAACAGGGAAATAAAAACAAAATGTATGTTTGTTGAACTTCTTTTGCACCGTACGTAGCCAGCTGTGCTAATCGGAGGTGTTATGGTCGGTGCGATCGTATCAATTTGGTATGCTTACTAGGAAGTAAAAGTATGAAAATGTTTAAATCATAGTAAAAACATGGTGCATTTATAATGCCAAGTAATATACTAACACTAATACATTTGATTGTCATACGCAATTATTTATACAGAGGCTTGAGAGCTGCCCATCCGCACACTGCGGTGTCAAACACAACACTTGTGAACGTAGGAAAAGCATTGCATTGCAATTTACTTACAATGTATGTAAGGAAACAGTCCGACATTTACAAGCTGGCATGCCGGTCAATGAAGGTAGTTTCTAACATGTCAGCTCTCGCAGCCTATATTATGATTCGAATTTTTTTTCGTTAGGCCACCGAATGAGCTGACCAAATTTGTCTCATTGAGACCCTCCACCAGGCATGCAAGCCTTTAATGTACCTATTTTGTTTCAGCTCACTGGAAAATTAATGCAAACTAAATTACCAATTAATATTTTAAAAAATCCAGGAAGCACTACATAATTTTTATCCTTGCTGGATCTTGTCCTGATATTTTATGCAACTTCCAATTAAACATTGTACATCTAATTGCTAAATTTGTTTGGAGAATTGTCTTAACTTTACCGGTGAGCTGCAACAACGACCGACACGTAAAACCCTTGTACACCACGTGACAATTAGATTGATTTGCCTTTGTCAGGTGGTGGAGGGGTTTAACACAAGTTTGGCCGGATCATCACTTGGTCTCACCTAGGAACCAAAACGAATCATCAAGCAGCCTATATTCTGTTAAGAGGGTGGGCTACGAAGCGATAAGCGTGCATGAAGGCACGCAAACGCACACACTCACGAATTCAGTTATCGCATGCCGACAGAAATGTGATCTATTCGCCTTTCAAAAAATAAAGACTCTTTAGAAAGCATTTTGTTACCATAACCTACAGAGTACTCTTGCCATTTGTGATCTTACCATCAACAAAGTAAAGGTGCAGCCCTGCAATTGCTTGCTCACACCGCTGCTGGCAGAAGGGCCTCCACTAGGGGCAGATCTGGAGAGCCCTTCTCTAGACGGTATTTTTGCCCTGCTCTTCCACGCTGGTCAGATGTCTTGGATGAGGTGGAGGTACCCGCATTTTACCCCGCCACACACGACCTGCCAATCAACTACGGAGTACCCATTTATACTGCTGGGTGGACAGAGGTAGGAGGATTTAAGAAACGTATAAAATGTTTCAATTGTCACGCTGCGAGATCAATCCGGTGACCTCTGGATTGCACTCCAGTATGGCAACCACACCAGTGCAGCACACTGATCTACTACTGAGGGTGCTAAGCTGGCACGCAATATAATTCATTGATATGTATATCCACTTATATTTCATTATTTTAAAACTTAAAAAATACATTATGTTACATGTGGATAACTACATACATATGATGGATCAACAACAAGAATACTCATCTGAGAACTAGTAATTGGTAAGGTAAGATTTGCAGCGATTAGTTTAGAGACATTCATTTTTTATGAAGTAACAAAATATCCGTGGACAGACGCAAGGACGGACCTTTAGTTCCCTTAATAAGAACTTCATGCATTAGTTACACCAAAGACAAAATATGCTCAATACAATTTCACAATATCCTTGTGAAACCGTGTAGGTCATTTGAATGAGATGTAATTCTGCAATTAAATGCCTAAAATTGTCAGCTTACACAGACACAAACACATAAATGATTTCTTAAATAAAGTTGAATTTCTTGATAACAGTAAATATAAATTATAATCCTATAAAACAATCACGTTACAGAGAATGAGACAGGACTGCTATGACTTGCATCTCCACACTTCTCAAATTAAACATTGGCCCTTATAGGTAGAGTGCTCTCATGTCAGACGATGCTGATCGCTGCATGGATTAGTGTATTTATGGTACCTTTGTGTGGCTTTTTGAGAAGTAGGCATGACCAATTACTTGTAATAGAGTTCATATTATAAAAATAAGCTCAACGTAAATGGCAATGCAAAATAATAATGTGGTATAAAATGGGACCTTTTTGGCAGTATCAAAGTATGAAAAAATAGCAATCGGTTTTACCCTTTATGGCAATAAAACAGGTTTAAAGATGTTCAAACACCGGATAGAAACCTTTAGCAAAGAATCAAGTTCGCATTAACCACACGTGCGTGTGGTGTACATGCAAACATGATCATGTATGCATTGTCTTTGAAACGGATTGGCCTACACCAGAGACAGCCTTTATTAGGGCCTAGTCTCACCAGTGTCAGACCAGAGAACGCCGAATGGTGAACAGCACAAAGACAATGCCACTATCAGAGCATTTATAGCTCGGGGTGAGAAGCTACAAAATGGGGACTTTTTGTCCGTATCAAAGTATGAAAAAGTAAGAATAGGTTTAACCCTTGTCTGTGATGTAGGCCAATCAGTTTAAAAGACAATGTATTTAATATCAAAGCATGTTTGTTTGCATGTTCACCACTAGCACGCGTGGTTAATGCAGACTTGATTGCTTGCAAAAGGTTTCTATTTGGCGTTTAAACATCTTAACACCTGTTTTTATTGCCAGAAAGGGTAAAACCTATTCTTATTTTTTCATAAAAATGTCGTGTCGGGTTGCAACTACTGAAACACAGATCTACAATATACACCACAGATACACTAAACTATCGTCGCACTGAACAAGGCCATTACAATCACTGCATTAATTTCAATCCCATATAAAAGTATGGCATAAAGTCAACACTGTAGTGATAATGAGCAACATTCTTCACTCAAACACAACGTTTAACCACAATCGTGTATTTTAATACAACTATGTTTTCTGAATAGCTATTTCAATCACGAACCCAACTTAAAGACCTGCTCATGAAAAGTCCAGAGACTTTATATCTTGTCCGGCATCACACATGTCCCTGGCTGATGTCCAATAGTGCAGATCAAGAGTGTCACAGAGTCAGTCACTGCTTTTAATTTCCTATCTACAGAAGACACCAACGCAATCTTGACAATTTTACTAGACATGCCAGGGCCATGACATGCCCTGCTTCGACATGATTTCCTAGTCATAACTCAAAGGTGAAAGTTTCAGGAACTTTCATGGCAATGGAAATGAAGAGTCCACAAAGCAGCATCTCACTGTGCTCTCGTTTTGATTGTCATAGCTCAGTCAGCGCCAACTCACGTCCCACACTTTAACAAAGTCTGCAAAATCCACAATAAAAAATATAATCACGATAATATTAATACATCATTAATATAGTAAGTGTGATTGAAGTAAACAATGTGTGTGGCAGAGCGCCACATACAGTACATAGCGAGTACCAGGACTTATATCCAAACCGGATCTCAAAATCTCTCATGCTCACGGGTGTTGAGAATCCTGCTATCAAGACTGTGCATCGCCCCACACCGAATGTTTGGGCATTTCTAATTCTCGTCAGGCCATCACAAATGCAGGCCAGCTCTATTGCTGGCTCTACTCCATGACTTATTTTTCAGACAACTGTCCTGTTGGCCAGTGTCACCCGATGTGCTCCTCACCCAGCAGGTGTCATGCCAACATTGTCTCAGACCTGTTTGTGCACCGTGGTTATCCATCCATGCAATATGCAAGCTCAACTCTGCTTAGCTTCTGAGATCTCATGAAATCGATCAGCGCTCTTGATATGACTTGCCATATTAAGTTGCGACGGAAGTTGTCATTATTATTATAATGGGTGATTTGGTGCTAGATTAAAATAATTTATAGCCATTTATGAACAACTTTTACATACTATATATATGTGCAGCCTTTTTGTTTTAACATAATATCCAGCAAATGAATATAAAAACAATCAGTGAAGTTTTTTTTATATGTAATGCCTGTTCAGATGGTTAACAATGTCCAAATGTACACATTGTTAATAATCTGAATAAAAAATAAACAGAAGCCAGCAGATAATTTAATTCAATGGTACATTCATAATCAGATACAAATAAAAACGTTTGGTTTTAGTTAATTAAAGATTCCAGGTAAAAATAAATTATAAAATACGATGGCATGTGTATTTTCTGGCTGAAAATATTACTTTCTCAAATTTGAATATAAATACTGGAAAGTAGTGCCAAGTCCCATCACCAGACCACCTTATTCTGATTCTGGTGTCTCTAGAGCCCACGGAACATGGATCACGGATCCATCGACAAAACAACACAGCCCAGCACGAGCGCGTGAGTTGCACTTGGGGAATCTGCACCGCTGCCCGTTGCTTGCCCGTAGACATCGTAGCCACGTCACGTAGTCTCATGCCTTCTTATGACCGGCCACACCATGGCCACCGCAAACTTGTGGAGTGGAGTGCAAAGATCACTCGTTTGATTCACAATAACGTTCCACAGATTGTGCGATCCGGTTGTAAAAATAACATGCCCCCGTTGCAATTAATCATCAATGGACACGCACCATCCAGAGGTAACAACGATAATATTTATCCACAATGGAATTCTGCACCCATGAAAACAGACGCTCTGAATCGCTTAACTAAAACATCAATGACTTGCTCGTGAAAGTGACGGGGCCTCCCGCCTCTGACGACGCGCTGGTACTTTTGCCCAGAGTTATGAATTCCCTCTCCACGTGATCTCTGAATCCTCGCTGGGTATGCACCCTGAACTCCCTCTCGTGCTGCGGCCTGACTTCAGGCTCTGTGACGGTCGCGACGGGCCCTCTGTTGGCGTGGCCACCGCCAAGGTACGGCCTATCCGCATGCGTCCGGAACTCCCGCGACTCGGGCTGGTGGAGGGCCTTGAAATCCGCGGCGACGTACGGTTGGTACTCCTGCTCGCCCGGCTGCGCAGCCACGTCGCCATCGCTGTTGGATGTTGCCCTGAAATCTTGCGGTGGGGGCGACGTCCGTAAGCCAGTATTCTGCAGGCTGTGAGCGTCCAGCAGCTCAAGGAGCAGGTCGTATAGCGGGATCACATTCTTACGCTTCATGCTGTTGAGATGCTCGATGCCCTTGTTGCTGTAAACAACACACACATTGCAAAGTCAGTGTGTGCAAGTGTCAAACGCTGGCCCACCCTTGCAAGAGGCAATGTTTCCTGTGCCTCAGTGGGCCTGTATTGTCATCTTCTAGTTAAATAATGGATACTGGATATTCGTTTAAGCATGAAATCCACCGAACAATATAAAAATTGTTGAAAAACACAAATTTATATCAAAATTGGCCAATCACATTGTCGACATCGTAATCTTCTTGGTTCTTTCGGTAAAGTCACGTAGAATGGAAATAATAAAATAATAAAAATAAAACATAATCAAATAATTCTCACGACGTTTCGACCACAATGCAAGCAGCCGTCCTCAGGTGAAGAACAGCGCTGTTATTTTATTATGTTTAATTTTTATTATTTTATTATTTCCATTCTACGTGACTTTACCGAAAGAACCAAGAAGATGAATCCCTGCAGTCACGAAAGCTTTAAATCGAGACATCATAATCAGTTTTTTTTTTAAAGCCTAAATCAGTAAAATATCTCAGAGCCCCCAAAACATAGGCTTCATAAAATTAAATTACAAGTGATCACCTGCTCAAATGAGCATCAAGGCGGTGCTCATCTTTTGTTTACAGCCCTGAGCCAGTGGTGTAAATCCCACATTGCTATGGTGGTGGCTCCTTTGAAGCTCACGCACTTAAAAAAAAACCAGGAGTGGACCCTTGATAAATACTAGTCAAGCAGGTCAAGATGACATCACCATTGTCGTGCATACTCTGCATATCTCAGAGACACAGGAGAGGCAAGGAGGATATCCGCACGCACGTCTGACCTAATGTGTCGGATCTGCGAAAGCAGCAGGAGTAGCTGGGAGAGGCGGCGCGAGTGTTGCGGCGGGGACGCCTCAATGTGGCCGATGGTGCTGCCCAGGGCGTCCATAACCTTCTCGAGGATCTGCTGGATGAGCTGTACATTCGTCTGCTCCCCGGCGGAATTCGAGAGGCAGAAAAAGACCCCTGCAGGAGAGAGCAGTTGTCAGCACAAAACAGAAATCCGTAGAAACCCGGGCTATATTTAGAGGTTGATTTAGTGTGTCTGTTTTGAAGACCACTTCGATTTCATAGAATATCAGTTATGGAAATGAACACAGACTTTTTAAAATGTATATTTAACAACGTGAGTTTGATCGCACACCATGGATAATATCTGTAAGGAATGATGTCTGTGTATATCAGTGTATACATGTTTTTTAACACAGCTGCTGAGCACATTCCCAATGTCTCAAAACAGTGGCCTGTAAGAAACAGCACTACCAAAGAAGTAAAAGGTAAGAGTGAACACTCGTTTTAACTTGAGCAAAGTTACAAGAGCTTTGGAAAAAAGATGAAAGGCTGTACATTTCTTTCGTGCATCTAATTGGACTTCCGTAACTGGCCATAGCTTACATCGGTGAAAAGTGATATCTCAGCCTCTTCGTTGTTTCCGAATTTAGCTGCTTTGGTTCCTGACGGTGTCGTAGCTGCTGCTGCTTTCCAGTAGCTAATTTTTCGACCCAATCCTGGTTACTCGATTGGGGACGCGGACTTTGTTGATCTGGACGACATCCGAGCCGGTATCCTTCATCTGTGGTCGTCATGTGCATTGGATTCCTTTTTTTTTCCCTTTACGCCCGACGTCTCAGCACCGCCCTTTCGCCCAATCCTCCTCCTTTTTATCCAGGCTTGGGACTGGCTCAGCTATCCACTGCATTGTGGAGTTAAATGGCAGTTAAGTAAGCCCAGTTAGACAATGATAAAATCTTGTCGGAAAGTGGTCTCTGGTTGGTTATTGGCATTATGACGCACACGCACTGCCTGTTTGTCAATCCACTGCTGGATGAGGGCACCCTCACTCCAAGTGGGTCGCCGGTATCATTTGACCCAGCTTCATCACGATGATCAGGGCGCGTTGGTGAAGGTGGGGAGCATGTACATGTAAGCGTAGAAGTGCAGTACAACAGCGGATTTTGCTGCACTCCCTCCTGCTGCCCACGACGTAGCAAAGTTTTCATTAATCAAGCCGTGATTTTGACTATTGGTGGTTTGCAATCGGATTAAGTTTGTACATGTCTGTAATGTGTTCACATTTCTGCTCCAGCCACTAGAGGCCGCTAATTTACCAGAATGCTTAAAAAAAAAGCTATTGCTTCTTGAGTGGCATCACAAACATGAATCATGATGATTCATCGAATTAAAAAGAATCGTTACAGTAACCATGTTGTTCATAGGGGCTGTTTTTGGCATAATTCACAACGATGGTCATTGCGGGTTAGTGAACATTTGCAATGCATTTGGAATACAGAAGGCATCTGCGTTGAAAGCTAACTCTTTAAAGAACTGAAATAAAACATAGTGCCAAGTTTGAAATTCCACCACATTATCACATGGGGGGAGTGGTAGTACAGTGGTTAGTGCACTGTGCCATGAACTCGGTGACCTAACTTCGATTTCCCGCCATGGCTAACATCAGTGATGAGTATTATCTGTACCTCTTACGCCTTTCACCAACCCGCACTGACCAGCGTGGTGAAGTATGGTCAAATAACTTCCATGAATGACATGGTATGAGGAAGCCTCCATGATTAATAAAAGGCTAAAACATTTGCATGGTCATTCATTTTAATGTAGGAGCAATGAATGTGAACATTGGAAATAATTTATTTAAGTGTTACATTTGTTCCCCAAATCAAGTCATCTACCTGTCCCTCAGTGTAAGCCCAAGCATGCATCCCTTCATGACACTTAGCATACTTTTCAGTTTTTCATTTTCTCTACGAGCCATATTTCATAGCTGGCAATATGTATGCATACACTTTAATAAAAGTTGAATTGAGCTCACATATGCTTGGTTCTTTCGGTAAAGTCACGTAGAAGGGAATTTAATTATTATTATTATTTTATTATTTCCCTTCTACGTGACTTTACCAAAAGAACCAAGAATATGAATCCCTGCAGTCACGAAAGCTTTAAATCGAAATTTGGCCTCACATATTTGCTTGACCACTATTAAAGAGATAGATAATAGGCTTAAGACAGGTCAATGAACTAAAGTGATAAAAGGTAATAATTGGAGGTATACTTACACATATGTATACATAATTGTACAAAAATGCTGATAAGCATGTACATATATGAAGACAAAACCGATACTCATACAGAAGAGATAGATACATAGATGCAAGTACCGTACATAAACATTCATGGTAATTAAACATGCGTATTTATTTTTTAAATGTAACCAATCAAAATCAACAGAAATATGAAACAACCAAAAGACATTGACGAAAATATCCAAATGTAGAACTAAGGCTTCCCTTGTGTTAAACTTTTAACTGCCAGTGCAGAGAAAGTCAAGTGGCAAATCAAGATTAGCGATGTTTTACACAAGCAACATTCCAGGCTGTGGCATAAATCAAAGGCGCAAAGTAGGCACGAGAACTCTTCTTACTGGCGTTCTTGTCATTATCGCTCTCTCTCAACCGCTTCCCACAAAGCCTTGAACTGGCCTTGCAGCCCGGTGCCAATACAGTGCATGTACAGTTTACACGATAACTGCCGGTTGAAGGAAAGCAGCCATGGTGGCAGCCAAGTTCCTCCGAGTTTGTCGACACTCGGGAGCCACCTCCACCACCGACCGCCTTTACCACCGAAGACCAAACCCGGACATGTTAGTCCGTCAGCTCAGGACTATCAGACTTGTGCAATATACTGTCATGAAGTTCAATACAATAGTGGTGGCAGATGTCATAAACAAATCAATTCCTGCCACCCCAAACGCAAATGCCAATTCCCGGACTGTCCGTGTCACCCCCAGACAAAGTGTCACCCCCAGAATTAGAGTAACTAAGCACCGTTTTATGAACCTGGCAACCTGAGTGTGAAACCTGACAATAACTGACATTACTGGTGAGTGATAATTTAGCAGGTCCTGGTCTCCTGCCCTTCACCAACTTGCATGACCAGCATGGTGAAGTGTGATTAAACAACACCCCTGCCCCCCATGCCCCCATTCAACAGTGGATTGACAAATTCACCGATAATTAAAATCATGAATAATTATTATTAGCACAACATCATCCCACATCCTCCCACTGAATACGTGAGGCTTTGGTCATCCAGAGGGATTACATATATAAGGACAGTACGGAGTGATGTAGGGACAGTACGGCTCCCTGTGGCCATGGTTACTAATTAACGTAACCGAACAGACAGGGTCACGTTCGGGTAATGTGGGACCTAAGTGGTAGCTAATAATGATTGATGCGACAAACTTTGACAGGGTCGAGTGAGGGGAAGCACGGGACCTAACAGTCGTAAATTGTAATAAGGGCAGAGACAGACAGGGCCAGGTGCGGTGAGAGAGGGTTCGGGAATAGGGGCGTGGCCGGGTCGTGAGGGGGATAAAAGCCGGCCATGAACCGGGGCTCTGGGCTGCTGTTGTGGGGGAACTGCCGTCGCCGTCGTCACCATGGAGCGGGTCATCTTCATCATCCTGGAGTGGGCACCGTGTAGTCTTGGAAGGCTAGAGTTATGTTGTCTCAGAATAGAGTTGTCTAAGTTACCCAAGTGTATATAATCACTCGCGGTTGCTCGTTAAGTTATCAGTGAGTCGGTGGACTTTATTCATAATAAATATACATATAACTGAACAAGAAGGTGTCTCTGAGAGCTACATTACACATACATGCACGATGCCTCTGGGTTGGACCCTCATGGGGGTGGAATGCCACTGGTCTAGTCTGTGAGCCCCATTGGTCTAGTCTGTGGGCCCCATACCCCATGACTCCACTGCCATGACAAACTTTATGGGGTGCGCCTTGAGTTGTGTAAACTGAGCATCGTTTAATTTTCTGGAAATGGCAAAGCTGTGGTTTGTTAATACAAATTCGTTCACTTTTCCAATTATATTTTAGGATGCGATGTACCGTCATAATTCTATATATAGATACAATAAAATATTACTCTATAACTGATTAATCACTTCAGTTCTCTGCCCAAGGGCAGGTTCTTGGCTCAAGTCTCCTTCATTGATATTTATATTTTGCCCTTAATTTCAACAATAAATCTCTCCTTTCTTAAAGTTGCCAAGCAGCGTTTGTCCTTCCACCCCCAACATCCTCCATTTTAGAGCTTCCTCGAGCAGGACTTCCTCTCTCACACCATCTCCAGTGTGTGCAGTTCACCCCACACATCTACATCCTCTGGCATCCAACCCTGTGACATGACATTGTTTAATCGGGGCACGTACACAAACTCTGTGGGGCAGAGTTTGTGTAGGTGTCTTGGTGTCCTGTTAGGAGACCACGTGACTATCAGAACTTGACATTGCAGCCGTCTTCCAAATTCCTAACCATCTGCCACGACAATAGCTACGTTGCTTCTAGAATAATAATAGTTACAAATAATATTGACTACATTTTGTATTAACACCGATCTTATCAAGGAACTATGCGAACATCCCAATTCAGCAATGTGAAGATCATTCTTAACATTTGTACCCTGACGCCTGCAAACAATGACCTACTCATTTAGAATGAATTCACGTGATTTTAAACATCCACTGTGAAGCAGACAGCGCGTATTGTATGCTTAATACACTATCGCAGTATTACCCAGGGCAGCTTGCCGGACTTAAACCACTAACCCCTGCAACAAGCGGCGAACACATTTACGCCGGGCCATGTCATTGCCTCGCCTAAAGCTGGCACTGCCAGGGCCCTCAGCCAAACACGAGAGTGCACGCACCCCCTTCCTGGCACGTGGGTCCTCATGCAATATCACCGCCTGCACACTCGACAGCTCGACTCACCCGAGTTGAGGAGGATCATGGCCTTGAGGCAGACGTATTCCTCCCGTCGGAGATGCAGCTCACGGAAGCGGCTCACGGTGACGAGCAGCATGTCGAACATGTCCAGCATGCCCTCCACATTGCGCGCGTCTTCCCTGCCGGACACGCATGCACACGGGCACGCTTACTACAACCGCCTCATCCTCGCAAAAATCTTTCAGAAGAAGCAGAATATTTCTTTAGACTTCAGGAGGAATCCAATGAGCTATGAAGCTTTTTTTCACAGATGTCCCATAGGGGCGGTCAGCAATTGAACTATCGATACACGGGTAAGAATCAAAGTTACAAATAACATTCGCAAATGTGGTTGTAGCCAGATACCACCCAGAGCAACACAGCAGCTCCTCCAAACAATGTGCCGGACATTTCGGGTCCCGCACATTTGCTCAGGTTATTTTTGTATCAGAGCCATTGCATGCAGGGGTCACGGTCCAAGTTTTCAAAAAATTTTAAATTAATTGCTCTACAAATGAAAAATATGAATAGGTTCTACCCTTTTTGGCAATGAAACAGGTGTTAAGATGTTCAAACACCAAATTACTGAATTGGGAAAATCATAGAAATAGTCTTGAGACTCAGTGAGCTGGTCCGAGGATAACAAGCAGAATTATAGTTATACATTATAAATATAGAAATAATTAAATGGTTGACCACACCTCCACACCACGCATTCTCGACCTTGATATGAAATACTATTTGTGTTTTGATATAATACAAGTGTAATGACATGATGCCACCTGCTGGCTCTGTTGCCATCTTTAAAGGGAAAGGTGATGCACAAGAGTGTGGGAGCTACAGAGGAATAGCATTGATGAGTCACACCGTGAAACTCTGGGAAAGAATCATAGAAAGGAGACTGAGGAAGCTAGTTGACATTGGCGAGTCATATTATTGGTTCTTTCGGTAAAGTCACCTAGAAGGGAAATAATATGAAAGAACCAATAATATGAATCCCTGCAGTCACGAAAGCTTTAAATCGAAATTGGGGAGTCAGTTTGGATTCAGATCGAGAAGGTTAATAATGGATGAAATCCTTTCACTGACAGTATTGTTTAGAGATAAGAAACGGAACCTGCATATGGTGTTCATTGATCTAGAGAAAGCGTACGACAGGGTACCTAGAGAGCTCATCTGGTGGTGTATGAGAAAAATAGGTATTCCTGATGTATATGTCCGGCTGATCCAGGATATATATGAAGGAGGGGAATATGCATGTGCGAAGCAGCTGTGGAGTGTCGGAGAACTTTCAAGCCAAGGAAGAACAGGGGGGTGAGAAATGAATAAGGAAGACTCAAGGTGGTAGAAATCACAGAGAAGATGAGAGACAAAAGGCTGGTGTGGTTTGGTCACGTGGAGAGATAACAGCAAAATTACGTGGGTCAGAAGGTGCAAGTGATGCAAGTGGAAGGAAAGAGATCAAGAGTAAGGCAGACGAATAAATGGGGCAATGCGGTACGAACGGACATGGTAGCCCGAGGAGTGGAAAGATGGCGCAGGACAGGGCAGCGTGGAGAAGGTTGGCAAGGACAGCAGACCCAACATGAGTGGGACAAACACGTGGAAGAAAAAGAATATTGCCACTGGATTGTGATTAGAAAGCAGATATACTGGGGCATCCCACCCCTAAATTCAAATGTTATTTGAGGTCACTTTTCTAAGGAACCGTTATTCATTTTATAAAACCTCGCCGAGTCTCAAGTCTTCTTCATGAGGATCCTGCATTCGGATATTTGGCCAATGCCATCAATAAGGGGTTGACTTCATAAGCCAGGAGAAAATCTATCCACACAATAAGATCAATAATCTATTTCTGTACTGCCATCTCATTGGCCACTCACAGCCCAATCCTATGATATGGTTGGATGCTCTGGTAGTACAATAATGGGGCACTTGTGTGGATGAAAACAACAAAACAAAAGTCCTTCTCTACACATAAAAGGTAAAACAGCATTTTAGGCCATCGGCCTTTGGCTATTACAGCGATATTTTTTCTAACAACATTTGTTTCATCAGCAAACACTGGACCAGTTTGAACTTCCAGAGTCCCATCAGCAGTCAAACCTGTTAGGCATATGCTGCTCTTTATATCTGATAGGTGTGCATTGAGGCCATCCAGAATGGCAAGGCCTCCTGATGGGAGGTCAATAACCCACCCTAATTGTCGTAGGTTAACAAAGTGGGAGACTGTCATACGCACCGCCTGTGTCCTCCACACTGCCAACTTGCTGCCTTTAGCCACCCAACATTCTGCTCATTGTTCTGAGCACTGCGCTTCTGTGTTTGGCTTGTTGTTGCTGTAATTTTTTTACAGTACAAAATACGCTCACTCAAATCCCTGCTCCGTTAATACTTCTTGCATTCACCTCACAAACCATATGAATGCTAATGTGTAAATATATACGTGAAAAGCGTCTTAAAAATCAGAAAACAACGTAAAAACTCAGCATGCTTTGCATGTCAAGATGACATCACGATTCTAGGGCATAATCTCCAATTTCATGAGCTGAAAACTCGGTGTACCAGATTAATTGATTCGTCTTCTCTATGCTGTGTTAAACCACCACCACACTAGTTCACACCACGTATCTTTCTGCTTCTCCCTTGCACTACGCCACTTTGGATTTCCTCTGATTGTCTTATTCCCAAACTTTTACAATAATAACCTGCTCGATTCCAGAAGTATGTTTATGCTATTGTCTATTAAAACTTCGACAGTGCTGTTTGTTGCTGGCTGATAGACGTGTTGAGCATTTGGGCCTGTGCTCAGCAGCTCAGCGTAAATAAAAACACATGTTCTGCATTCGCCCTATGAATGCTCATATATATACGTGAAAATGTCTTCAGCTGAAAAACCTAACAGGAAGCTCAGTATGCTTTGCGTGTCGAGATGACATCCTAATTCTAAAGTATATTTTGCACACGGATAGTAACACGCACTGGCTCGGTAGAGCCGAGACTGAGCTGAGACTCTAAGAGGTTCAAGCCTCGTAGCAGTCCATGGATCACTTCTGCAGCGCACGTGCACTTTATCTGCAGTGAAGGGAAACTGCCATTCCATGCTGCTCTTTACAGGGTAAGATAGAGTGTGAGCAATTACTCAACTTTTCAGCTTAAGAAGTAAGTGCCAGGAGCATAGTACATAATAGAGATGCTGTTAGTATCTCTGAAGCCGCGAGAACAGATAGATATAATGGGTGAAAAAAGAGACACGTTAAAGTACGAAGAATAAAAACAGATGCCTGACCTGCTCGCATTCTCTGCTTGCAACTGAAGCTGGAGAAGTTAATGTGTGTGTCATTTGAAGCCATTTCTCATTCCGGGAATAATAACGGTTCCGATGATGTCAATCCTAAGCGTCTAAATTGCCCATTCAGAGCCATCGTGTGTTTAAGAGCTATTTGGGTGCCTGTGCATAATGCGCTGCAATTACAGAACATAGTTCACAAGTGTCAGAGCTCACTCGCTCTCATTCCACAACAGCTTGATGTCACAAACTGTGCTGAGCAAGGCCACAACAGAAGAACTTCCGAAAAACTCAATATTGTACATTCCTCTGCCTGCGAATTTCCTCTTTTTTCCCCCATGAACATTGGAGGGCATCCTTGAGCTCATACGAATGGGTTTTGTGTGGTTGCCCCTCACCACCCATTCCATCCCGTTCACTCGTACTCTCTTTCGCTGCCCTACAGCTCATTGTACCATACAAAGCACTCTTCCCCAACAACTACGAGTCTCCGGCACAATTCTCTGCCATGTTAATAATTTAAAAACCTAAAATAAAATGTGTTGTGCTCCAAATATGTGCATGTACAGAAGATAAGCAGCTGAGTTCTCATCAATTCAATGTACTTTAGATTTACCATCACCCACCCACGTGGTGGGTGGGTGATGGTAAAAATCGTGGTTCGATCTGTTGTGTTTAATTTGTTGTCATTCCCCGCACCTCCAATTAGCACAGTTGGCTATGTACGGTGCAAAAGAGTACATCCATACAAATATTGATGATTGTTTTTGTCTTGTTTTTATTTTCTCATTTGCACCTAATGCCTCTCAATACACATTGATACTAATAACAATTATTATCAGTCAATATCAATCCACTGCTGGATGAAGGTCTCCCAAAGTCACCGCCACCCTTCACGATCCTGCGATGCAGCACTCTCTCCAGCTCCCACACGGGAAGTGATGTGGGGATAGTTTGTACAAAAGGGTATTTGACAACCGCTTTGAAGAAGACCTGAGAGATCCAACTGTTTACCTGGCTCAACAGAACGAATGTAGGTTCCTTCATTGAACTGAAGCTGTCACTCTTCAGATGTGGAAGAAAAGAAATTAAACAAAAATGTAAGTCGAGTGTTAATTTAATTACCTTCATCATGAGCACAAAACGAGGGATGTTTAATTAATTGGAACACAAAAGCTTTGTAGATGTGCAGATGCTTCTTTGGCTGTGGAATGCACCTCAACCATTTCGCACTGCATAATACTACTCCTAATACTTAGCCCTAATACTATTCTACAATAATAATCCACAATAATACTCCTAATACTACTCATAACACTACTCCACAATAATACTCCTAATACCACTCCTAATACTTACTCCTATTACTACTTCACAATAATACTCTTTATACCACTCCTAATACCACTCCTAATACCACTCCTCATACTACTCCACAATACTACTCCTAATACTACTCCACATAAACATAAGAACTCTGTTCAGTATGCAGGCTTTGCAAGAAATAAATAGACCCATCGCACCGCAAATCTGCATGACACTTCAACATGAGCGGCTCATTAATGCTTTCCTTGCCAGCATCAAGGACCCTCACTGAGAAAATTGTTTTCAGTCTGTTCATTGTGACATCAAATTATGCTAAAGGTAATCAAATTCCCCCTGCGCTCGAGTGACAATATGGGGTTTCAAGATGCTCTCCTGAAAAGCTGAGGTCATAAACACAAGGCAGCTGTGGCCCCATCCATCAGCCTCGACGCAGATGGCACATAACTGCAAAGACTACACGGATAACCATTTGTTTTGCAGAAAGAAAAAAAAATACGTCAGCACCCCCCAGGGATTCCAATGAAATATTAATATATTTATATGACCAGGTGAGAGTCCATTAAACGTTTTCATCCTTTTAGAAAGGTTGCCGAGGTAACTGACGTTGAGCAGAAATCATTTAACATCTGTTTTGTAATTTAGTTACAGGAAATGTTCATATTGACAGCATATGACCAGACTCGAGAACTGAGCCCTATTTATGTATAATTTTATCCCGGCTGGATATTTGAACAGCAGGAGTGCTACTTGCATCGTTGCGTGGGTCAGACAGCTCGACTGTACACTAAGGAACTCAACAAGTTTTTGGCAGCGGGCACAGATGCTGCGATTGTCGTTGTCAGACAGGAGAAACGACGCAGAAGTCTGGAGGAAAACGCGGCAGGTGAGTGCTGGAGATGTGACGGTCACCCTGGGTGGGACGTGCGTTGCAGCATGGGGCCGGAGGGCCGATTTGCCGAGACGGGCATCGGAGCGGTATCCACGAGTCAGGTGACCAAGAGGAAGGCCTAAGAGCCTATATCGGCTTGAAAACAAACTCAACTTCAATCGGGCTCGTAACGTTATTGGCACTTATTTGCTATTTGCTCCTGAGTGTGAGCAGCGCCTGGCTGATTTAAATCAATAACCACCAGCTGTTGATCCCTGAAACAATTCATGCTCCCACAACAGTTGTACTGTTTTCCCGGTGTCAGAGTACAAAACGACTTCCAGCATCAGATAGGATTTCTCGTAACTACGAAAAAACAAGAGCTATAACATCGGGCATTACTAAGGTTACACTATTACAAATGCTCAGAAACACTCGTAAGTAGATCTAAATTAAAGTATCAACTATTTGTATTCTACCAGGTAAGGCCCACTGAGCTATATATGGATTTTTCAGAAGCGACCTGCCGACAATGTGGCTTATCACGTGGAAATGTATAGCAGCCAAATACTCTAAATTGTATGTTTCTAAATGCGGAGCGAAAAACCGCAGGAGCCGCAGAATAATCCACGTGACCACAGGTAGAATATGCAAACTCCAAATATACAGGTGTCAGGGTCAGGGTTGAACCCACAACCTGCTGAATACCATCACATATGCTATTATACTGTAGTTTCAAACAAATATAGCACAACAAATGTCAGCAACATGGGAGGAAATATGATGAACAAAATCTAAATAAAGAGCAATGCACATTGCTATTCATTCAAGTAATGTATATTTCTATTAAATAGTTGATATACCATTACAATCACTAAAACACCTGTGACATTTAACTGACAATTGAGAATATAATGACAACAATATCTCTGACCTTGAAATTAAATCTCGTGTTATCAAGTGGTCCCTGTACAATCGTCTCAAGATTATGAAAATGTTATACCAGATTTGAAGGCATCAAGACTTTACGACAGGACACGTAACTAGAGATAAGTTATAACGATGATTGTGTTGCTTCTGAAACGTCGTGATTTAATTTAGTTGTTTTATTTTTATTTTATTTAGTTTTCACCTACGTGCCTTTACCGAAAAAAACAAAGAGTATGGATCCTTGCAGTCACGAAATCTTCAAATCTAGAACGATGCATAAATTTACGACACAAGCATTAGATTGCGTGTGTAAGAATCGATTTTTATAGATGTGTACTTGCAGTATGTACAGTAACACCTACAGCCACAAGCGACCAGTACACCCACCGTCACGTTCAAACAAATCCGTTCCCAAATCAAACCGTTACCCTGCATCACAACAAGTCATTGCATTGCCGGGCTCGGGGTGGGGAATGCGGAGGTTAGGCGTTGGCCTGTCAATACACCTCGAGAAAATTCGTATTTGTTTTCATCCAGAGCCCAGCACTAAGAATGATCGTCTGATGATCTCTCAATCTCCAAGCAGGGTCCCCACCGCCTTCGGTGATACCGCATCGGCACTCCCAGAGAGCAAAGAGGAGGGGTGGGTCTCTGGGCTCTGGATGAAACCTCACACCCTCCTGCGAGCTCCTCCGTTAAAGCCCAGAGCCACACATGGTTTTATATTTCTAAAATCGTGGCAAAACGCCGTGTCTGGGACATAGGTGTTAAAGAACACACTAATGGAGTGTTTCAAAGACTGTTAAAGTAAAAGGGTGGCTAATGGATTATGAATTGCAAATATTCACTTTTGCATATCGGCCTTTAAGAGAAAATGTATCTTATAATTAATCGTATACGCCTCTTAGCTCTGAAAGACATGCCTGTAATGATTCTCCACCATCACAATTTGATTGTCACAATTAAGGGTCGCGATTCAATTAAAGACTAAAAAAGTGCATTCTGGTGCATTGCAGCATGTCGTACAAACATATTTACGAACATAAATGATTCTCACATGCACAATTTAACGTGTGTATCTTGAGAATAATAGTGGATTTTAATTGATGCATTTCATACCTATGCCGAATAAAGTAAAAGAAGTGCATAAGGGGCCGTCCATAAATGACGTCACGCACCTAGGAGGGGGGGGGGTCAGACATTTGTGACGATGTGTGACGAGGGGGGGGGGGGGGTTTGAGAAATGTGACGTAACATCAAATTTCGCAACTTTAAATAAATATAGACAACACGTTGACCTTAATGAAATAGACTTTTAAATAAATGTTTTCTCCTACAACATCAGAGTGCAGCGCCACATTAAATACGCACTACAATGACAATAGTTTAAAGCGATTTAAAGCATGTTTTATATATTTTGGGGGGGGGAGGTTTGGGCAGAGCTTTGTGACATCATATTTGAAGAGGGGTCTGACTTTTTGTGACGCCGTGTGATGAAGGGGGGGGGGTGGGCAAAAATCGTCCAAAATCGCGTGACGTCATTTATGGACGGCCCCATAAGATGAAGGGGTCAATGCTCGCCACTGTTGGTCAGAGGTCGCAAACGGGTTTTGATTCCTTACCCGTACCCGGCCGCACCAGAGTCGCAAACGGGTACCCGTACCCGGCCGTACCCGTACCCTACCCATACCCGGCCGGGTACGGGTAGGGTACGGGTATCGGGCACCTGATTGCGACCTCTGGGATGAAGCCATGTTGCAGGCGCGGGTGGGTTGATTCTAGGAACTTGAATTGTGAGAAGAGAAAAGACGTTGGGAAATGAGTGACAAACGGTGACTCACCAGTGACTCACGGTCTACCCGTACCCGTACCCGGCCGCACCAGGGTCGCAAACGGCTACCCGTACCCGTACCCGGCCGGGTACGGGTGCCCGGTTGCGACCTCTGCTGTTGGTGGAAAGGCCTCCAAGAGGGGGCTCCAGAGAGCTCTCTGGCATATTGAAGGAGGCGGGAGTAGCCACACTTTACCCCACCACACACGTGACCTGCCAATCGACTGCGGTGAACCCATTTGTCCTGCTGGGTGGAACAGACGAGGGAGATCTTCTTGGTTCTTTCGGTAAAGTCACGTAGAATGGAAATAATAAAATAATAAAATAATAAAACATAATCAAATAATTCTCACGACGTTTCGGCCACAACGCAAGCAGCCGTCCTCAGGTGAAGAACAGGTCTGTCGAGAAGACAGAGTCTGAATGACACACCCCAGGCTCTGTCTTCTCGACAGACCTGTTCTTCACCTAAGGACGGCTGCTTGCATTGTGGCCGAAACGTCGTGAGAATTATTTTATTATGTTTTATTTTTATTATTTTATTATTTCCATTTTACGTGACTTTACCGAAAGAACCAAGAAGATGAATCCCTGCAGTCACGAAAGCTTTAAATCGAAATGTAACCGCCACGACGAGGGAGATTTAAGAAACTTGCACCATTGTTTCAGCTGCCACGCCGGGAGAGCAAATACATTATTTTTCTGTTTACATTGCTCATCGACTCTAGTAAAACAAGCATGAATATGAAGCTTTACTACGTTGGAATAATTAAAAAACTTTAATGAAGTTTAGAAAAAAATCATGAAGTTTATACTACAGAATATAAGATGATCTATTAATACAAATAACACAATGCAAAACCTTACTTCACAGATATATTAATACAATTTATGTTACATTGTTATATAATGTTAACTAACATTGGGAATTACCAATTCATTTCAACTTTTCATTTTAAATAACTTTCACAATTCAGCCAATCCAAATTTACCAGGATGCTGCATCCATTACTACTGTGCATGTCTCAGAATAACTCCAAATGGTAAAATCTATTAACGTTGACCGGTAATCTTGTAACTTAGGCTCTGATGAAAGATACGTTTTCTTTGTTGACCCAACAAGACATGTCTCCTCTGACTGCCACTGCTGGTGTCACGGTTTAACCCAAGTGTCACATTCTACATCTTCCGCTGAGTGTGAAGCAACACTTGTAACCAAGATGTTTAAGTGTGGCACAGCAATGCATAGCCCAGTGGTAGCCTTTAGGTTTAACATCAGCACATTACATACATATACTTTGTCGCAATCATTCCTAATTGATTCTTGCTTGCAATACTCAATGCATATATCTATACCCAAGTTTTGATTTGAACTAAAAATCGATGCGTCTTTAAATGCCACGTGAATAATTAATCTTTCCAATTTCCAATTATACCAAAAGAGTTTAACACATTACGCCCCTAGTCTTGTTAGATTGGATCAGAGGGTAAATACAGGTGACAGATATGATATGAACCGCTCAAAAAGTGATCAGGACACACCGTCACCCACAGAGGGTGATGGCTGTTGGTCAACACTACCGACAAGGATAAAATAATCCTGAGATGACACCCGCTGAGATGGCACCCGCTGAGATGGAACTCACTGCGATGACACCCGGGGAGATGACACCCGCGGAGATGACACCCTCTGAGATGGAATTCACTGAGATGGAACTCACTGCGATGGCACCCGCTGAGATGGCACCCACTGAGATGGAACTCACTGCGATGGCACCCGCTGAGATGGCACCCACTGAGATGAGACCCAATGAAATGACACCCAATGCAGAGACAGAGCAATGAAGTCAGCTCTTGCACAGGATGTACTACACAGATTGTTAAGCTGCATGATTGTGAAGGATGGAAATAGCTTGGGGAGGCCTTAGACCAACAAATCATGGCTCGTGAATGCTCCGAGAATTTTTGAGTAATGTCTGTTATCTTCTTGTTGAATGAATAGATAAATGTTGGCCGGACGATTGCAGAGTGTCAGAACAGACCTTACTACTCACACTTTTCAGTAGTAATGCCACTGGTTACTTCATACAACCACAAACACACACACACACATGCAGTTTTCTTACATCTTACGGGGCATGTGAATCTAGTGATATGCAGGTTCGTAGGGACGATTTCAATTAAATTTTTTCACACAATTTTCAATCTGGAGATTATGTTTTCTGAGCTTTTTTCCTGGAGTCTCCTGCAGAAAACCCTGGGACTTGATAAGCATTTAAGATGCAGCACCTGCAATGATAACTGCCATAGTTTTGGTGATTTACGTCCAAAATATGTAATATTCCAAAACCATTGCACACACAAACATACCCTACTCTTTGGTTCTTTCGGTAAAGTCACGTAGGTAGAACAAATAATAGATCACGACGTTTTGATCGCAATGCAAGCAATCGTCATCAGGCGTTGCGATCGAAACGTCGTGATCTATTACACCGGTCAACAAAAAAAAACATTTTTTTCTGGCCTGGACTTTTGCAGCTGTTTTAGACTAATTTCAGGATGCTGATTCCAAATCTGATCTCAGATTTGCTCTATCACATCTCATTTTATGCTATCGGCATACCCCATTTTCATTGATTTTACCCGAAATTAACTCTGTCACTTATGATCGCAAGTTGTTGCGAGTCAGTGACTACTTTAGTGTTAAAATATGGTGCTGTATTTTTAGGATAGTGTGTTTATAATATAATTTTATGTCGATATCCACATTTATTTAATATTTTTCTTCTGCAGTTTTTATTGAAAATGCAATATTTGATATCTTAAAAACCTGATGTGATAGACCAAAACTGATGCTAGATTTGGAATCAGCACCCCAAAATTACCCTAAAACCGTTGGAATACCTTATGCCAGAAAAAGTGTGTTGACCAGTGTTATTTGTTCTACCTACGTGACTTTACCGAAAGAACCAAAGAGTATGGATTCCTGCAGTCGCGAGAGCTTCAAATTAAGATTAAACATACCCTAGTTTTGGAGAAAATGTAAAAAAATCATATTAGTCTACCATAATAGGTAGTTAGTTTAGTTAAAGGTGTGGCCCTGCAATTGCTTGATTATACCAGTGCTGGTGAAATGGTCTCCGCTTGGGCAAACTCTAGAGCTTACTTGGTCGACTCACATACGTTGATCTAACGTGTTGGAAGAGGTGGGTGCACCGACACTTTACCCGACTGCCGATTGACTGTGGTGAACACGGCAATGCTGCTAGGTGGACATTCACATCGGGGGGTTTCAGAAACTTGTCACATTGTTATAATTTGCAAGTCATAGAGATCACAAAAATTGAGTTATCGATTAATTATTACCATGTACAGTAATAAGTTTTGCGCACGGTTAAATTAGTTCACCAGGCCCCGTCATTAGGAAACTTGTTACAAATGGGTTCACACCATGGTCCGTGATGATGATGGTAATGATAGGACATTTTAGCGCTCAGTGGCGGAAAAATAGATGACGGTAACAGGAGAGAACAAACAGCGGCAGCACAAAAGGCCACGAACACAGAGGTAATGCAAGGGACATGAAAGTGCATAGCATGATAGCATAGCATAGGGGCACGGTGCCCCCATTACCTACACCAGAGAACATCTGCGGTTCGTCTAACAATGGGTGCCACTGCTTAATTAAACAGCAAAAAAACAGCCGTACAATACTTTTCGGAGACCATCAATTCCATGCCCAATTGCAGCCAGCAGGGCCCATTTCACTAAGAAATGTGAGCATATCCAGAGCCACACAAGCGATTCTCAAAAACATCTCCAGAAATCCCCCCTACAATGGAACCTACGGCCCAAAGGACACAGAGCGCCCCTCGGTCAAATACGTCATTTCCATGGTGACTACCATTAAGTTGAGTATATTGCAGAGAAATAAGTTCAAGCACTTATTCGATGAGAAGGGGCACTGCGTTTTGGGTTGCTGGGTGGGTGGCTGGGTGGATGGCTGGGTGGATGGCTGGGTGGGTTGGTGGCTGGCTGGGTGGGTGGGTTGCTGGGTGGGTGGCTGGTTGGGTGGCTTGGTGGATGGCTGCGTGGGTGGCTGGGTGGGTGGCTGGGTGGGTAGCTGAGTAGGTGGCTTGGTGGGTGGCTGGGTAGCTGTGTGGGTTTCTGGGTGGGTGGGTTGCTGGATGGGTGGCTGGGTGGATGGGTTCCCTTTCTCCCTTTGTGGACGTTGAACAATTTGTGGCCGTTTGCCAATGCGCACGTCAAACTGTGACCCGCAGCCTCCGCCTGTCTCCGCGCTCCCGCGTCAGCTCCGCTGCTTGCTCCGTCGCTAATGAGCGCCAGTTACACCCTGTCCTCCGCCCCTCCATACATGGGCAGTGTTGGAACATTGCTTTTAAAAACACAGCCACCTCCGATTTCTATTTAAATGTGGAGCTTGGTTCATCTGCTAGGTGTAATCTGGCATCGCAGCGAGCACTCCGACTATCATGTGGATTATAGTTGAATAATTTGACATAATATTCTACATCTGATTTGATTTCCTCTGCTTTTTTTCCCTTCCAACAATCACTGTGACCCTTTGAGAGACAAAAATATCTATTGGAATTACAGTCCCATACACAAACTCATAAAGCACTTCAATTAAAAAAACATATACAACCATTATCAAAAACATTTATCAAGATGTGACGACAGTGAGCTTGCATGTAACAAAATACAAAACAGTGGAGGATGCAGGCAGGGAGATATGCTCTCACCATAGTTATTTACAGCAACATTGGAACATATGTTATCAAAGCTAGATTGGAGAAATTAATGCTTAAACCTTTTGGAGAAAATAATATCCCTCTCAGATTTGATGATGACGGTCAATTCAAAAAGCAGTGAACTTCACCGAGAAGGATGCAAAGTTGAATCAAGGTAAATATGAGCAGGACAAAAGTATTGTGCACCATAACTGCATAGGTCAGAGAGCTAGACAATAAAACTACTGCTTATTCAATACAGGTGGTGCATGCGGAGGATGCCATGGATTTTATATAACATAGGGTTAGCAACTTGGACGTCCATAATACAACACGGCAGTAAAGTATTTAAAATATAACCAGGATTGCGATTCATGGAACACATCTGTGTCTGATGGAGAACCGGTTGCTGAGATTGGTGCTGGAGTCATAGATCAAGGGTGAGGATCAAAAGCCAGACACTGGTGGCGGTGGTGATGATGATGAGACTGAGAGCAGACCATGCGGGTCAGGTGTCGACTTTACGCCAACTGCAGACTCTAGCAAGAGAGAGGAAGCGATGGTGAGGTGTGGTGAGTTAAGCAACCCTCGCCATTATGACCTCTTGACCTTGACAGGTTTATTCACAGGTTTACTAAACTGGCCATGGTGTAGCTTTCCCTGCCAGAATTGCTCACGCACGTTTGATTTTCGCAATTTAACACGTAGTTTTTCGCGATCAATATCACCCATAAGAGGTTTTTTTGGGTTAGATCGTGTAATTATATAAATGTGTCGTTATATAAGGAACGAAACAGTTAGACTTCTCCACAAATCTGGCTGTCGCCTGATGAAGCTAGTTGTAATTACTGGTGAAATGTCATACTCAGATTGTAAATGTTGTGGCTTGGCTCTCCAACACACCGGAGTGCTGTACTAGTGACGAATTGGCACTTTGTGTTTACGTGACAACACTTACTAGTTGGCTGTGTCGGGTGGTGGCGGGTTTTAACGACACATTTATACATTTACGCGATCTAACCCAAAAACAACCTCTATTATGGATGATTTTCGCAATGTTCTGTATGTTTTTATTGCTTAGTCTGCGTGGTAGTGAGTTCTGTTTGGCCTTGTTTGCTTGATCGCTTGTCCATCTGTCTATTTCATAATACTCCTAATGATCCCAACGTAGACATATTTACTGACCCACACTAAACACGTTAGTCCCTTTGCAATTTTTCAGGGCTAATTAAGATTGTCCTGCATACACTGCATGTGTTCTCTACAAAACAGCAGTTCTCCAAAAGGAGGTTGCAATAAAAAAACGTTAGCAAAACAGCCTCCTTATGATGCACTGGCTGTGTGGATTGCATTTTGTTACAAAATTTACTTAATAAAAAATACACAATTTACTATGTATATATGTGTTAAAACTTGCCTTAATGTTTAATAAGGGTGGATACACAAGCTAACAAAAATGTGTTCAAATCGAAATGTTGTGGACTTGGGACAATTAGCATCACCAACATGGAACTGCACTGCAGGCACAAAACGGCCCTAAAGACAGCCATCAAGGGCAATTGCAGAGGACTGCTGGGGGAGACACAGCATGATGGGTGCCAGAGCTGCCTCACACCTCACTCTAAGCCCATCACAGACTTACAATTTGTTATTTCAGCCGCTGACAATGAAGACTGGAGGCAATTAAGTTTAAGAGCAATTTTCTTGTATGCAGCTGATCTGTTATCCAGCCCATCACCATGTGCTTATCACAACGTGATATTGAAACGTTTATCTTATACATGTTTGAAATAATATCTTGGACATTTACTCACTGTTTAGAGATAAGCAGGTGTGTGTTTTCACGGAAAAGTGTTAATTTAACATTGAGGTTCTAATTTATGACCGCACGTCTTAATGATTTAACATAGCTTGCCCAATAACGTCGCCAATTATATGTTTACCCTTCTTAGTGCCCCCATGTTATTGACGAAAGTGTTGGGTTTGTGTTGCATAATGTGCATCACTGCCAACGCAGTGTCACCAAATAATTAGATTCATGATCACGAGCCATTTATTTCCAAGTTTCCAATTTTATTTGTGTTTAATTTTAACATTGGTGGACGCTACTCGGAGCTGCTAACTCAGACCATTAGGTCCAACTTAGATGAAATCACTGAAAGGGTCAGCAAGCAGAACTCCCACACCAAGCTTACAAATGTTTCAGTTAATTTTCCCAATAAAAACAAAATATTGCTCAGAGCAAATTTCTTCATCATTAAAATATATATAAAAATTGTATAATTTCAAGGGTAACTTTAATTTTCAAATGTAATATGTTACTTCTCAAGATGCTGCACAAACAGAGGGAAGAAACAAGGGGGTAGATCGCGAGAGCGCGTACGCTAAGGTGCTGCTGCCTGGAACTCAAAAGTGAAGAGACAGTCATAAACAGAGGTGAGAACTAATGTCTTGAGTCTGGACTTGACCTTAACACAATTTAGCGTGACTTGTTGACCCAGGTGAAAGCCCATAGTGAGTAATAATAATTTTGGCTTTTGCACATGACTAAGGTTTTCGAAAATTCTATCCATTTTGTTGATGGTAATTATTAACATTTTATTTTGGCCTGTGACAGAATATACATATGTCTACAACTTGTAAGTGAATGCCAGCTCAGGTTGTTTCATTTGCCATGCTGTAGAAAATAGCGTGCTCTGATAATTCACCAGAAATGTTTCCAGGCAGTTGTGGGAATTCAATCTTTAACATATTAACAATAATAACGTAATTTTATATCGCGTAATTCATGCTAATTGTATCCCATTATTCTGTACATTAATTATACGAGGACCAAATTCTATATACAGTTACTACCAAGCAAATGAAAACTCCACTACCAAGTAAGGTTAAAAGTGAAGAAACAAATACATAACTTGCACCAAAATAAGAGAAACAACGTGGCCCAGTGGCTCAGAGGTCAGAGCATTGAGCTGGCACTGCTGAGACCCTGGGTTTGAATCTGGCCAGTCACCTGTGATTAAACAGAGTTCTCAAGTGTGGTGAGCTCATGGTCTTAACCCGGTCACCAATGATCAGACAAAAACCCATCATATTAAATTGGGTTTTTCACTCAAATTGGCTAAATTACTGCCCTGGTAATTAAAAATATTCGTGAACTTTTCTCATTGTAACAAGACAGGTGGAAAAGTGGTGTCCCGTCGTGTGGATAAAAGGTCACTTCAAGGGAACTCGGAAGTAGTTCTGTGACATCTGCTTTTGCAGACCATTCTCTAACATTGAGGGTTGCATGTTCTGTGAGAGTTCAGCACGGACATGGTGCTGTCATAAAAACCAGGATAACATCTTTAAAAAATACTAAAGACGTGAAAACAAAATTCGCGAAGATGCTGTGTGCAATTTTCCCTGGGCTACGCGGCCACCCGAACAATCCTCCTGATTGCGCCTTTTGGCGTCATCTGGTCCAACCCATGTGAGACTAGGCTCTAAGGAAAGCTGTCTCGGGTGTGGACCAATCAACTTCAAGGACAGTGCATACATTATCAGAGTTATGTTTTTTGTTTGCATTATGACTGCAGGTATTGTGGTCTATGCAAACATGACTCCTTGTAAAAAAGGTGTCAGTTTTGTTGCCAGATAGAAGGGCAAAAAACCAATTATCAGATCCTCCGAGTCTCACGTACCTTCCTAGGATGAGGTTTGGAGCAAAGTGGAGCTGACCAGGGCGATCGATAGACCTCCAGATGAGCCCCACGATTAGGATCTCCAGCCAGCAGCACTCCAGCAGCTGCACCTGGTCACTCAGCCCGATGGCCGTGAATCCTGCCAGGGATGGTGGTGTCAGACAGGTGGAAAGAGTGAAAATGAAGAAAAAAATAAGAAAAATAATACCTACAACTGAGCCAGTTAAAGTACATTTTCACAAAGTCGGCATTTTTTTGTTCTTCAAATATTACAAGGCTCAAGAGGAACACAACAGGGCATGCATAACATGATTGCTTTCCGCAACTTTGTAGCCTAACTCGGTCACACATCCGACTGTGTTCATGATGACAGTGGCACTTCTGATCTTCGAGGGGGAGACAGATCAAAAAAGAAAAACGTCGTGTAAAAATCTCATGTTTGCGCCCCGTTGGGAGTGATTTATACTGAGCGCAACACTCCACAGACTAAGCCAAATCCTAATAATTTTCCGAGTCAAAAATGTTTTTGCAAAATGTATTACATAGGCGAAAAAGTAAAGCAGCATTCATCAACAATTGAAACTCCACAGGAATACTCAGCCTGTGCAGCTGTGCTGACCATGTAAAAAGTGGAAATTTAAAATAACAGCTTTTTACAAAAATGAAATAGCTAAAATGTATATCCATAACATAGTTTTTTAGGTTAGATTGCGTAAATGTAAATGCCTCGTTAAACCCGCCACCACCCAACAAAGACAGTTAGTAAGGTTTGTCACGTAAATAAAACATGCCAATTCGCATCCAGTAAAGCACACTGGTGTATTGGAGTGTAAACTCACAACATTTACAATTCGAGTATGATGTTTCGCCAGTAATTACAACTAGCATCATCACACTTTAGCTGTCACCTGATTTTGCAAGTTGTAATTACTGGCGAAACATTATACTTAAATTGTAAATGTTGTGGGTTTACTCTCCTACACACCGGTGTGCTGTACTAGTAAGTAATTGGCACGTTCTGTTTACATGACAAACCTTACTAATTGGCTGTGTCGGGTGGTGACGGGTTTAACGACACATGTATATTTACGTGATCTAACCCAAAAACCTCTATTATGGATAATATTGGTCGTGAAAGCCTACTATGTGTTAAATTGATAAATGTATATGTATTAAATGGTTCCTCTAATGCAGGTATTTGGTTCATAATATATGTTGCACACAAAGTATTTACTTTGAACAGCATCATATGCTGTTTAAACATTATTTGACTTATCATTAATAAAATATTATTGGGGGTTAGTAAATTACGCAAATAATAGAAACAAAAGATTGAATGATTATGATGGTAATGAGTACAGGTACTCATATGGTGCTCATGGCGAATGCTTACGCTCGTTCGCAAGCGGGTCGATAGGATGAGCAATACAATGTTACATCGGTAGCTGAAACATTAAATATTTTTTTACATTCTTGATGATGACATAGGCTGAAGGTTACGTGTATTCCATGAAAAGCATGGAGGTGGCCAAAGCAAGTGCAGGCCCAATGTGCCCCTGCCCAGCAGTGGGCACATGGACACAGGGCTCCTAGCTCCGAGCTCCGTGATGACCAAGTCGTGGTGTCCCAACCCCGAAGGCTGGGGTCGTTTCAACCTCAGCGGACGCCAAAATTTGGTTGGGTCACTTTTGTGTGTACTTAGCGTATATATTTTACATGATCGGTGTCTCCCAGTCTGTTAACAAATGCACAGTCAACACAGTGGCAAAGGGCGCTCATGTTTTGTCATGAATTGGTCAAGCACAGTGTGGCATTACCGCGCTCATATGGAGTTCAAACAGCCTCGCAACATACAGGAAAACTGCACAAAGGTTATATTATGTACACAATGTGTGTATGAGTGTCGTATTATTTAGGATGATTAAAAATGTCAGCACCCTGAATGCAATACACAAATCACCACAGCATGCAAACAGCCCTGTGTTTGTTCTATATATACTGGTGAGATGCACATATGGCATTCTGTATTAACAATGAAAGAATGCTTCACAATTGGACATCAATGGAAGGTCACACTGGACATTATGATATTGGACGCATATTAGAACTAATATATATTTTTCAAAAATCACCATATTCATCGTTAACACATAATATATATAATATGGTTGAAAAGGTTACAGTAGAAACATTTACTGTGAAGCCATTCCAAATTTCTGCGCTGTTCTGAAGAAGGGCGAATAACTGAACACCAAATTATTAAGTAGATAATTTCTGTTATAAGGTAGTGTTCATGATCATTGTGGTGATTTAGTTTTTTTCATGCCAGTTGACCAATTCCAACACAGTCTGTTATAAATCAATCTTACACCATTCCACTTCCTGCTCACCATTCTCAAATAGAAAAAAAAACAGAGATTTGAATGATAGGTTAAATCTATGCAATCCTTTCTGTGTTGTCTGTATTGTATTTTACAGGTTCAATTTGGGCGACAGGGTGACACAATGGTAACCCTTTTTCCTCATAGCAAGAAAGCCTTGATTTAGATTCCTGACTCGACCACTTTTGTGTGGACTGTGAATGTTTTCCCTCTGTTCTGCATGGGCTTTCTCTGCACCCTCCAGTTTCCACCCATAGCAATCAAAAAACAAACAATGTAACAGGTATTGGCCATACGTCCCAATGCTAAAAATATACCTGCAATCTTCTTGGTTCTTTCGGTAAAGTCACGTAGAAGGGAAGTAATAAAATAATAAAAATAAAACATAATAAAATAATTCTCACCACGTTTCGGCCACAACGCAAGCAGCCGTCCTCAGGTGAAGACCTGATCCCTGCAGTTACGAAAGCTTTAAATCGAAATATACCTGCAATGTTCCCTATTTTGGATTACACACAGAAGCAACATCTCCCCATTCTGATCAAACTTGGCAAGGACCCTCCTGAAAAAGTATTGAAACTTTCCTGGATAAACCAGCATTAATATGGGAATAATACTGGTGAGTGAAATTGTCGTGAATGTCTCCCTTCATAACTGGGATCAGCTTAAGACATAGACATGGCAGATTATATTTATCTATGGCACCATTGCTCGACCTCACACTAGCCCAGTGATGTTTGTAGATGTTTACAGTTAACATCCAGCTCTTCAAGTTGCCAGACAACAGCTTCAAGGGACACCAGGTACCTACTGCAAAGAATGCGATCACTGAGCTAATATGGAATTCAGGAGTTTATGATGCATTCAAGAACCACGGACATAAAACACTTCTGTTGCACAAAACTTGGCAATGCTTTTGATTTTGGTTTACGGGCTTTAGCCTATGTACCACTTTTCGAACTGCCCAAGTTTATTGAGTGCCCTCTGATTAAAAGCATATAATCTTAGTGAATATTTGCTATGTGCAGGAAGCTGAGAGTTATGTTTTAAACTTGATATCTTAGCGGCATCTGTAAACCGGAGTAATTAGAAGAATTGCCCAATGGTCTTTTAATTCTTGAACATGGACAATTCAGTCTCGAAAGCCTAAGTCCAAGCAGTCGAGCAGTCGTCATATCAGACAGATTTTTTTTGGCACAGGATTTTTCTTTAAAATACCTTCAATGGCATTTGTTGATTCATAGCCAAATAACTAAAACTTGTATTGTTATGCGGTTGTAATCCTTCATTACTGCCCTCGGGCTGGGTAGGGGTGTCGGGAGGAAGGAGGTGACGGTGGTATGGGGGGGGGGAAATAGAAGTAAATATTGTGGGATTATTTCCATCATACTTCAAGCATTACCCAGACTTTTAAAGCAGCATGCCATAGCTTTGACATAAACAATGATGGATAAAATGAAGGAACTAAGTATTACTCTAATAATTACAATTATGCAGGAAAGCTTCACTGAGTCTTTCAGCTCTTTTTCAGGAGGATCCAGCTACATTGAGATATTGGGCCAATTCCATTCACGAGTATTTTGCTACGTGTGGATTTAAACCACAGTACTCAGAGAAAACTCACGCACGAGAAGATAACAATGAAAGCTCCACAAAGATGGATTTAATCCTCTTACAATATTGTTATCTCCCAGCGACCTGGGTCTTTGAGTTTTTGAGTTTCACAAATCTGTACGTTCCACAAACCCTTGCCTCCAGTGCTGTATCAGATGTTCCCTTTGTGGTGCATGACTCACTGAATTATCACATTGAATATCTATAGCACACGGATAATATGAAGCACGGATGGTAGAAGTGGACCCGAGGAAGTAGTCATAGTATGGGAGAAGCAGTGGTGCCTTTACTCGTATGCAAAATAGGTTCCATTACTCAATTGCGATAGCAATAATTACCACCTACTGGCAGACTAATGAACATTTGCAAGCTGGTAGTTGTTGTGTGCTATCCAGGGACAGCTGCCATTAGGGGGTTACCTAGACTAAAACCAATCGACGAATTTTTACCTCATGGACACAATATAAATGAAAGTATTGGTATTATTTGTGTACCCACAAAGGGCCGCAACTTTATGGATCCCAAATGTCTCTATGCCAACTCTCTCCATGTCTCTGTCGCTTTGTATGTGTGTCTCTCCTCTCTCCATGTCTGTCTCTGTCTATCTCTCTCTCCACGTGTATCTCACTGTCTATTGCCGCGTGTCCAGGGCACCCTTCCCACATCTGCATAGGATCCCAATTAGCCGTGAGGTGGCTCTGTTCAAAGGCCATTATTCAGTCACACACGCACGCAGAGCTGACAGTTACCAAAGCAGCTACTCCACAACTACAGAAGCCATATCACATTTATTGAAAATAAGCATGTACTTGTATACCTAAACATTGCATTTTTAAGCATGTTGCATGAATTGCAGTGTTTTCAAATGCACTTATTAATGTGAATAAAAAAGAGGAAAATAGAAAACAATAATTTATCAAAAAAGCTGCAGATTTTTTTTGATAAACCAATATTGTACTTGCGATATCAATATTAACAGGACCCCATCTTGAACTTTGTAATCTGAACTGCTGCTGCAGAACAGCACATTCAGCAAAGTGTGGTTGGCTGCGCTAATGCACAACTTCTATAGCACGCAGGTCTAAGCTCTATGCAAAATACTTTAGCACGAGTATATTATTACACTTCAGCACAAAATACGAAAGCAAAACTTAAAATGACCAACACATCTGCCAATTAGCCGAGAGTGTGGCCGGGCAAAGAAAACATCATGAAATATTTAATGACGCAACTATAGAACGTCTGTGCCATCGACTGCACACAAAGACAAAGCTCCCCCGGAAGATCTTTAACAGACTGTTGGGGCAAGTGCTGTTAGTGAGTGGCAGCTATGAAGGCCGGCACGGAACACGAGGGGGTGGATGGCCAACACCACGCCCGGCCTTCTTTATCTCCCCAGTGCTGATATTTACACACCGCACCCACGTACCATTTAAGGCAGAGGCGACTGCATATACACACACAGGATGGTCAACACATTTCAAAACAAGATATAGAAAGCATAACGACCCAATGCTACTTACTATTTACTAGTGATATGATGATTTGCTCCGATGGCATTTTGATTGCCACAATCAACAAGTAATTTGCCTAACTTTAACCAACTCGTTTGTATCATTTGTGACGGGTTTTTTTTTCATGTAACATGAAAAACATCGACTGTTACACACGTGATCCGGTCCGTGTGTCGCGGGCCTTAAAACTGAAATGATTTGTAGAGGCACGTTGCACCCACGCTTACCATCGACTGCCTACAGCGATGTTGTAAGTCACTGGAATAGAGGCACAATTTTGTCTTTTTATTCTTAATTTGGACATGTGTTTTTGGAATATATTTCAAATGCTTGTAGTTGTGGATTAAATCATATTTTTAAACATAATTAATCAATACTAACCTTGTATTAATAATATATAAATGCCTTATCTTTGTACATCTCAACTCTGATTTGTACTTTGTATTTTGATTTTGTGCTGTACAGAATTGATTTTAAAATTGCTCAAGTCTTCCTTAAAATACTCCATTTCAACGAAAAGCCTTAGCCTAGTGTTCATCAATGACTCACCCTGACAAATCATGCAATAGGTTTGGGTCTGCACGTGTGTTATTTTTCCTACCCCTCATTCATACAAATTTTGATACACACATTTCTGCATGTTTGGCTTTGCATGGCCCAAAGAGCCCTTGTTAAATTTCCATGGCATTTAAAAACCCTCATTTTTTTGGCCCACACACAGGATGGTTGAGCAAAACACAAGAGAGAAAAGCACGATATTTTTTGGACAATACTATGTTTTGGCATGGACAGGCAGGTTGGTCATACTCTTTTAAGACCTTTGGCTCATTTTACGGGCTCAGCACAAATCTGTGCTAAAGGTCGCATCTTGCTTGGCAGATACCAAACAACTCTCACTTTACACCAAATTAGTTGAAAGTATTATAACATGTACAGACAGTTTGTAGTGCTCTACACCAAATTAGTTGAAAGTATTATAACATGTACAGACACTTTGTAGTGAAAATATACAAAAAACATAATGTTCTGTACTTAATTCGATTGTAGAAACCATTCCAGACCTTCAGCCAATCAATGGACATTTGATCTGTTGCTGCTGATTATGACGATGATTACAAATATTAAAATGAATGAAAAATACTTAAGGTTATGGTCAAGGGGTCATCATGGCCAATGATGTATAAAATAAAGGTGTACTTAATATCAATACAACATACATTACTCTCAAAAAAATAAGCACTTTTAAACCTGAACCTGAATTTATTTCTGCAGATCAACGTGTGTCAATATAACACAGACCATTTACTTTCCTCTTTGTATGACTATGAAGAAATCACCCTGAATGATGTATGTACCTAACCTCATAAAATATCAGAAACGAAGCAGCTTTGAGCCTGGTGAGCACTGGATAGGAGAGGTAAACATCAGGTAAGTATGCTTGGACGACGAGTTGGCCAGGAAGTTGCATTACAGAAATTGTATTTTTAAAGCCATCGACATCGAGCTTCGAGTGTTTCCACCTTGCGTGGCATGGGTTTTCTCTGCGTACTTCTTCCCAAATGCCACACCCTCTTTAACAGATTTAAACAGGCATCCCAATGGAAGATCCTCCTGAGCAAGATTATTGAGAGTCAGTGAGGCTTTCCTAGGTTAATACAGGGAATGTTACTATTGTTATTTATGCATTACTCTGTAATCTCTGTGCAATGCCTATCATACTTTTGAGGATTGATGCTATATCAAATCAAAGCCTACTGCGTACACTTTGGTTTCATGGGTTTGGCAGGGTGGTGCATAGGTAACCCTTGTTTAACACGTAGGCTTCCACACGTGGGTTTGATTCCAGACACAGGTGCTTTTCTGTGTGAAATTTGTATCTTCTCTCCTTGTTCTGCATGGGTGTCCTCCATGTTCTCTGGTTTCCTCCCATAACAAAACAAAACACAAATAAAATGGTATTGGCCAAACGTCCAAAAACTAAACAAATTACACCACAAATTACCCAATTTGGATTAAACATAGCATATTGTCCACAATTTTAAAGACTTGGTAGGACCTTCCCTAAAAAGAGTATTGAGGCTCAGTGAGGCCTTCCTTGATAAACAAGCGCAATCATAAAAACAACAACAATAATAATGTTGTATTTAATCGTGCACAAATGCAGACCACACTCTGCATCACTGCCCAACTGCTGTAGCAACACATGCGGGCTCCCGTCACTAAACACAGGATGCAAGTGCAGCAGCTGTAGCTATGGCTGACCCGCAGAGCTCGCGTCTTGATGTGAGCACAGTGTACTTCCTCTGCCATTTACAGTGCCGGACACAAGCCAACTCCCAGTAGTGCAGCCAACAGGTGACACTCCCCATGACATATCCTGGCATAACCTTGGTATCTCGTAAATCTGGGCCGTCACGACTGACATGTCTTTCCAAAACAGCACGAGGCTTTCTTGTTAACGCTGAGCCGCACAGTGAGGATGGCCTCTCCTGCTGCTGTGGTGCAAAAATATTTGGTGAGAAGTCAACGCTCAAATACTTTTGTCACACTGCAAAACAATGGCGTTAGTTGTCCGTCTGTTTTGTTATTTTCATCAACTTGTAAGTTGATATCCCAGCTTAATATGTAACTGTATAATAATAATGTACGTGTTGTTATGGACAAAAACATGTGCTTCTTTGGGTTTTCTCCAACTTACAAATATAATTTTACAGCAACTCGAATTATCTAGAGATACTACCATATTTGCCTTTTAACACCAATCAACTACTTTAAAAGAGCATATGCAATTAAATAATAAATCTGATTAAATTGTGCTTAATCCCCACATTGAGGGGCTAAAATACATTTACTTGGCCATATGGCATGGCTCTCTACAAATCTACACTGCATTTCAATTCCCATGAGTGGTTTACATGGTATAAGAATCTATTCATATCATTGGTAATAGCAGCAGGAGCATCGGCATGTCCACCAGTTGTTGCATTGCTTCACGGTTTACAACTGGCAGGCCACCCTGGTTAACACTGCAGAACTATTAAGCACAAAACCCAAGGCGTCTGCTACACAATGGAAGTTCAACATTGTGTGCTGGTGTTATGGTCCAAATTTTCCAAAAATACTCGCCAATTACTTAATTGGGAATAAAGTGATCATTACCGCCCCTCACAAAGACTGAGCAAAACCCTCCTGAAAGAGTCTTGAAACTCAGTGAGACTTTATTTATATATAAATAAAACAAATTTAGTCGTCAAGCTGTCTAGAACACTTCTATTCTCGAGAAATGTAATCTGTAAATATTATCCCAAA
The DNA here is from genome assembly GCF_964198595.1 of Lampetra fluviatilis. Taxonomy (NCBI): domain Eukaryota; kingdom Metazoa; phylum Chordata; class Hyperoartia; order Petromyzontiformes; family Petromyzontidae; genus Lampetra; species Lampetra fluviatilis. The sequence continues at coordinate 8,942,765 of NC_136292.1, forward strand.
AAAATGTGCAACTAACCACCAGGAGATGTCGAGTTCAAATCCCAGTTAGGTGCCAACTGGCATCCTTAAAATGAGCATTAATTTGTGAGAAGTGACCTGGGATTTTCACATTGCTGGATTGAGAGATAGTGACGGTTTGGGGAGGCCTTCATCCAGCAGTGGATTGATAATGGCTGCTAATGATGAGCAGTGAGTGTTCATGCTCGTCCATGCCATATGAATGTGGAGTTATCAAACAGGATCAGGGTTGTACACGGGTGATGGGTGCTACCGCATAATTGTTTGATTCTGAACGGAAATTCGCTTTCACTTTTTGAATTATATTTAATTATATACATACACAGAGGTGTGCTCATATTGAAATTAGTTTCGTGACTCTTTAACGTGATTTCATATATGGTAAGTCCCTCATAACAAAACAACATTAAACTAAAGTTTTGTTTATATTGCATAACATTTTACAAGAATTATCCTGAGCCCTACTTTACAGACAGAGTGCTATTGAATCAATTTTTTCAACTTGAGTTGAAAAGCACAACAATGAAAATCGGAACTGTTGAGGACTGCTTCAACATATGTACAAACCATACAAACCAAGCTCATCTTTTTATATGAAAAGTACATTTGTGTTTATAACTCCACTCCTGCACATATCAAACATGCTGCTTCTTTACTTTTCCAATTCAAAATATTGCCAAGATTCCACCAGGTAGCAACATTGATACTGGACGACTCCTGAACCCACAGAGTACCACACAACGTGAAACCCAAGCATGTGTCAGCTGCAGCATAAACGACAGCATTCAGGCTGCTAGAGAAGTCGCTGCTCATGCAGAAGCAGTGGCACAGTAGCGAGGTTGGCATGGCCCTGGGTGTAAGGATTTAAATGGGGCCCCCTGTCCAATTTCTCCTCCTCCTCTTCATTGCCCGGCGCTTGGGCCCCTTCATTCCATGGGCTTTGATGCATTTTCACCACCTGCACTCCCCAGGTTTCCCTTGCAAGAGAGGCAATGTTGTTCCATACGTCTCAATGGGTTTGTTTCATCTCCTGTTTAAATAACAGATACAATAATAAAGAATATGAATTCCTGCAGTCACGAAAGCTTTAAGTCATTAAATGTAATTAACAAATACACGCTAGTCTACCTTTGTTTGCCATATTTATGAATCAATAATTGTGCTATACACATTCTGCTGTGACCCATATCTGAAAATGTATTATTGTGCATCCGTGGTTCATCGCGGAGGTTACACCGAATAATCCAAAAGAACGTGTCCATGCCAACGCGGTATGCATTGGATTGTTGGACAAAAAACCCACCCCACCCAATTACTCCACGACATTCACTGACTACAAGGAAACCATGGTATGTGACTAACAGCTAAATGTATCCAAAAAAAAATAGCAGATTATAAGGTTATTAGTTTTTATAAAATCTAAATGCTGCAAATCTGCCATGAGGTTCTATGTTTGAGGAGTTTTTCTTACAATTTAGAGACTTGGTTTCAAAGTCAAAAAAATTACAAATTATTGTATACTAAATAAAATCACATCAGCGCAAGCTAGTTTGTTCAGATTTAAAATATAAAAGTATGTAAAGCTTACCTCTGCATTTTCCCTGCAGCTCCACTCCTGTAGATCTGTTAGTTCTGCCCAGGTCTACAGATAGCGGTTTGCAGTTCATTCTAGATTTGAAGCTTTCGTGACTGCAAGGAATCATATTCTTAGGTTTTTTCGGTAAAGTCACGTAGGTAAAACATCAAATTAATGAAAATAAAATAAAATAAAAACAAAAATCACGACGTTTCGGAGGCAACACAAGTCTCCATCATCAGGTGGGACCGTCACAGCCGAATTAGCTGCATCAAGTGAGGCAATGATTCAAGGTTTGCAGTTCGCAAATAATTCTCAATCAGGCACAATGTGCTGCCGTGTATGGGAGCAATTACAGGGATTTGTGGATTATTGCATCACAGATTATGATTTCTGCTGTAATGCAATATTTACCTACCCAGAGGCGCCTCACTGGGTTTGAGACTGTTTCAGAAGGATGCGGAGTTTTTGAGTGTTTCGCATGTCTTAACATACAGTTACATCTGAAACGTATTTTTTTCCTTGCATGGGTCACTTGGATTTACAATATGTTGACTATAATAAGGTGAGAAAAATTATATTACGAGCAACCTTTAGTGGGCTTCACCTACTTTGTATCACTGAGTGTTACACTCTCTGAGAGATAACTGGAGCACGCAGAGACATTCCAACAGGTGATTGATTGAATAACGCTGAAACGTCTGCAGACGAGTTTTCAAACCCGCTTACTATACTGTCATCTCCTGCCCACCTCACATCCCAGGGGGTTTACAAAGTTTTACATCAAACGCCATCTTCAAAGCAGTGGATTGCAGGCGTGCACCACCGCTTACACTTCCAGTGTTTGTGCACCATTGCCCGTGGCTCACCTGGAATCTTCTTAGCCCAGGTGATCATGTGCACGAGCTCTCGGTCAGCCAGGCTGGTGAGAGCAGCCATGAGCGAGGCCTCCGTCACAGGCTTGTCGGGGTCATACGAGGACAGTACGGTGGGTGGCTCAGCCTCCAGAAGAGCCGAGATCACCTGGTCAGCCTCAAGTGAGGTGACGGTGCTCTCCCGGTCCCTCGGCCCGGTGGGCCTCTCACCCTGAGGCCTCGTCACGCTCACATCTTGGCCGCCGCCGCCGACGCCTCCCCCATTCTTCTGGGGGATGGGGCGCTGACGTTTGTGCTTGACCCCTCGAAAGCCTTTGCGGTCCTTGCGAACGCCTCCCCAGAGAAACGGAAAAGAACAACGCATATATACTCAGGTTTTTTCGGTAAAGTCACGTAGGTAAAACATTAAAAGTAATGAAAGTAAAATAAAACAAAACAAAAATAAAAATAAAATTCACGACGTTTCGGAGGCAACACAAGTCTCCGTCATCAGGTGGGACCGTCACAGCCAGATTAGCTGCATCAAGTGAAGCAATGATTCAAAATGTAATCCCTTATAAGCAAGTTGAAGGGGGGGAGGAGAGGGGGGGGAGTTCATCAGAATGTGGTAGCCAATGAATGGAACGTATCGGGAGGGAGGGGGGTGGGAGGGGGAGGGAGCCAACAAAACATTTGGCGACGGCTTGGACGCGGCTGCTGCGCACGCCAACACAATGGGCAGAAAGGGGGGAGGGGAGGTCTGATACACATGATAGAACAAAGGAACGAAAATGCCCATGTTTATACCAATGCAGGCTGAAAAATGAAGAGAGTACTGTTAAAAATAACTGGGGATGTTAACACTCGGTGAAGTAAATTAAAATAGTGCCTGTCAGATAAGATGGTCCAAAAAGTGTAATTAAGTCTTTTTTGCGTGGTTAATAACATCTTTCCAGTGATTACTGAGTTTGTACCCATCATCACGGTTGAAATTATGTCTGTGTTTGTATATTTGTATGGCTTCGTGTACAAACCTTTGATGGTAGCCAGGAGGCTTGCAGAGAACCTTGGTCTCGGAAAAGACAATATCATGAGAGCCCGCCGAGTTGTAGCAATGATCGGCAACGGCCGAAGAATCAGTTCTGCCGTGTTTCAGATCTGACTTGTGCTCGCGGACACGATCAGCAACATGACGTTTTGTTTCTCCAATGTAGCAATCACCACAAATGCAACTCAATTTGTAGACTCCAGGATACTGTAAGTCAGGAACGACATCCTTCACAGATGGAATCAGAACACGGATTTTATGCACTGTGCTGAATCGGACTTGGATCTTATGTTTGTTTAGAATTTTGGAGATCTTTTTTTGGTCACGCCTGCTATGTATGGTAACGTGATAGTTTTGGTCGGAGTTTCATGTGGTTGTTTCTGTGTGGTGGGAGAGACAGCTTGGCGGATAGTACGGTCAGAGTATCCGTTCATCCTGAGGGCCCGATGTACATGTCTTAATTCATCAGTCAGGTGGTGTTGGTCAGAAATGCCATGGGCTCTGTGGTATAGCGTTTTGATGAGAGAATTCTTTTGAGATGGGTGGTGGTGGGAATCCGGTTTCAGGTAGGAATCTGTGTGGGTGGCTTTCCTGTAGACAGAATGTCCCAAGGATCCGTCAAGCCTCCTCTTAAACAGAATATCCAAGAATGGTAGTTTACCGTCTTTCTCCACTTCCATGGTGAATCTGATAGATGGGTGTCTAGAATTGATGTGGTCCAAGAAGTGGTTCAATGCTGGGAGGCCATGTGGCCAGATGACGAAAGTGTCATCCACATATCTCTTCCACAGGGAAGGACGCAGGAACCGGATTCCCACCACCACCCATCTCAAAAGAATTCTCTCATCAAAACGCTATACCACAGAGCCCATGGCATTTCTGACCAACACCACCTGACTGATGAATTAAGACATGTACATCGGGCCCTCAGGATGAACGGATACTCTGACCGTATTGCTACATTGGAGAAACAAAACGTCATGTTGCTGATCGTGTCCGCGAGCACAAGTCAGATCTGAAACACGGCAGAACTGATTCTTCGGCCGTTGCCGATCATTGCTACAACTCGGCGGGCTCTCATGATATTGTCTTTTCCGAGACCAAGGTTCTCTGCAAGCCTCCTGGCTACCATCAAAGGTTTGTACACGAAGCCATACAAATATACAAACACAGACATAATTTCAACCGTGATGATGGGTACAAACTCAGTAATCACTGGAAAGATGTTATTAACCACGCAAAAAAGACTTAATTACACTTTTTGGACCATCTTATCTGACAGGCACTATTTTAATTTACTTCACCGAGTGTTAACATCCCCAGTTATTTTTAACAGTACTCTCTTCATTTTTCAGCCTGCATTGGTATAAACATGGGCATTTTCGTTCCTTTGTTCTATCATGTGTATCAGACCTCCCCTCCCCCCTTTCTGCCCATTGTGTTGGCGTGCGCAGCAGCCGCGTCCAAGCCGTCGCCAAATGTTTTGTTGGCTCCCTCCCTCCCCCTCCCACCCCCCCTCCCTCCCGATACGTTCCATTCATTGGCTACCACATTCTGATGAACTCCCCCCCCTCTCCTCCCCCCCTTCAACTTGCTTATAAGGGATTACATTGTGAATCATTGCTTCACTTGATGCAGCTAATCTGGCTGTGACGGTCCCACCTGATGACGGAGACTTGTGTTGCCTCCGAAACGTCGTGAATTTTATTTTTATTTTTGTTTTGTTTTATTTTACTTTCATTACTTTTAATGTTTTACCTACGTGACTTTACCGAAAAAACCTGAGAATATGAATCATTGCAGTCACGAAAGCTTCAAATCTAGAACAACGCATATACATTATAATACACTTGTCAATGCAGGAAAGCTTCATTGAGTCTCAACTCTGATGCAGGAGAGTCTTGCCATGTTTTTTGCATTAGTTAACGAACTTGGACCATTACATTGGCACGTAATGGCCTACTCTTGTTAACATAACATCATAGGCCTTTTAAAGTCCACTTTGACACAGACAACGCATACCATTTTAAGGTTAATACACCCGCAGTATTAACAAGAGTGACCTGCCGAATTCCAACCACACACCTATTCAACATCTTTAAAAAGCAGCACATGCATCACTTAATGTACTAACTTTTTATATTGTAATAATAATGATGAATCTTGACTTAAAGCTTTCGTGACTGCAGGAATTCATATTCTTTGGGTCTTTCGGTAAAATAACGTAAATAGGTTCAAATAAATAACAGAAATAACAAAAAACTTCGACGTTTCGATCGCAACACAAGCGGTCGTCATCAGGAAAAGGGGAGTAAGCTTCTAAAGACAACTGTTTATAAAGGTTTGAAATGGGCGTAGCCCAAATGTCAGCAGCCAATGTCAATGTAAGTGGTGGTCGGCGACTGCGGCGGTGGTGGGTTTTCCACCAATCAAAGGGCTGCAGGTAAAAATGTGCATGTTAATGTGAGAGATTAGCATGTTAATGTGAGATCACCGAGCATCCTCCACGGCGAGTGCGCCAAGGTGGCTATGTTAATGTGAGAGATTAGCATGTTAATGTGAGAGATTAGCATGTGAATATAAGGGAGAGACAAACGGGGGTTCGAGGCTATCGTGGGGGTTCGGGTCCTGGCTGTCGTCGCTGTCATCGCTGCCATCTCTTCGTCGTTGCTGCATAGCCAGTCAGCTATACAGTCTTCATCGTCGCCGTCACTATATAGTCAGCCAGCTATATAGGTGTACGTCGCCGATGTTGTCGTATGGGTGGCTAAGCTATACGTCAGTCAGCGCTTATGTTACTCTGTGACCTTGTCCTTAATTATTAAGAAATAGATAAGAAACCCTCTACAAGTCGTGTCTTGGAAGTTGTCTCATTACACATGTATGCAGTACAAAATGTGTGGTGTTGTGTGTGACAGGGGAGCAGTGGTGCAGTGCTCGTGAGCTGCAATACAAACTCAATGACTTTAGATCAATCCCTGGCCATGGATAACATCAGTGGCAAATGGAATCTGAACCTACGTAGGCCCTGACCTAACATCAACACTGAGGAGACTAGGGAGACAAAGGCAATCCTTGATGACATCTTAATAATGGCGATAAACTATGAGGCTCCACAGGAGGCCTTTGTGTATATGTATAAGCATGTGAAGAATGACCTATGTTGAACTTTTTTCGCACTGTACTTCGCCAACCATGCTAATTGGAGGTGTGGGGGATGGACAACAAACTAAATTAGTGTCTGGAAATAAGCAGAGAGCAGAAGGCTCAAACTTGGCAGCGGCTGCATTCGTGTATAGTCTTTGAGGAGAGTGTATCACGTTTAAGGAATGATAACGCCATCATAATTCCAATACAAATAGTGTACGTTGCCCTGCTGTCCAATGTCTGATCAGCTCCCGAGGCAGGCAGCAGTGAAATAACAATAAAAAACTGCAATACCCTTCAACATCAATTTATGCCTTGGGTTAATGTCAATTTATGTTGTTTTCTAATGCGGTAAAAATACACATTGTAAAAAACAATGTTCAAAAGCTGAAGAGACTAAGAAGGGACTCCAAGGCCACGTCTGTGCGGGTGAAGGAGGCATTCACTGTTTTGCGGAGGCTTTGAGCACTGCGCCAAAAGGATTTCAAAAGCGGCCCCTCGGGATTTACTATTATCTTATTTCATGAGCGCCAAAAAAAACACATTGAGAAGAAGTGGGAGAGGTGGCTCGCTCAAACAACAACGGTTTACTCTTTGGTTCTTTCGGTAAAGTCACGTAGAAAGAAAAAAAAATAGAATACATTCGCTCTTTCTCTCCCCCGGCCGCTTCGGGGTGGATTTCCACACATCTCTCTGTGTGTCTCTGTTTGTCAAATTTCACACTTAACTTATAATTTTAGCTATCTTTGGAGATGGTGGTCAACCAGGCTATGCATTAACTGTGTGTTAGCCGACTCTCTGTGTTGCACTGCATTACATTTCCAAAAAAAATTCTACATTTTGTTTTCTCAAACTGCCTATTTCTCTTCTTGGTTCTTTCGGTAAAGTCACGTAGAAGGGAAGTAATAAAATAATAAAAATAAAACATAATAAAACATAATTGTTTTATTATGTTTTATTGTTTTATTATGTTTTATTTTTATTATTTTATTACTTCCCTTCTACGTGACTTTACCGAAAGAACCAAGAAGATGAATCCCTGCAGTCACGAAAGCTTTAAATCGAAATAAAATGCCTATTTCTCTCTCTAAAATTTACCAGGCTCTCATAGGTCCATTCGCTCTTTTCTCCCTCGGTCGCTTCGGGGTGGAGTTCCACACAACTCTCTATAAAATGTACCAGTCTTGTTGGGTCTTTCATTGACATGCTAATTTCTCTGCTCCAGCAGATGCTCCAGCAGACCCACCCCTCTCTCTGCCCCCCCCCCTCTCTCTCTCTATTTAAGGCCTCGACACAGAGGAATTGGGTCTCTGTGTGTCTATGTTCTGTGTCTCTCTCTGTGTGTCTCTGTGCTGTCTCTCTCTGCGTGTGTCTCTCTGTGTATCTCCGTGTCTGTGTTTTGACCCGTTCATTCAGGTCCTGAATGCCGGGTTACAAACGGTTGATGAAATGTTGGCCGCCAACATTATTTCGCCATCTACCAGTCCGTGGGGAGCCCCTATTAAGCTCGTTAAGAAGCACGATGGTAGCTTGCGCTTTTGCGTCGATTTTCGGAAACTCAACAAAATTTTGGTGGCTGATCCTTAGCCTCTCCCACGGATGGATGATTCCCTGGACGCCCTAGCGGGCGCCCAGTATTTTTACATGCTCGACCTCCTGTCCGGATTTTGGCAGTTTCCATTGAATGAAGCTTCCAGGCCCAAGACGGCTTTCCGCACGCCGCAGGACCTTTTCGAATTTAACCGGCTCCCGATTGGACTCCACTCCGCGCTGGCGACATTCCAACGTTTAATGGAGCTAGTTCTAGCTGGACTCCAGTGGGACTCCTGTTTCATATCTCGATGATGTCATCGTCTTTAGCCGCAAGTTCGATGAACACCTTGATCGGTTGCGCGCTGTTTTTGCCAAAATGCGGGCGGCAAATCTAAAATTTAAGCCCCAAAAATGTCACCTGCTGCAAACATGCGTTCGGACGTGGCCTACCCCCACGTCGGTGGGGGAGGTGTGGAGCTTCATCGGCTTCACATCTTACTACCACCGCTTTGTTGCCGGGTTCACTACCACTGCAAAGCCCCTCCACGCGCTGACAGCCAAGGGTCAAAAGTTTAATTGGGGGGAAGAGGAGGAGGCCTCGTATTTGGCACCTCGTGAGGCTCTGGTCAACGCCCCTCCCTTCCGTTACCCCGATTTCACTGTTCCGTTCATCCTCGATACTGACGCGAGTGACACCAGCATTGGGGCAGTTTTATCTCAGGTTGTCAACGGGGTGTAGTGTGTCATCACATATGGTAGCAGGATACTTTCCCCAGCCGAACTCCACTACTGCGTCACGCGCCGCGAACTCCTGGAAATAGTTTTTTTTGTGCGGCTGTACCATCCATATTTACATGGCCGGCACTTCACAGTGCGCTCTGACCACGCTGCGCTGCAATATGCGCTGCGGGTCGACCAGCCATCCGGCCAACTGTCACGATGGCTTGAAGTCCTCCAGGACTTCTCATTTACCGTTCCGTACAGGAAGGGTATCCAGGACTCCAATGCTGATGCCCTGTCTCGGTTGCCGCTGCGCGCCGACTGTCCTTCCCTTTCGGGCTCTGGGCGCTGTAAGCAGCCTGTAGACGATTCGGTCCCGACCCTTGCAGCGTCAGCTGAGGTGGCCCCCTTGAAGGTGACGGACAATCCTGTGGCACGCGGCATGCTGAATGGTGACGTCTCCAGATGGAGGACGCTTCCCTGGTCAAGATGCGCCGCCGCGTCGTGCACTCTGATGGGGATGAAGGCCGTAGGGGCTTGGCCCCGGTGGTCCTGCGGGATGGCCTATTAATGTGCTGGGACGAGGGTGTACGCTGTTGTCGTGCCCACAGCCCTGCGAGGGAGGGTTGTGTGGGCCATGCATGAAAAACTTCTGCACTTGGGCGTGCACAAAACTCTCGCCACAATCCAGCGTGACTTTTTCTGGCCGGGCATGGCTAGGGATGTGGCGGACCTGCTGAGAGGTTGTGTGCAGTGTGCGCGGCAGAATCAACTGGCCAAGCCCTTTTGTCCGCCGAAACAGTCTATTTGTGTCTCAATGAGCTTGTCGCTCTGGACCTCATTGGTCCCTTTCCCGCCACCCCGCGGGGTAATAAATATTTACTGGTGGGAGTCGAATATTTTTCACGCTGGCCTATGGCTTGGCCGCTCCCCAACCAGTTGGCAGCTGCCATCACTGACACCTTCCTGGATGGCTACGTCATGGATAAGGGTGCCCCCGAGTGTCTACTGACGGACCAAGGGAAATATTTTTCCTCCAAATTACTGCGGGAGGTGTTTGACCTGTTGGGCACACAGAAAATTCGAACATCGCCAGACCACTCCCAAAGGAATGGTATGGTCGAGCGCCTGCATCAAACGCTCACTGCAATGCTGAGTCACCAAGGCAGCGAATCTCAGCTCGATTGGGACTTATTTATTCCAGGCGTGTTGGCCGCTTATCATATGGCCCCTCATGCATCCACCGGCTATTCGCCGTTCTTCTTAATGTATGGCAGGGATCATGACCCCCAAATCCAAGTTCAATTACGCGTCGTACCAACTAAAACTAAATCCAAAATTTCCGATTCAGTAAGCTTCAACATTCGGAAGCATGGGAGGCTTCTAGGGTGCATTCTAATTTGCACCAATTAGCTAATGAACGCCTACGGGGTCTACGTACTTCTGGCCATGAGTGGAGTGCGGGTGACGCTGCATGGCTCCATTGCCCTCAGGTTCCGGTGGGAACATCACCGAAATTGTTCAGGCCCTGGCGGGGGCCTGTCGTGACCGTTCGCGTTGTCTGTCCGCGATGTGTGCAAATTCGCTGGGGCCGCCGTTGCTGGTTCGTTCATTCATCGCGCCTCAAGCCCTTCATTGCTCCGCGCGATCCCATCTCACCTCCACAATGCAGGGGCCGAGTGTGTGATGTGTCCGACGAGCTGCGGCGTGTGCCTGCTGAGGTGCATCCTCAGCGGAAACCAGTAACTTCACCCTCAGATGCCGCACGACTGACGCCCCTACAGTCGCCACCATCTTCTGCTCCCCCGGCACCGGACGCCGGAAGCTCCTTTGCCCAGACGGATGCTCCCTGTGCGGAACCGGCTGATCTGCCACACTTGCAAGTCCCCCCCGGGTCCTCCGAGGTGAGTGGGCCCACCTCCCCTGGGCCCACCTCTCCTGGGGGCCCGGCCACGAGAACTCAGTCCAAAACTCTTCGTTTCTTATGACCCCCAGTCACACACACCCCCACACCATTTATTGCGTGTCTCACGCAATATCGAGTGGTGGTACACAGTGTTGGTAACAGTGGTTGTTGGGGTGCGGGGGTGCGGGGCCGCGCACTTCGCGCGCTTTGCATTATTCCTCTATCCCATGTTGTCGCTCCCTACTTCCGCCATTTTTCCGGTCAGTATGTATATTTGTAAATAGTGCACATTGGTGGGCTGGGGTATTTATAGTTAGGATTGTGTTTTGTTGTGTTCTTGTTGCTATTGAGGCACACGTTGTCATTATGTTGCTGTTGCGGGCTGGCTGAGCTTCAGGGGGGAATTGTCAGTCGGGACGGCTGAGTGCTACGGAGGGGGGGGGTGATGTAGTGGCATCATGGGATGCCACTGCATGATGCATGAGCCAGGCTGTGTATATCAAGGATGGATGGCATTGCACTTCACGTGCAGTGCCAGCCTCCAGAGGATAGGGGGCAAAAGTGCCAGGTATGGTGGAAGGGTTCACAGGGGGCCATGGCACTCTGTATGAACCCGGAGGCCTGGTGACCGGAGGTACCAGCCTGGGGGCCCCCAAAGAGGGGGCTGGGGAACCACGAGATCAGGACCAGGTCCCTCTCGAAGGCTCGAGTAGGGAGGCGTGGCCAGGGGCGGAGAAAGCCCCGGGACTGACAATATAAGCCGGACCCCTGAACGGGTCCAGCTGCTGTTGTACACCTGAAGACCTGAAGGCGTCACCCTAAAGAGAAGCCCCGAAGACAAGACCCGGACCCGAGTCAGGGTCCGGTCTCCAATAGCCTCCCCAGTTGTATTAGGGCTCTTAGCCCGAAGAGACTACCTCCTTAGGTTACCTGGTAGAAGGAGCAAATACCCTTTTGTGTTAGGGCTTTTGTTATTGTTATAATAAACGTGTTGCCTCCAGAGAAGTCTCTCTCTCTCCATTTGTACCCACTACACATATGTAATGACAATGTGACACCTGCAGGCCTGAAGAAGTAATTACGGTTATGGCTGCATGGGGTAAAGGTGAAGGGCAAAGTCAGTCGAGAAGCTCCGGGAACCAACCAAAAGGTTCTGGAAAGGGGGCGTGGCCAGAGGTGGAGCTTGGCCGTGCCGAGCAGATATAAGTGGGACCGAACCAGAGGTTCGGGGCTGTTCTGCGGTTTATGGGTCCTGGCTGCATCACTGCTCGTTGTCACCTCTTCGTTTTCGACCACGTGGCTGTTCTTCTGCAAGACCATCTCCGTCGCCACCGCTACGCTAGTCGAACAGCTAGCGTAGCGCATGACGGAGATGGGCTGCGTGTTAGGACCGCCTATGTGTAGCTGCGTTACGAAATGTATCGCCCCGTGTGCTCTTAATAAATAAGAAGCCTTCTACTCGACGTGTCTCGGAAGTCGCTCACGACACATATATAATACATGAGCAGTGGCCCAACTGTTTGTTACACAGCCCTATAAATCCCATGACCTAGCTTTGATTACCAGCCACTGCTATCATCAGTGGTGAGCGGTATCTGAATCGATCCTGGGCTTTCCCTAGGTCAACTCAGCCAAGTGCAGTGTGTAAAAACATCACACCGCCTATCACCAAACCACCGGTCAATGCGCCATGCCAGCCTTAATAGGTGTATGCTAACAACACATGCCCTAATATAATTTAACGCTATTTGGACGATAGTCTGCCATATGTAATTCAGGGCACCCCATAAGGAGAGTTTTGGCTCCAGCCCAAAATAATAATTAATATTGATTTTTAAACTTGAATTGGCTGTTACTGTGTGTGACTTCCACCATGAAATCACAATCGTCAATCAGCAAATCAGGACTGGGAATATAACATGATGGTGAATGTTACCAGTTAGTGCAGCTGTAATGTTAACCAATTGGGGACTGTATCGACCAATGGCAACTTGAACAAGTGGTTTCTGTGGCAGCAGCAGCAGTAGTAAAGATGCAGCACTGGCATGTATGACAGCAACAGCAACAGTGAAACTGCAAAGCAACGACAGCAGACTAACAACAGCAGCAGCAGGGCGACTTAAGCAACAACTGGTGATAAAGTCACACACCAAGTCGCACCCGATTACAGTTTTAAATTGTATTTTAATGAAGGCTGCGTATACCTCAAATATAAATGATCATTATAATTGTATTCTGCTTGTTTACTCAGGAAGCCTCACCAAGTCTCAAGACTCTCTTCCACAAAGGTCCTGCCAAGTTTTTTGCAGTAGGGGCGATATTGCTGCTCTGTAATTCCGAATTGAGTCATTTGCAGTATTTTATCAGCATTGCAATGTTCGGCCAACACCAGTTACAATTTATGAAAGCAAAGATCCCAGAGGAAACCTATGAGGAGTCGATGAAGAACATACAAACTACACACAGAAGATACCCAATTCAGTAAGCGACCCCAGGACCTTCTTGTTTTGTGAGGCACGAGTGTTACCACTACGCCACCCTGCCGCCCAAACACGAATGGCTCCAACTCTACCTGAGTAAAACATTTGCAACGCTGCCAAGGGGCCACTCGTCGAGTCCATAAGCGAATTCTAGTCCTGTGCTGCCACAAGACGGGAAGCGCTCATGGAACCTAACATCAGAGGCTTATTTTACAAATTGTAAAAAATATGCCACTATAAAAGTGGTCTTGATATGCAGTTGCCGCTGGATGCTATATAAATACAATTTGCGTCTATATCACCATTTGAAAGTTTATGTATATAAAGTAAAGACATTTTGTTCTATCAATGTATCACAGATAAATAATATTTTTTTATTACACTGGCTTCCACAGTTTGTGACTTGCTAAGCCATTAAAAAACTAAAAATCAACCTCATCAAACCAGCCATATTTACGATGGAATTGAGCACTTATCTGAAATTTAATATAAACCTTACATTGGAAGATAACTTGCTAATTGGACAGTTCATTGCCCATTTGCCAAAGTAATCAGAATGTAATAATGGAAAATGTATTTGATTTTCTTCTTACAACTTGTTCGTTTAGACTAAAATCTTGTCAGCATACTCAGAATTGCCCAAATTATCAATAGCGGTCATATATTAAAAATTTTGAACAGAAATATGGCTTTTAAAATATTTTTAATTCTAAGGCAGGTTTTTAGGCTGCGTTTTTCATATTAGCCCATAATTAAAGTTTTATTGCCGCTGTCTGACAGAATATATTCTTTGGAAAATGTTTAATCGCTGCAGTGCTTCCTAGAACATGTTTCATAGGGTGCAGTTAAAAACCACATCATTACGTTCTTAAACTGTTCTGCTAAGATGTCCAAAACAATTCTCGTTTTTTGTTACCCGTAATCACAAATTGGATGAAATTGCTTCAACTCAAATTACTCGTGTACTTATGATTTGCAGGAATATATGCTCCACGAAGGATTTGCCTAATATTGAGTTCAGAATGAAGAAATTTGACTTGAGGAGTTAAAAAGTTATACGCTTCTTGCAATGAACCATTGCAACAAGTTGAAAGTAAGGAATTGGCCAAATAACTCAAGCAGAACCCTCCTGAAATATAGTTTTAAGACTCAGTTTACGTTTTTTAGGTAAAAAGGTAAGAGTGATTTCCTGCTCAAATTAACCAATGCGCATTGAGGCAGTGCTAATTTCCTGACTACAGCCTGAAGCCAGTGATGCAACTATCACATTCCTATTGCGGGGGAAAGTCTATTCATGGAACAACCACTGTTAATTTCCAAACCAAGTCGTCCTCATTTAACTACCCAGGGGGGTGTGAAAGGCTGAGTTAGCCCCAACTAGGAAGTGAACTCGCAACCGTCCAATTGAAAGCCGCTCGCTCTACTTCTGAATCTCCTGGCTGGAAATTTAAAAAGAAATGCAATTATGTACACATATATATCCAGTCGTGATGTTCATACGGCACACAAGGATTACAGCCTGCAAATGCAGTTTTAGAGTGAGTGTAGGATTAATACAAGTTGCAGGAAATCACTTAAACTTTTTTTTATATTTTTGTATTTGCTTAATTATTTGTTTTGTGGATGTGATACTAAATTCTGTTATGCTGTGGATTATAGTTGCTCTATGTTGTACCAGCACTGAAATACTTTGCTTTACGCAAAAACACATTTAACACACTAGTTCTGTCGTCTTTGGCATAAACACATTTCTCATTGACATCAAAACAATGTTTAGCCCTGGAATCCATACCAGAGCCAAGTGTAAGTGAGCTATACTTGTAACCATCCACCAATTCATCTTTTAAAATCGATTTCCTTGCTCACAATACGTGTAATAAAGTCTGTGAGTACTGATTACTTCAGCTCCTACATGTGGTATGCGTTGGAGCGGTGGCCCAGTGGTTAGAGGGCTGGGATGTGAACCCCCTGGCCTGAGTTCAATTTCCAGCCATGATAAACGTCAGTGGCGATATCTGAAACCATTAAGGCACCCCCCTTCACCAACCCGTAGTGACCAGCATGCTAGAGTTACGGTCAAACGACTGACTGGTACGGCGTGGGGAGGCCTTCATACAGTTGTGGTAGGAAAGGGTTGTAAATGATTATTATAAATATTATAGCTTAGTAAATGGTTTGAAGCTGTCCTCACTTTCTAGGAGCCGCAGGATCACACTCCACCATACCAGCGTGGTGACGTATGGTCAAAACAAACCTCAACGATAAACACAGCATGTGGATTTTTTTACGGGCAAGTTCCAGGAATTTGCTATGGGAGCTACAAAGATGTATGCACATTCAAGGTCCAAAAATTAAGGCCCAGCCCTTACCTTTGACCATGCCCACTTCGTAGCACTTACGCAGACGGCAAGCCTGACAGCTCTTGCGACGGTTCCTGTCGATGGTGCACTGGTTGGTGGCCGGGCACATGTAGTCATTGTGTCCTGAAAGCAGAAAATGTACACACTTACAACAACCCTTCTGCTGTCAATGCAATTGCAACTTCAAAGTGATAGTCGCAATACAGAATCAGGTTAAAATTTATTTTGCTTAAAGAAGTGAGAACTCATGAGACCAAGATAGCTTAATTTGCAAAGTGACCTGGGTCTCAAAAAATTACAATAGCAATAACATATATACTGGTCGCATCAAACATTTTTGCAATTGTGCAGCGATTATAAAAGACTCAGAAAGTGGAGTTCATAGTGATTTTCTCATAATAAAAATGTTTTGGGGTTAGATCACGTAAATATAAATGTGTCGTTAACCCACCACCACCCAACACAGTCAATTAGTAAGGTTTGTTATGTAAATAAAATTTGCCAATTAGTTACTACTTCAGCACGCCAGTGTGTTGGAGAGTTAACCCACAACATTTACAATTTGAGTACGACGTTTCGCTCGTAAATTACAACCAGTCAAATCGCCTGATAATCGAACGCCAAAAAATACTTAACATTATTAATATTGGTCACGAAAGCTGACTATGTATTATCGTGATTTGCTGCCCAAAGGAGCATTGAAGCAGATGCTCATCTTCTGTTCATAGCCCTGAGCCAATGGTGGAAATTCTAGATTTGAAGCTTTCGTGACTGCAAGGAATCATATTCTTAGGTTTTTTCGGTAAAGTCACGTAGGTAACCAATGGTGGAAATTCCACATTGTCAAGGGGCAGTTGAGCAGCCGCTGCCGCCTCCTCCTCAATCCGCACCGTAAGCCACTCGCTTTCAGCGTGGGTAAATCAGCGCTCATGGTGCACTTAATTTCTTTATTATTGCCACGCGAAGCCTGAATATTTTTTTATGCCAGTGCTGCGAGGTAGAACGCAGTACTGCATGTACCCGGTATGTACTCAGTGGCAATCATCACACCCCCTCGTCCTGAGTGTAGAGAACACGCACTGTCAACTGGGTTATTTGTGAGGTTTCCACAAAAGGATTAGACTTGTAAATTTCCACATAAACTGTCCGCCCAAACCTCGAAAAACTTGGTAACCCCATATGTGTTGTAGAGATAAGCCATGCTAGCGTGACCGTAACCCTTTGCAATCCGGTCTAGACAGTATTTATTGTATTATCACGTTTTTCATCCACGTAACCCATCTACTCCCAAAAAAACCCTGCTACTTTCTGGACATTTATATTTCGTAAATGTGCATTGTGTACTCATATTGCTCTCAACTTTGAAACAAAAAGTACAGTATTTTCATACTTAAATATGAACGTAATTTAAATACATTTAACAAAAATATGAAAGTCGTTTGTCTCCCGCTATGCTTTATTACTTGATTATATATGACCCGAGCCCAAATTCCAAAACAGAGATATTATAATGGTTCTCAGTTCTCTTCCCTGATGCTGTTGCGTAAACATCACAGGGATTAGCTCGAGTTCTGGTGTCACCACCTCGTCCACACGGTGGGATTCCCCCTGCCACTCCAGTTTCCTCCCACACAAAGCCAAACACCTATTGATAAAATTGGCCAAACATCCTCATGTAGCAGCACCCTCTTGGAAAATAGTCTTGAGACTCAATGAGGCCTTCTTGGGTAATAAATTTGCATCATCATAATTATTATTTTTGTTGCTGCTGCTTCTGTTATCCTCACTGGCGTGACAATGGAACAAAGCGAACAAATGTGCCAGACACTGGCCAGTGCGCGCTTCAGCGTGCAAATCGCAAACACAATGGTGCTGACGTACACAAAACACACACACGGCAAAACGCTCCGACACTGGACACATGCGTTGAACGTTAAGTATGCGGCCTGGAAAGCTACGAACACCCCCTCTCACACCTCCGTCTGATTCCAGTTTAATGGCCAATTACTGCTGCGTTTAATTGGTATCATGTTTTTAATTATTACTCTTCAGAAACTACTTCATGTAATATTTTATGTTCGGCACCGACTTCATTTCACAATATGCTCTGTACTTTATACTTAACAATTAAAAACAGAAAACATGTATGGGCCTGGAGCACAAAATGCATTGACTGTAGGTTTTTTGACAGAAACTGTTCAATGTATAAATATTTGTAAATCAGATTCAATTTAAAATTGTATATAAAAAGCTATTGCAACAGCATAAAAGTAATGCAGACAAGTGTAATGTGCTATATTTTTTAAATGCTTCCCAAATAGCATCCTAAACCCTCTGCCTTTAACAAAGCACATGCCTCACTGCCTATCGAACCTGCCCGTCCGATATGACTAACTTTAAATTTCGATTTAAAGCTTTTGTGACTGCAGGGATTCATCTTCTTGGTTCTTTTGGTAAAGTCACGTAGAAGGGAAATAATAAAATAATAAAAATAAATCAGAATAAAATAATTCTCACGACGTTTCGGCCACACTAACTTTGTCAAGGCATCTATCTCACCCAGTACAATTTCCTTAGCTCTCAATATTGCTGCTACTTCTGCTGCTACTGCTGCTGCCACATGCAGCCTGAAAAATCTGACACTGCACCCAATATCCCTGATAATTTCCCTCCTATCTCAAACCTTCGTTTCCTTTGAAAATTTTGAGAAAACATTCTTCTTCCAGCTCTCTGTACACCTCTTGCTCCACTGGTCTCCACCACGGCTATAATACTAAAACCTCTCTTCCACGTGTGGATAATGCCCTTATCCTCTTTTCAGGCTGCGTGCCCCTCTCACTCCAAGTTCTCCGAGATGTTTCTGGAACTTTGGACACCACCGAAAACTCCATCGTCCGTTAGCACCTCCATAATTATATCGCAAAGAAAATAAGCATATAATATATCTCCCCAGATCTGTTTTTCCACGTAATCAATCAATATTTATTTTACGTGCCAATATCGCCCTCAATAAAGTAGGGATCAGTGCACATCACAGCATAACGGGAACGGTACCGGGGGCATACAGCAATAGGAATGAAAAAATAAACCCACCACGACCTCAGCGGCTTACATAATCAGAATCTGTATTTATACTGGAAAAATCCGATGAGCTATAAAGCTCTTTTTCACAGATGTCCAGTAGGGGTCGGTCAGAGTGACTGCAGGAATACATATTTTATAGGTATTTCGGTAAAGCCACGTAGATACGTGGAATAACAATACAAAAACACAATAGGAGTGCAAAGTATAAGTAAGGTAAACAAATCAGTTAAAAAATATATACAAATAAAACTACACTATTTTTTTTCTTTCCAGGTAAAGCCACTGAGATATTAGAATCTTTTTCAGGAGCGACCTGGCCACAAATGATTGCTCAACAAAGTGGCTTAACATGTGGAAATTTATAGCAGCTATATCATCTAAATAATCTAAATGCATGTTTTTGAATGTGGAGAGAAAAACTACAGGGTCCCGGAGAAAAAATCCACACGACCACGGGGAGAACTTGCAAACTCCAAATATACAGCAGGCGTCAAGGTTGGAATCAAACCTCCGACCTCCTACATACCAGGCGAGGAAGATAACATCACACCTACTGTGGTGCCCCTTAAATAAATAAAGTCTATCGGTTCAGATTGCATTCGTACATTAATTCCCAATGCTTGGAAAAGGCATAACAGAAAAAAACAGTCATAGACCACACCAAGAAAACACAGTCCCTCAATGAAATTGCACATTAAAATGTAACTATCGATACATTGTTAAGAATCAAATGTACAAATCACATTTGCCAATGTGGCTATATCCAGCACTAATCTTCTGCTTCAGAATATTTTTGAAGGAGGATGTACGATGTTAGGGGAGGAAACAAGGTTGTTCCGTAACATTCATGTGGCAACGGCAAAGGCTTTGTCACCTATTTCAGTTCCTGTTTTTGGGATGGTTAAAGGCAATTAGATGGACGTCTTAGGTTTCTTAGATTTGACAATGGGGTAAATTAATTATCTAAGCATAGCGGAGACTTGCCAATAAATAATTTATGGATGAACAGGGCTCAATAAATCAAGTAAATTGCAACCACGCACAAAATAAAGTGCAACCGTGCGCAACAAATAGCATGATATAGTAAAGAAAAAGAAAAACAAATAAAATATTTATTTATTTTGCATTATAGGTTATTTTATGGGAAGGAAAATCGGAATAGAGTGCCTCTTGCACAGACCCCAAAATTGAGAAACACCCAGCACGTTGCGGTGGCCGACAGCAGGGTGTTCCAGAATTTTTTTGGGACTGTGCTCAAGTATGGCTCACCCCCTCGCCCCCCCAATGTCAGATGAACAATCCTGGGCTGGGCAAGTCTTGTCATTCCCGTAGATCAACGGAGTGTGTTATATGTGCCTGGAGGATTGGAAGGTGCGGTTTTGCAAGTAGGCAGCAACCAAGCCATAAAAAAGAAACCTAAAAAATAAAAGCATGTTTTTACACCTTCCATAAACCACATGGCGTCCTGGGGGTGCATAATTTCAGCAGCATTGGTTCAATGCAATCAAACTATGGACGGGTTTCAACATACAGTGTCTCATCAGCAATCAGGCTTACTTGACAAATGCTGGTGAACTGCCAAATGTTATTGACAAGGATTTAGTTGTTAAGATATGTGAGCGAGTAATATACTCTATTATTCTTGATTTTAAGCTTTCGTGACTGCAGGAATCCCTACTCTTTGGTTCCTTCGGTAAAGTTACGTAGGTAGAAAAATTTAATGAAAAATAATATATCACGACGTTTCGATCGCAACACAAGCGGTCGTCCTCAGGCATAAAAAATAATCCAGCAGTGGAACTGCTGAACCAGGAAGAACACAGCGAGAGAGCTGTTACAACAAGACGTTATATATGTGGCGAAGGGCAAGCAGGCGGGGTCTGAGCTGGAAAGGAATTCCATCCCTGCACGCAAGCACGTCAGTTGTGTTAATGGGGGAGATTAGGGAGCGAGAGATTAGGGAGAGAGATTAGGGAGAGAGATTAGCATGAAATGAGCTTCCGTCGCCGCATAAGCGTTTCGTCCCTGCATATGCGCAACAACAGCAGTGTTAATTGGAGATTAGCACTATGTTGATGGGAGAGATTAGGCAGAGAGATTACGGGTATTAGCAAGTTAATGTCATGCATATGTGTAACACAAGCTGCAGCGCTGTCAACTGTGCTGTGAGAGGCAAGAGAACCACCGCAACGGTGGTCGCGCCAGTGAGACACACAGCCCATCACACAGCCAGAACCATCGATACATCGAGGCAAAGGGAGCAGAGGTGGCCATATTAGTGAGATCCCAGCCTGTTAATGCAGAGGCACCCAACAGGGCAATGCAACTCAGAGAGTCAGAGATAACAGCCAAACGGCAGGGAAGAATGGAAGCACCACAGCAAGTTACGACTTTGCTTGGTTAATAACGTCCTTCCAATGATTGCTCAGCTTATACCCATCTTCTCGGTTGAAATTGTCTGTGTTTATATATCTGGATGGCTTCATGGACAAATCTTTGATGGTAGCCCGAAGGTTTGCAGAGTACCTTGGTCTCAGAAAAAACAATATCGTGCGAGCCCACTACGTTATAACAATGATCAGCCATGGCAGAGGTATTGGTCCTGCCGTGTTTCAGATCTGCCTTATGTTCACGAACACGGTCCGAGACTTGTCATTTAGTTTCCCCAATGTAACTGCTGCCACAGATACAGCTTAGTTTGTAGACACCGGGATATTGCATGTCAGGAATCTTGTCCTTCACAGGTGGGATCAGATCACGAATTTTATGCACTGTGTTAAATCGGACCTGGATCTTGTTAGTTCAAGATTTTGGAAATCTTTTTGGTTATCCCTACTATGTAAGGCACGGTGATGGTTTTGATTGGATCTTCAAATGGCTCCTTCCTCACGGTTGAGGTGATGGCTTTGCGGATTGTGTAGTCAGAATATTCATTCGCCTTGAGAGCTTGGTGTACGTTTTTGAGTTCACTGGTTAGGTGTTCATGGTCGGAGATACATTGAGCTCTATGGTGTAGTATTTTGATAAGGGAATTCTTCTGGGATGGATGTTGGTGGGAATCAGGTTTTAGGTAGGTGTTAGTATGGGTTACTTTCCTGTAGACAGAATCGCTCATTGAGTCATCTGGTCTCTTTTTGATTAAGACATCCAAGAAAGGTAGCATGCCATCCTTTTCTACCTCCATGGTGAATTTGATTGCTGGGCGTATGGAATTGATGTGGTTGAGGAATTATTTCAGAGCGGGTCGGCCATGTGGCCAGATGACAAACGTGTCATCCACGTACCTCTTCCACAAGGACGGGCGTAGAGTGGACGCCTGGATAGCGTCCGTCTCAAATTTTTCCGTGAAAATGTTGGCCACAAACGGAGATAAGGGAGAACCCGTTAGGGTGCCTTCAGTTTGTTTATAGAATGTTCCACCCCATGTGAAGTATGTATTGGTGAGGCAGTATCTCACCAGGGCTGGTACATCAGCAAGATCTGAAATCGCTGCAACCCTCAAAAGCGCTAAGATACCAGTCAACAACATCAGTAAGGAGGAGTGTTTTGAGTTATCTCAATTTAAAAAGAGGGAAGATATCGTAATCCTCTCAGCTAACAAGGGCAATGCCACGGTCATCATGGACAAAAACGTGTACAATAACAAAATTCAGGACCTACTTAATGATGGTAGCTACACAAAAAATAATAGAGATCCCACCAACTGCCTCGTTACAAAAACGAACAGTATCATCACTGATTCATCTTCATTCATTGAACAGACCAAACGGTTTTCCTTAAAACCCTCTGCTGCTAGACCACCCAGACTATATGGCTTACCAAAAATCCATAAAGAAGGTACACCCCTTCGTCCCATCGTCTCCACCATTGGCTCACCCACCTACTAACTGGCCTGATATCTGAGACCTTGCAGCCATTCACTGGTAGGACCACCTCTTCTATTCTTAACTCTGCTCACCTGGTATCGTCAATTAAAGACATATCACTATCCTCCGGTGATTTGCTCATTAGTTTCGATGTAGTCTCTTTGTTCACCAAAGTTCCTGTGCCCGATACCATTGCAATAATTGAAGATTTGGTCCAACAAGGATTGAATGGCCTTTGTGCCACGTTTCTTTTGAACACCATCGCGAGACCACTCGCCTTTCCTTTTATCAGCCATTTTTAAGGATGACAGACTGGTCAACGTACCGTTTGTATGTCAGCGCCTGGGTCGGCGTCGTGCCATAATTGCGGTCCGACCACCGTGAGTCATGACATTGGTCGAAAATAGCGACCGGCCCGGAAGTGTGGATCGACTCGAGTCGAACCGACTAGAGTAGAGGACCGCCTCTATTGATTCATATCCATTTGCTTTTATTTGACGGTTTGAGAGAAATTTGGTTAATTCTTGAATATCTGTTCATGGAAAACAATGCATATTTAAACTTCAAAGTTATTTTTAAGAAACCTCAATGTACTTCTGCTACTAAAATGTAAATAGAGGAAGGGCAGAGTCCATTCCTTAAAATGTCAGCCTGTTATATATTCTATATGTTTATAATGTAGTATTAATGATAAACATGATGATTGTTTGCTTATTTGTGCTTATGCACTCACGCCAATGTAGTGGCATAATTGTTTGATGATTTTCAACAACTACATTTACATCTGGGCAGGATAATGGCAACGGTCAAGTGTAGGGATGCATTGAGATTTGAGCACGAGAGTGTGTGAGCATGCCCACTAATAAGACGTAGCGAGGGAATAACTCTTGCGCAGGTGCTGGGTGATTACATCAGTCGTGAGAGATGGTAATGGGGCTTGGGGACGCATCCATCCACCAGTGGCCTGATCGCGGCTAGCGATGACGATATTATCATCCAGACACTTCTCTTGTTTATTTTGCCGCTTCTGAAAGTCTGCCGTGGGTTTTTTATGAGAACAAGTTTTGGCACAGCAACACAAGCTTGGTCTGTTTTCATCAACATTGCAATTACTGAAAAGCACAAAAAGTTTTTGTCAAACTTCCAATGACAGACATGGCGAAAACAATAATGGACTGCGAGTGTTTTAAATTACATGGATTTTATTGTTGTGTTGTGATAACTACAAGAGGGCTTCTTAATTTAATAACAATAGTTAGCATAAAAACAATTAAATGTACAGTGGTAAAAACTTACTGGACATTTCAGCCCAAAAGTATTTATCGACACGATACAATATTTTTACGATTGAGCAATTTTTGCGGCAGGGTGGCACAGTGGCAACACTCATGCCTTACAGCAAGAAGGGTTTGGGTTTGATTGTTGACTCAGGCACCTTCCTGTTTGGAATTTGTATGATCTCCCCCTGTTCTACATGGGTTTTCTCAGGGTTCTCCAGTGTCCTCCCATAGCGAAAACACACAAAATGTAGCTTCTACTGGCCAAACATCACAATGTTGAAAATTACCAGCTAATTACTCAAATAGGATTCCACATAGTGACATTGCCCCCTCCTGAGAAAACTTGACAAGACTCAGTGAGGCTTTCTGAGGTAAACAAGCATAATAACAAAATATAAACAAATATAATTGTAGACGATTCAGCCCAAAAACCTGTATTGGCTTTATGCTGCATTTTCCTGTACTAGCACCATGCGGATTTCCAAGTAATTGACTCAGCCGAGGGGTGGGAACGTCCGTCCCACATTCCGCGTGTCGCGGCTTGTTCCTGTCCTCCCTGGGACAAGATGCTTTCCAGTCGGCTCCTAGAAAACCCGGATCCACTCCCACAAACCTCATGCCCGCACCATCTCCCAAGAGTGCCAACTACGCCCACACTCCCCCAGCTCCTCCGGCGATATTTTACGAGCATCCACCGCCCCCCACCTTGCGTGCTGCGCTTGAAGAAGGCTTTGCAGCCCTCGCAGGACCACACGCCGTAGTGGTACCCCGAGGCATAGTCGCTGCACACGGCACAGAACTGGGTGCTGCGCTCGGGCCGGGTGCTGCTGGGTAGCGATCCGGAGCCGACGTGGCGCGGCTCCGTCAAGCCCATGGCCGACATGGCTCCGCCGCCGCCGCCCACCTGCTGCTGCTGCTCGCAGTATGGGGGGGCGCTGCTCTCCACACGGCCCCTGTGCCCCCCGCAAATGCAGCACACACACGCACGCACAAAGACACACATATCACTCTGGCAAACGAGACTATGTATGGAGGTTGAACTTCTTTCGCACCGTACGGAGGCAACCGTGCAAATCACAGGTGCGGGGGACTGACAACAAACTAATCCTTGTCTCTTGAGTGTTTACCTGGTTATACAAAATACATTTGAATGCACGCGCATGGCAAACGTACGATGTCAGCGGCAGGCCCTGCGATAGGAGAGGGGCACTGCCTGGCATCTCATTTGGTCTTAACATATCAAGCGGCCGCTACTGATGGGATGAGGTGAGACGCCTTCAAGAGCCAGGGTGCCCTTGCTGCTGAATATCAAATGTAGGATTGCAACCGCTGGCATGAGCACAATAAAAAAATAATGAAAACAAAAAGAAATATATTGCCATATAATTACACCCATAGGCGAAATGTGCACGATATTATGTTGGTACAATAGTGATGTAAGGTATATTGTACGTCGGCCTATTGTAACTTCTGGTCATTGCTTAATTAGATTTTTGGTCATTTCAGATGCTGTGTCTATACAAAAAAAATGTATTTGCTCCATAGGTTAATTATTAAATGTTATTGCTGCAATTTTGTTGTAAATATTGTTACAATTATGTTTTAGGAACGAGCAAAGAAAAACTGCAAGAACGTGTTTGTATGCTGTTTAACAAATACAAAAATAAACAGCTACCTGAACAGCGCTATGGCACAGAATAGCGGTAAGTGTGCTCACCACAGTAGTGAGTGTGCTCTGGTGAGTGTGCTCACCACTAGGTGAGTTTGCGAGGTTCCATCGAGTTTGATCCCAGCAGCAACCTGGGCATTCATACACAAACTTACCATCACACCCCATCTCCTGTAAAGTGACTGCAAACGAACTTTCGATTTCAACGTTTACAAACATGAGGCATTATTCGTGCGTTTCTGACCCCAAACCAAAGTATTAGATTAGAACTCTGAACTTACCCTATGTACCATAGTTATATTTTTGCAGGCCTCTTTTAGATGAGATAAACCATCTTTAAGCCTTTTCCTGGTGAAAGTGAGTTGTCATACACTGGTATGTTAATTCATAAACGTACGGTCACTCACAGAGTAATTATTGACTTGTGAAATAAACACACACTTCACAATTGTATAAGCAGAATCTATAAATGGTATAATATCAACTTACAACTAGTTTAATCTGTTAGTTAAACCGGCAAGAAAAGTTGTTTAGAAACAGCACCGTTAGTTTAAACATATATTGGTCTACAGACCATGAATTCCTACAGAATATGTACATACACACACACACTGAATGCACATTGCACATTGTAGCAAGCAAAATATATACTTAAGACACAAAGACAGCATGGCGGAACAATTAGGCCTCTTAGCTCGAGCCTGAATGCTGGCCACATATCCGCCACCACTGCCAGATACTCCGGCCTAGGCTGTAAATAGTCCCTTTATAGCCTAGGACAGATTCAAACCTAAAAATGTCCCCAAACACACGACTCGGCGAGGCAACCCGTTCGAGACATTACACCGCGAGGATATTCCGTTCATACCACAACTCAAAACCAAGCCCTTCATGTCTGCCACCACAGTGGACGGTAAACGCGCGAGAGAGAGAGAGAAAGAGCACCGCACCAGAACTCGCTGTCGGCATGCATTGGCAGGAAACCACACGCCACGGAAGACGCGGCCCTTCTGCAAGCCTTGGCATGGACACCGCCAACTTGCTGCGCGTATCACAGGCAGCGCAGGCACACCCGGCAGTTTCCACAGAAATAAAACCTCAGAGAAAAATAAAAACTTGACAAGCACCGTGCGTAGGCACAGGTACCCAATCCCTCTTTCACGTCTGCCATTGGACCCGGAGTGGCTTTCTTTTGACATCTGCCACAGCTTTTATGACTTTACGTTCAACAACCCGCCCGCTGATTGGTCCGCACAGTTTTCCGGTGATAGTTGTTGATGGCCTTAAGCCCACAATTGCTCAACATGCAGGCCAGTGATATAATCGCACCACATTTAACTTTGCGCATTCATTGCCCAACTTTCACATACAAGGCAAACTGGCGCTAACGCTACAACTGCACATGGATCACTGAAATTGTTTATAGCGCATTGTCACGTGTGATTTATTCTGCCTTGAAACCTCAAAATGTCTTAATGCACGTGGCCACATAAAACATTTCTGCTCAAACGTGAAAAAAACCCACTTTCAATGCTCGTTAACATGTTTTCATCAGACTATGGATCTCGTGCTATGAAATACGATACAGCATTACCAAGAGCATGCTTTTCTCAATTAAAAAAAGAATCACGGATCATGTAAAGGCAATGGAGGGGCGTAGCTTGATTTGTGTGTTACAGGCGTGCATTCCTGAAACACAGCAGAGTACACTGGGTCCTTCAAACATACTTAGAAAAATGCTTTGTATTAACAAACATTTAACCCTGGCACCAATTACATCCACAACTCAAGATATAAATACATTGTTCTTGTGCCTACACCATTTGAAAATGTGAATATTTTCACTTTTTTCAAAAAAACGTTACTTTCCATTATTTTCACGTGTTTTTTAATAGTTATTTATTCAAATAATTCACGAGGAAAATGCCTTGAGGTAGAACATCTGAGTTGTAAGGGTGTCCTGGGTTTCAATTGACATACATGTTATCTTTCAAGGTCTTCCATCATATCTCTCCATCCTTCTCATTTCCCTAACTACACCAAATCGCCACGTTCGATAGAGTACGTTCAACAATCTTCTCACCGTACCCAGAAACAGGATAATCCGAGCTGAACGGCGTTTTCCCGTAGGTGCACCGATCGTCAGGTACTCTCCCACTGCACATTCGCAGCATCCAAACACCATCCACCGTCAAGCAGCAGCTCAAGACAATCACCCACCCAGACCCTCACCAACCCAAACCCTCACCAATCCAGACTCTCACCCACCCAGACCCTCACCCATCCAGACCCTCACCCACCCAGACCCTCACCCATCCAGACCCTCACCCATCCAGACCCTCACCCATCCAGACCCTCACCCATCCAGACCCTCACCCATCCAGACCCTCACCCATCCAGACCCTCACCAATCCAGACTCTCACCCACCCAGACCCTCACCCATCCAGACCCTCACCCACCCAGACCCTCACCCATCCAGACCCTCACCCATCCAGACCCTCACCCATCCAGACCCTCACCCATCCAGACCCTCACCCACCCAAACCCTCACCCATCCAGACCCTCACCCATCCAGACCCTCACCCATCCAGACTCACACCCATCCAGACCCTCACCCATCCAGACCCTCACCCACCCAGACCCTCACCCATCCAGACTCACACCCATCCAGACCCTCACCCACCCAGACCCTCACCCATCCAGACTCACACCCATCCAGACCCTCACCCACCCAAACCCTCACCCATCCAGACTCTCACCCATCCAGACCCTCACCCACCCAGACCCTCACCCATCCAGACCCTCACCCACCCAGACCCTCACCCATTCAGACTCTCACCCACCCAGACCCTCACCCATTCAGACCCTCACCCACCCAGACCCTCACCCACCCAGACTCTCACCCATCCAGA
This sequence comes from Lampetra fluviatilis, assembly GCF_964198595.1. NCBI lineage: Eukaryota > Metazoa > Chordata > Hyperoartia > Petromyzontiformes > Petromyzontidae > Lampetra > Lampetra fluviatilis. Next base: position 8,971,219 of record NC_136292.1, read on the forward strand.
CTCTCACCCATCCGGACTCTCACCCACCCAGACCCTCACCCACCCAGACTCTCACCCATCCAGACCCTCACCCACCCAGACCCTCACCCACCCAGACCCTCACCCACCCAGACCCTCACCCACCCAGACCCTCACCCATTCAAACCCTCACCCATCCAGACCCTCACCCACCCAGACCCTCACCCATTCAGACCCTCACCCATCCAGACCCTCACCCATTCAGACTCTCACCCACCCAGACCCTCACCCACCCAGACTCTCACCCATTCAGACTCTCACCCATCCAGACCCTCACCCATCCAGACCCTCACCCATCCAGACTCTCACCCACCCAGACCCTCACCCATCCAGACCCTCACCCACCCAGACCCTCACCCACCCTGACCCTCACCCACCCAGACTCTCACCCACCCAGACCCTCACCCATCCAGACCCTCACCCACCCAGACCCTCACCCACCCAGACCCTCACCCTCCCAGACCCTCACCCATCCAGACCCTCACCCATCCAGACCCTCACCCATCCAGACCCTCACCCATCCAGACTCTCACCCACCCAGACCCTCACCCATCCAGACCCTCACCCATTCAGACCCTCATCCATCCAGACTCTCACCCACCCAGACCCTCACCCATCCAGACCCTCACCCATCCAGACCCTCATCCATCCAGACTCTCACCCACCCAGACCCTCACCCATTCAGACCCTCACCCATTCAGACCCTCACCCACCCAGACCCTCACCCATCCAGACCCTCACCCATCCAGACCCTCACACATCCAGACCCTCACCCATCCAGACCCTCACCCATCCAGACTCTCACCCACCCAGACCCTCACCCATTCAGACCCTCACCCACCCAGACCCTCACCCATCCAGACTCTCACCCATCCAGACTCTCACCCATCCAGACCCTCAACCACCCAGACCCTCACCCATCCAGACTCTCACCCACCCAGACCCTCACCCATCCAGACCCTCACCCACCCAGACCCTCACCCACCCAGACCCTCACCCACCCAGACCCTCACCCATCCAGACTCTCACCCACCCAGACCCTCACCCACCCAGACCCTCACCCATCGAGACCCTCACCCACCCAGACTCTCACCCACCCAGACTCTCACCCATCCAGACTCTCACCCACCCAGACCCTCACCCATCCAGACCCTCACCCATCCAGACCCTCACCCATCCAGACCCTCACCCATCCAGACTCTCACCCACCCAGACCCTCACCCACCCAGACCCTCACCCATCCAGACTCTCACCCACCAAGACCCTCACCCACCCAGACCCTCACCCACCCAGACCCTCACCCATCCAGACTCTCACCCACCCAGACCCTCACCCACCCAGACCCTCACCCATCCAGACCCTCACCCATCCAGACCCTCACCCACCCAGACTCTCACCCACCCAGACTCTCACCCACCCAGACTCTCACCCACCCAGACCCTCACCCACCCAGACCCTCACCCATCCAGACCCTCACCCACCCAGACTCTCACCCATCCAGACCCTCACCCACCCAGACCCTCACCCACCCAGACCCTCACCCATCCAGACCCTCACCCACCCAGACTCTCACCCGTCCAGACCCTCACCCACCCAGACCCTCACCCACCCAGACCCTCACACGTCCAGACCCTCACCCATCCAGACCCTCACCCACCCAGACCCTCACCCACCCAGACCGTCACCCACCCAGACCCTCACCCACCCAGACTCTCACCCACCCAGACTCTCACCCGTCCAGACCCTCACCCACCCAGACCCTCACCCACCCAGACCCTCACCCACCCAGACCCTCACCCACCCAGACCCTCACCCACCCAGACCCTCACCCACCCAGACCCTCACCCACCCAGACACTCACCCACCCAGACTCTCACCCACCCAGACCCTCACCCACCCAGACCCTCACCCATCCAGACCCTCACCCACCCAGACCCTCACCCACCCAGACCCTCACCCGTCCAGACCCTCACCCACCCAGACCCTCACCCACCCAGACCCTCACCCACCCAGACCCTCACCCATTCAGACCCTCACCCATTCAGACTCTCACCCGTCCAGACCCTCACCCGTCCAGACCCTCACCCATCCAGACCCTCACCCATCCAGACCCTCACCCGTCCAGACCCTCACCCACCCAGACCCTCACCCATCCAGACTCTCACCCGTGCAGACCCTCACCCGTCCAGACCCTCACCCGTCCAGACCCTCACCCACCCAGACCCTCACCCATCCAGACTCTCACCCGTCCAGACCCTCACCCACCCAGACCCTCACCCATTCTGACCCTCACCCACCCAGACCCTCACCCATCCAGACCCTCACCCATCCAGACCCTCACCCACCCAGACCCTCACCCATCCAGACCCTCACCCATCCAGACCCTCACCCACCCAGACCCTCACCCATCCAGACCCTCACCCACCCAGACCCTCACCCATTCAGACCCTCACCCACCCAGACCCTCATCCATCCAGACCCTCACCCATCCAGACCCTCACCCACCCAGACACTCACCCACCCAGACCCTCACCCACCCAGACCCTCACCCATCCAGACCCTCACCCACCCAGACCCTCACCCATTCAGACCCTCACCCACCCAGACCCTCACCCATTCAGACCCTCACCCACCCAGACCCTCACCCATCCAGACCCTCACCCACCCAGACCCTCACCCATTCAGACCCTCACCCACCCAGACCCTCACCCATCCAGACCCTTACCCATCCAGACCCTCACCCACCCAGACACTCACCCACCCAGACCCACACCCACCCAGACCCTCACCCATTCAGACCCTCACCCATCCAGACCCTCACCCACCCAGACCCTCACCCATTCAGACCCTCACCCACCCAGACCCTCACCCATTCAGACCCTCACCCATCCAGACCCTCACCCACCCAGACCCTCACCCATTCAGACCCTCACCCACCCAGACCCTCACCCACCCAGACCCTCACCCATCCAGACCCTCACCCACCCAGACCCTCACCCACCCAGACCCTCACCCACCCAGACCCTCACCCATTCAGACCCTCACCCATCCAGACCCTCACCCACCCAGACCCTCACCCATTCAGACCCTCACCCACCCAGACCCTCACCCACCCAGACCCTCACCCATTCAGACCCTCACCCATCCAGACCCTCACCCACCCAGACCCTCACCCATTCAGACCCTCACCCACCCAGACCCTCACCCATTCAGACCCTCACCCATCCAGACCCTCACCCACCCAGACCCTCACCCATTCAGACCCTCACCCACCCAGACCCTCACCCACCCAGACCCTCACCCATCCAGACCCTCACCCACCCAGACCCTCACCCACCCAGACCCTCACCCACCCAGACCCTCACCCATTCAGACCCTCACCCATCCAGACCCTCACCCACCCAGACCCTCACCCATCCAGACCCTCACCCATTCAGACCCTCACCCATCCAGACCCTCACCCATCCAGACCCTCACCCATCCAGACCCTCACCCATTCAGACCCTCACCCACCCAGACCCTCACCCACCCAGACCCTCACCCACCCAGACCCTCACCCACCCAGACCCTCACCCATTCAAACCCTCACCCATCCAGACCCTCACCCATCCAGACCCTCACCCACCCAGACCCTCACCCATTCAGACCCTCACCCACCCAGACCCTCACCCATCCAGACCCTCACCCATCCAGACCCTCACCCACCCAGACCCTCACCCATTCAGACCCTCACCCATCCAGACCCTCACCCATCCAGACCCTCACCCATTCAGACCCTCACCCATCCAGACCCTCACCCCTCCAGACCCTCACCCATCCAGACCCTCACCCATCCAGACCCTCACCCATCCAGACCCTCACCCACCCAGACCCTCACCCATCCAGACCCTCACCCATCCAGACCCTCACCCATCCAGACCCTCACCCACCCAGACCCTCACCCATCCAGACCCTCATCCATCCAGACTCTCACCCACCCAGACCCTCACCCACCCAGACCCTCACCCACCCAGACCCTCACCCATCCAGACCCTCACCCATCCAGACCCTCACCCACCCAGACCCTCACCCATCCAGACCCTCATCCATCCAGACTCTCACCCACCCAGACCCTCACCCACCCAGACCCTCACCCATCCAGACCCTCACCCACCCAGACCCTCACCCATCCAGACCCTCACCCATCCAGACCCTCACCCACCCAGACTCTCACCCATTCAGACTCTCACCCACCCAGATGCTCACCCACCCAGACCCTCACCCATCCAGACCCTCACCCATCCAGACCCTCACCCTTCCAGACCCTCACCCATCCAGACCCTCACCCATCCAGACCCTCACCCATCCAGACCCTCACCCACCCAGACTCTCACCCATTCAGACTCTCACCCACCCAGATGCTCACCCACCCAGACCCTCACCCATCCAGACCCTCACCCATCCAGACCCTCACCCACCCAGACCCTCACCCATCCAGACCCTCACCCATCCAGACCCTCACCCATCCAGACTCTCACCCATCCAGACACTCACCCATTCAGGCTCTCAGCTATTAATCATTTACTCACTGTAGTTATCATTATTCACTCATCATAGAGAAGTAGTTGCCAGAGGAGGATGGGGACCGAGGAGATGGAACAATGAATGCAGCTCATGTGAGGTGCTGGGTGGATTGTACCATGGCCGAATCATTAGAGATGGCCGGGGCATGGGGAGGTCTTCATCCAGCAGTGGATTGTTCATAGCTGGTGATGATGACGACTAATCATTGATGCTGCTGTTATTGAGATTGACATTTCTGTCTTTAAAATAAATATAATATCATAGATTGCCATGTCATTGCAAGTTAAAAGTCTAACAAATCTCAATAAATGTAGGTATCAAACAGTCCCAAAATGGCAGGTCTTGTCTCCCAATAGATTCCATTAAGTTAAAGCTGGATCAATTTTGAGGTTCACCTATGCAGAATAGTCCGTTGTAAAACACATAATAAAATCAACAAAGATGTGGGTAAATCATGAACATTAAAATGGTCACTGAGTGAGCACCAACCTCATAGGATGAAGGCCACCTTGAGCAACATGAACTCCTATTCTCTCCTCTATTTTGGACACTGTGCACTTTCGCATGCAATGTGTTTTAGCTTTCAAAGAACGTGTGCGTCTTTGTGAGCACTACGCAATGTCCACGTGTTCACCCCACGCTCGCGCTTGAATGTAAAGCGTTCAAAACAACACTGGCAAGCTGTTCATGTGTCACAGTGATCACAGTGTGCCAGGCTGTGGTATCACTTTGACAGCTACACGTGAAGGTGGGTGGCTCTTTTGGTGGAAAACTGGGTAGCATGGCAGGACATTATTGTTTGTGTTGTATTTGGTGGGAAAGTTTTACCTTTTTAATCCGAAACCTCTTGGGGCATCAAAGCACTTGTGGGTTTTCCTAACGAATGTTTGACCCGCGTGCATACACACAGCGAAGTGATGTGTGAATGTGTACACAATTAATGACACTTCTAAAGATTTGGCTTTGATATTTCATGCCTGACAATGCATTATCTGGCAGAGCTTGGTATATTGTCTCCTTTGACAAATATAAAAACATTCCAGAATAATATCCACCTCGAATGAGCATTAAGGTGGTGCTCATCTCCTGTTTACAGTCCCAAGCACGTGATGTATTTTCCCATTCCTATGGCAAATATCAGTCTCACGGTACGACAAGCCATGTTGACTTCCCAACAATGTGGTACTTGTTTAAATGACCCCAGAATGATGATGGGCTGAGTCAAGCTGAGTCAATCCCCAGCCAGGATTTGAACTCGCAGCGTCCCGTTTGCGAGCCAATCCACGCTATCGTTGAGCCACCTGGCCGAATAGCTTGGACAGCCTCTTCTATAATGATCCTTAATGTTAATCGCAAACTTGATAAAAAATATATAAACAGCTATCCAATGCATTTGTACAATGTCAGTTCTGTAATACATTTTATGACTACCTTAGTAACACCTAATGTCTCTGCCGATAAATGAGCCACTCCACTGCCAAATCTACAAGAAATCTTCTACATGAAATATAGTAGTACATCAATCTCCCTTCAAAACTAGAGGGTTTCATTCATGGTTCTCGTTCACACGTATAGAACGAGAGTCACGGCATTTATCCGAATCTGTCCAGTTGATGAGATATTTTCTGATCATCACTCTTACTTTTTCTCTCTCTGTCTGTAGCATATTTCATCACCTCACCACTGCTCATGCTATCATCTCATCCACAATTCTACATTCTCCCGCTCTTGTCCACTGCATTACCTCACAACCACCATTATTCTCACGGAAGCAGCCATTACTCTTTTCATTGCGGTTCATATTTAAACCTCCTTTCCACCGTTTAATGAAGTGTATTTATTGCTGAGTTTTGATTCTGCTTAATCTCAAGTCATTTCACCCATTTACTTAATTCATATATTTGCATATACTTTATGCTGCTGTGTACATTCCCCCTTTCCCATTATAGTATCTGTATCCAGACTGCAAATGACTAAAACCACCCTCATATTGTTGCTGAATTATACCATTTCGTACACGAGATCATTATCATCTATTTTACTTGCAATGTTATTGTTCCACCGTATATGTGAGATATTATATTACACAAATAATCTTTAAACATATAATTACCTGTAAATGGCAATATTGCGACAGGCTTTTTATTCAAATTTTCAGCTGTATATTCACCATAATCATCCACAGAAATCGTATGGCTCGGAATGGGTTATTACATATTGGTAATTTATATTCGTGCTTATTTGACATGGGGGATAGCATTTTAAAACTCCTTTATTTACAAATTAACATTTTACTGTTCTACGTGTACGAGTATGAGTGTGTTTACAATCTTTAAATATTCAATCAAAAGTGATCATTACAACTGTTGGTATATTTGTGTGAGCATAATGCCCATGTAAAAAATAGTTTAAAATACATAATATTCTTAGATACTGCACCATGATATATAATAATCATCATAATGAATGTATCAGTGAATTTCACGGGTGTTGTATCTGAACCTGTTTGTGTGTGCGAGCCCTTGAAGGCACAGACACACAATGCCACATTGCGGTTTGTCAGTCACCGTATAAATTAAACATTTGGTAATATTTCCAAATGACTATAGCAAAATCAATGCATACCACTTGATACAAACAGTTCAAAGTCTTTGCCATGTGTTTATCTAAATAGTTTTAGATGAACACATGGCAAAAACGAATTTGGAAGGTCGACTTTAACATTAAAATGTTTGATAATTCTTTAAGACCATGGTGATTTCAGTGATACGTATTGATTGATGTAGGGTTGAGAATGTTTTAAATGAGATAACAATATGTCACTGGATGAGAGGGCATGCCTACCCAAAGTCTACATTTAAGCCAGAGCAAATTAAAAGTTACAATAAATTACAGGATTCATAAATGGCAGTACATCAATCCACTGCTGGATGACGACCTCACCACATTTTGTTGCTCGCTGGGGTTGTCTGACCATACCTTATCACACCAGTCAGTGGAGGTTGGTGAATATAACAAATTAACAAGATATACATTTATAAAAAATAACTTAAGGGACGGTAATTTATTTAAATTGTAAATCCTGTAGCAGAAAATCCAAATAATCCTCTCTAAACATCACCAACTAAAGATGAAATTTAATATTCTAAGGTGCATTGATCACCATGATTAAGCTAAGAACACACATACTAGCCATATCGATACTGAAAACATTTAAACTTATACTTGTAAAAACATAAAAGAAAAAGATCCCCCGTGCAGCCTCCACATGCTGTTTGGAAAAGTGCTGTTAGCGAGCACCTACGAAGGCCGGCATGAAGGGATGGTACGGCTAAAACGTCCGGTCTGCTTTGTCTCCCCAGAGCTGATGTTTACTGCACCAGTTTACTCGTTTAAGGTTGATTCACCTGGGTGGTGGAGGGGAGAGGCCCAGGACGGGTTGACATATTCTCCACTGGTTTTGGCCATGAGCAGCAATAGAACTCTGACAGCCGGTTTCATCGGGCAGTACGCTACCTATAGCACTACGGCTCCTACTCTGACAAACACGCAAAGACAAAGAAACAAACGCATGCTCGCTCAGGAGCGAATTTTTAGCCTCGCTCGAAGTACGGGGCAAGCAAGTTAGCTAGTTGCTGCTGAGTGCTGCTGTATTACCTGTAGAGGCTCTGTGGCCCTGGGTCGTAGCCGTGAGGACGCCCTGCCCCGAGCTCCATGCTGTAGGACGCGCTGGGGCTGGAGGGCACGTACTGGGGCAGCTCGGTCGAGGGCGGAAGATAAGAGAGATGGGAACTCTGCCCCTCGCCCAGAACTCCATTCTGCTGCTGCTGTGGCTGCTGCTGCTGCTGCTGCTGGTGGTGGTGCTGCTGATGCTGGTGCTGGTGATGCTGGTGCTGATGTTGTTGTTGATGAGCTCCAATTGAGAACTCTGTGCACGAGGGAGGCAGTGGCTGGTAAAGCGAGGCCCCGGAGTACTCGTAGCCGTGTGCTTCGCTGAAGGACGACGATGATGACGCCGCCATGGGCATGTCCCTGTTGTTGATGCAGAAGCCCCGGTCTGCCTCGGAGCAGGGCCCGGGGTTCATGATGCCCTCGCGGCACTGCCTCTGGCTCTGTGCCCCCAGGCTGCTTGAGGGAGATGTGGCCGCCTCCACCTGTTGCAGCAGGTTTGACAACGACGAGGCTTTTGGGAAAGGTCCTGCCATGCTCCCTCGAAGTCTGTGATCGACGCACGCATACAACATACGCACGCAAAAAAATGTTAAACAAAAAAAAAATTCCCTCTCGCTACGACATCAATATTCAGCCACTTATAAATCCAGCTACTCCTAATGTAAGATTGGTAGTTTCCAAGCCCCCTTCCTTCCGGGGGCAGTGGCTTAGAGGTCTCAACTATTGCGGGGCTGTCTCTAACCCACCAACACCTCCTTACTTGTGTACTGCCGGTGCCGTCACACCGCGGCACTGCCAGTGGCTTCTGTGCTCACAGTTTGTTTGGCAGGCGGTGGGTAAACGCATCAAACTTTGCTCCTAAAGTCGCGCTTGGGTTTTTACCATTGCTACTCGCTATATTGGCTGCCAGCCAGTGGTGGTTATTTATTTATTTAGTTTATGTCAGCACTGATGTTACCAACTGCGTTGGAGCAGGAGGAGACAACAGTCACGTTAAGAGGTGCCAAATCAATATCAATGATCGTCGCTCATCCCTGGTAGTTTTATGCAGCTTTATTTAAAGCTTATAATTGCGTGTAAAGTTTGTCACGCAGACAACAGAATACATCGTCGTGTGTAATTGCAAACTTACGTCTTGTTGGCTCTAATTCTCATTAATCTACCAAGGATTGTTTTGTACGATTAGTAATACAATGCATTACAATGGCAATGGCTTAATATGTATTGTGAACAAGTAAAAGCTAGATATTTGATTTAATGCGGCTTGATTTTTCTTGCAGGAACAATAATTGCCATGGCAATCGTTTCGGTGCAAACTCGCTGCGTTACGTAGCGCTTTGCGAGTGTGTTCTCGCGTTGGCACCGCCACCACCTCTGGGTTCAGCTGCTGGGGCCAAGGAGGCATCATCTGCATGAACGGCTGTCAGTCCAGCCGCGTGTGAGTGCTGCTTAGTGCTGTGTTCTACAGGAGAAGCAAGATGAATAATTTATCCCTTAACCTACCAAACACTTAGTTGGCACAAGGTGGGAGTTTTAAAAATGGCATTTTTCATTCATGAATTTAAGGGGAAAAAAAAGTCCACTACCCACAAAACTTTAATTAGTACATGTTTACTCATCGTTTTTAGCATATTGTAATAATTAAGATGTGCCTTTATACTGCCTTTGCTTGCCAAATTTGCAATTTAAATGAAAGCTACTTTGACAGGAATGTTAGATCTTTACGCCAGAACATTTTCTGAAAATAACACATATGAACTGTATCTATATTTATAGCCTACGGATATTTTTTCTACAAATCCTAATTCTCAAATCAATTAGTTATATTTTGCATTCAATCCATAAAATACCTTTGTTTTAAATCTCAATTAATTTCTATGTTTTATTTTCACGATCTTAAATATCCTCACAATTTTTATTTTTTAAATAAATTACTATTGCATTTATTTCAGCACACACACCATCATAGGATTATTAAATGTATGAAATATCTGCGAGTAAATAATGATCCAAATCTCAAAGAGGCATATTAGTAAACAACGAGGCTACGAATCAATGTCTTAAAAAGATCTTCTACTCACTCCCCTAAGAAGATTACACAGGCATTAGCCGTCGCTGTACGCACTTAACCACCTCAGTGCTTTAATAATCTGGCATCATTCTTACTGGAGCCAGTAAACATATTGTTCCACAAGACCAGACAACAACACATACAAAGCTATCCGGTTTCAAATAACAGTAGTCAGAGCAAAGAAATCCCCAAATATGAAACTCTGTATTTTAGTCAATTCTCTCGGTGGGTCTCAAAGAAAAAACACACACCGTATGAAATATTTATGTTATTTTCTCAAGGAATTTCTTAGCCAGCACACTGGGAGATGTTATGTTGTAAGTGGTTTAATCTGGTTGTAATATTAACCAAATGTGAAAATGAGATTTGCGATAAAAAAAAAACAAGGAAAACCTCTGAACAAAAATCTAAAACTACTTTTTTATTCTTCTATAAAAGATGCAATAGAACATATTTGCCACTGCAGTATTATTTTTTTAAATGTACTGATTAAATGTTCTTTTTTGTTTAGAATGTTCATGCTAAGCAGGCCATCTTGTGGTCTGTAGTTCCATTGCAAGAAAATAATTAACACGATACACTAGTGTGATCTATTTGCACACGGATCCATAGACAAAATACTGGCTTATCACACCAACTCCACGTAAGATGCACCAAGGCTGTGTAGCAAACACTGGAACTATGGAATATCCTAATTTCCCCACTAAAATTTTATAACAGTAGTAAATATAACAGTTTAATTCATGTTTTGTGTCAGGCATAGAGCTTTCATTCAGGATTAAACTAAAGCAAAATAAATCCCAATTAAAAAGATGGCCTATAACCCTAATAACATTCCAGACGTATAAACCTACAACGGAGTAATTTGAGCATAAATCAATGTCATTTTATGAACACGCACCCCTGCCAAATTATATTACTGAGCCTAGTACAATTATTTAAAGAAATCGAATGATATAGTTATGCATATATTTAAATACATTAATCAGCGATATCTTACTGATTAATTCCGTTATGAAAATTCGCAAGCAATAGCAGCAGCCTGTGCATTGGTGAATCTCCATTCTGAATTATTTTTCACTTTGTTTTGACGTTTGCACGCGTTACACAAGAACAGGTGTTAAAGAGATAATCGCCCACTCGTTCCTGTATTGCGCCCTGTACAACTTTCAACACAGAGGGCCATTCAAAGATTATGTGGATTACTTCTACAGTACTCTGGTATGTCTGGCCAGTGTGAAAGAGTCGACCAAAATACACTCCAGAGGGGCTGTCTCTCGTGTTCCCGCTGTGCAGAGGCAACTTCTGCCTGCCGTGGCGTGAGCGAGTAATTGCAGCGCTGCACTTCTACCTTTACCACTGTGGTTATCCGGCTGGTTGGTACTGTGGTTTAAAGCACGCATCTCATACAAGTAACATTGTGCATTTAAATCTCGGTCGCGGGTCAACTCAAATCCGCCGTTCATCCAGAGCTGATAAACTTGCAACCAATTTGTGACTGACTGGCACCTGCCAGGGGAATATGTAATCAGGCCACTGGATTTGGATGTTAAAAGATACAAGGGCCACTTGATTATTTACTGGACTTTTGTGAAAAATAACTTCATAGCTCATCGGATTTCTCCAGGATAAATAAAAATTCTGATTCTGATATCTGAGTACAGACACTTTTTGACTTTTTCCATACATTAAACGAAAGACCACGAATGTCCTGCATGGCTTTTGATAAAAGCATCGTATTTAGTTGAATAATGGAGTCATTACATATGATTAATGTTTTGGGAATTAGCCTTTAACACTAACCAACTACTATTCATTCCTTCAACCAGTGGTTAAAGCAGATATTCATAACTGGTGAATGGCATGTGAGGGTGCAGAAGGGTGATGCAGCCCTGTTGATAAACAAAGAATCACCCGCAAGCATCATGGTCATCAGTGGTAACACTTGTGCCTCATAGTAAAAAGGGCCTGGTTTCGATTCTGGATGTGGGCACCGTTCTGTCTGGTGCTTGTATTGTCCTTCCCCTATTCTGCATGGGTTTCCTCCGAGTTTCCCAGTTTCCTCCCATAGCAAATTAAAAATAATACAATGTAAGTGGTATTGGCCAAACATACCAATGCTGAAAGATGAATGACTAAATTGGGATTACTGATAGCAACATCGTCCCCTACTGCGAACACTTGGCAGAACCTTCCTGAAAAAGTATTGAGACTCATGGAAGTTTTCCTGCATATAATAACACAATCTATATGATAATGTATATCCCTATGTGAATCCATTGCTGGATGAAGGCCTGCCCCTGCCATGCCTGTCATTGGGGCTGTTGGAGCATTGTTCTCCACATATGGTGACTAAAAAATGTCCAAATAACTTAAAGGGTTGTGATGGTGAAGGGGTGCTTTGTACTAGATCAAACATCACTTGCTTTTTTATATTTTAAAATCCTTTATATTAAGTTCACTTGCTTGCTTGCGCGCTTACGACCGTGCAAATCTTTCGGTCGTTTTTTAACCCACTTCCCGTGATCCAATCCAGCTGACATTTTGCACACAGACTCGTTGTGCGTGACAATTTATTTTCGTAAAAAATGTTTTCAAAAATTTCCCACTTTTTAGGAAAAAAAAAATTTCACTAACACAATCATATATTTTTCCTAAACACAGAAAATTATTCAAGAAAACAACAAAAATGTACAATATAAACAATCATACAAAAACTGAAAACCTTATAATCCTTATATACGACTTTCCTTATATTTAATTTAAAATACCAATGTGATAAAAATGAAACTCTTACTCAAGAAAAAACAGAAATGAATAATAAAATAAAACCGATGCCACGCATATAAAGGATTTATAGTGAAAAACTTTGTTTTTACGGGTTAATTTTTTATATGTAAGCTTGTTTACCCAAATAAGCCTCACTGAGTTTCAAGACTATTATTCTGGAGGGTTCTGCTAATTGTTTGCAGTAGGGCATGGTGTTGCTGCTGTGTGTAATCCCAATATCTGTTAGATATTTTTTTTTCAGAATCCAGAGGAAACCCATGCAAGACAGGAGGAGAACATACAAACACCACGCAGAAAAGTGCCTGAGTTGGGAGTTGAACCCAGGTACTTCTTGCTGCGAGGCATGATTGTTACCACTGCGCCAACCTGCTGCCTAATTATTGCCTGCGAGGTCAGGAACCAAACTCAATTCATTGAGTAGTAATAGGTTTTTACCCTTTCAACTGGTACAAAAACTGACACCTTTATACAAGACATCATGTTTGCAATAACCACAACACAAGCTGTCAAAATGCAAACAAAAAGAAACAACTCTGATGATAATGATATGCACTGTCCTTGAAGTTGATTGGTCCACACCCGAGACAGCTTTTCTTAGAGCCTAGTCTCCATTGGTGTTGGACCAGATGACGCCAAAAGGCGTACAAAGTCATTGGGTTCAGAGCAAAGTGCATGAGCCCCTGCACTTGCGTGCTACACCCCTCATGGCATACAGAGAGGAAAACGTAAGATTATCAATACAACCAGCAAGGAAAGTCAAGAAACAGCAAGTCTCAGGAAAGAGACCCAGCCTGCACATCAGCAACGATGAATATTCAGAAAATATAACAGCGTATATATATAGAACATTAAGTAAATGTTTTGACAAGTGTCTGAAAGATTATATCAATGGCTGCATCTATAGTAAGAATTATGTTAATGAATCTATTGATAACTAGTTTGTAGTAATTTGATGATTAATTCACTAAATTGTGAAAAGAAAGCAACGAGAGAGAATCTCTGATTTTGGGAGGTTTCAAAGTATATTCAATAATTAACACCCTTCAATGCTTTACCCAGCAGCCCATTCAACGGGGCACATACACATCTCTAATGCGATCCCCCTCATGCGTACACTTTAATCACCTCCCATATAGTAACCCACTGTAGTCTGCACGCCTTACATGGAAGAAGAATAGAAAAACTATACCAACCCTCTCCCTCTCGTCGTGGCTAGCAGACCTCGACATTGGCATTTATCTCCTGAAAAGTGTCACTATAAATTTTCGATTTAAAGCTTTCGTGACTGCAGGGATTCATATTCTTGGTTCTTTCGGTAAAGTCACGTAGAAGGGAAATTATAAAATAATAAAAATATAAAACAATAAAAATTCTCACGACGTTTCGACAGCAACACAAGCAATCATCAGCTGATCATCATCAAAATTCTCACGAGGTTTCGACTGCAACACAAGCAATCCTCATCAGGTGATCATCAGGTGATGATGATTGCTTGTGTTGCAGTCGAAACGTCGTGAGAATTTTTATTGTTTTATATTTTTATTATTTCCCTTCTACGTGACTTTACCGAAAAAAACAAGAATATAGTGTCACTATAGCCAATAATAAACTGCCCCCAACACTCCTTTGCACATTTCCTCACCTCACCTAAAATTGCAAAACAAATGTTTCAGTGATTTGCTAGAAGTTGTTTCGATTTGCAGCACAGAACAAGGACAGAAGGAGCCCTCTGGTTAACAACATGTCGAGGGTGCCTTGCTCAAGACACCCTTCATCTCCATGGTTAATGTCGTTGCTTACCCATGCACCTGGCCAACAATATACTATCCCACTTCCACCTCAAAGTTCATGACTATCAATCATCACTACACCTTAGAAATGAAGTATACACGTTTCTATTCAACTTATGCAGACCACCAGTTCAAAATAACTGCATGTGTGATAATTTGATCAATGTCGACCAACTAAACAACTGAGGAATGTGGACAACAGGCAGCAGTGACACAGCTGCTGCCTGTCGTTGGTTGGCCACATTCTCTCAAGCTTTTGAGTTGGTGGTTCCAAAAATACAACATGTACATGCAATGCACATCAATGTGTGTTAAATCAATTTGTGTCCAGCCTATTTTTGGCTGTGAAGGATTTTCTCATAATTTTACAGATATGAATGATTATTTTCACCATATGCCTTAGCTTGTTACTACAATACAAATAATTCCCTTTACCCAAGAGAGCGCTCCAGTCTCGAGACTCTTTGTCAGGAGGGTCCCGCATCAAAATGTCTTGCCAGTTACATTAATGTTTGCTTCAGAAGCGGACAACACTTAAATAACCACGCACACTGATCCAAGGATCCATGTTTATGTTCTGCCATCTCCTTGCCACCTCACACAGCTCAATCAGAAAGTAAAACAAAATCTTAAACTATATAAAACACATACTTGTGTTTGTTGATAACAATAAATACAATAGTCATACTATCACTTGCCCAACAACATAAATACCAAAAATATCACACAATTTGGTGGAATACAGTGCGGTACATTTCATGAAGCCTTGTAGTCTTCGTTACTATTTAAGTACTGTATAGTGACCCACAAGGGAAAGCAAGATTCTCCTAGAACACACCGACACGTGCACATATAATACCGCTGCATGAACGTGCTTGCCATGCACATATAATACCGCTGCATGAACGTGCTTGCCATGAACAACTTGAACAATGCACCACACATTGTTTATGCAGCCTACTTCCAACTCCATACCCTTGTATTATGCCTTTGGAATAGAAAAATCAATGCTGTTTTTAATTAAATGAAGCCTATTTCACACTCCCACACTGGCCTTCTGAAAGAAAATTATGCTTAAAATTACACAGCATGCTCAGTATTTCATCTTAAGAATGTTGATAACACCATTCATTTGAAGTGATGCTGATTATATTAAAAAGCTACTTATTATCTATCTGCTCTGTACTGAAAACAAAGTCAAAATGCTAATTTCAGCATTGCACAGAAACACTAACGACACATTTGGAGAAAGTGCATTTGGTCATAACCAAAATCACAAACGGCTACCTGGATTAGATCCTATAATCTCGGTCGTGCAGGCTCAGTGCGCTGATGTCTGGGCCACCTGGCCACTTCATTACCAACTTAGTCTTTATCAAAAGATTATTATTGAAATAACCGCTCCAGAAAATCACGGTAAGATGGCAATAACTTTACAGAACATAATGTGCTAAATATCTTATTTTTCTCCAAAAGTATTTTATTAACGATTCAGGCAAACACAGAAAATATGAAAGGAGGCTGACATCAGCAACAAACACATTACATCACCAACAAACACAATCCAGTGCAATGGAAACCTGTCTAAACCGCACGTTTCAATAAACTGTTTCAATAAACTCTACAACCCCCTGGTGTCTTCCTAAGCTCTGATACCCCTGTCGGAGAAGAAAATAGGGGGGTGGGAAAGGGGGGTAGGCCTAAATGCCCTCATGAATGCTCTGACGAATCAATACCCACTGGAGAAGAGGTAGTGAAGGGGGTTCCATGTTTGGTAAAAAGCTTCCTCTCTGTCCCTTAGTTTTGCACTTAGATGCTCTAAAGCAGAAATGTTTGATAATGTATTGGCCCAATCCTGCAGTGTTGGGGGAGCGTACTATTTCCAGTTGACTATAATCATGCATTTTGCCATAACAATTAAAATTTGGGATAATGTATTTGCCTCCCTGGAAAGGCATTGAGGTTTCAACCCCAACAGGGACGTCTCTGATGAGGGTGAGATGCTTGTTTTGTGTAAATGTGTTATTTTGGAAGCGATATTCTAGTGGCAATGGCTGACTGAAAAGCCCTCATGGAAGAAGCGTTATCCAACTTCGCAGCTCATACTATGCACGAGCCAAACTTCAAAATTGACCTTTGAACATTGAGGAAATGGAGTATTGGACAAGACAGTACTCAATGTTTTGTGTGGCCACTTGTGGCAGAAAAAGCAAAAGATTAACGAGAAAATGAGAAAAAAATTACAAATCAAGACTCTTCATCAGCTTTTCAGAAGGGTCCTGCCAAGTAGGCGACGATATTGCCACTGTGTGAAATCCTAAATTAGCAATTTACAGGTAATATTTCAGCATTTGCATGTTTGGCCAATACCGTTTACATTTCGATTTAATTTATTTTATTATGTTTATTTTTATTATTGTATTATTTCCCTTCTACGTGACTTTACGAAGACCATTTACATTGCTTGTTTATTTTAGCCTGTGGAGGAAATCCATGCAGAACAGGAGGAGATCATATAAACTCCACACATGAAGGTGTCCAAGTCAGGAATAAACCCTGGTCCTTCTTGCTGAGGCACAAGTATTAACACTGCACCACCCTGCTGCCCACGAGTTCGCAATGTTCAGTGTTTTGATATGCAATTCACATTATTACGTGAGTGGATGCTGTAAATCGGCCAGGTGGAAATAATCTATGAACCAATACCATTTTAACCACAGCGAGAATCAAACTTAGCTCTTGTACACAACGGCAATCCACTATGAGCCAACACTGTCCAGATAAGTTCCCTCAACTCATGAGCAGAGCTCCCACTGATTCCATCCAATAGCAGACCCTAGAACATACTTCATGTAAGCAAACCACTGCGTTCTGATATCGTGACCTATTAACTATTAATAAATGCACTCCAATTTCACCGCTGGTTCAAGGCAGCCAACCAAGAGATATGAGCACTACCGAACGTGTGTTTGAGCACTACCGAACGTGTGTTTGAGCAGGCAGGCATGAATGTAGACTTGAGTACAAACAGGTGAGCCTTCAGTTACACGGTGTGCACAGTGGCCGAGATGGTTATGATGGTTTATGTGCGAATTTGTTGGGTTTTTCTTTTTTAAACAAAAGTGGCGTCCTAAAACAAACTTTATAAACAACACCTAGTTTTTATAGGCAACCCAAGCTATCCTCATAGTAGTACTTTAAAATGCACTTTTGGTAATATTTATTGTACTATATTACCTCCTCAGAGCTGGCCATGCAGCAAACAAAAAAAAATATGTTTTCATCCACTGAATCCACCTACTCTCAACGAAAGTCGCATTCGTGCGTCACCAAGTTTTTTCAGGGCTCTCCAGCATTATAAATAACATTAGATTATGTTCTGTATAAATACACCTTTGCTTTAAGTGAATAGTGTAAATAATTATTAAACACACATACCACACTATACTGCTGTAGGGCGAGATGGCATCCTAATTTTAAAATGGGGAGCCTGCCAATCTCCAGAGCGTGCACTCCTCAATCACTTTCAATAAAAAAAAACGTAATTTCTTTATCTGAGACACTGTACCCCGGGTCTAATTCAAAGAGGCATTGATGATTATCGATTATCTGAGCATAGAATCACGTAATCATCAAAACATTTGAATTTGTATGTGACATGTAACAGGATTATGTGATCCTGCAGTCAAATTAACACAATGGTTAATAAAATAGACAGGTCTTGAAACAAATTGTAACCCTGAATTGTGATAATTGGTTGACTCACAAGGCGTGAAATAATAAACCCATACTAAACAGCCTTGCTCGACACGGGAAGGACTGCGGTTCACTTCTCTGGTTCAGATTAAATTTTTTTTAGGTTAAAACAACATCAACTTTGTAATGCTTATTTGCTAATGTGTAAGAAACAAATGTCCCACCAATTGCCAATTCACTGCTGGATAATGGTTCAGATGTTAAAATGATAAGCCACTTTGTTGAGCTATCATTAGCGGCCAAGTCGCTTTTGCAAAATAAATCAATACCTCAGTGGGCTTTGTGTGATAGCATAAGGATGGTTTTGTTTTATTTGTATGTGTTTGGGCAATTTGTTTACCTTTATTGTACTGTCATGTTTTTGTATTGTTTGTTGTTGTAACGTTCTTACCCGCCCTGACTGGACATCTGTGAAAAAAAGCTTCATAGCTCATCAGATTCCTTCAGTATAAATCATTTTCTGATTCTGACTCACCACTGATATTGGCCATGGTAGGAAATCAAACTCTGGTCGCCAGGTTTACACCGTTAGTGCGCACACAACTGCACCACCATATCAAGTACATGACTGTTTGGGGAACTTACCTTGCAAATATTTTGTTTGCAAAAAATGTAATAACACTTTAATCGACCGTTTACGTTATATGACTGTAATAACCGTGCGTTATAATACATTACGATACTATTAGGGTTATAGAAATTACATTCATTTAAACATTTACCTACCTTCAGTCAGGCGCACATGTCACAGCATCCGCAACTCAGCCGTGCACGCTTTCCATGTTTCTTGAAACTGCCGGGAGGTTGTGCTGCAATTTATAACAAGAAACTACTTCCAGGACCTATGAATAATAATAAGAATAATAATAAAAGACCTTGAGATTGCACTCATCTTTATAAACAAATTACATTTTTTTACGTAATTTTCTTTCATTATAAAAATCCAAACAACATAATTTTTGCCGGTAGATTATTTTCCAAAGTAAGTCATTAAAGGTAAGTTTTTTCGAAAAGAAAAGTAAATTGAGCTATGCCAAGCGAATTATAAATTGTAGGAAAATAAAATTCCTTAGCCTCTAATTTGGTTAATTTTGCTCATACAATTATAAACCATCAAAGACAATGTTACATCAAAACTTAATTCAATTACTGTGAAAAAAATTATGCTCCTGCTAAAAAGAAATGTCCAATATTCTTAGAGAACATTAAATCAGATCTGAATTTTTTTTGTCATTAAAATAGAAAAAAGAAATGTCATCTCTTTTGTCCAAGGGTACTGAAAAAGGCACTCTAGTTTAATAATGCACATAGCAGCAGAGCATTGCCTATTCATGATAATAAAAAAACTACAGGTCTTAGTTATAAGAGAGATATTAACATTAACTTATGATGTCCAAATTGGGCATCGGCTATGGCTAAATCTAAACCAATTCATAACATTTGACGGGTACAGTACCAAATAGAAGATCACTTTACACCTTCGTAAACATATCACCCGAGGATAGTGTCAACAATTTGGAAGTTCACAAAACAAAATGTAGATATCAATCAATCTTTATCTTGTATTGCTTCTGTCATGAAAAGGTGACCTCAAAGCGCTTTACAGAATTACATAAAAATGAAAATAAAACATTGTAAATACATGCATCACACAAAATAACAAGAAACGCGTACAAAAATGCTGTAAGATATAAAAGTTAAAAACAATAAAAGATATATTTCAACAGTGTGAACACTAAAACATAAAGTGTTCAATATCATCTTACTTTAACCAGGACGTGGAGGACGTGGAGATTGTGATGGTTGGGACACGTACAGGAGGCCTGGTCACCCAGAGAGGCATTGCAGTGGTCCCTGAGGTCAGTGACCTTCGAGAAGGGCCCGCACCTCCGATTATCACGGTTGGCTATGTACAGTGTGAAAGAAGTTCAACATATACAAAGCATGACGGTGTGACACCTGATCACTGGACCTTGGAGATTGCGTGTCGACTTTGCAGTTACGATGGGAATCTAGCAGGAGGAAGTAATATTGAGTTGCAATTGCAAGTGATATTGGCCATGATGATTTCTTGAACTCGATCGTGAATAATATTGCATCTTTAAAAGTAAAATGCAGCTTTAAAAAAAAACAATCTAAGCTTTGCGTGAATGTATGTTTCCACTGAAGCTTGTGCTTAAGATACTGTGTGGTAGCCAAACGCACTGTTCACCACTGTATTAAACGTCATAATTCCCTTCTATAGTGAAATTTGGCAGAAGAAAGAGTGTTGAGTCTGCCAATACATCTGCTTCCTTATGTGTATGGCAGATATTGCAGGACTATTATACTGTCCTGCCATGCTCACTTAATTTGCCGGCACACAATTTTCCAAACTCCCCAATGGCATTTTTCACATTCTGCATAATGTGCGTTATTACACGGTGGTCCATTTTCGATACCCCCATCAAAAAACTATGGAGAAAAAGAACATCCTCTACAGGTTTCCCACCATTGGCAATGCAATTGTTGAAACTTTGACCACTCTGCTGATACATTTGCTCCAGATAGAGCGAACACTGTAACAATACTTAGGGAGCCATGACAAATCAAAATGGTACAGTATCTAGAAATGAATCACCCAATTACGCCCCCCGTCCCCCACAATTTATAATTCGTCACAATTCCAAGGCACAATTTCCTTCGATAATGCTTCATTCTTTGTATTGTTTATCGTCTCATTTGTATAGTTTTTTTCAATTCCCAATCAACGTTGAAAGCGTTGATGCATAAACTCTGTCCGTCTTTATTAAGTACTGTACAGTACTTACTCAGCCGCAACATTCATTTAAAATGCATTCAACGCTTCCGAGGCACGTGGAGGAAAGCGATGCAGAATTCACCGCCATGTAAAAGTTTGTATTCGTAGTTTCATGTCCCCTTTCTATGTACGTTGAACGTAGCCTTACATACCTCATTTGCCGAATTAGCTTCAAGTCTTCCACTAAGCCAGTTGTACACTGCCAATCACAACTTGTCTTCAGCCTTTTACACCGTCCGTGATGATTGTACGAATTAACTTGTGACCGTGCCACACATTAGATCCACCGATGGAGAAGATTAGGATAGCTCGTGGGCAAGCTAGCCAACATCCAGAAAGTAGATAGCTTATTATAATGCTTGTTTACCCAAGAAGCTCCGGTCACATTTCCCAAGTTTGGGGATCAATGATGCTCTTGTATGGTTAATGTTATTAATGTTATTAACCATACAAAAAAAGTTTTAACTACACATATTTGGACCATCTTATTTGACAGGTACTATTCTACTTTACCGAGTGTTGACATCCCCAGCGTTTAACAGTACTCTCCTTTTTGTGTTTGGATTGTCAACCAACACGGGGTATAACGACGTCTTGTACACCTATTGTTCTCTTTTAGCCCCGCCCATCCCCCCAACACGTTCCATTCATTGGCTACCACATTCAGATAAGCCCCTCCCCCCTCCTCCCCCTTAACTTGTATTTAAGAACTTGTCTCTAGGAATTTAGCCTCACTCGATACAGTAAATCTAGCTGTGACAGTCCCACCTGATGACGGAGACTTGTGTTGCCTCCGAAACGTCGTGATTTATTATTTTATTTCTATTATTATTTCTATTATGTTTATGAAATTTTTTATTTATTTTTCCCTACGTGACTTTACCGATTAAACCTAAGAGTATGAATCCTTGCAGTCACGAAAGCTTCAAATCTAGAATCAATGATGCTGTGTGTGATCACGAATCAAGATTAAAGCTGCTCGCTTTTGAAACACTGTGCTTATCGTCAGCGGCCATAATGCATCTACCGTTGGATGAAGTCACTAAATGCGAATAATCATCAACTACTGGCTACTGCAGTGGACTTTTCCAAGCATGCGAGACCTTTGTCCACAAAGCTGAATGTTGGCGTTGAGTCGTGAATGCGAGTTGTTGATACAATTCAAAGGGTTATAATCACTGGAGTTACACGGAGGCTACGTTTGTGTATGAAATATATCCCTGTCCACGTGTGTATAACTCTGGTGATAACCGACGCGGGCACCAATTAATCCCTAAAGCTCTAACAATGTCCGAATTTACACGGTGAAACTTCTTTTTTTTTGGCAATAAAACGTGCTTTGTTTTGCTTACCAGCTGGTGCCTCGCCTTCTCGTTTGCCAATCACCACTCGGGCTGGCATCTTGCGCCCTCCAGCGGTGTCCACGCTGAATAACCCCGAGGATGAGCTCTTGCTATTCACGTGAGATCAAGATAAAGAAGTCATAGCGGTCAAAAGTTGTTGATGCCACCGTGTACTCTTAGGTTTTTTTCGGTAAAGTCACGTAGGTAAAAAATTAATAATGATAGAAAAAATAATAGAAATAAAATATTAAATCACGACGTTTCGGAAGCAACACAAGCTTCCGTCTTCAGGTGGAACCGTCAGCACAATTGCTGTATCAAGTGATACGTGACTTTACCGAAAAAACCTAAGAGTATGAATTCTTGCAGTCACGAAAGCTTCAAATCTAGATGCCACCGTGGTTTCACCAGCGACGAAAATCTGAACCGGTCCTGGGCCTCCCCTAGGTCGACTCAGCCTCAAATTAGTACCTGGTGGCGGTGTGTAGTAATAATCGCCACTAGGGAGACAAAGGTGGCCGGGCGTGGTACAGGCTCACCCACCCACCCCCTCGTGTGCCGTGCCGGCATTCGTAAGTGCTCGCTAACAGCACTTGCCCCTACAATCTCTTACAAGCTATAGGGGAATCCTTACCTTTTTGTATTAAATACATAAATACAAAAATATCGCATGACCCCTCATCGTAAACGATCAATATCGCACAAGCAAACAATATAAATAGCCTAAGCACCCATACTTACGGCTAGTTTGATGCATTCATTCAGCTCAATTCAAATGAACACTTGGTTTTGCGAGAGAGGCCACACTGCTAAACACTTTAATAAGAAACACAACGCCTGCTTCAGCAGTTCTATTGCTCTGGTTGTCTCACCTGATGACGATTGCTTGCGTTGCGATCGAAACGTCGTGATCTATTATCTTTTCTACATACGTGACTTTACCGAAAGAACCAAAGAGTATATAGCCATGTTGCTGTTCAAACGAGTATGCAAACTCTGGGGTATGAGAGCACTCGCATGTGATGAGGAATGTCACCATCGGGGGATAGACTGACCCCGTAACTCACACGGCAAGCGGCTCGACAGGCGCATAGCAAACACACACTCGCACGTGTTTTGGCTAACGGTGGACTTGCACATGTACCGATACTTAACCCTCCAAACAGTGACATAGAGGAGCCTTAGAGAAGGTGCGCGCATTAGGTACACGTGTGCTCTGTATGCAGCTGGATCATGGCCTCTCCACGTCATGCGCGGTGCGTGGGGTTCGTTTAACCATAATCCACCATGCTGGTCAAAAGTATAGCCAGAGCAACGGAATTTGCTGCACTGTTGTGGATTTGCTCTCCAACACACTGGTGTGCTGTACTAGTAACCAAAGCCGTAGCCATGGAGTCAACATTCGGGGGGGCCAAATCTTTTCTGGGGGAACCCCCCCAGAAAAAAAAAAATCTAAATTTGAAAACGAATTTCCTGCCTAAAATCTAAAAAATGCACTAACTCATAGGATGGACTTTTTTTTATTTTTTACAATAATGTCTAATAGTGTATTGTATTACATTCCTCTGTTTTTTTTTTTACCTTTTCTTGTTTAATTGTATGTAATGGCAGAGATTGTGGATTAATACAGCACAACCATAACCACAATCATATAAACAGAAATCTATTTTCTAGCAATATATTGGGGGGGACATTTTGACCATATTTGAATATTGGGGGGATATATATTATAATTACGGCCTTGCTAGTAACCAATTGGCATCTTCTGTTTACGTGACAAACCTTACTACAGTAATTGTCTGTGTCGGGCGGTGGTGGCTTTAACAGCGTATTTATATTTACGCGATCGAACCCAAAAAAACTATACATGGTGTTTTAAAAATATGGACCCGATTTGAAATCGCTATATCTCTGCAACCACGAACCGCCCATGAATGAAACGCTTACCACTTGAAAGGGCAGGGCATAGAAAGGTGGGCGGGGCATTGAGAAGGCGGGGCATAGAGAGGTCGGGTCATAGAGTTTCAAATGATTACCGCTCGATGCCTCTCTCAGCGCACAAACAGCCCCTAGCCTCAGTCATTCGCAAGCCACACTGCCTCAACGTTGGATAGGTCGCACGGGACCCCAAGCCTTGGCACTACACTCTTGGCCCCCAAGATCCCCAGACATCACCACACCCTGCGACTTTTTCTTGTGGGGATACGTCAAAGGCCGTGTTTTTGTGACCCCATTAGCGACTAATCTGGATGACCTCAAAAACAGAATCACGGCAGCGGTGATTCCAGTGGAAGAAGCCACTTTGAGAGGCATTTGGGACGAATTCAACCATCATCTCGATGTTGTCTGTACAGCAGGTGGAGGGCACATAGAACATTTATAAAATGGTTAGTAAAACGTGATAACTCATTAAACCGTTTGTAACTTTTTGTGTAATTGTAACATGTTGCCATCGTTATATATACTGCTTTGAAATTGGGTCCATCGTTTTCAAACACCCTGTATTGTGGATATTGGTCACGAAAGCCAACGTGTTAAACTGCCCTCTGCTGCTCACCACATCGCCACGCAGCTTATAAACAACCTGTGTATGGTGGTCGCCCATCCAAGCACTCACCAGTCTCAACGCTTATCAACCTCCAAGATCTAGTGCATTGCAGCTGGTCTACTGTGACATCACTGGGTGGACAAAAAGAAGCAAACATGTCTCTCGGCTTATGCGCACATGCTGTGTGTGTTGCAATGCATAAAAGTGACCACTCAGGGAACTTGAGGAAAAAGTCCCATTGCGTTCAATACCCGACCTGGACATGAGGAGGCATTGCTACACTGGGATTGCGCCTTGGTGTGGCTCTAACCTACTAGGAGCGCCCTTTCGAGAATGCAGAAAAAGTGTTCAACACAGAGGCTGTGATCATGAGTGCTTCCATTTAGAACAAGTTTAACAGCATCTGATTCAGATTTACTTGGTTATATTTAGATGAAGTTCAAGAACACCCAAAAAGGCAAGCACGTTTAAAAATAGATCACAGTTAATGAGGGTAATTATTTATCTGAAAAATTATATATGGGGCCACCGTTATGTAAATTATACAAAAACTGTCCTCAGTTACTAAATGCACCCAACAAATATTTAGAAATGTTTAATAGCCTGTGACTGTGCAGTACATTCCAATTTCAGACATTAATCGAGCACAATCAGATTATTTCATCGTCAACCCTAACACTGGAAAACGCATTGTATGACACTGACGCAAAACAACATGCTCTTAAAGGAAGTATGCTTACACTGTGCTTGCATACCTTTTGCTTTAAAAGGCAATTGCTGCAAATGTCCTACGGCTATGGGCATTTTATGTACCCTAAGTGCTTGGCAAGTGGCACGTTATGCTTCTCGATTGACTCCGCACGCCCAATGCCACAGATCCTGCTCATGTCGGTGGCACGAACCGTGGTGATGTCTTCGATTCGCGTCGAACGGACAACATCCGTTATCTCTTGATTAGGGAAGATGAAGGAAAAAAACAACTGGACCACAAATCCACAATGTCTCATTTATGACTCCATGGAAACTGAGATGTACATGCAAACATGTGACGGGTCGGATATTTGAACATCTAGATTTAATTAATAGGGTAAGCTGTGCTCACAAACATAATTTACAGAAAGTATTGCACTTTCATTATTTTGACATCTTTCGAAAATAAGTTACTGAAAAAAAAATCCAAACTCTTTCGTGTACTTTAAAGGTAAGCGACATGACGTGAGATGAAGAACACATTGGTAAAAAGGTCAGATTTGTCAACATATATAGCAAATTAGTTACACCATATGCAAAGACTGACTATCAGCAGTTCATTAGGATGGACGGGTGACGTACCGTATAAGAACTGTAATTCTAACAGACATGGTAAAACTGAAAATCCAAATCAAGTTTACGTTACATGTGGACGGAGGTTTGTCCCAGATGTCCTGTACCCTGCCTAGTATACACACCAAGGCCCTTTATATCTATTTTGCAACCAACCTTATCTCTAAGCTTACCCTTGAGTATGAATTTGTATAAGGACATTAATATCATACAGTGCAAGCATAATTAATTGTCTTGCTTCACTCAAAACGGGAGCCCATACGCAATAACAAATCGCCATCCAAACGAAATAAACAAAATAGAACAATCTTCCTCACTTATGTCTGGATTTATAATAGAAACATGCAACATTTAATCTGGGACAGTCTAGGTAAGGTGCGACAATCATATGGTTCTCATTAAAGCTACGCGGCCGATATTTTCCTATTAGTAAACCGCACCACGCATTCTTTGTTCTCGCAAAGTATTTCATTGCACTGGCTCTGTCTCTGCGAGCTAATTTATGACTTTGAACCTTGAAAACATTCGTGTCAAAATCAGTCGCATATAATGGTCTGTTTGAATAGTGAGAGACACGGAGAGTCGTGCAGCAATTGCATCACGTATTTGCAGAAACACAATATCACAGTTATGCTGCGCATTAAGATATCGTTACTGTATTTGAAAGTTCAACTTTGATCAACCATGACCGGCAAAATACCCCAAGCCCTCTGTATTGTTTTACAGCCATACACAATCCAATACGTGTTCTATTTATTTAACCAGATGAGAGCACATGGAGATTTAGTATTACAGTACACTCATTTGCAATGGCATTGTAGGTAGCAGTAGTTCAGTTATTCGTTTCGGGCAATCACAAATATGACTCAAATTTAACTGCCACAGAGGCCAACTCGTATGACCCAGCCGCTCCCTTCCACGCCAGTCGACACATCAGTGTCACATCATGGCTGGCCACATCACAGCCAGCAGCTCATTGGCCATGTGTCGTGCACAGTCACCCTGGTCACCCCAGCACAGCACCCTCTCAATATTCATGATCTCGTGCAGCTGAGACCAATTGGTGCCCAGGAGAAATGTGAAAGCCTTGGATCGCTTCTCGTGAAATATTTGGAATTACTTCGGCAACAAGAGAAATGCTACAAAGTGCAGGATGACATTACCAACACTTTATAATTTTATGAAAACGTATTAAGTTTTTGGTCCACATATAATTCGTCAGGGTAAAACATGTTCTTAAAAATATAAGCAAGGAAATATTTTAGCAATGAATGTTTGTTATTTAATTTTAAACAGTGTGTGGCGAATTTGAAATGTGTCCAAAATATGAGGAAGCTTTATTAAAGTCATTACGGAATTAATCACAATGCACAGCCCTGGCGTTGACTGGAGAGAAACAATTGCAATAAACCCAAATCAAAATTGTGTTTTGTACATTGACATTATCTACTCACGGAACAACTGCTTTATGTGAAGCTTTGCAGCTGCTTGTGATTAACCACGGAGAATTACATTTGTGAAGGCACTGCAACCAATACCCTGAGAGGACTGCTTCGAAATTTCAGACACGCACATTATATATCACGTAGGCTGCTTTCTGGTACGTGTTGAGTTTAAACCTGAAATTGCAAAATGAGGCCACTGGACAAGTGCGAGCATTCAACGGTCTCAGCCGATAGGTCTTACGCAATCCCGGCAAATCGATGTCACCACAGGTTGGGGCCTGCTCATTTGCATGTGCGGCACAACTGACGGGGAAGGCAAAAACCCAATCCCCTCATCCACTCAATCTCCGGCCGCCCCGACACCATCCTCCCCACTCCGCCAGGCAAGCCCTCATCGCAGCGGTCCGATGTATTTACGGGACGCCCCGTGACTCAGCTCTCCACTGGCACACGCAGCCTCGTGCTCGTTTACCTGTCTCCTCGCATGGAGGAGAAAGCCAGTGGAAGTTATGGACCTGGCAGATATATTTAGCATGTTCGAGCCATGGTGCCAATGCTAGCCAGCATTAAGTTACCAGCGTATGACCTTCCCAACTGAGCAGGATTGGTTCAATGTAATAACAATAACAAGAATAGACAACTCCACGATCGTCTAGTATCGACTCTATGTAGTAAACCAGTGTATAATGTACGGTTATAATATGATGACGGAATAAAAATAATAGAAGTGGGACACCATGCAGGATAGTTTTCATTCAGAACAGCTTACAGCCATTCCTTTCTGTTCCATGCCCCCTGCTGTAGCCATGCCACCAACTGAAATGCCTGGGGCTAATAAATTCCAGCCCGTGTCACTGGTTTCACAAGTGAACTGTACCTGGCTCCACAGTAACGAAAGGAATAACCTGCGGGTCGTGTTAGTAACAGTGTGTAGTAAGAAACCTTCTGTCCCCCAACAGTCCAATACCAATGAAAATGTCAACTCTATTCTGGGGCGCTCCCTCACATTGATGTAACCCTATCACCAAAACACAAAGTCACAGCAAGTGCGTATATATACGGAATCCTTGACAGAGGCTTCTCCTTAAGGTCACAGACCATAGTGAAAAAGTCCTTGTACCTAGGTTCCAATGATGCTGTGTGTGTCGTGGTACAAGTATTAATTTATAATTTAACAAGGAGTAAGTTCGTATATCACACACTGCTTATGCAACAACTGGACAACAGATGAAGAATGCTATGTGCCAAACTTGCAATATCTATACTCTTTGGGTCTTTCGGTAAAGTCACGTAGATAGAAAAATAAACCAAAAAAAATCACGACGTTTCAATCGCAACACAAGCAATCGTCTTCAGGTGAAAAAATACAGCAGGCGGACTGCTGAGGCAGGAAGGTGACAGCTTTACGGATTGTGCAATCTGCATATCCATTCATCTTGAGGGCTTGGTGTACGTACTCTAGTTCACTGACTAGGTGGTAATGGTCGGAAATGCAACGAGCCCTATGGTGTAGAGTTTTTTATGAGGGAATTTGTCTGGGCTGGATGGTGGTGGGAGTCAGGTTTTAGATAGGCATCCGTGTGGGTGGCTTTCCTGTAGACTGAGTGTCCCAATGAGCCATCTGGTCTCTTTTCGATTAAATCATCCGAGAATGGTAACTTTCCATCCTTTTCCACCTCCATGGTGAATTTGATGGCTGGGTGTATGGAATTGATGTGGTTGAAGAATTGGTCCAGAGCTGGCAGGCCATGTGACCAGATGACGAACGTGTCATCTACGTATCTCTTCCACAAGAAGGACGTAGGATGGATGTCTGGATGGCATCTGTCTCAAAATTGTCTATGAAAACATTGGCTACCACTGGAGATAAGGGAGAACCCATTTGGGTACCTTCAACTTGTATGTAGAATGTACCATTCCAGGTGAAGTAAGTGTTGGTGAGGCAGTGTATCACCAGGGCCGGTGCATCAGCATTCAGTCCTTGTTGGACCAAATCTTCAATGATTGCAATGGTGTCAGGCACAGTAACTTTGGTAAACAAAGAAACTACATCGAAGCTGACAAGCAAGTCACCTGGAGATAGTGAGACGTCTTTAATTAGATATACCAAGTGAGCAATATCTTTTAAAGCACCACATTTTCATCATGATAAATACAAACTAGTAAAATTAGCTTTGATAATACCGATATACAATACAATAAAAGTGATGTGTTGCTCAATGAGCTTCGAGGTGGTGTTCATTTGTTGATAGTCCTGAGCCAGTGGCACCAATTTCAAATTCCTATGGCGGGGGCGAGTCGATCAATATAACCACCACTGCTGACTTCCCCACAAAGTGGTGCTCATTGTATCGAACAATTAGAAATGGTGAGCTGAGTCAACCCTCAACCAGGATTTAGAACTCTCAACCTTCCAACTACGAGCTGCTCGCTCTACTGCTGAGCCACTTGGCCAGTTACAACAAGACAATAAAGGTTTATAAAGCAGCTACAGGTGACCACGCCACAATATATGAGACAAGTAAGTGAAGTATGCAGAAGATAATAGGAAGAGGGGGAAGTATTGAGCCTGGACTTTGACAGGCATAGGGTCTCAGCAATGCGGATGGTTTGGAGGAAGGAGACGCGACAGAACGGGAACAGCAGTCGAGGAGTGAACTCCCATTAAGTGAGGTTGAACTGAAGGCTTGGACAGGAGGCCTCGATTGCTGGGGAGGATAGCATATGAGGGATGGTACGGTGAGATGAGAAGGGAGTGTGACCCAGGATTGAGTCCCAGTCAATCGTCATGATTGCTGCACTTGTTTACCCAGGAACGCCTCACCGAGTCTCAACTCTTCTTCAGAAGGTTACGCCAAGTTTTTGCAGAAGGGTGATAGTGCTGTGTGTAATCCCATTTGAGTACTTTGTAGGTACATTTTCAGCATTGCGGTGTTTTCGCACTGGATCGGAGAATGGGCATAACACGCGGGTTCACTTTAGGGTACGACAAATACCCCCCGTATAGCCTTAACAGACTGTTGAGGCAAATGCTGTTAGCGAGCACCTATAAAGGCCGGCACGGCACGCGAGGAGGTGGGTGGCCAGCACCACGCCGGACCGTCTTTGTCTCCCCCAGTGGGGATGTTTACACACCGCACCAGGTACTCATTTGAAGCTGAGCCGACCCAGGGGAGGCCCATGACCGTTTAAGATAATCGTCACTGGTGTTGGCCGTGAGCGGGAATCAAACTCAGATTGCCAGATTCGAAGCACAGCACGCTAACCCGCTACACGACAGATCCCCACAGGGTATAAACGCCACTTTACATGCACTTGTTTACGATGGCACACGCGGTTTCTCAGTCACTGGCATTGTGACGACCGGTGCACGCGATGCCTCGGAATACCGCGATCAGCAACTCTCACTGTGACGTCAGAGGAATGACGGAGGAGAAATTCAATCTTGCGCTTGTAATTTGATCGCTCATGCTGGGCACAACGGCGAAACAGCCACGCCGAGGATGCCTCAGCCTCATGACCAAATTGCCCACATTAGCCGGCCCTTACAGTGGGTGACCTACAGCAAGCGACTAATTTAAGATTACGGGTGCGTTCATCGAGGTAAACGAACGTCAATATCACCATGGCTTATGCATTTGCACGCCTGCCCACCGCCCATTCACTGTCTGGTTATCGCCGCCCTTCAGTTACCATCAAATTTACGCATCGACTCCGCAAACACACGAGCAGAAGACTGCAGTGAACAGGCTAAATCGAGCCAACAATGCCACTCGGGTGCTTGAAAGCCAATTCAAATCTATTTTATTTAAAATACTTTGCGCACGCGGTCATTCTCGGTCGAGGGGGGGGGGGGACTGAGCTCACGGGGTCATTGTTCGGGATGCTTTACGCGTGTGGCGGTGCTTTGGCCCACGATGCAGCGAGCAAATCCACCGGAGTCGACTCGGCCACGTGCCTGAACACTCACGCGCGCACGGAAATGGTGGAAGGGACAAACTCTTTGGTTCTTTCGGTAAAGTCACGTAGGTAGAAAATAAATCAGGACATTTCAGGCGCAACACAAGCGTCCATCATCAGGTGGGAAAGCATGCACCTGATGATGATGGACGCTTGTGTTTCGCCCGAAACATCGTGATTTATTTTATCTTCTACCTACGTGACTTTACCGAAAGAGCCAAAGAGTATGGATTCCATGCAGTCACGAAAGCTTCAAATCGAGGTGAAGGGACACTTGAAGCGGTGTCACTCGTAGATCTTTGCGGAGCGCGCGCGGTGCTCGACCACGCCACGTAGAAACCCAAGAGGAACAATATTTCAATCTTCGATGTCCTTACAAGGACGGGCAAATGATGGAACTGCCTACGGGCAGCTGCCTAGACTTTACAGACACACACAGCTGCTGCTGCGGCACCAGAGGACACTTTCCACGCCGGCTTTCTCTTGAGCGCGGCGCGTACCTCGCTACGGCTAAAAATACACGGCGTCATCGTGCGCCGACAACGCCTGGCCTGGACCATGCTCCCGTTTCATTATTATATTATTATTATTATTCCTATCCAATGTATTCTTTTGCAAACGTTTACGGCCGCACAGTTTCGCTTGAACCTTTTTTTTACGGCATAACTGCGCACAAGTGGTGACAGCCCCACCAGCATATAAACAAACACGCAAGC
The DNA here is from genome assembly GCF_964198595.1 of Lampetra fluviatilis. Lineage (NCBI taxonomy): Eukaryota > Metazoa > Chordata > Hyperoartia > Petromyzontiformes > Petromyzontidae > Lampetra > Lampetra fluviatilis. The sequence continues at coordinate 9,004,014 of NC_136292.1, forward strand.
GATGATCGCACGCATTTTTTACATTCCCCTCCAACAAGCAACGTACGATACACCAGTATAAGAAACAGAGGCGCAAATCTAGTACATTTTGTCGCAATATTTCTGAATTGTGCCCACAAAAAGACTCGTCGGGTTTGTTTTGCGCGCACGCCTTGCGTTCAGCTTTTTTCCAGCTGAGTGACGCGTCATGAGAGCTGAAGGGGGACGGCGGGGATATCGTGAACGAACAAAAGAGTCGGATTCGCACAGGTGCACAGTTACGCAACCCTCCCTTTCATGCACAAGTAGCTGATATCTCCAAAGCAAAGCTGGCACTTTAGTCGGAGAATAACACTTATTTGGGGGTCGTGTTCACAGTCACGCGATAATAGCTCGCTTGCCTTTGTGAAGGTGAACTGGACGAAAAGCTGAAGGTGAAATGTATGTTGTTACGATGAACCACGTGCAATGTTCAGTGCAATATTCAATTCCACTGTATTGGAAAATCCTCGAAACGGAGCAGAATCATCTTCAGCCATGGTCAATCCACTGCTGGATGAAGGCCTCTCCAAGCTGTCACAATCTCTCGCAATCTGGCGATGATAAACGTCCTTCTTCAGGTACAGTGGCATGCTGGTGTGTTACATTGGTGTGTTACTTCACCCCTATGGACCAACATGACGATTATTCCTTATGGGCGTTGCGTTAGCCTGCAATTCGCGACAGTGACACCGAACGAACACTGTCGAGGAAAGGAGAGGGATCCCATGAGATGGGGTGAGCTTGAGCCATGGACGTGGGAAAATAATCAATACAAATCACTGCATATGTTCCTTTTTACATAGACTAAAATGCACGCATTTGCACTTGAGCAGGTATTTTTGTTAAATGTGTTGTTTTCAAGTTAAAAACGAAGTTGTTGGCAACGACTTTGTAATTCCTAATTTATATTCCAGCTTCCACTGTTTGTGCCAAGTCCCATGGAGATCAACATAGAGAGCCCAACTATTTTAGGCCGCACCTGCCTGCAATTCAAGATTGTGTCCTGGAGTCAGCCTTCCGGAATTTGGCACTCAGTCAACTTGAAGCTCAAAAAGGTTTAAACACTTTGTTCACATCAAACAATCTCTACTAAAAGTATCCTTTTATAGAATTTCAACAACGTTTTATAGAAATGAATATTCACTTCACATACGAGCTAGGCTTGGGTTGTAATATACCATATAATCATAATCAGCAGAAGGTTTGCTCAATCCATTGATGAAGGCTGATCCAAACCATCGCCATCCTTCATAGTCCTGTGATGCAAACTCAATTCATCACCTGCACATAGGCTGATTCCATTGCTCCATCTCCATGGTGAATGCACTCTTAGGTGTGTTCCCTCCTTTGGCAGCTACTGCATCATGAGTTTTAACCACAGGCCATCAACTCTTCTGGTGACGGGCCATACCCAAGGTCATTTTGACTTATTTTATACTTTCTTCACTGTGGGTCGGTTTCAATAAAGACAACACGTTCCAAAGGAAAGTGTTCAAAATAATGTGTATGTAAAGATCAGTAGTAGAAGAAATGAAAATAAATTGAATACAATATTTTGTTAAAATATGGTAGTATTCAAATATAATTTAAATACAGCATATATAACCCACAGCTTGACCCGACATTATTACTGACGTTATTTTAAAATGAAAAAAAAAATGGTGCTTATTGGGCACAGGAATAAAATACAAGGAATATAGATGACCATGCAAACATGATGCTGGAATAGACCTTTAGCTTTAAACGAATTTAATCGAATGTGACGTCTGATTAACAGTGCAGATTTAATAAATGACACTTAACGGAACAGCTTTCCATTTGACGTTGCCAAAACACGATAAAAAAAAATTAGCTGCAAGCAAATATCCGCCTGCCAGTAAAAAACTGGATAAACAAGCAGCCTCAAAGGCCAAAGGGATTGCCGTGTTTTCCAGGTCAGTGACACTCCAAGTCCAACCCTGCCCTTCGATCGGCAGCTCAAACAGATTTATACTTTGTTCGCTCGGGGGGTTTGGGTAAACAGCATGATATGCAACAATACTCCAGCTGCTGAGGCAGCATTCCGAAAGCTGTAGAAGGTATCGCAGCATCTCACGGGGTGGTGGCCAGCAAGAGGGTGCCCCCCCCCCCAACATTGTAGATTTGAATTACAAAGAAACACCCACAACGTTTTGGGCAAAAATTGTAGTATTGTGAGTCTGCGTTTTTCTTCCTTCACCAAAGTGATTATGCTGATAACAGAATCTTTAAATACACAGTAGCAGACTGTTTCGTTTGATCCACACTACTCAAGCACAACACCGCAAATCACAACAACTCACTCACCCACCCACTCACCACCACTGCACACTGTCCCAGTGTTCCGGTTTGTAATTCCCTCCCATCGGTCTCTTTTCCCAAGCTCGGATAACCTTGCTAAATTCAAGCAATGTGTTACATCTTACCTCATGCAACTTTAATAGTGCTGGTTTGTTCCAGACCACTTGACGTTTTGGGCCTTTGGGCAAGTGCTCAGTCACTGCATTGAAGAAACTTCGTGGCTCCTGTATATAATTTGTGTAATGTAACCAATAACCACCGGGAACCATTAGCTCATAGGACAACCCCAGCTTGTAGAGTGTGTCTGTGACCGTGCAGCCCTGGTAGCCGGTGAGGATGATTTAAAATAGGATATCTCTAGATTTGTTGCCATGCAATGACCAGATGGGTTTTTTTAAGCCAGGACTATTATTTTTAGGTGGCAAGCTGTTGTGTCGGCTGCGTCGTGTCCCCCCCATGAATATGGAAATGGTTTTCAATTATGGACGATGCTCAATAGATCGCTAAGTCATGGCTGATGTAGGCACTTAACGACCCTGGCTCCGACTGTTGCCCATATTGATAATCAGTCACTAGCGTTGAAGTGCTGTGATAGGTCAATTATTTCATTATACTTTTAGATGGAAAAGTAACTTTTGGGTTAAAACATCACCAATTGAAACAAGAATTGCAACAAAACAGTGATTCGGTATATATCTAGATTCATAACCAATTGTGTCCGTTCGCAAATAGTACCACGTTCACAAATGCCGGCAGATATATGAGTGTCAATAACAAAAAAAACGTAATTGGTTTCCTGCTCAATTTAACAAGGGGTGGTGCCCTTTTCCCAATTACAGCCCTCAGCAAGTGATGAAAATGCCATATTCTTATTGTGGCGAGAAAGTCATTGCGTATGACAGGCACTAATTCAAATTAGTAAATAATGAGAAACCCATCACAACAGAAAAATTAGTGCAGGCCACAAAACAAAGATGTAACACCACACAGAGATGTCCCTTACATGGGCTTGTGATCAGGATAGCCACTGTGGACTTCTGCACATAGCAGTACTCATTTTATGGACACCATAGGATTGAGAGACTGACTATCCCCAATCAGAATAAGTTACACAATCGACTACTGCACAACCCGCTCTGATATAGCCATTCATATATATATACGGGGACTATTCATTTGGACAATTAATTGGTTTGGTTTTTTAACATAAGTCAAAAACATTTCACCTACATGACCGCTCATATTGGCAGCTGACGTTTCCAGCCGCCATTTTGGTGTTCCATCATCGGCAGCTGCTTTTTCGAGCTCGCGTGTACATAATTCATTGTTTCAATGTCAGGGTTGCAAGGGATTGATTGCAAAGACCAAGCTTTTTTGGTGAATGCCATGTGTGGAATAAGTGGACTTGGCAGAGAGTCAATATGCGAACTAATCATTAACCGTCCCCTATATTAGTCTGGTAAACAGGGCTGTTGACTTAAAAATGTTCACTGAAAGCAATTCAACCTTAAAATGTAACCACACATATGATACAGCACAAGTCACACATCAGTCGTTTAAAATGGGTACCATATGTTTCCATTGTCATGTAAAGTTTAGTAGCACTAAGATACAAAAAAAATACCCCAAAAATGTGGTTCGTCTGCACAGATTGCTCATGGTGATTGCAATACCCCATAGTATGACAACATAGATGACTGGAATCAATCACACGGCTTCATGAGAATGCAAGACAATTGGTGAGGTTGACTATGTGGAGTTGGAAGGTCTATCTGTCTTTATTCGTACACTAGGAGCTGGAAAAACACAGCTATAAAACTGGCGGGTTAAACGCTGGGTGCAATGAAAAGGTTAACCTGATGGTTAAGAGCGTTACTTAAAATTCTTCAAATTGTTAGCTCAGAGTAGGAATGGATCAGTTCCAAGATGTTGGCAGTATTGCTGGTGCCAAGTTTACAGAGGTTTAAAATTAACCTCCTTCAGATTATGCTATGCCACAGTATAAATGGGTCACTCATTGTAAAAGGTAAATGGTCCGTCTGTGTGTGACATTGCATCTGGCCATAATTTTTGCCATCAGAAAATGCATACATAAGTAACGTAGCCTAAATTGTACTTTACTGTATATAAACAGTAAGATAAGACTCGTACAATCGTGTATGTTTAAACCCAACTTGGTAACACAATTGTTTAAATATACTGTTCCATACGTGGAACAATCGGTAGCATGTCTACTTTCATTCTGAAACTTATATTATTCTACAACCTCATGTAGAGCTCTCACAACCCAGGCTTAAAACAACTCTGCCATTGCACCCCTTATAATCTGCCGTTCAATTCACTTTACCTTAACTGCCTTTGAACTTCCTTAACTACCTTAACTTTCTTTCACTGTTTAACACGTAGGCTTTCGCGGCCAATATTATGGATTTCCTTCACTGCCTTAACCGCCTTAACCGACAGCTTCGTGTCTATCTACTGATAATTATTATACTTCACATCACACCCACGAGTTGTATGGTCGGGGATCTGTCCACTCAGTGGTCCTGTTGGAGTTTACAGTCAGCACCACGAGTTGGGAGTCTCATCCCTGCACTCCCCTGTTGTAGCCACTGCATTCCTTTATACATGAGGCAATATCTTCATAAGGATTGTGTTTCACTCCACATACATATGTAATGACATCGCGGGATGTCACTGTACAGTGCCGGCCCTAGAGAGGCACGGCGTGCGATGTAACATCGCGGACACCACGATGATGTGGGTGTAGTACCGTCCCTAGAGGGGCTCAGTCAGCGCTGGTTGATAGCGCTGGATGGCATCACGCTCGGCTTGCAGTGCCAGCCCTACAGGAAAGGGTGTGGAAGTGCTGGCCGTAGGAAAGGGGTTACTAAAGGCCATGGCACTCTGGTTGACCCGAGAGGACACGTGACCGGTTAAGTCTACAAAGGGGCCCCAAGTGGGGGTTAGGGGTGGTCACGTGGTCGGGGTCCAGATCCTGCTCGAGGCTTCTGGAAGGTGGTCGTGGCCAAGGGCAGAGCCATCCATGCTGTAGAGGATATAAGCTGGGTCCCCCAGAGGGGCCGGCGTTGTTGTTCATCCTGAAGAAACTTTTGTCTACGTTCTACGTTCTCCGAGTCTCCAACACGTGGACCTGGACCCGAGGTGTGGTCCCGGTCCGTTGTAGCTAATTACGTTGTAATTAGTGTAGTTAGCCTGGTGGTCACCACCATAGGTTGTTATTCTGTTCAGGGGCAGTTACCCCGTGTGTTGGTGTTAAATACATGTGTTGCCTCCAAGAGTATGTCTGCGACTCAGTTGAACTCACTACACATACATACACACATCGACAGTAGAATGAAAAAAGCAGTCAGATAATTTTGACAGATCTAATTCAATACAATATTTACCCTTCATGGAGAGATGCATGCTCGGAATTACGTTAAGAGACAAAAAGAGGAGCACATGCATTAGAGAACCATACGCAGGCTCATGAAATCATCCACAATGTTCAGAAAAGAGCATTCGCTGAACAGGTCACTAGAAGGCATGATGGATGACAGCCAAGAATAATAATGGAGTGGCAAATAAGGTATAGAATGCACATCCACCGAATGTAAGGAGCATCTAAATCAGTTCAGGTGCAGGTGCTGGATGGATGTTGAATTGCGGATTGTGAGAGGTGGTGGTGGCTTGGGGGAGGCCTTCATCTAGCAGTGGATGAGACCATGGTTGATGATGATACCCTCCATTCCAGCGAAGCAAAGCTTTTACCATATTTTACACTGACACACACATTGCCTGGGACTCCCCTTCCTCTGGCAATCGGTACGGCCGATTCAAGGTTCTCATCTCTAAGGCACAAAATGATCAGGAGCATCAACCGTTGAGAATGTAAGGAACAGCATCAAGAAGAAAGCCAATAAACATCTGGCAGTTCACCAGAAATGTTTTAAACAAGTCTGATTCTGCTGATGATATAATGAGAGTTAAATAACAGTCTACCGTTTTCTTGCTTTGAACCAACGCTGCTTTAAAAAATTACGGCCAGAAGGCTGTGTTCCTGATAGGATGTGTAAAAAATACCTTTATAATTTGTTTTCAAAGTAAATATAGAAAGGAGGTATTTATGCAGAGACACAACAAAACTAATTCTGCATCTTACCACAACTGCAAGACGACACTCCCCCCATCCCCTCCACTGCCTAATTTCCTCCTTCACATTATGAACATTAGTTCTCTGTTGCAACTCCAGTCATCCAGAATCCATGCGTCTTTCACTGCGCACTTTGGCGTCGGTGTCTTCCATCTCTCCGAGTCTGACGACTGTTCTTTTTCTTAAATGTATTCTCTCATGCCTCTGAATTTTCGATTTAAGTTCAATTTGTAAGTTACAAATGTAATAATAAATGAATGAAACAAAACTCCTTTCTTTCCCACAATGCCATACCAATATCTTTCATTTTGAAGAAAATATTGAGATACAATCAAGTGAGAAAAATGTTATTGCATTGTATTCCATAGAATTGTTGGACCATACCCACTGCCAGATTGAGTTTTATGGAGGCCTAGGGCTGTTTTAGTTTTGGAGCCTCTCTGTATCTTCAATTCCTTCCCTTTGTAATAAAGGACCCTCTCTCAGATGTCGATCTCCGTTGTCCTTTATTGGGTTCGTAGAATCTCCGTACCACGGCGTCTCGCTCAGGCCCGCGTCCCACTCGACGACCTCTCCACAGCCCTCGGCTGCTCCGTTGTGCAGTCTCCCTGCTGCTCCAATATGCAATCTCCCTGCTGCCCCGTCAGGCAATCCTTGCAGCCACACCGCTGCCCCGCTATCTAGCGTCACTGCTGCCCCTTTCACAGCTAGCCTCTCACTACCCCGTTAGCTCTCTTCGTCTGACACCGGTGGCTGTCGGTGTCGACGTCTCCCACCGCGTGGCGACTGCGCCACACTCTCCGTCTTGCCCAGCGTGGCCTCCTCGTATTTCACTCCGTCTCAACTCCCCCTTCCCCTTCCGGTTCTCTCCCTAAATCCTCTCCCCCACGTGACCCTAACTCCACCCACTCCCCACGTGACCCAGACTCCGCCCCCCCTCAATCCTTGCTCGCATTACACCTTTACTGGTTTACCACCACCCTTGCCCAATGATGTGAAACGCTGCAATGTTATTTATCTTGGTTATTTCAGTTCCCATTTTTAAATGCAATGTGCAGATTGTAAAGTTACATCAGAATTAAAACAAACTATTTTACTTTAGAAACATAACTAGAAAACAAATGTGCAGTCATGCTTTAGCTTTTATTACCAAATGACCTATAGGATTCATCACCGTCTAATTCTATTGCGTGTCAAACATTATATCCCTGTATATTTGTTTTGAGGAGGGAGAGCCAGAAATCCTAGGCCCTCGGCTGCAGCCCCCGAAGCCCCTGCATTAATCTGACCATGTCCACACTCACCAACAATATTTTTAATGGAAACTTTTACAATCACGATAGGTTCAGATGAAGTTCTACAATTGATAGCACACCAAATCAAATCTCATGACTCCCTGCAGATAGCAAAACCATGCCATGTTGCAAAATAACCTTAGAAGAGATGCCACAAAACTAATCCAGCATATTACCACAACTGCAAGATGGCACTCCCTATGCAAATTGAGATGTGCTCAATATCTAGTCACAAAAATGTTCAGTCTTTAGAGATGGACAAAATGAACACTTAATGTTTTTTTTATCCAGTCATTGCGCTTCAACATGAATCTCCCTCCTGACATCTGGGCATTTTGGCTTGGGTCGTCACTGAGCTATAACCAAGAACCGCAGAGATAGATTACTTAGACCCGAAATACGAGGTCACCTTGGGATGGTTTATTCTGTAATTGCTTGTTCCATTTAGGCCTTGACGGAGGCCCCAGGAAGTGCTATGTATGGTTTCCCATTGATGAAGAAAATACCTGGCGAGGCACCAATAGAGCATCAACGAACGGGTTCAAAATAACCACCGAAGTGCAGGCACTGCAGTTAAGCCGCAGGGAACACAAGCAAATGTTTAAAATTAAACCATACTCCTCCCCAAGGAAAACTGAGATATTATTTAGCCATTGCAGATTTTCAGCAGCAGACGACCAAGACTGTATGCCAGACGCGGGAGTCCGTGTGTGACACGTCACGTTTGCTGCTAACGCACGTAGGACACAGACGGAATAATGATGCCCACAGACTCACAAATGTGGACATTTTTGTGTAATTTAATCATCGCACCAACAAACATAATTAATCACCGGCAACACATTTGATAACCACAGAAGTGGCACAAATGTGGAAAGCTGAGTGGCACCATGTGAGGCTCAAATACCACAAAGTGCAACTTTCCATCATCCCCATCTGGGTTTGTTTGGGTGTACAAGGCGGGGGGTGTATAATGGGTTTGCACTTGATGTATGTGCAGAAATACATTGGCGTCATGCCATTTTCCTCTGCCTACAATGGAAGCAAAGCAAGGAAGGGCACTGGTGGGTTTTTAGTAGGATTAAGAGTCACATAACAGATGTAAGTTGATAGCAAGTAGATGTGTAACTGGACTCCATCAGTTGACGCAAAGGCAGCTATCGTTACATTCAACATAAGTCCCCGAGCTAAAATGATCGCAACACGTTTTTTTGCTGAAATATTTTAATTAATGCTGCATATTAAACACAATATGAGAAAACTGGGCATGTTGTCAAGTGACCTATTCTATCCCTATATCCCAAGCCAGCAAGCAGTTTAATTTATGTGGTTAATGGAAACACTTTCATTTCTACTTACGTAAAGCCCAGTTTTTTCAAAAGGCAGTCGCTGACACACTCTATCTCCGTACTATCTAACCAGTAAGAGAGCCTACTGGGAGGTGGGAAAAGTTTCTGAGCCCAATTAGCTGCCCCCCAATTTATGTTCCTTTACAGGGACATAGCCTCTGAGAGAAGTGCTCCCCGAAACGGCCCTCTTGAGACACCAGCATGTCGAGTCACTAATGTTTCCTGAATGTGTGGAGAGAACTCAACATGGCAGCCTTACAAATCCCTGTCAGACCGCTGCTCTGCTGGCCCATGAGACTGTCACGCTTCTAGTCCCTCCGAGCTCCCCAGCTTTTTAACCTTATATACTGTACACCTCCCAAATATATTCTCTCCCCCCCACCATCTTATTCTGACTGTACAGCACAAATACCTGTTTTGATTTTCTCCACCCTTTATATATCTTCAGAAAAAAGGAAATAGGCCAAATCGGGGCTAGCTTGTATAACCTGGCCTCTGTAATTGAATGGAAAGGCGGAGGGACGAATGACGGCTTAACTATCTGTTGGTTCACGTGAAAATCTGAGAATACTCTAGGAATGAACCATGGTGATGTTCTCAATACCGATTTCTCTTTTGAGAATGCCATGAAAGGTGGATCAGAGCCTGTAGGTCGCTGACCCTCTTGGCTGACGTGATGGTTATCAGGAACACGGTTCTCAACGTTAGGAACCTTTGAGAATGTCACTAAGAGTTCAAAAGGAGGGTCACACAATGTTTTGTGTGAAATGTAAATCTCAGGGGGCTACCCCTGATCTCACTGGTGGTGTCTTCTGTCTCAACGCCCTGATCAGACGAGATAAACTTAGCTCAGTCAAATGTAACCCCTCCAATTTCGTTATGGAAGACCAAAATTGCCGAGACCCTGACCTCTATGGCTGCCACGCATAACCATCGTTTAAATACCTCCATTAAAGACCTAGCCACGCACACTACTCTTAGTTTAGGTATTTTCTTTTGCACCGGTTGCTGACACCTTTCCAATGCGAGTTATGCACCCTAATTGTTGAGGACGTCTCATATTTTGCCATCGTGTAAATCTGGCCCTCTCAAATTCCAAGCCATTCAGGTCAATGCTGGGAGGCCTTGACACCACACCCTCTTCTGGCTGAGGTCCGACCTCTGCAGCAGTCAAGGAGATCCAAAAATCACAATTTCCTGGGCCAATGTGGCACGACTGGAATTAAGTCTGCCCCTTCCCAACTGACTTCTCCAACACCTTGGAAATCAGGGGAAAGGGAGGGAACATAGCCCATTCGTTCCGGCCAATCGCCAGACATCGCGTCCATCACCATCGCCTCCTGCTGCCAATACCTTGAGAAAAACAGGACTGCTTTGGCATCCTCCCTGAACGCAAACCGCACTTCCGATTAGCATGGTTGGCTACTGGTGCTAAATAAGTTCTACATACATACATACAAACCAATCCACCTGTGGGTGTTTTAATGTACACTTCTGGGTGGAACATCCACTCCCCCAGGTTTAAATGTATCTGCTTAACCAGTCCACCGTCCGGTTCTCTACTCCAGTTGAATGCTTTGCCAGGAGGACGGATGTGGTTTTCCTCCATCCAGGAAAGCAGCAGGAAGGATCTTGTATCAATATGTCGAACCTGGGAAACCCTTGTTTGTTTACCATTGCTACTGCTGTCACATTTAAGTATCTTATGAGCACTTCTCTGCCTGCTGCTACTGCGATGTGTTGCGCCAACGTATTCACTTCATCACTCTTAACTCCATAAAATGTATGCTCTGCTGCATTGCTGTTTCTGACGATTCACTCTGCACAACCCCCCTCTCGCGGCAGACTCCTCAAAGTTTCAGGCTGGCATCCAATTCCAGGACCACCTGTTCCCTGAAAAAACCCAACAGGGCTTCCCCTGCACATTTGTGGTGAGCAGAGCCACCATTTCAGGTCTGATTTGACCCTGCGTGAGAGGTCAACATTGCGAATGCAAGTGGCTTCCCATGGGGTCCCACCGATCTAGGAGACACCACTGGAGGTGTAACCCGGCCCATTGCACCATCTCTACCATGGCTGCCATGTCACCAAATATCACCAAATTTAATCTTGCTGCCCCCCCCCCTTTCCAACAACCTGCAGACTTAAGATCATAAGTGCGTTATATTTTATTTTAACATGAACACCTTTCCACGCAAGTGTTCCCCCATCACCTCATACCGCTATACGAACAATTACACTTTATTCATAATATAGGTTTTTGGGTCAGATCGCATTATTTATAAATGTGTCGTAACCTTTGATTTAAAGCTTTCGTGACTGCAGGGATTCATCTTCTTGGTTCTTTCGGTAAAGTCACGTAGAAGGGAAGTAATAAAATAATAAAAATAAAACATAATAAAATTATTCTCACGACGTTTCGGCCACAACGCAAGCAGCCGTCCTCAGGACAAGAATGGAAGCTGATTGTAATTATCAGCGAAACGTCGTACTCAAATTTTAAAAATGCTGTTGATTCTCTCTTCAGAACACCGGTAGGCTAAAGAAGTCAATTAATTTGTCCTTTGAAAACGTGACACATTTTTTACTGTTTGGCCGTGTCAGGTGGTGGAGGGTTACGACACATTTATAAATAACGCGATCTGACCCAAAAACCTATGTTATGAATAATATTGGTCGCGAAAGCCTACGTGTTAAAATTACACTTTAAACGTTCACTTGGATGCGTATCAACATTAACTAGCCACGGAGCACGATGGTCAAATTCAATACACTTCATCTTCACACCATTGTTCTTTATTCCAGGAAACACACTTTGTGTTTGGAGGAGAGAGTAGAGAGGCTGTTAATCACCATGATATGCCTCCGACGACCCCAGGTTTGATTCCTCTGTCTGCACTTGAACTTAGGCTTTAGAGTAAGGTTAACCTCGCTTGAAACGAGACACCGAGGGTTGTTGATACTCGACAAGCGGGGCACGGTGCAGGCCACACATTGCCTTACGTTCAATGCCATGTGCTCCCTGAGCCGTGCTATTTCCGTTGTCTGATAGGACTGAACCATGCGATATTTTCAAACAAAACACAATGTAACTCAATGCCTTAGCCACATTGACTTGCAAATGTTGGATAAACACCCGAATGGTACAAATGTTAAAATTTCAATGAAAACCGAAGAGCCAACAGCTCTTGTCATGCAGCTATTCTGTTGGCTGTGCTGTGTTTACAATACAAAGTAAAGCAGCAAACAAACCTGCTCCACCAGCTGTCACCATCTGTGTTATTTGACAGATTGCACCTATTTAGCTAATGCACTGAAGCCGCTTGCCAGTCGTTTTATTGTTAAGTGTACTTAGTGCATTTAGCCATCAGCATTTCTCTGCAGAGCCAACTGGCTGCAGTGTTGTCACAAATATGAATATGAAACACACACCTCACAGTACATATACTGAATAGAAGCATCAGTTTAACACGTAGGCTTTCGCGACCAATATTATTCGTAATAAAGGTTTTTGGGTTAGATCGCGTTATTTATAAATGTGTCGCAACCCTCCACCACCCGAGACGGCCAATCAGTAAAAAATGTGTCACGTTGACAAAAGACAAATAGTTCACTACTTTAGCCCACCGGTGTGTGAAAAGTGAATCCACAACATTTAAACATTTTTAGTGCGACGTTTCGCTGGTAATTACATCCAGCATCATCGGGCGATTTGCCGGAATAGTGAAGCCCTCCGCCTGCTCCAGGTCTTAAATAGAGCAGCAGGGTGACGTCATAATTTAACCCAATCAGGTGCAGAGATCAGAGGCGCAGGGGGGGTATTGTAATTATATAATAGATTAGTAATCAGTTAATTGTTATGATTAGTAATCAGTTGTAGATTAGTAATCAGTTATAATGTGTATTATTTAATAACTGAACCACCCTATCACTATACCCAATCAGGTGCAGAAATCAGAGGTGGCTGAGGGGGTTATTGTCATTATATACTATGTTAGTAATCAGTTAATTAGTATGTGTTTCCCCTATAAGTAATTGTAATTGTAATATGTATTATTTAATAATACACTTCCAAGCCGCACGAAACTTGTAGCTGTCAGAGCGATTCAAGTTATTTGTATTTCCCTCAATTTCAATGGATTCTCGAATTAGTCTTGGCCAGTAATAATTCGTTTTAAACAACACTTCAACGTTATCAAAATCAATTGAGTGGCCTTGTTGGCAAACATGTTCTGCCACTGCCGACAGTTGTGTTTGAGATAATTTTATATTTCTTTAGTGTTTTTTTTGTCTTATGCTGATGTTACGTCCCGTCTGTCCAATATAGCATCTGCCACATAAGCAATTAATCCGATATGCACCTTCTGTTGATAATTTAGGTAATTCGTCTTTAGTACAAGATACTAGTTTTTGAATGTTGTGTACTGTACCAAATTTTACTTTCATGTTTGCTTTTTCATAACACGGGCTAATTTGTCAGTTTCTCCTGTGATATATGGTATTTTTAATTGTTTTAATAATCTGATCACTAACACTGTTTTAGCCTGATGTATGAGCGTCTTGATAAGAGAGATTTTCTGAGCTGGGTGATGTGAATCTGCATTCAGATATGCATTAGTGTGCGTTCCCTTTTGGTAAACGCTGTGTTCTTTTGCCATTTAGGCCATGTCCAAGCAAAATATCTAGGAAAGAGAGTGTGTTATTCACCTCCATTTCCATGGTGAACTGGATGGCCGGGTTTTGTGCATTGAGATGATTTAGAAATTAATTAAATGTATCTTTACCATGTGGCCAGACAAACAAAGTGTCATCAACATATCTAAACCAAAAATATGGGTTTAATGTACTTGAGGCAAGTGCTCTTGTTCCAAAGTTTTCCATGTACAGATTTGCTATAGCAGGAGATAAAGGAGAGCCCATTGCTGCTCCTTCATTTTTTTTTAAGAAATCACCTCTCCATAAGAAGTAAGTGTTATTTAAACAATGGTCAGCTAGTTTTGGAATATCTTTTGGTAAACCTGTATTCTTTACTAGCGTATCAAGTAATTTATGTGACTCGTTAACTGGAACCTTAGTGAATAGAGAAATCCCATCAAAACTCACCAGAATATCATTAGGGTTAAGTTTAATATCTTTAATCACATTCACAAGATGTTCTGAATTTCTTATGAATGAAGATGTCCTACCGATGTAGGGCTGTATTTGTTTAGTTATATATTTTGCTAATGTATATGTGGCAGAGCTAATTGTACTTACGATTTTATTAATCTTTGGTAGCCCATACAGTCTAGGTGGTTTTGAGGCCCTTGGTTTAATTTGGTATTGCTCAGTCTTGGGCTTTAATGCATTTGCAATGATTGCAGTAGTCTTACGTTCTAAAGAATTAGTTGGATCTCGTTGAATTTTAATGTAGGTACTTTCCTCTAGTAAATCGTTAATTTTATTATCATAATCGGCTCGTGACATCACTACAGTAGTGTGGTCTTTATCAGCTGCCAGAATTTGAATAGCTTTATTTAATCGGAGCTCTCTTAAGGCGTTTGCTTCGTTAGAGCTAATATTTATTTTTGGTACTTTGCTATTCTCAATTATTTTGCAACTTCGTGTCGAGTCTTCTCTGCCTCGTTATGTGAAAGGTGTCTTACCACTGATTCTACCTCAGCAATTATCTCAATTTCTGGAATTGTGAGTGGGGTAACGGCAAAGTTAAGGCCTTTGACGGAAATCATGTCGCTGGTTAAAACAGTTTTAGTTAAGTTCATTACGGTTTTGTTTTTAAATTGTTAGTTTTTATTTGGGAATTGTTTGTTATGAAGTCTAGATAATTAATTAATTAATTTGGTTAGTTTGTGTTAGATTAAATACATTATCAGCCGATTGTTGTGTTATAGTATCGATTATATTCCAATAATGCATGGATACACTTGCTTATATTTATATTTAAGTGAACGTGCCTTGGAGATTCCGACAGACAGACAAATAATCCCTGGTGGGCAGTGTGGAACCTGTTGTTCCTACCTGTATAAGTGTAGTGTATCGTGTCATGTATAGTGTAGTGTGTAGGTTAAACGTTGAGTTTTATAAGGGCACCACGGGGTGACCAGCCCCTCCCCTCCCCACCCAGCCCCACCCCTCCCACCCCCCACCCAGCCCCACCCTCCCCACCCAGCCCCTCCCCACCCTCCCCACCCAGCCCCTCCCCACCCTCCCCAACCAGCAACCAGCCCCTCCCCACCCTCCCCTCCCCACCCAGCCCCACCCTCCCCACCCAGCCCCTCCCCACCCCACCCTCCCTTCCCCACCCGACCCCTCCCTCCCCACCCAGCCCCTCCCCACCCTCCCCTCTCCACCCAGCCCCTCCCCACCCTCCCCTCTCCACCCAACCCCACCCCTCCCGCCCCCCACCCTCCCCTCCCCATATGCACGACAGACAAACAAATAATCCCTGGTGGGCAGTGTGGAACCTGTTGTTCCTGCCTGTAATATGCATTGTCATATAATACTCCGTAAAGTATATTTTTATTGGGGGGGGGTTAATTTATATGCTTCTTGTTGACCTAGAAATGCATTAATTTGTTTTATCTTTTACAAGGAATACATTTGCTTTTTTGGACAAACTGAATCACCTTAAGGCTGGGAATGTTGAAAGAAACACGAGGCAAAAAGATCCGCTTTTTTTCTTTTCAAGGCTTCCATTTTATGAATGGAGCCACCCTCCCCCATACTCTTAGGTTTTTTCTGTAAAGTCACATAGGTAAAAAATAATAATAATAAAGTAATAATAAATGAAAATAACTCAATTAAATCACGACGTTTCAGAGGCAACACAAGTCTCCGTCTTCAGGTGGGACCGTCACAGCTAAATTTACTGTATCAAGTGAAGAGAAATCCAAGAGACAGGGTCTTAAATACTGGTTAAGGGGAGGGGGGAGGAGCTTATATAAACTTCGTACTCAAAAATTGTAAATGTTGTGGATTCACTCTTCAACACACCGGTGGGCTAAAATAGTGACCTATTGAACTATTTGTCTTTTGTCAACGTGACACATTTTTTTACTGATTGGCCGTGTCGGGTGGTGGAGGGTTGCGACACATTTATAAATAACGCGATATAACACAAAAACCTTTATTATGAATAGAAGCACGTTTCTGATACTTTGCACGCATTTAATTGCATAAGCGCTTCCTCGAAAATATATGCTCACTCAGTTGCGAGATAGCTGTTGAGGATGTCAAATGCTGATGTATGCTTAATTTGCATTAAAAAACCGTCTCTGGCTCACATTGCTCGTCTATTTCAAATAAATGAATCATCATCTTGCATTTACAACTGCTGGAATACTTGAAAAAATCACGTCTTGGAATATTGAATGCTTTGTCTTTTATCAACGTAATTCCAATTCCACTACTCATCTCATGCCATGCGATGAAGAATACAATTGGGATTCTGAAAGAGCAGTGTTTTGCCCAATGCGTTGAAAATGGCACACAGGATGATACCTCATAACACTACTTACAGATCCCTTAATGTGACCTTTATACTGGTAGGAACCTCCTGGTTACACCAGCCCACAGGGGATTATTGTGTCCGTCCGTCGTGCAGGGAGGGGCTGGGTGGAGAGGGAGGGGCTGGGTGGGGAGGGGAGGGGTGGGGCTGGGTGGGGAGGGGCTGGTCACCCCGTGGTGCCCTTATAAAACTCAACGTTTAACCTACTCACGCCAGCTTGTGCCCGCCCTCACAGTCGGGCATATTTGCGGAATACACCACGCCGCCGTTGACCCTGGCCATTGACCGAGCAACCCAACGTTCCTACCAGCTCCCTCCGCAGGAATGTGTTATCCAGACTTGGGGACATTACAATTTCCCACACACCCTGCTACAGATTTTCATTGCGTGGAAAATATGTTTATTATATTATCAGTGGTGGAATTTTATGAAATGAAGTGAAAAGCCAAATGTACCGTGAGTGGGCTGAGACCCTCAAACTTGAATCCATAAAAACGCAGTTTAGTTCAATCATGGGTGGCTACCAAGATTTAAAACCCAGGATCTCGTGGTCCTCTGACCCCTAAAGCTACCACAGCCTCCTTTGTGCACAGATTTCGAACACATACATGGAATTGCAATTAATTAGTTTACCAAGCAAGGAGTCCTTAATGTTGAAAAGCTTCCCGATAATTCGTACTGTATGCTGTAAGTGACACATTTTTATTTCCATGCATTTACTTTCATGACACAAATAAGCAATATTTTAAAATACTTTTTTTAAAACACTCTTTAATGAAATGTACCGTACTCATAATGGCAGAACTCCACGACTCCAGGAAGTGGCCCCGAAGCTTGCCATAACGTAAGGGGCCGTGGTGATTTACAGCCAACGTCAGTTGAGCGTGGACAATTAGACCCAAGCCGAAACATAACATATAAAAAAGATGGTTGAAAAATGTTTTTAAAAATAGAATATAGTATTGTCATCAGTATGACATAAGTATACCAAGTTTGCAGTCGATACCACATTGGGAAGTGGGTTAAAATTGAGTTACAAGATTTGAGGATACGACAACAATAACAACATACAGAGTGAGTTCAATAAAAGCGTGTAAAAAAGCATATTTAACACCAAAAGAGAACCTGCCAGTGTGATGACAGACCTTTGCAATGTGCACAGGTATTTCGTCATTCTTGTGCGATAATTGCATGCCGCCTGATGCAGGTACGGACACGTTTAAGGGGCAGCACAAAACCACGTATTCAAAATTAAACAGCAGCGTGAAATTGTTGACTCATCCCAGTGAGCCTGTACGTGAATTCTCATATTCTTGTGTCATGCGTTACAGACCTGCAAAAAAGGCATTAATTGTCGAATGGACATGCCAAAAGCGCAGCCATTACGACCCTTTCTGAATATGGACTCAAACGGCAAAGGTTCGTCTGATTGAAAACAAAAACTAATCTTCCGTCTTAATAGTGTGACGCACTAACTATAGCGCCACCACTCCACACACATACATATAGACACACTCACACACAGTATCTTTCTGGGGCCGTGCTTTTACAAAGTGAGGGTTGTTCAGAAAACACGCAGCATGTGCCCTTAATTAAAACAGCTTACCTCATCAAACGTTAACACCCCCCCTACGCATTTCCTGCAGAACTTGTGTTGCCATGGCCTGAAAAGAGAGACCCCCACATCCCACCCTTCCCCCACAAAAAAAAAATCTCCTAACTAAAGAAGTAGTTGCTAATGTACGACAGTGCAGTAGAGCTACTTTGAAATAAGATCATTTGGATGGGAGACGCACAAGACCTGAGTTGTGGTTGAACACGGGAATGGGGTGAATCTCATCATACCGTAAAGCTTGACATTTGCCAAGTCTGTTTTGCAACCAATTTTTCTGGATGCCGCAAAATGAAATTACTCTATTAAAAAAATAAATCGTATTTCAGCTGCAGAATGTTTTTTTTTTGCTGCGTATCTTATTTTCAATTTATGTGCAATTTATGTATTAAGAGTTTAATTTCTGACATGATTACACAGTCACAACATTAGCGCAATGACTTCATTTGAACGCTGTGGGTAATTTATGAAACTCATTAATAAGCAGTTTTCCACGTACTGGTAATTGTAAATTGGCTTTGACGGGCGAAAAAGAGCCACCCACCGTCGCACGAATGTCAATTGTGAACACCGCATTGTGCAAAACGTCATCTCTCTGTGGCCATTGGAGCCGCGTGCGTGAGCTTGGCAGTAAACGCGTCGTCGTCAGACGCCGACACAATCGCATGCGCGAGCGGGCCACCGACAGAGGCAGCAGGGGGTGGTGTGGGGTGGGGGGGGGAGGCCACGCTGGGTCGCGGCGCCCGGGAAGGCGGTGCCGGCGCCGCGTTCGTGCTCGCTCGCACGTCCGCCCGGCGGCGGCCGGGGGAGGCTCGCCAGAGAGGAGCGCGAGACCCGCGCGCCCGCGTGCGCGCGCCTCCCACGTGGCAACGACCGATCCCAGCGCGCGCGCGCACACGCGGTTTTTTTGGCTACGGGGGACGCGGTGTTGGGTGGCTGTGAAATCTGGCGTCCTGCTTTCCCAATCGGCAGATTTTTTTTTGCGTTGTAGACAATGGCAATTCAGGGTTTCAGTTTTTACTCATTTGTGAGCCGTTTTTACAGCGACTGTGGTGAAAATGCGTATATCACACAAATAGAACGATGAAACTCATTTTTTGATGATACTGCATTGGCAGTGGTGTCAATGCAGGATCATTTATGGAAATGGCCCTTCATAACGCATGAATATAGGCCACATACCGTGGATAATACGAAAGAGAGAATGCTCTTTACACCGTGAGGCCTGATGAGAATTAAATACAATAGAAATTCTGAGAATCAGTTTTGAAACTGAATATGAAGTTACCTAACAGTAGCCATTGCGTAAGAGTATTGCTACATAAAATAATTTATATAAATATATAGAGAAAATGTGGCTTGTACAATGAATTGTGGCAGTACATTTCTGGGGCAGAGAAGTCTAAGAATGACATTTAAATAAAACTAAAAAGGCATAAGATTTGTCTCGCACTCAAGAAGAATCGATGCTTTAAATGAAGGTGGGGCGTTCAATCAGCTATGCCGGCTGAACGGTATCAGTTGAAATATAAGTTTATGATATATATCCGTCATCGTTCTGGTCTCATCCCCACTAGAGATGAGGACAAGGCCACGTACCGATGCGTCACTGGGGCTGTGGCCCCTGCTGTTGAAGTGACGAGCCTGTGGTTCTGACGTCTGCACGGCAAGTGAACAGAAGATGTTGGGCAAATCTATCACGAGGCGTTTACCCGTTTCTTCACTGCAGTGGAGGCCACAGCTTGCATCCAGTGCAATAAAGCAGATTGGTGGAGGTGCAAATAAACCTATGGTGCATCACTTATGACGCTCAGGGTGTTTATCTGAGTATTGAGCCGTGCACTCCAAGGTCCCTGATGTTTGTGTTTCTGAGGATCGCTCATAGGAGGCGATTCCTTTAAAATGTTGGTAAAACTTGTGCCACTCCTTTGGAAAGTGAAGTTAAGGACGGCGTCTTTGATGGCCAGGTTTGAAGGGTGACGTGTATCAGGATAACCGGTATCATGTCGTCTGCTTTCTGTTCAACAGTTCTCACAATGGACCATGAAGCAACCGTTAAGTACAGTATATCAACCTATCGTTTACTAATATATTCATATTTTGATGTCCTAACAAATGCAAGTTAGTTCATGTGGCGTTTAGTCTAATTAATCCCATGCTCATATAAGCACTGACGTGGTGCTTATCTTGCTTACAGCTCCGAATCAGAGGAGAAAATTGCACGTTCATTTGGGAGGGCCAGTCTATCCATAGAATAACCATCGATGACTTCCCCGGTGATACATGCCAAAGTGTCAGATATTTAACTCGCAAACCTCCCGATTGTGAGCCGCTCATTATTTTTCAGAGCCACTGCGCCAGAAAAAAATTTGCATTAAATCCAGGGAGATATTGGTGCAGGGAATACTTACTTTCTACATAAACGCCTTGTAGCAGTTATGGAAAATAAATATTTCGCCAGTCGCACTACGCATTGCCACAAATACTTGCTATATTCGAATCTGACACGTCATACTTTTGTAGTGTGACTGTTGGTCTCTCCTTGTATAAAATTGATGAGAACTATTGTAAAACCTGTCATTCGGCTCAAATATATTTACAACCCTCGATCTAAGATACCGATGTATTCCACGGTGAAAAGTGCAACAAAACAAGCTGACCGTTTGAAGGAGCCACACATCAAAATATCTCAGGAACATACTTTCCCGAGTTGCAAATCGTTTCCCAACCTGAAAAGCAATCGTCTCGTTCCACAGGACATGAACTACCCCCCCCCCGTGACCTATCCTGATGGTAATCTATTTAGAGGATATTCATTCTCTGGTTCTTTCAGAAGTAATCCCACCCTTGGTAACCCACGAAAAAAAATATTCATGACACCGTCACCGATTGTGCACAGCCATTCCTGCATTGGCTGACGGAAGAGCCCATCTATCACCAGCCTACATTGCAATGATAGCATATTTGTAATGTCTATGCCATGTCTAGCGTAGCCCTTGGTCCAGACTGAAATGTTTAACTTAAAGTAAAGTTCTCATTACTCTTATAGTGCGTTGTCCTTAAACTGTGCGCCTTTTGGCGTCATTTGGTCGATCACCATATGATACTAGGCTCTGAGAAAAGCTGTCTCTGGTGTGGACCAATGAGTTTCAAGGACAATGCATACATTATCAGAGTATTGTTTTTTGTTTGCATTTTGACTGCAAATATTGTGGTTAATGTAAACATGATTCCTTGCAAAAGGAGTCAGTTTTGTTGCCAAAAAAGGGGAAAAACCCTATTAGTATATTTTGGTACTGGCAAAGGAGGCCTCATGATGATTAAAGTAAAGTTAAATGACTTTTGAGGAATAAAGGGTGCGTTCAGAGTAGAACTTAAACTAAAGCAGCTCATACACATCACATGCTAAATACTGTACATGACTAGAATTTTTTTTATTTTAACTTAAAATATAAGCTATCATATATGAACAGGTATTTTTTTAAAAATCAAACTCCACAACAAAATACAGCCTTTCAAAAATAAATATTGTGTTGTAGAATATAATAAATGTAATTACATCAATGCAAAGTCAAGTCAAAGTAGCACTGTTAAATTGGGCATTGAGGTGGCTCTTATCTCTGTTGCCAGGCCTTAGCCAGCATTGAAATGTCCACATTCCCATGGAAGTCACTGTTGACTTCAAATTGGCAAGTTCACCCAACTCCAACAACAAACACTGTTCTTGTTCGTGCAATGGGTTTTCTCCAGGCTCTCCGGTTTACTCTCACTAGAAGCCAATCACTTTGTTATGATTATTTTTTATTTCAACCGCAAAGAGAATGAGGGGCTGAGTCGACCCGCGACCGGGATTGAACTTACAACTCTCCTCCTGTCAGACGAACGCTCAACAGCATCAGCGCCCGGCCGATTAGCCTACCCACTCACATACACACAGGAGTTTGCCTGACCAAAGACCACCACTTTGACTATTACACAACTACTTTAATGCAATTAATTTTGCTCACCCATTCAATAAATACACACGACCGAGCACAGTAAAAGTTTAAAATTAGTAGATCTGCAGTGAGGAATGTTTGGTGTTGTTACTGAAACACAAACAACAGTGAGGCAGGGATATTGTGACACTTTGCAGAACTGTATATGTACACATGATAGCAAACAGGGACACACCAGGATGGCTTGTTATTTTCCTCTCTGCTTAACATTCAGAAGTGGAAAAAAAGCTTACACAAGAGGGACAGCGTACAGCCATTGGTCATCGTGTTTCATGGGCCAGAATGGCAGTTACAAGCGTTTTTTTCCTCACTTTCTTGTCATTCACGTTTTTAAGAATACAACACATATGCACCTCTTTTTCAATATTTACACTGCTACAGGGTCCAACGTTTAACACTGCTTATACTGCATCACTCTCTGTTTGGCTACGCTAGTTTATGGAGAACTATCAAGCTGCGAGTCTCTGTCTCCTTCAAACAGAAGCAAGCTTCATCACACAGACTTCACGTGCACTGTCCAGTAAGCAAAGCGCTCAGAACACAGAAAGCAGCATGATATATTTTACCTCAAAATCATATGCCAAAGTGCCACAATATGTTGCACTTATAACTCGAACATAGTATACAGCACAATATGTTAACATTTTAAATACAATTTAAATACAGCGTAATAAATAATGTGTGGGCCTGCAATGCTATGACAGCCAATTTATAACTTAGAGGCTTAGTGGTCTCTAATGCTTAACCTGATGGTATTATCTAAAGTACCAAGTACCACATCACAAACAAAATCAGTACACACGGTGTTAATTACATCAATATTAAACTACACATATATATGGTGTCATCGTTACCTGGAATAGATTTTAACGTTTCAAATTGCAAGAGCGTAGACTAATCCAAGACCTTTCACATACACACGGCTTGACATTTGTACGTAGTGATTTACTGCTGTGGTGATGTACATCGGGAACTGTTCTTGTTGGCGATCAGGACCGATGAGATGCTACATATGGGCTTGATGTGCACAAGGTGTCTCAGTGCCAGAGCTCGTGTGCAGTCTGAACATACGCAGCTTGTACGTAATTCCAACATCTCAATTCCTTCACCTTCATCCTCTCCAGCAGGGGATATTCCATTTGCTCGTAACGGCAGGTCCGAGGATGCCAGCAATATCTTCAAAAACGTCCAACCTTCTTCATCTTCTCGTGCAAATTTTCAATAACATGTGGAATTATCTAAGGTAGCAATACATAATTTGAGATATATACACACATATCTCATGTCTAGGATTGACTCTATCCCAGATTTTATCATTTTAATAGAAAACATATGCCGCACCGTTAAGTAGGCCAATATCCGTCGAAAGTACACGTAGCCAGAAACGAATGCGAGTCTTTTTTTACGTGGCCAAGTGTGTTCTGTGTGTTTGTGGAAATAAAACTCCAGTTGAGCATTACAGCAATGATTGCAACTGCGTGCGCTGCACACGAGGAGCGAGTCTCATGCACGCTGAGCCGACTCCTGTGGGCCGCACGGAGCCCATCAAGTGAAAAAACGCCAGGAAGATAATGCACCAAGACAACTCCTGAGCAAGTACATCTCTGAGCAAGTACGTCTCTGCCGGGAGATGGACACCAGCTTCTTTACTGCACTGGGCAGTTTCTTCTCCATCGGCGTTGGCGGATGGGATGGTTTTTTCATCTCCTTGGTCTTTCACACCTATCGGTGAATAAAAACAAAACGTCAACATCACAAGCGGGAACCAGACTCACTTACAAGTTGTGTCAGTCGGGGTTGCTAACAATTGGACGTTTTGTAGTTCCATGCTTCACAATGGCTTCAAACCTTGTAGTCCCAGTATGAAATATAAGAATAGATTATCCCCTTTCTGCCAATAAAACAGGTGTTAACATGTTCAAACACCAAATAGAAACCTTTTGCAAGGCATCAAGTCTGCATTAACAACACGTACTTGCGGTGTTGTAGTCCCAACTGTATTTCCTTAAAGCCCACCGATTTGCACTATAATACTGTAATAATTGCAATGCATTGTTAATCCACTGCTGGACAAAGGCCTCCCCAAACCGTCAGTCATAGGGCTATTTGACCAAACTTTCACCACACTGGTCAGCGTAGGTTGGTGAAGCGAGGGGCTCCTGAACCAGTTCAGATATCACTCGCCACAGACGTTAGTCATTACCGGGAATTGAACGCGGGTCACCAGGTTAACAGGTTAACAGCACAGGGTTATAGTCACTGGATCACCGCTCGCCCCGCTTTACATTATAAAAAGAAATGTTTATGTTTTATTCTTTTAAGTAATCTTTTTTTTACATTTTTTGGTGATTAGCATCTAATCACCAAAGTGCCCATTCATAACTCTTGCAGAGCAGGACAACATCCTATGTGAGAAAATTATTAATGAATTTAGATATCAAAGAACTACTTTGAAGATACCCTCAAGTGACCTTTATTATCTCCACATTTGGGGCTGAGCTTTCCCATACGCCATAGCAGTCAACTGAACTTTTCCTTAGTTAATTTTTTTTTTAGTAAAACACAAAATTAAAGGTGGCAATTTCTTTGTGTAATCATAAGTGGAGATCAATGTGGTTTAAGAATTGATGTTTACTCAGTGATTTGACCACTGAGCTACCTGGTCACTTTATAATTAACAAAAATATATCGAAGTCCATCACACATTGTTGGTGATCTTTTTAGCCAAAAGGATTTCTCCTTCCAGAGCCAAAATAACTTAAGGACACGGTATAAATTGAGACCACAGGTCAACCATGTGATTGAATACTGAACACTTGGGCACAGTTAAACACTTATGGGTTTGAACGTGAGCATGTGTTATGGTCGGTGAGTTTGAAGTGCACTCTTGGGAAGCACGTGGCACACAGACGACAGCGCTATCTCACACCGGACAGTGGTGATCGAGCCACGGCAGTCCTGACTCTGGTAGTGTCCCGGTTAGCGCGTTGTGCTACGAACCTGGCGACCCGAGTTCAATTCCCGCTCACGGCAAACACCAGTGACGATTATCTGAACTGGTCCTGGGCCTCCCCGAGGTCGACTCAGCCTCAAATGAGTACCTAATGTGGTGTGTAAACATCACCACTGGGGAGACAAAAGCGGCCGAGCGTGGTGCTGGCCACCTATCTCCTCGTATGCTGTGCCGGCCTTCATAAGTGCTTGCTAACAGCACTTGCCCCAACAGTTTGTTACGGCGATACAGGGGATCTTTGTCCTTGTTTTATATGTCGTGCCTGGATGTGTGTCCTGCCTGGCTGTCTGTCCTGCCTGGCTGTGTGTGCTGCCTGGCTGTGGCGCTGCCCCAGCCGTACACATTAGACTCAGTGTTTACCATTCGAGAGGTTACGCCCCACCACTAACGTTATGTCAACCCTTACAAATGGCGGTCAGACCTAAGGGCATAGAGCAGAGGGAGTTAAACAAGCAACGCAATACCCACGACTGATAAGAGAAACAGATGATAAGGAGTCAGACATGTTGACACGTGGAAGACTACTTGAAGCAAGTGGTGAACACATCCGAAAGAGGAATACAGAGGCTGAATTACAGCTTGAGAGGATGCGTTGACGCATACCAAGCCTGTCAGCGCTGTGGCTCGGAATGGCTGAGCGCATGGGTGTCAGCATTGAGCCGTACCTGCAGCTGTGCTCATTCAGCTCTTGGCCCCGATGTTTGCAACGTGCCACTGACAGCTTACACAAGCACTTGCAGGTGTCAGGGTCTGGCACCAGACGCCTTTCCGCGCATGGTTTGCACAAGCTGTGGGATAGGATACAGTTGTTTAGAATTATAACATGTACTATTTTAATTCACTCTCAGAGAGACAAAATGATTCAAAGCGGGAAGGCATCCAGAACCGGTGGCAACAGTTGAACCTGATGGTGGGACCCCGGGGTCCCGAATAAAATTAAGGCAAAATCGTAATTTATTTATTTTTGGCGACTACGTCTCACTGCGCACATAAACGCTGCGACCCACCTGGCATAGATCATTCTGTTGTCATGTTATTTTTTTCTACTCCTGATGACGATCGCTTGTGTTGTGATTGAAACGTCGTGGTTTTTTGTTATTTTTTGTCATTTTCTTTAAACCTATCTACGTGACTTTACCGAAAGACCCAAAGAATCTGTTGGACTTCTTTCGTGCCATACGTAGCCAACCGTGATAATCGGAGGTGCGGGGGAAGGACAACAAACTAAACACAAAAAGCAATTCTAAACAAATACATTTTCAATCTAGATTTAAAAGTGCATAGCTCCAGTGGCTTCCCAATACCGGAAGATGGCCGCAGAAGGGCACCTGAAAGTGTACAATGCAGTGACCATCTTTATTCGATGGTTAGCCAAAAGCTACTGTGGGATTGACCGGAGTTCGCGTGATGTTTTTTTCACCTTGACAAGATCAGCAAAGTATTTCTAATTTTGTCAAGGAGGAAGGAGCATAAACCATGTTAGTTGTGGCCAAGAATCAAACTT
The DNA here is from genome assembly GCF_964198595.1 of Lampetra fluviatilis. Classification (NCBI taxonomy): domain Eukaryota; kingdom Metazoa; phylum Chordata; class Hyperoartia; order Petromyzontiformes; family Petromyzontidae; genus Lampetra; species Lampetra fluviatilis. The sequence goes on from NC_136292.1 coordinate 9,030,788, forward strand.
GTGTTAATGGCTTCATAGTGCAGTGCGCCAACCACTGCATTACTGCATCAACACCATTTTACGGCTACCTAACCTGAAACATGCATCATCTTAAACTAACTACTATGCCTTTTAACTACCTGGAGTTTAGCTTGGTTACATTTAATGACGTAATTCCTGGCATCAGAATACCCAAAATATATTACAATAAATTCACTATTTTGTTTTTTAAAATCACTATTTTATTCACAAATATTTTTTGTGAACAATGTGGTCTCAAGTAGCTGGAAGGGGTGAGCTGATTACATACAACACATAAGAATTTGACAGGATTGTCCACCGAGGAGATGGAGCAATCAAATCAGTTCTAGTGAAGGACTGTTACATCGCAAGATCATGAACGGTGGTGGGTGGCTTGGGATAGGCCTTAATTCCCGGTGGATTATGGCTGATTATGAAATCGAAGCATGTTATCGTGAGAAGCAACATTTGTTAATAAACGGTGCAAACATGCTATATTTTGGACTCTATGTTGAATAAGGGACATTGGCTGAAAAGGTGGCTCATTGCATGCATCTCTCTTGTACGACAGTGTTCATTACTAAAGCAGTCAGTTTATTCACGTACGCGGTGTCACGTTTCGTACCTGGGAGATTTTTGTCGTTCTCGTGATCTGCAATGTTAATAAAAAGTAAAACATTCAAAATTAAAATTTGTAAATGTGTTCATAGTCGGCAGCTTAACAACACGTTTTTTACGAATGAGCATGGTCACCGTTCAATAAATGTACATGTGTAACGTGTCTGTGTGTAAACAATACCAAGATCATGTTCCTTACCTACACTCACATTTGGTGTGCTGCTGAAATGACATTTCTTCATAACCTGCATTGTGGCGTAGTTTGTATTTATAAACCTGCAATAAAAAATAATGTATTAAAATAAACACCTGTAGTAATAATAATACAAATTAATAACACGCTCAAAATTCGTGAAGGGAGTTGCTAACACAAGTGAGAGGCACGACACATTTCATGGTGTAACCGGCACCACCAATGCTTGTTGGTGATGCAGCCCTTCCAGAGACAATGTTAATAATACCAACTGTTTCGTGGCCAGGTGGCTCAGAGTGGCTTGCAATCGAAAGGTTGTGGAGTTCAAATCCTGGTTGGGGGCTGACTCGGCCCATAATTCCTCTAGGGTCTATAAAATTAGTTCCTATTGGCAGGCAAGTCAACATTGGTTATTCTATGGAGAGACATTCCCCTGCCAAAGTAACATGTAATTTCCCCCATTGGCTCAGGGCTGTAAATAGGAGATGGACACTGCATCAATGATTATTTAATCAGGAAATCACTTTGGTATTACTTACCAAAGAAAGCTTCACTGAGTGTGAAGATTATTTTTAAGAACAGAGCTGCATTGGGATGTTTTCACCATAACATTAACGAGAGGCATGTGGAAGGAAAGCAGGAGACCAACGAGAGCGGGCACACGCTGGGTAGTTTTGGTTGTCTAACACCTCCCATCCCCAGCACGGAGGCTGCACGCACGTTAATAAACGCTGGTAAAGAACTACCCCTTAGTTAATGAGTATCCCTGCTTGTGCTTTCAATCCCGTGGGGGCTTAGCACCTGGGTTTTGCTGAGCTGGCTGGTTAGCTGTGTATGCCATCCCCCCCTTTCACCAACCCGCAAAGACCAGCATGGTCAAGTGCAGTCAAACCGACACGGTCTGGGAAGGCCTTCATCCGGCAATGGATTGACAAAGGTCTGTGAATTATTATTACTGAAAAATTAAACAAAAATATAACCTCATGTCTTTCCTCGTGTGGATTATAAGACCTCACTTTGAATACGGCACTGTAAGAATGTGCTATGATTGACTGACATCTGCTTTTAAATTGAGCAGAATACAACTGAGACGCGTGTAATATAACGACTTACTAAGCACGTATTTTAGCGACGCAAGTACTGTAGCTGTGCACGTAAATGTGCATAGCTTTGAAGGAAAGTTCGTTCTTTATTTATTTACAAGTTTATTCATGCAGTCAACCCGCCAGTGTTAGAGCTTCACGGGTTGTAAGCCTCGTCAGGGGTCGGTTCAGCCCATCATCCCCTCAGGAGTCGATACAATAGCACCACTGTGGGGAAGTCAACAGTGGTTGGATAAATTTGTACACACCACAGGAAAGTGAAATTTCAACCAATAACGTGGGAAACCACTTTAGTTTTTTTTTTACTGCAAACTTACAATAAATTTTAGATAGGACTTAAATGTAAAAGTTTGCATTTTATTTTCAAAATCCTCGTCTGTCTGCAGAACTGCAAAGCAATTGACTCAGTAGCAGGGACCCATGAAACATACAATCCAGACAATTGCAATTTCATATTTTTTATATTTCGTTTAAGATATACTTAAAACATTAATTCAGTTCTGTGAGTTCCTTCAGTATAAACACAGGGTTAGGAAAACGTATATTTCACTTGATACCCTTGGATAGTTAACACAATTTTCACACTGAAATTCGTGATGACAATGGCTACAATCCTGTCGTCCACATCTATGGATTCCATATGGGCTCTCACGCAGGCCGCGGGTGGTCTACCAGTGCCAATGCTGCCATATGGGTACATAGCACAGAGCGTGGCACGGACCGTGGCATGCAGGGTGGCGTTGAGCGTGGCACAGAGCAAGCGCTCACCTGTAGAGTGATGTTGGCGGTCTCTGTGGGGAGACATTCTTGGTTCTCATCATTGCAACAGCCAGAGCAGCGTAAGAGCGGCACGCACGACGGCCGGAAGAAGTGCTCCACCTCGTCTGGGTACTCGTGCAGGATGTCGATCATCGTTTCCATCGGCTGGCAGTAACTCCGCCTCATCACCTCGTCAAACTTCATCACTGCACAGCATGCAAGGGCACGGGTCAGGCTACCCTTGAGCTACCCCGTAGTGTCAGGGGGGTGAGGCTGGAGGGGACTGAAGGCTCAGCCCCCTTCTAAATTTGTATAGTTAAGTCAAAATGTTGGTAGGAAAATTCGTTAAATTAAGCAATCGGCATCACTGCATTTAATCCTATACAAGGGAAGAATACACGATAGACAAAAGCAGATACTACCATTGCTAATTTTGTCCAAAGTTTGTTTGATATTGACTGTATCGTTGCCCCCGAGTCTCCCCCCCTTATACAAGATCACGTGACAAGAGTTACCGTTTACCGTTGAGGGCACCGACAGAAAAAAATATGGCAAATCAGACTCCAAATTTCTTTCCTGGAAACCTTCCTTTACTGAGAAAACACCCAAATAGACTTCCCATGTTGAGCCCATCGTGTCTCCTGACAAGTGCACCAAACATTAACAGGTGCTGCATTTAATGAACATTTTAAATAATATAACTACTGCCTATCTTTTCATAATATAGGTTTTTGGGTCAGATCGCGTTGGCCTACGTGTTAAATTGCCTATCTTTTATGTGGCAACACACAGCATGAATATCTACAGTGCTTTTGTCAATGCACTCCTAGAGGAGGGCATTCCCATACCATGTGAGTAATGGGGGATATTGTATTATATGTCACCGCATTGGTCAATTTCAGTTGATGAAACCGGAGCACAGATATTATAGCCTAGTACGATACAACAATGGATTTTGCTACACTACTTTCTATTGATAACATAGCCCCGCAGCAATTTATAACAGGTTGTATGCATGGTGCTGGCCCAAGTAAAGCCAGGCCCGAGCCTGCTTAGCTCCCAAGATTTAAAGAGGCTGTGTGCATTCTGGGTGATTTAGTAAAATACAACATGTAAGAATATCCAAGAATTAGGGTTAAGTTTTATTCCACCGTATATTCAATGCTCCGCATTGAATGCTCCGCATTGAATATATGGTGGAGTTGAAAATCTATGCCAAATTTTATCAGTAGAGTTTGGCCTACAGGGAATTTGACACAAAGTCTCAATTCTGTATGAGTGAGAAGAAAAAAACATGCTACATCCCAGCTCGTTTTTTTTGCAAATGCATGTGCTCCGCACAGTATACTTTATTGGCACTGCACTGAAGAAAAACTCCCGCGGAGATGTCAGCGAATTCTTATCTCTAAACTGGAACAGTGTATTCTGCATGCCAGTGGCAGTGTGAATACAATAACATTTTGCATTGGCTTGAGATAATAATTTACCTGTCACACAACTGTGGAATATGCAAAGCCTTTCTTAGCAAACTCACAAGCCTGGACAACATTATTATTTATGTTATAGTTAAACTAGCTTTTCAAGAAAATGGCAATATCATTCCTTCACTGTAGACTTATCATGAGCTGTAAATGGCAGAAAGGCTGATGGTGGACTTTGGCAGCCCATTATCTACAGTACAGTGTTATCAGTAAGACAATTATCCTTGGGAAAACAATTACATTTATAATTCCCCGGCACAAATGTTGTGGTCCCCATGCATCTACCAGAAAATCCGTAAAACGTTTTAAAATACCCGGGCAGCAATAATTAACCTCAAAATTCCCATAATCTAAGGATAATTGCCACTGTACAATGGCATCGACGCTATACACCAGAGGTCGCAACCGGGTACCCGATACCCGTACCCTACCCGATACCCGGCTAACCGTACCCGGACGGGTAGCCGTTTGCGACCCTGGTGCGGCCAGGTACGGGTAAGGAGTCAAAACCCGTTTGCGAAAATAGGTCTCCAACTTCATCCAGTAGGTGGCATGCGCCGGACAGAGAGGGTCTGCTCTCAGACCACTTAGCAAGAGCTCCTGCGTGCAATTGAAGTGGTTTGGCTCGCATTGCCGTTTTAATCACGGACTTGTTTAATCTCATTCATCTGTTTCTTCCATCTCTATCATCATGACTGTTTCTCACCACTCCCACTGATTCACATATTCCACACCCACCCAAATGAGCCCCCCTTTACATGAAGGGACTACTTCAGCAACCCTCGCAGTAATGCCTTAGGCCTAGTATTAACACACGCAGACATATTTCTCAGTCAGCCTCAATCTATGAAGAATGTGCAATATATACTGCAATAAAGTTCACCACAATACAGTACCGGCATCGGATCGAGGTGCAACAACTCCTGCTGCCCAAACACAGATGCTAATTCCCAGACTGTCCACGTGAAACTCGGAAAGGTGGCAATCCAAAATTAGGCTTCTTAGCTGTTCATTGAAATGGTACAGACATTCGTTAGTCCACTGCTAGATGAAAGCCTATTCCATGGCCAAGAGGTTGTTTTACCATACTTCACCAGGCTGGCTAGTGCGAATTGCTGAAGAAGTGGGCCCATGAAAGATTCAGATACCAATCGCCACTGATGTAATAAAAAATAAATTAAGCTCAGGTCGCCGGCTGCCAGCTTCGCTAACAATTACGATACTGCGCCATCCAGTTGTAAATTATGAAACATTTTGATAAATGTGTGCAGAGACGTATATATTTTATTTAAACGCTTGAAAGCCATATCAGAGATTAAATTATGTTAATTTGTCAGGGATTTCAAGGATTAATTTTTTTAAATGTAGCCACACTCATTTGCGGTCTCACCTCCATTCTTCAGATGACTTTGTCCAGACGAAACACTCATGGGCTGTAAGGAAACGAGGAAAATCCATGCATGAAAGCGCCATATATGTATCGCCATTTGCTTTACTGTATCCCAATGTAATTGCACAAAGGTATGCACACAGAAAACAGTTAAAGTATAGCAGAAAAACACAGGATGTGTTTCTGTTTTCCCTCCTGAAGGGTAAAATCTAAGAGGCAAACACTTATTCTGTTTGAAGTTTGATCTTGGGGCTGATCACAAGAACCACTAATTTTTATATGCTATAAAGGAGCCCTTTTAAGTGTAAAACACAAATGGGGCTGTTACACTGGAGGAGTAAAAAAAAAATCTCAAACGCTGAAGCGGCCCAATACATTTATATCTTAACACTAAGCTCTGGGGTAATGCGAATGACCGCTAGTTATCCCACTTGTGTCCAGCATTTTATGAGAGGGGGTTTGGAAATGGAAAATGTGTGATGGCAGGCGAGATGCCAGAGGGCCGGCGTGCTAGAGCCGTTGCTCACGTTTTCTTTTAGTCTGACCTGCGTCCTTCAACTCCCTATAGAGTGTAGTTTTGCTCACAACCGGCATTAAATGAAAAAATAAATACCACCATGCCCTCTCTACTTACACAATTGGTTGCGCTCACTTTGGCATTCGATTAAAATGGTCACGTTTGTAAATGTACGTCTCTAACGTCTCACAAAAAGAGGTACTTTTCTTAATAAACTAATTTCAACTTTGCACTTTTTGCATGATCACACTTGCATCCATGCGTGGCGATGCTTTTGGTTGGCATCAACCCTCCAGCGATAATAAGGTCAATGTGCAGTCTGAAGTGCGGTATGCAGACAAGGAGACATGGACCCGCGTCCACTCCATGAATGTTTGACATTTTAGAGAGGGTGCCACTACATCGTAGCCATCTGCAACGCTAACTGTCTTTGGCACTTTCCAGTAGAGGGCAAATCCATTTACGACGCGATCAATAACAATTATTACAATTAAAAAAACGTCAATAATTAATTACCATTACAGGTGATTGTCCTTTAATGGCATTGCGCTTGGGAGATTCTTGTAATTTAATTTAGATGGCATCTCTTTCTAATTCTATTTGTAATTATACCATAGTGGCTTTCATATCATCGATATTGTGAGTAACCGCCACTGCGGATCACGACACTTCTCATTCTGCTCCTTTCCTCGCACTGCCACTTCGGAATTTCCTACAATCGTCGATTTTCTCAAGATCCGGTAACCTTGCTCAACTCAAAGGGACGTGATTACTCATCTATAACAACTTTGACAGCGCTGTTTGTTGCTGGCGGCTTGAAATGTTGGACCTTTGTGCCTGCGCTAAGCAACTGTGGTTTTTAACTGAACAGCTGCTCACCACTCTAGTATGTGGCCCATGATAAACGCCCGGGACTGCGGTGTTTTTGCTGCGTACAGGTCCGTCCCCCCCCAAGTGTTGCCGCTGAGTTGGGCAGTCGCCTGCAGTGGAACTCCGAGGTTCATACTAACAATAGTACTGCTCCACTCCCGTCAGTGGGACGCCAATGGTGCCTTCTCTATTCTTCTCAAGCGGTGCGCAACTTCAAAAGGCAACGGCGCGCACACTTTAAACGTACTGTACAGTAATTCAATACCATGTGGGTGGGGAGGCAAGTGGGCCGAGTCGAGGATTTCTAATGCATTGTGACAGTAATTTTGTTGAAGCTCGCAACCCGCCCAGCAACTGGCAATAAAATTTGAAAACATCCTCGCTACGTTATTAGTTGTGTTTCTGGAGCGAAGCCCAGGTGAAACCAAAAAAAAAGCTTGTCCTGTGACCTATTGTCAAGTTCACTAAAGCAGAACCTTCCCAAAATAGGAACCACGGAGTTGGATAATCATTTAGCATTGTCAATCAACGTAAAAAAATACCACGTTGCCTTTACGAGCCCAAGAGGACATCACTTTGATATAGCCATTGGCAATTGTAATGTTTTTTTAGAGAAGTATTCACAAGGCAAACTAATCAGGAAACTACAGCGCACGCAAGCCAATGCTTTGTCGACCGAATACGAACCTTTGTATCAAATATGAAAATGAGAAATAATCCTTCTCATGATTTGAAACTTTTATAAACACATTTTACCGAGAAAACAATCCACTGTTTTAAATACAAACTGTCCCTGTGAGCAGCTGGCATATGCAGTAAAGCGCTGATTTATAAATGACAAAAACACACAGCGAGTGGGTGACGTCCGAAACGAACTTCATGATCATCATCGACATGAGAATCATCAGCAATGAACGTACCTTGACTGAAGACGGGAACAGCAGTACAGTTAACACGATGCAGACAGCGTTCATAGTCCCTTGTGTGGAAGTATCTTCAGTTGTGTTTGGTCGCGTCGTCCTCTGCTGCGTTATCCTTGTTAAGGGCCAAGTGAGTAAATCACTGCCCAGGTTCCTGCACTGATTGACAGCTTCAAATTAAAAATCAGCCTCTTTTTTTCTCCCCTCCCCCTTAATCCTCGTTCTCTGGCGGCATCAACCACAAACTAAAAAGTACCGAAGAGGCGCTGCCAAAAACGGGACGCAGTTTCTGAAGCTGTGCTCGGTTCAAAAGAGAGAACACGCGGTTTTCGCTTCTACAATCAGTTCAGTGACAGCTGTCGGCAGGGATGAGATGCGCGTTGCAGGTCCAACCTCCGGGAGATGTTCAGGGACCGTCGCAACGAACAGGTGAGCATGGTGCGAACTCTCCCTCGTGTGCTCTCTTGCCAAGGTCGGTCAATACTTCTTCTTCTCCTCGCATGCCACTCAAAGCAGTGACTGAAAGTTGTGTGTGGTGGTGGTGTACAAAGTGATGGGCGATAATTGGCTGCGTCGACTGTCAGCTCACTTCACGGCTCGATATGTCCTCGAAGTAAAATTAGCTGTCCCGTGATTAAAGTCACTGGGATAGTTGCACGAGGAACGCTGACACGCTCACTGGGCAGAGCTCTCCCTCTCTCTGTATGCGTGCTACTGCAGGGTCACAGCACAGAGCTTGTGACTGACTCCGTCACGTGTTTGATGGTGAAGCCAATGTGCGTGTAACACGGGCACCACCCACCCCATACAAACCCCACCCTCCACTCCCCAACCCAACCCTAAGCCACACAAGCCCAAAACCACACACACACATACATCCTAACCACACATGCACACAGACACACGCGCCAACACACACACACCACCACCACTCCCCCGCCTTGCCTCTCTGTCTCTTACCTATGTTTTGGACGTAAAATATCCACGTTTCCAATGCTGCACAAGCGCGCTTTAAATCGCGATTTAAAACTCACTCGCGCTTCTGTAACTCTTGCGACCACAATTTAATTACTCACGCATTTATTTATGTTTGACTGGGTGTGATATTCATTGTGTCAATGAGTGCAGTGTCTATTATATAATTCAACCGTGTGTGTACTCTCCATACTACAAATTCACAAAAAACGCAGCTGGAATGTCAAAATAGTTAATTTCGCAGCCGATATTCCAGTTGTCATGCATTTTGCTAATTTATTTTTTAAAAATACTTCGGGTGATTCCTGCTGTTTAATGATGTTGCATGCTATATGGATATCTGAAAAATGTGTGATGCCATGTGGTCATCATTTAAATATGTCCTTTTTGTGTTGTCATTACTTTATCACAATAGTGCTCAGCTGTTGCTTCAGACATCGGAGGAATAAAAAAGAGAGGGCTCGAAACGGAGACTACCCATTGCGTCAAACGGCTTACGAATAAGCTTCAATGTACACACAGCACACGAGTCATTTGGCTGATAATGCCAACTGACATATAAAATGTAAAGTTGATCAAACAGGGCACCTGCATCACTCACTGAAATTCTGTACATTGTATTGACCTGCACCGTCATAGTAGTTGGAAAGACTCCAACTTTGTAGTGGCACATATCGAATCAGTATATTTAAAGTTTCACCAGCCCTGTTTTTATTTAACGGCTCAGACCGAGGGCGTCTGTGGACAAAACCTCCAGAACGACTCCCAAGCGAGAACGACCCCCATCACTGCGTCCTACGCAGTGCAAGCCTCTGGCGCGATGAGAGAATACCGAGTGCTGTGCGTCTGATGTTGATGATGCCGGTCACATCACCCCCCCTCCAGCGTCCAAGGTCCTCTTTTCCTCCCTCGTGAAGAGCTGCCGGGCCGGGCAGCCGGCTCCCATTGGTTCTGTGTCACCTCGTCTCGCGCGATGATGCAAGACGGACGCACGGTTGCTCCACTGCATTGCGTTCACGCCTTCACGAGAGCCAAAGGCCACAATTTTCGGCTACATGATTTTGTTTGTAATTAACTGAGCTGGCACTCTGACAACTAATGAAGTGCTCACATCAAGTGGTATAATGACATTGATTTATAATTGAAATAAACGACATGACATATCATATTGCAAAAGACTGCACTTTGGAGTTATAAATATGCAAATATATATTCGTACAAAATATATGTGAAAATGTGTAAGAATGGGAAATAGCGCTGAGATATTATGCATATGTTCGTTATTCAAGCGTCCATATAAAACAAGGTTACATTTAAATCATGTATTTTATAGACAAATAAAAAGATCACAGAAATTTTTCAAGCATTTGGAATCAGTTGTATTAATTTAATGTATTAAACAACTGCACTGACCAACGTGGTGAGGTATGGTCAAACAATCCCCATGACTTTCATCCAGCACTGTAGTAACAGAGGAATGTATATGATCATTAATATATGATTTTTATTACGATCTGAATTTACTTTGGCCAGATGTCTCAGCACTAGAGCGAGTGGCTCGCAATTGGAGAGTTGCGAGTTTAATCCTTGTTGGGTAGTGACTCAGCCCATCATCCCTCCAGGGTCGACTAAATTAGTACCACTTACAGAGTGGCTGTCCAATGGATAGACATGACCCTGCCAAAGAAAGGAGGAATATCCACCACTGGTTCAGGGCTGTAAATGGAAGATGAGCCATGCCTTAATGGTCATTTGAGCGGGAAATCAGTGTAAAAAATGTATTACACATCCACAAAAACATTGCATTGTTATTAATTCCATATTTTCTCCAACTGATATGAAAGCAACAATTTAGAGACTAAGTGTTCTGACTTGGAGAGGGTAACATGTACCCTGATGTCAGATTTACACGTTATAATGCCCCATACCGGTGGACCAAAAGACAGGAATGTATTATGAATGACTGAGATGCATTTGTCACACAAATCTGTGTCCCAATTCCAATGCCCCTTGAATAGTTATTGATGTGAAGGCCCTGTCACCCAGAAAACTCTGGTCTAGTTACAGCAGATACAATCACAACAGTGTCATGAATACCACCATATCAAATCATGACTATTGTCAACCTTGGACCGAGTTTCCAAATGTGAAATAATATTTTTCTACCCACAACAATATGCACAATATTTTTAGGAAATCGTAACTTTATGAATATTCTAAAAACTGGGATGTCATTTATGAAGCCCCCAATAGGGAGCCAATGATAGCAGAACACCGTGTCAGAACCAATACATTTTGACTTAAAATTTTCGTGACTACAGGAATTCATATTCTAGATTTTAAGCTTTCGTGACTGCAAGGATTCATACTAGGTTTTTTCGGTAAAGTAACGTAGGTAAAAATAAATAATAATAAAAATAGAAATAATAATAGAAATACAATTATATAGAAATAAAATTATTTTATTTCTACTATTATTATTTCTATTATTTTATTTCTACCATTATTATTTCTATTATTTATTTTTATTTTTACCTACGTGGCTTTACCGAAAAAACCTAAGAGAGTAGGAATTAATATTCTATGGTTCTTTCAGTAAAGTCACGTAGATAGAAAATATAATAATAAAAAATAAAAATAAAGTGATTAAATATATCACGACGTTTCAATTGCAACACGAGCGGTCATCATCAGGATCACTTGTGTTGCAATCGAAACGTGATATTTGTAATCACTTTTTATATTTTTATTTTTTCTAGCTACGTGACTTTACCGAAAGAACCATAGAATACAACCAATACATTTGACCTTTGACCAAATCACCCTAAATGCGCCTGATTTTGTCAGATGTCAGGAGCTAAGCAGGCTGACTCTGATTAGTATTGAACTCGTAGACTACCTAGGAATATTTGGTATTGCCGGCTTGGTCTGCAAGTTCACCAGGAACATAGCAACAGATTCTGTAATCTATCTGTGTGGAGCTCTGATTGTTATCACTTCATATTCATGCATTTTTACTTGTTAATTTGTTTCCTCTCATAAGTGAAATGCTCAGTAATGGAATTGGTCATACATAAAAATGCAGGACCCTCTGAAACAGAAACTTCAGATGCAGTTAGACTTTACTGGGTAAAATCAAATGCATTTGTATTATTATTTTTATTAATTATATTGCTACTTCACTGACAACAACACATCGCCATTAGTTGGGTAGGCCAGCAATGAGCATCATTCAATGGCCACCTAGTCACATGGGCCACAAGTGAACATTAGATTTGTTTAATGATAAGGGCCCTCTTTTAGCAATTTGAAACAGGACGGAAGAAGTAACTTAAAGCATTTGGCATGATCTTCCACTGCTGCTTGTGAGAAAAAAAAGATTAGGATTTGTAAGAATAAATGTTACATGGCATAGGATATCTTTGTCAAATGTTTACCATTTCATAAAAATAAATACAATGATGCTGAGAAACAAAGATTCGTTCATGAAGCCATCCACATATATAGACACAGACACAATTTCAACCGAGAAGACGGTTACAAACTCAGCAATCATTGGAAAGATGTCATCAACCACTTTCGGTCATGACTTGATTTATAATGTCTTGTCAACCTCCACCGTCAGCAGTGTGGATGTGTGGAGCGAGGTGCAATGCTCCCCATCTCTACCCCCTCTCTCTCCCCCTATCTCTACCCCCCTCTCTCTCCCCCTTTGTCTTCTCCTGCATTAGCATTGGCTGCCCCGCCCATGCTGCTGACACACTTGGACTGCGCCGCTCAGCACGAGCTCGCTCGTTCATGCTGCGCCGCGGCTCTTGTGCCCCGCCCACTCACAACTTTAGCTCGTCCATTCATGCTGCCCCACAGCACTTGTCCCCACTCCTTCTGACGCTTGGGCTACGCCCATTTCAAGCCTTTATAAACAGTTGCAGTTGGAAGCTTGCCCCCCTTTTCTCTCCGCCTGATGACGACCGCTTGTGTTGTGATCGAAACGCCGTGAGTTTAAATTTTTTGATTTTGTTGTTTTTTAACTACGTGACTTTACCGAAGTAACCAAAGAATATGAATTCCTGCAGTCACGAAAGTTTTCAATCAAAATTCCCACAGGGGCTTCACACCGATTAACCATGTTTGAAGTACAAACTTGAGCGCACATTTTTTTTGTAATTTTCCATAATGATACCAAGCTCACTGCTCGAGTCATGCATACCCTACAAACTCGTGGAAGCAACCACACCTCAAACCACAGCGGAATATTTTTTTTCTAAAAACAAACCAACTACAATAATGAAAAATAATAATGAGCATTGGGGAAAATGTAAGTTTCAAAATAATTAAGTTGACACTATGCCTTATTTCAGCACCGGGTTCCCCACACACAAAATAAAAGCAATTTCCCACACATCCCATCAGCCACATGCCCATATGAGAGCGCATCCCCACAGCATGCACATTCCCCACTGGTTTCTCCGCCCAGTGTCAGGCCTCCCAAGAAGTAGTCAATGCCGGCAAACTGCCAGACATGCACAGTAATGGGCTGCAATGCCTGCTTCAAATCTTTAACAGAAATAAATATTTAAACTACTGACTTATAAAACAAGAACGACCCCCCCGCCGCCCCAGTGCCAAAAATAATTCCCTACATTTTAAAACTTAGAAAATAAAACAATAATATAGCTGACTTCGCTTTTCATTTGGCCATTTATCACAGTGTAAGGGAGCTGCTCAAGCATCGTAAGGGGAGCTGCAAAACAGACTGACGTTGCACAGGACTGAAGGAAATAGACCTGCAGTAAAACGTCCTTCATACAGCAGTGGATGACAATTACCACACAGTGTTATACACTACATCTTGGAGAAAATAAGCCAGGTCTCATGAAAAGTTATAATCACTGACTACTTTTGTAACAGAACGCTGATCTGGAAGTAAACCAAAATAAAAACATAAACGAATGTGTTTGTTGACTTGCCTTTACTATTTCTGGATACATACCTCCTATAAAGAGACATTCCCAAGATAATTAGCATATCACACATTTATTCATTAAATACTGGCATTTATGAACTGCAATGCAAACAAGTTGATCACGTTCTTTCTAGAAATATTTACAAACGGTGTGGAATTTCACCACAGTGGATATAAGGCGTTTCTACGACAAATGGGTGAAGATTAGCATCTGCCACAAATATTAGAGTCATTACAAGCTTCCCTTCCAAAATCGGACAGAACCCAGCGAAAGCCCGACAACCACAAGTGTCAGTCAATGCCGTCACTGTTCAACTCCTCCACACTGCAAAAACCCGGACGCACCAGCTCATGAGACAGAAAGTCCAGACAGAGTACTTTCGAAAACCTCCAAAAATGCTTTGCTACCTCCCAGTTATCGTCTCCACTGAAGGAGATAAGTGGGACACAAAAGGCCACCAAAAATAGAAATGTTTACCTTGTTAAAAACTTCTTTTCTAGTCGATACTGCCGTACACTGGTCAATATTCATAACTATTACCATTGCTGTCAGCGCAGGGAACATAGTGCAAAACAACTTTGAGGCGGGCACTTTTTGCCCACTCCTACAACCTCACTTTCCCCAGCCTGATACCCACAATCCTAATTATTTATCAGTAAAGCCATCTGCATGGTAGCAGGGTATAGGAGATTTTGTACCTTCGTAAAACAATGTTTCTGGGAGTCATTGCCGGTTTCCACAGCTCGATACAAATTCCATGCGTGAGCATTATCCCACAGAGCCATGAACACGATGCAGAGAAAGCGTTGTGACTCGCCTCACCCACTACCCATTCTGCTCGGTACTTACGAGAAAAGCCACATTTGATGGTGGTCGAAGTTCGGAATAGAACAAGACCACTGTTTCCAAATAATGAAGTAATGGAATGGAGAGAGGGGGGTAATATAAGAGCACTGGCACCTAGCACTGGCCTGATGCAGCCCTCCAGGCGAAGATTATTTAAGCCAGGCATCAGCCTGGTGTAATTGAGAACGCAAACCCGTAAGTGCAACAGGCATCGTGTCGTAATAGAACCTACAGCGATAACATGCAACTTAAAGTGGTAGACGAGCGAACCAAACCAACATGCAACCCCTACTGCATACTCAGTCAGGGTAAGCCCCTGTGCCCACTCCCCTAATGATCAGGAGGAGAGCTTGACGAGTAGACAGAGGGTGGGAGTATTGTGGACGCTGGCAAACCCATTGGTCTAGGGTCCACAGACTTATGAAACGCTGGTATTGCACATGTCAATGCACTGAATTGAAAAACACAGAGATTGAAAAATCAATGAGAATATCACGATAAAAATCTGCCATGAATGTTGGCCAAGCCATCAAATGTTTATCTAAATTACCTGTATATTACTCTGTATATAAAACTCACAGAGGAATTTTCATGGCATTTGTTCAACATTTACGGTTACAAAGACAGCCTTTAAAATGTTATTAGGCAAGTTCTGTGTGTTTTTATTGTCATGTTGTTGTGCACGGAAAAGTTAAATGTTTTGAATGGCGTGAACGTAATTTTTACTTTCAACTAGGTATTTTATAACCATGGGGAATATGCCCCAGGTGTTAAACAGGCTCAATAATATTCTATCGGATACTTCTGACAATGTTATGACCACTAAGGTATACTGTTTATGAAAAGCATATGGCAAAGTGCCAGAAGGTCTCTTTAAGCCATGTAAAAAAAATAAAAGTTAAAGGTCTAAGTTGTAGGGTTTCATGCGAACAATTTAGCTGCGTGTATGTGTGCTGCGAAACAAAGATTTGGTAAATTCACTTGGGCACCTATGAAAATTCATGAATAAATGACTATATTCACATGGACATGTTGGTAACTACATAAGATTAACATAAACATTCCTGTTGCAACCTGCACGGTGATAGTTTTTCTCAACCATTTCAATAAAAAATATTTCATAATAATCATCGAAATGTTTATGTAACAATTAAAAAACAGGGATAATTTCACATTCTATGCATTACTATTCATCATTATCAGCTAAAAATCACAAATTTGTGCAAAAAAAAGATGTATTTACTTTAATCAACGGTCAATATACTGCTGGATGAAGGCCTCATCAGATGATGATCGTAGGGGTTGTTTTGACCAGACTGGTCAAGTCGGATTGGTCAAGGGCGAAAAGATTGGATTCGCTTCAGAATTGTTTTTATTATTACACAGTTGCTGAGCACAAGCTCAAAGGCCATAATCATCAAGGAACCAGCAAGAAAGAGCACGAATAAAGTTATAATATATTTCTTGAATTGAAACAATGCTTTTAGCCATGCTAATTTGATGTGGCGGTGGCAAGATGTTAACTACCTCGCCTGGTATACGAGATGTCGTGGGTTCGATCCCAACCCTGAAGCCTGTATATATGGAGTTCTATGTTCTCCTCGTGGTTGCGTGGATTTTTCTGCGGGTCTTCTGGTTCCCTCCTCATTTAGCATCAACATGCGTTTAGAGTATTTGGCTGCTATAAATTTCCACATGATAAGCCACTTCGTTGAGCTATCATTTGTGGCCAGGTTGCGTTGGAAAAATACCTATATAGCTCAGTGTGCCTTACCTGGTAAAATAAAAAGTTTATTTTTAGTCGAAAAGATGTGGGAATACTTTTCAGTTATGAAACAGTGGTGCGGTATTGTTAGCTGTGAGTTGGATCAGATATCAGGAACAGATCTAAAGAACTGGGCTGATGCGAGTGAGAATCTGGTATGCGAATAGAACAGTTAGCCAATTATTCAATGTTGTTCTCAATCGCAACAAGTCTAGCTTCATGGTCAGTCCTTTGCAGTGTGATTTTCTTCCAGCTATGAGCTACTGTGAACATTATAGTCAGGAAGTGGCTGACATATATGTTCAACGGTAGTGTAGTGAGTCACTTCAGAGACACTAATAGTAGGAGGCATACACGTTTATTCGACACTTTCCACAGTATAGGGGGTAACTATATACGGGTCAAGACAGCCGGCACACTGCCTGACCCAACACCGACAAGGAGGACGAAGACTTTGTGGACGACGGGTTCCATTCCCAAACTGCAGCAGCCCCGACCCAGCGTCGGGGCCTCCCTTTAATCTTCCCCAGTGAGGCCTGGCTCCGCCCTTGGCCACGCCCCCTTCTGGAACCTTCCAGAAGGTTCTGGGCTCTGCCCCACGTGTCTACCTGTCACCTTTACCCTACATCCGTGCCTATTACGTGCCATACTGGCAGACCGGCCGCTGTATCCTCAAATGCCCTTCACTGCTAGCAACCGGCGCTACGCGCACCAGTGGCAGACTTCACCTGCCCTGCTGGTAGACCAAGCTATTACACCCACGATCCCGCTCTCTACCAGTAACCAGCGCTACGCGCCATAGTGACCCATTCTACGTCACTACATCAGTAGTAAGATTAGAGAAGTGTTTTGAGGGAGTACCTACATTTAGTGAGGTAAGTAAATTTATTGAGGAAGGAAGGGAAATGCAGATTCACAGAAGATCAAACACCAGTACCTGAGATCTGAAGATCAGGGCAGTGTGAAGCAGAGACGTAACTCTGGTGAATCGACAAACTCCAACATTAAAAAAAGAGTGAAAAACGCTGTAGGATGGGAACATTAAGTATACAAGATATCACTGTAGCTGTTGTTCGTCATGACAAAGATGTTCCACCACCGTTCTCTCCCAAAAATATTGCTGCACACACAATCTGTAGTTCAGTGAAAGCAAAGTGATCTTCTGAGTAATTGCCAGACCTGTACGATTCAACATTTTTGTAAATCATCCATTTTATTTAATATCAAATGAATACTTTTTTTCATTCAATCTGTAGTAGAAAATAATACACAGATTCCTACATTCTGAACAACATCGTTATAGACGTGTTTTTTTCTTCAATATGTTTTGACAAATTCAATTGATTGATACCAATGCATATGAAGTAAATAGTTAAAATCTCAATGCTTGATAGGATTTTTAAAGCCATCATTATTACCTACTATAATCACACAGAAATGTCTGTCCGTCCCGCGCGTGACGTCACTCCACATGAGGCTCACCCCCGTGTGATGTCACTCCACATGAGGCCCACCCCTCATTAATATTCATGAGTGGGTGGATTTTTACACAAACGCAGAGGAAAAAAATAAATATACGCAGCAGTGCTACATCCGTGTGTGACGTCACTGCAAAAGAGGCCCCCCCTTCATTAATATTCATGCTCGCGTGGAAATTGACACTAACGCACAAGAAGGTCGCGCACTCCACATGCCGCACCCCTCCCCTCATTAATAATCATGAGCGAGTGACGTCACTCCACATGGGGCAACCCCCCTACCCCCTCATTAATAATCATGAGCTGAACAATTTTTCCATTTAATATTTCAGATTTACTGCAATATACACCCGTCCTTGGACGGGCAAAAAAGCTAGTTTATTAAATGTTTGAGCACAACAGGTTACAGGCATCCATCTTGGCACTACCAAATCAACAAACACTCTTGTACATTTCAAAACTTGCTTCCGCCCAATAACAGTTTCACATTGTAGCTCAAGGTCGAGGCACATTCCAACATCCCACACAAAATACATTTACACCCACTACCACCTAATCCATAAAACAATCCATTCGTGAAAAATAATTAAAAAACACACACACACCTTGCAAAGCCAGGCAATTGTTGAGGCCATTTAATGAGCCTGAAGTGGGCACAGTCCGTTACAAGCCACTGCACTCACCACTCTCCCTCCTCTCTAATTATCCCTCATTACGAGGGTGTCACACGGCAACGACAGCTGATGGGCAGTGGCTCATTAAAAGCTCTTTAGCCTGCCAGTGAAGCAAGGAAGAGAAATGCATGGGGCTGTCAGCACAGGGGGAAGTGGGGTAATGTACAGCAGCACTCCACTTAAAACTCACTCAACATGGGTTTTGTTACCAATGAACAAAACGATACTTTGCCAAATCAGGATAACAATAGATTGCACAAACTCAAATTACCTTCAAAACAGTGCTTAGAAGAGGTTGCCTTTAAAAAAAGGGTTAGTTTCAGTTGTGGCATTGACACTGTGTTTGTACATAGATCCACTGGCCAATGCCTGATTCAAGATAACAAAAAATACATTATATAACATTAAAATCGTACAGTATTAAAATGGTTTGAATGACGGTGGTAACTGTGATGTTTCTGCCTCAACACGTAATGAACAAATAATGAGCAAGCTGGCAAAGTAACCATAGAAAAAGTGTTGTAAATCTCATGCTCTCTACCCACGTGGTTCAAGAACCCCTGGGGCAATCCACGACATGACTGACCGTGTGACGAACATGGAGGCACACCGAGATTTTTTTTAATGCCATGGCCCTGGCCTTTAATCCTGGCTTTTAAGGTCGTTACACTTTGTATACTGTTTACATTGGGTGTTTTAAAGATACAGCTACGAACTAGGGCCACCCGTTTTTTGAATGTCAAGGGCAGAAGGTGTGGTTGCAAGGGCGGCTTCAGAGATGAAGGCGGCATCAAGCCCCTGCATCATCATCAGTGTCATCTACAAAAGACATCTGACTCAGTAGAAACTGATACAACCATCTTAGCACTTACAAATGAAGGTATGACTAGATTTTGTTTAACTAGATATTCAAAATCAATTACAAGCACCTTATCACCCCCCCCCCCCAGTCCTGCAGGCCACTGTCAAAGTAACTTGTATTTCCCAACGCTGTCAATGAGTGTTTGGAAATACAAGTTGGTCACCATAAAAATCCACAGCCACAAGAGGTCACTTAATACTTCAGGTGGGGGGGGGGGTCACAATTAATGAACAGAAGCTATCTGGTGTGTTTCTGCTAAACACCTTCCTGCTGTTTCGCACACTGACCCTTTATTCAAAATTTTCGTTCTGTTAAACATGATTAGGCCTGGTGCCCATACATGTCATGAGGGCAGGACCAGGGTGGGTACACATACTTAATTGTGGAGGAGGGGAGTAACTTACATAACATAATATATATTATTCCCAAAGGGCCCTTAATAACAGATATCTGGATGCCTTCAGCTGACTAGGTGTATCTTTATAGAGGTAAACAAGTTACTACAAAAAGTGGTGTGCATTAACCCCTGAATTGTGCAAGCTTGTTCACTCATCCATAAGTTTGGAGTCCTGGTGGAATGTGGCATTCATTTGGCAAAAGGGCTTTACAGATTCTAGACATTGCCGACATTGCTGAAGAAAAGATTAACATTTCTCTGTGGCTTAAACGTGGCGTATCTCACCATCACAAGGCTAGCCTTGTATACTGTAACTACCAGATTAGTCTGGGTCAGAATTATCTCATTGTGAAAAAAGATGACATTGAATTAACAATGCACAAATGGTAAAACAAGGATCCTATTCGTACATGTGTACAACCCTTTCTCAAAAATCCACCGCTATATGAGGGCCTCACAATGACATAGAAGTTGCGGGGATCTGGACCGGACTTCATCATGTTGGTCAATGCATGCCTTTAAAGATTGAGAGCATATACGTGGGATCGCAAAGATACAGTGCATTTTACTTGAGAGCACTCTGCTGCCCACCACACATAATTATCCCTTTAGCCTGTAACACTTAAATTTCGATTTAAAGCTTTCGTGACTGCAGGGATTCATCTTCTTGGTTCTTTCGGTAAAGTCACGTAGAAGGGAAGTAATAAAATAATAAAAATAAAACATAATAAAATAATATAATAAAATAATATACTATAATAAAAATAAACTAATATAATAATAATATAATAATATACACTTGTTATCCAAACACTATCCAGCTTCAAGTGTGTTTAGCATCTGAGATTTGATGACATCTGACGAGACGGAGAGCATATTGCGTTATTTGGTAGTCGGCATTTCATTTAACTTTTAAATATTGTAAGCAATAACGGTGAGAAAAAGCTCAAATAAAACAGTCTCGCTGTATAATACGCTTCACCGTGATTATGGCAGGGGGTTAGTAGAGTCTTTTGAGCCACGTGAGGTGGCAGGCAGGCACCGGTGCCGCACATTACAACCAGGGAGCGGTAGGTTATGGGCGAGCCCTGGCCACCCGCTCCCTCGTGCGCCGTGCCGGTCTTCATTGGTGCTCGCTAACAGCACTTGCCCTGACAGTCTGCTAAGGGTATATGGGGTGTCTTTGTCTTTGCCTGCGAGGGAGGGAAGCCAAGCAGGGGGCGTGAGAGCCTCGCGCTCGGCACAAACGGCGTGGGGAGCAATTTGGGCTTCTGGAGAAGAGAACAAGTAAACCCGTAAAAACAAAGTTTTTCACTATAAATCCTTTATATGCGTGGCATCGGGGCGACTAGAGTCCTCTCGTCCTCTGGCAGCATTAAACAATTGGTAATTAAATATTTAAAAAAATTTCCCTAAACAGTGTAAAATTTTGGAAAAAGTTTTTCACGAAAATGCATTGTCACGCACAACGAGTCTGTGTGAAAAATGTCAGCTCGATTGGATCACGGGAAGTGGGTTAAAAAACGACCTAAAGATTTGCACGGTCCTAAGCAAGCAAGCGAACTTAATATAAAGGATTTTAAAAAAAAAACGACGTTTCAAAACACAGCCGCAACTGGCAGTATACTTTGTCTGCCCACTCCCTTTTGTAAAATGTCACACAAACGACAAATAATATTTAAAATGAGCTGCTGCATACCGTGTGGAAGTCAATTGAGTGCAGTGTAACACATTTAGGATGCGGTTTATATTTCGTGTAATATCACAAGCAGTAATTTGCTCACATTGTACCACCCTATACAAAAAAAATCACTGGTAACACATTTGCAAATTCGGAAAGCGCTCTCGTATGACTACAGTAAAGGCATTATACATGTTTGACCAACCAACGATAAGGCTCTCACGTGATATTTGCTTGCACGTGGCATGGCTTGGGAGCTAAAGAAACGAGTGCAGTTTTGATACAATAACTCTGACAGGCTTTCTGTCCGCACTTCCTTTCATGCTTTGATCCTGGGAGACGTTAGGAAAACACGGAGAACGACGACGAACCATGTGGCAACATAAGTTCTGGGGATTCCGCAGTGTGCACCTTTTCGGAGGAAATGTGTAATGTGTTCTCAGATTAAAACTCGCATCAGTGTCACCTGCCGCAGGTGCATGCAAATCTGTCGTCTTCTTTCCACTGTGCTGCACATAAAGCATACTGTACCACTCAACGATCAGCATTACCTCGGTGGATGTTTAGGGAATTCAATTCCATCGTGGTGTTTGGGTATGATTAACTACTGGCAGTGAGGCCCTTATGTCTGGGAACGTTTTTGTTCAAATACTCATCACCCCAACAAAATACTCCTTTATCATGTTTGCAAGCAGATATTTACGTGTGTATGTATACTATATATTTGTGTCATTTTTTAAAAGTGGCTATCGCACTGAGATATGAACTTGGTAATTTAAGTGCGATTCCCACCGACGGCTAACATCAGTAGCAGATGCTGCCTAAACCGGTCTTGGGCTTGCCCCTTTACCAAACCAATGCTAACCAACGAAGGTGAAGTATCGTCAAAATCCTTCAATCGATATGACGTGGGGTGGCTTTCATCCAGCAGTGGATTGACAAAGTACTGTAAACTATTAATGGATATAAATATCGCCATACAATGTTTAATTCTTTCATTATGTAAAACGTATGTGGAGTGCATTTTATTCTGTAAGTGGAATTGCAACTTTATTTGAGACAGCAAAGATTAAATATTTACTTGGTCTTTCAAAGTCCCAAAGTATTTTGCAAATATAAATATTAGCTTAATTTTTAAAACAAAAAGTGGTAATATCAACAGACACACGTAACACTGTGTACCTTTTGAAATATTTCTGTGCTGTATACAAAAAATAAAACTATGTAAATAGAAACATGGTTTAGCCAGTGGGCATATGCAAATATGAAACAGTGATTTCATGGGAATGCAATGTAATTGTTTAGGTACCACCGTCACGTGTTGTAAATGGCCTGTTGATTGACAGAAAAAAAATCGTCATTGTCCAACCAATGGATTTATTCTTTGCACAATGCAATTCTCAGCAAATTTGTTAAAAAGTAAAGTTGTGTTATGCACTGAAATTTGGCACGTTCACCAACTGCAGTCACGACGACAGATGGAATACATCAGGTGGGGCCTTGGAGCCATCCAAAAACAACATATTGTCCACATTAATCAGATTCAGATGACCCGGTTAAAACTATCAATCTTTTACGCTAATTGCATGTTTGGCCTATGAACATGTTTGTGATACACTCTCACTCCCCCAGAAATAATAATGCCCACGTCATTGATAAAGCAGAGCCAAAGCCAATGTGTTCAGGTAACAATTATTACTTTACCAAAGGCATGAATGAAATTAAGAGCATATTGTGATGTCAATATCAGTGGCTCACTGTCCAAACAAGCAACATAGGGTAGCATTTGCTCGTGGTGGAAATCCCACATTCCCATGGAAGGATCCATTAGTTATCCAAAATCAGGAGAGACAAAGGCGTTTAGTTGTTATGCTCTCTGGCTCTGTAACTCTGCTGCAAGTCATATTAGGAATGCTGCTGGGATAGTCGAATCTAACACAAATGTAAAAAACGTACATACGATGTATTATTTCTGACATAGATTGATTTGCAAACTGATCTTTTGATTTTTGTTGAAAGCACCCTGCGATGCTCCACATGAACATCGATATTTTAAAGCAAATTGTAATAAATTGTATGTTACAGTCCACTGTTAACGTCTCGCAACAGGGCTCGCTTGACGGCAGGTTGAGTGGAGCTAAAAGCACGTCTGAAGCTTTACCTCACTTGACATCACTGGAGTGTGGGAGGCGGCGGGAGGGGAGGGCAAGCATGCGGTTGCCCTCACGACCTCTCGTCCACACCTCCTCTTACAGTGCCGTATGCCGCACAACACGTGATTCGACATATACTACTTGGCAAGTCTGCGTGCAATGCACTGCGGCTCTTCGAATCTTTTTTTTGTACTCAGTTTTTTTAATTCTCTATCATACCTGCAGTATATATTTGTATAATACACACACGCTGAGTGTTGTGCTCGGAGCTCAACACGTTTTATAAGGGCACACTCATTACACACAAAGTGCTTGCCACAAATGAACCACGATAACTTGCTGATCTCGCGCTTTCAGATGCGCGTATGTGGCCGTCTGGAACGCTCTTCCTTCCGATATTCGGAAGCCACTGGAGCTATGCACTTTTAAATCAAAATTGAAAACTAATTTCTTTAGAACTGTGTTTTGTTTGTTGTCCTCCCCCCGCAGCTCCGATTAGCACAGTTGGCTACGTACGGTGCGAAAGAAGTTCAACGTACATAAGTGCATCGATGAATATAAATTCTCGTTCGTTAGTTGTGCAATCTTCCACAAAGACCCAATACTCATTATCTGCAATATGAATGCGTGTCTTTGTTGTGTTGCTGCTGTGTGAGTGCACCACCCATGTGAAAAGGCTGGGAACTGGCTAAACGGGATAATCCGTACAATAAAATAAACTTCACTTTAATTCTCACAATACGTGCATGGAATCATGTGTGCAGAAACGAATTCTGTCCGATTCTTCTTACAATGTAAAAAATGGGCTCATGGCACCCCTGCAGCCTCTGGAGGTGCCACCATTGATGCAATGTTTAAAAAAAACTCTTCAAGTGAACTGTAACAATTCATTGCATTGTCGGGGGTGGGGAGTGTAATTGCTCCACTGCTAGTCTGAACACGTGAAACTGCATGTAACATACACGTACATATGTAAAGAGCAGGTCACTGGATTTATAGCATATTGCACTTACCACTGCTCCACCCCATAATATTACGTAACATAAATATTCATGACATAATTCTTGAAACAGAATAGTAATTTCATTACCACTCTGCAATACATACTATTACCTAACTTTAACGGAGTTACAGCTTTTCATTGCTTTGCTACCTTTAGGATTGCTGATGTATTTCACCTTGGGAAAACATGGCAGGCACCAGAGGCTGAAACCTTTCAACAGCTATGGATGGTCTTTGGACCCATCTCAATAATTTGAAAACCTCCCATTGTTTACTCAAGGGATAGACGGCCTCTTGTCAGTATAAACAATGCGGCCATGTGCTTGGGCCCTGCTGTCGCTCAAGGCGACATCAAAGTGACCACCACTGCATGACACTTGACTACACAGCCCAAGCAGCCAGTGCCACTCAGACCCCATACACATCACACAAGCGTCTCAATGGGTACGACCACCATCTCTACGTGCACAACTGTTGCTTTTAGTCGAAGTGTACTCTTGGACAGCAACTGCGGGCTGATGCTGCCAATACTGCAGGCAATAAATCCATCCCAACGGGTAATGTGTATTGTCCGACCTCATAACAAAACATTAACACGGCACATGAGAAAGATACATGAAAATGCACAAGCACTGGAAGAAAATATAAAATGTATTCATGCATTCATTAGTGAGGTCAATTAAAACGTGGGGGATATCCCATGCTTTGCAGCCTTGCCAATGTGGTATGCTTAGACTGACAAAAATGCTTACAAGCATCCTTTTAAGCCACGATGGAAAGTACCGACTTTAAGGGAAATCTGGAGAACACCCCAATATGTTTAAGGGGTCTGAGTCACACATTACATAACCCCATTTTATGTAGTACAGGTATAAGGTATTTTTGTATATCAATATAAGCTCTTAACATATATTTTTACACAAGAAAATAATGTTGCGTGAAGAACGAGCAACTTTAAAAAATTGTATAAATAAATAACACCAATAAGGTCTCTATGATTACCTAATTCAACCAATACCTAAAATCATTATTTGCAGATTTTACCCAAATTTAAAAACGGATTCATCTAGAATTTCTAGAAATCTAGAATTAGAATTCTAGAATTTAAAAATCTAGAATTTAAAAACGGAGTATACACACTCATAATGAATTTGTTCTTCAACATCTG
Organism: Lampetra fluviatilis; assembly: GCF_964198595.1. Taxonomy (NCBI): domain Eukaryota; kingdom Metazoa; phylum Chordata; class Hyperoartia; order Petromyzontiformes; family Petromyzontidae; genus Lampetra; species Lampetra fluviatilis. Next base: position 9,056,607 of record NC_136292.1, read on the forward strand.
GTCTATTGTTGTTTCTTTTAAGTTGACATGAATGTATTGGGGGTTTTGAAGTTGTCGTGTAGGTCCCCATCATGTTGTCCTAGCATTGTGTGCACCATGTGCAGGTTAACTGCTTTCAGGGCACATCGGACAGACTGCCGTTAACCTTTGCCTATCGGCCCACATGCTCGGAGCAGTGGATACAGAGGTCTCGCGGGTGGAATGTAGGTGGTTCTTTTCACTGCCAGCGACTGTGTAAATCCTTGCAGGCTACATGGTGGCGGAACGGACACACGTCCGCTCAACAGACCCTTTAGTAGGGTGGCATACCACGTCTGCCTGCTCATCCTTAAATCGTTTCTTTTCTCTGCTTAGCTAAACAAGCCATTAGGAGCATTACAAAGCCACATTCCGTTTTCGTTTGCAGAGTCCTTTCAGGCAGACTGGCGGCGTCAAATGGGTCCCTTGCAGATGGAGAATGTGCAGGCATCAACCTTACAAGGCCTCAATGACTCAGGTCATGCCCTGCCTCATCCGGATCACCTCAACGATAACACAGGGTGACCCCTTTGGGAGACAGGGGTGTCGCTCTTTAAGCTATTGGAGCTTAACATTTTTTCGAGTCCTTTCGAAGCCATTCAAAAGAGCAGCTGCGGAGCGTGCCTTCGGCATATATGTGCACACTTGACAAGTGTGACATAGTGGCCTTCACTCATTGTGGTCACACAGAAAGGAATGTGAGCACATAATTACATTTACTTTAAGGTGCAATAATTTAAGCCATGATTCAGTAAATAGCTATTTATTGTAGACCTTTAAAAATAACGTGGTCTTAATTTCTTGCAGCGCGTTGCAATGCCCTCACTTATATCACAATGTTCTTTCAAAGCTGTTCCAGAAATGTTAATGACACAATTCTAATCTGGAGCATGCAGAACAATGCATAACAATAATCAGAACCATATTTGAAGCTCTTGCAACATTAAACACGATGTGCGAGTGCACATTTGCGTGCAGTTAATTTGTTCGTTTGACTTGTTTGTCCGCTGCTAACGTGTGCTTTCCTACACAGCCCGTTCATTAAAGTGCAAGCAGGAAATCGAAGCCTCTTTCAGCTCACAAAGTGGCCGTGAAAAAGTTAATTTAGCTGCGCTCCTTCCACAGACGTCCGTTCCATGGAAAATGTAGGGGCTAATTTAGAACTAGGATTGTTCCTGCTAGCTTTATTCTTTCACAACTTAAGTCAGTGCTGCAGAAAAGGGCTTGTTTGTTGATAGCGTGAAGGGCCCTGGGAACAATGCTTGCCTGTAGGAGGTTGGGGAGACTGGTGGCCGGGGTTAGGGGCTACGGGGTCTGGGAAAGGCTTTGCAGCGTATATGGACAAAAGCGGAGCAGGGTTAGACGGGTCTGGTGGATTTGGGGTAAGGCTCAGTTGTGATTTATCTGCTTTTTGTGTGGTCTATTGTTTATTTAAATTAAATTTCATCTTCTTTATTCTGGTGTGCCGTTGGATAAATAATCACCTGGTTTACACGAGTGGGTTTGGCTTCAACGAATAAACTACTTTGTCATAATACCCACCTCGCACCTGCACTAATTTCATCACTCATCTCTCAGTGGACATCACCTCGGATGCGTTCCATTCCTTGAACTATTTTCCAATTTATTTTTCCCAGTTGAACAAGGTTTCATTCACCAGTCTGTGTGTTATTATGTAAGCAAGGCCAAGAAATCGAGGCGTCGTGTTCATACCTAGTATTTCTTGGCACCTCTTGCTTCTTCAACTACCCAGCCTCTCCCTCTCCCATAATGCCCCAGCCAGAGGTCGCAAACGGGTTTTGAGTCCTTACCTGTACCCGTACCCGGCCGCACCAGGGTCGCAAACGGGTACCCGTACCCGGCCGTACACGTACCCTACCCGTTCCCGGCCGGGTACAGGTAGGGTACGGGTATCGGGTACCTGATTGCGACCTCTGGGATGAAACCATGTTGCAGGCGCGGGTGGGTTGATTCTAGGAACTTGAATTGTGAGAAGAGACAAGACGTTGGGAAATGAGTGACAAACGGTGACTCACCAGTGACTCACGGCCTACCCGTACCCGGCCGCACCAGGGTCGCAAACGGGTACCCGTACCCGGCCGGGTACGGGTAGCCGGGTATCGGGTAGGGTACGGGTATCGGGTACCCGGTTGCGACCTCTGGCCCCAGCTATGGGGAAGGGAGGGTAGGTGGGGGGCTGTTTGACCATACTTCACCAAACTGGTCAATGTGTGTTGAAAGGAGCACATTTTTTCTTGCCTCCAAGTACCTGACTGGAATGGATGCCCCTATCTGGTATACTCAGGCTTGCAAGGTACACAAGCTTCTTTGCCACGAAGAAGATTAACTACTTATCGTAGATGAAAATAAACGAATTATTATTTTACAGCCCTTTGTCAATCCAAAGCTGTATGAAGGCCTCCCCACGCCGTGTCAGTCACGGGAGCTGTTTCACTATAATTTATCATGCTGGTCAGTTCGGGTTAGGAAAGGGGGAACCCACGGCCAGTTCGAATCTCACTTACACATGGTGGTATAGCCTTGGCTAGGAATCAACTCAGGGGTGTTATAACTGATGTGCCTCCCATTAGAAATAGACATGTATATACATAATTGTTCTTGTCACTGAACAAAGTACAATGTGGACTTCGTGTCTAATTATGACTGCACCTCAAGATCCATACAAATAGGGAACATACACATGGTAGCATGTGTTGGGAATGTGATCAAGGAACTCTTTTTTTATAATAAAAATAAACTCAAATGTGTCAGCTGGATAAAAAAAAAACCAGCATGTGCTTAATACATATTGAGATTGTTGTATCGTGAGAACGTGATAGGTGATGGCTTGGGAAGGACTTCATCCTGCAGTGGATTGATCATAGCTGTAACACACTGTGATGAATCCAAATAGGCTACCATTTCTGAAAGTCGGGAAGCGGTAACTGTGTCCAGTGGGACATGTCTTAATGCACTGACTTGCTTCGAGTCTCAGTTAAAGGCTAAAGGTGCAATCTTGAAACTGTTTGCTTGCTCATTCCCCTGCAAGCGGGAAAACTTCAATTAAAAGGGATTCCAAGGGGTATTTGGCCTACTTTTCCACACGTGTACCCACACTTTACCTCATAACACACCACCTACCAATCAAACACATTCCTGCGAAGGGAGCTGGTAGGAACGTTGGGTTGCTCGGTCAATGGCCAGGGTCAACGGCGGCGTGGTGTATTCCGCAAATATGTCCGACTGTGAGGGCGGGCACAAGCCGGCGTGAGTAGGTTAAACGTTGAGTTTTATAAAGGCACCACGGGGTGACCAGCCCCACCCCACCCAGCCCCACCCCTCCCACCCCCCACCCAGCCCCACCCCTCCCACCCCCCACCCAGCCCCACCCCTCCCACCCCCCACCCAGCCCCACCCTCCCCACCCAGCCCCTCCCCACCCTCCCCTACCCACCCAGCCCCTCCCCACCCAGCCCCTCCCTCCCCCTGCCTGCACGACGGACGGACGGGCACAATCATCCCCTGTGGGCTGGTGTAACCAGGAGGTTCCTACCAGTATAAGCTTTGGCGTACCCATGTATACTGCTGGGTGGGGAAGCGATTTAAGAAACCGCTATTGTTTCGGCTGCCATACTGCGAGATAGACTTGATACGGTGTTCTGGACTGCAACTCCACTGTGCCTTGACACCACTGTGACAGCTGCCTGGATTTATCAGTAAACAAGGAAAATATGTTATGTTTATTGCTCTAAATATGTCTATCTATATTTGTACCCGTGTATCACTAGTCCAATTTCAATGTGCCATTTTATTGGAGAACTGCGTGCTGTCATGGTGTGGTCTGGGACTGTTTTTGTTGTTGTTTTGCTGCCTTGCCGAAGCTTTCATTTAGTACTCTTTAGTTCTTCCGGTAAAGTCACGTAGGTATAAAAATAAAATAAATCACGACGTTTCGGGCGCAACACAAGCGTCCGTCATCAGGTGGGAAAGCATGGCCTGCTGCTGATGCAGACTGTTTTAAAGGTTTGAAATGGGTGCATGTTGCACACTCGAAATGAAGGACGTGGGCAGGTGCTCCAATTCGAGGGCAAGCACATTTATTTATTGTGTTTAATATTAATCTTGTGAAGAACAGCACGTGTTACACGCAGCAATTCTACCGAGTCGCCATTAACCATGTGGCTGGTTTACACGTCCGGTTATTCATTAACCCTTTCTCTTAAACCCAATTCTACTACTGATAAACCATCTTTGTCTTTGACAATCACATTTGCACATCACTATTCGAATATTACTTTAATCCTAAGCTGTATGTCTATCTATACCATCCACTTATATCGGTATCTTACACCCATTATATGCACTGTATGTGTACAGTATACGTACTGTATATCACCATTGTACAGCTTACTACTTTACATGTGTTCTATTCTCAATAGCATTGCAAGTAGTCATACTCTGGGTACATGGGCATGGTTATAGACTAAACAGTATTAGAGTTAGAGAATTATGACAGTAACTAATTACAGTGCGTCATCCCTTTACAATGCACAGTGCTAAAACGCCTCTAATTGCATATATCACAAACGAACAATTCAAAGCCAAGCTTAAAGTCTAGAACAAGTCTAGAACATTTATATAACGATCAAAAACAACCGTTGGGTCCTTTACCTGTAAAATGCAACAGCACGTGTTACACGCAGCAATTCTTCCGTGTCGCCATTAACCATGTGGCTGGTTTACACGTGCGGTTATTTAATAACCCTGCCAGCCACCTACAGGCCAAATCAGTCATCACATGCTGCTGTACACACATGCATTGATGCACTGCACAGCACATCATGACTTTCACAGAACCACACTTTACTCCCTTGCTGCACAAGGATATAATTAAAAGAGTGATCCATTCCTAATGTGCCACATGTAGCCCAAGGGTTATAAAGGAGTGACTGGGCCTAGTGATGTTAATGTGAGAAATTAGCATGTAACTGGGTACGGAAGTGGCTATGTTAATGTGAGAGAATAGCATAATGTTAAAGTGAGAAATTAGCATATAACTGGGCATGGAAGTGGCTTTGTTAAAGTGAGAGAATAGCATGAAATAACAGCTGACATAGGCAGGTAGGATGGAAACATCACATTTTTCATTTAGTGTTTAAACATCAGCAGGAATTTACAAACCTATTAAATTTTTACTTTTGATTTTATTTGTTTTTATTTCTTTTTACTGGACATCTGTGAAAAAAAAATGTTGTAGCTTATCGGTTTCCTTCGATCCAGAAACTGATAAGAGGCTGTCAATAAATGACGTCACGCACCTAGGGGGGGGAGGGGTCAGACATTTGTGACGATGTGTGGCGAAGGGGGGGGTGAGAAATGTGACGTCACATCAAAATGCGCAACTTTAAATAAATATAGACAACACGTTCTACTTGATTAAATAGACTTTTTAATAAATGTTTTCTCCTACAACATCAGGGTGCAGCGCCACATTAAATACGCACTACAATGACAATAATTTAAAGCGATTTGAGGCATGTTTTAAATATTTGGGGGGGGGGGCAGAGCTTTGTGGCGTCATATTTGAGGGGGGGTCTGACTTTTTGTGACGCCGTGTGACGAAGAAGGGGTGGGGGGTAAAAATCGTCCAAAATCGCGTGACGTCATTTATGGACGGCCTCTAACCCTTTTTTTTATCGCACTCTTAGGTTTTTTCGGTAAAGCCACGTAGGAAAAAAAATAATAAAATAAAAATAATACATTAAAATAACTAAATTAAATCATTTCGGAGGCAACAGGTGGGACCGTCACAGCCAAATTTACAGTATCGCGTTCACCTTTTTTTTTACCAATAATGCAAGAACCCCAATTCTAACCGTGCTCATTGTGATTGCGGGCAGCGAGGGGTTTGCGTTGCGAGTCGCAGCAGTGTTGGCGGCGGTGGCGACCGCGCGTGTAGGAATTCCACGTCAGCTGTTGGCCCTTTGGACGGACCCGCTCGCCACAGTAGCCAACGGCGCGGCCGCGATCGGCTCACACCCCTCGTCCGCCCACCCCCCGAGACCTCCCCTTCGTCTTGACCGCAAACGCTCAATCCCTCCCTGCGTAGAAAAGTAAAAAATTAACCCGTAAAAACAAAGTTTTTCACTATAAATCCTTTATATGCGTGGCATCGGTTTTATTTTATTATTCATTTCTGTTTTTCTTGAGTAAGAGTTTCATTTTTATCACATTGGTATTTTAAATTAAATATGACATTTTTTTTTCCCTAAAAAGTGGAAAATTTTGGGAAAAAAATTTCACGAAAATAAATTGTCACGCACAACGAGTCTGTGTTCAAAATGTCAGCTCGATTGGATCACGGGAAGTGGGTTAAAAAAACGACCGAAAGATTTGCACGGTCGTAAGCACGCAAGCAAGCAAGCAAGTGAACTTAATATAAAGGATTTAAAAATGTACACGAACATACGCTCACTGCGGTGAAACGTGAAAATTCGTTGTCAGGATTTATGCTCTGCATAGCAGAGAATCAGCGTCTGGTGACAAGCGAATTAAGCGCTGGTGTGAAGACATTTTATTAATACATATACGGGGGGTGGGGGGCGCAGTGGGTTGTGCACTGAACTATGAACTCCGCCATCTGAGTTTTATGAACCGGCAATGATCGACATAATTGGTGAGACATTTGAACTGTTCCTGGGTGCCCCCTTAACCAACCTGCACTGATCAGCGTGACGAAGTATGGTCAAGGTTGGCTACGTATGGTGCGAAATAAAGCTCAACATACATATTGTCCTTCAGCAATATATTGACAGAGGGCCGTCAAAGTGTGTTACGTGAGACCCGAATGGTCGGCCAAGACTGAGCAACACGGAACTTTGTTGCTGTTTACAGGATTAGTTAATCGAGATAGCTTAGGGGTGGTATCCCAAACCATTGTGAAGATATTTAAACTTCAATATTGGGAACAAATGTGTTCATTATGTTGGTAGTATAGTCCACATGTTATTCACACTTTTTATGCATGTATAATTTATAATAGCAAAATTATACAAGTACAATCTGCTGGAAATGGCTTTGACAGTTTACAAATGTCAAAAAGGGTACATAAGTGGCTTTGAGTAGACAAGTAAAACCAAAACAAAAATCCCATTCTTTGGTACATATCACTGTCTCACTGCAGCTTAGCTACAATTACAGGGACATAACCAAGGTTAGCAAAATGGTTAGTAAATGGTCACAACTCATTAAATGCTTAAATATATACCTTCCAGACCTGGGGAAATGTTCCCATGACATCGTTTATGTAGGCTAAGCTGGAAAAAGATAAAGGGATATTTCATTACCTTTGCACAGACTCCACAATTACAACACTCAACCCTTTTGATGGGTGCTTGGGAAATACAATATCTTGACTGCATAGGTTCATCTCAAACTACATTGAGTCTAAGTAAACTCGACATGTGTGTCTTGGGTGTAAATAGGTCCTCTAATTTATGGTAACCTAGTGGTAGAGTGTTTGCCGCTTGTTGCCAAGGTTCACAGTTCCAATCCAGCAGCTGCTCTGATTGATATTGTGGGTGTATTAACCATAAGATATGCACCGTCTGCTTAACAGTGGATGTTAAAGATCCCTGTAATGCCATTCACAAGAGTTCGGCCATTGTGTGCCAACTTCACGGTCCAAATGTGTCAAACGTGAAAATGACCTCCAAATTACCCCCGAATGAAAAATCTTGGCAGGACCCTCCTGAAAAGTCTTGAGACTCGGGCTCTCATCGGTAAACAAGCAAAACAATAAGTATATTATATCTATAGTTATTTGCATAAAATGTTACCACAAAATGTGTCATTTTATCTCTGATATGAGTTGTAGTTACAATTGAATCCCTTGGGGTGACCATTTGTGAAGTACCAATCATCAATGCCATTTTTGCTGCCTTCATGCTGCCTTTGCTTGCTTAGGCATATTTAATCATGTATGTGTTGTCTTCTCTGATGTCTCATTATTTTCCTTATTTTTTACAATTGTGTATTCAATATTTCGTTTAGCATCCCATCTCTTTTTCCTCAGTCTTCTGTGGTTTCAGATAATGTGTTATCCGTGCATTGTTTAACCTTTCCTCCTAGATTGAATGCATTATCCATTACCATGCTAGATACTTTGTTCACAGTAAGATCCATTTTATGTTTCTCCACTCGGCATTTGACGATGTTGCAAAAAAAAACCCGGTATATAATCTCCTTTCTTCTGAATTAGATTATTGTTAACTCTGTTGGATTTGCACTTAATTAGCTGTATCCTCTCTTTTGAGATGGTAAAGTGCAACTTGCATTGCACCAGCCTGTGATCAATTTCTGTTTTGAAATTGTTGAGGAAAAAAACATATTTGAGAACCTTGGGTTTGTCCATTTGACTCAAGTCCATCTCATTTCTAATATTATAATGTAGCATGCTTCAAGTCCATTTTATAGATTCATTTGTCTTGTAAGGTATTCATTATTTCTGTATCTCTTAGATTTGGTACCTTTTTCCGCGTATTTCTCGGTCAGCTAAGGTCTTATTAAAACAACAATTCAGATCAGCACGATGCACAAGCGAGTGGGTGTGGTCGGAACCACGCCCGACCGCCTTTGTCTATCCAGTGATGATAATTATACATGGCACCAGATACTAATTTTATTCCGCGCCGACCTATGAGAGGCCCAGGACCGGTTCATACATTTGTCAATGATGTTGGCCATGAGCAGGAATCAAACTTGGATTACCGGGTTCGTGTATGCGCGAACAACCGCGCTCCTGCTCCCCACTCCAAACAGACATATGCTAAGTGCTTTTAATGAGCATCTATTAAAAATGGTAAAGCACGCAAAGAGTCATGTTGAAACATCGTTATCAGCCACTCACACCACGATCAGCCACTCATATTTTGCCGTAAAATGACGCACCCTCTGCTATACAGTGCACGTTACAGATCCGACGATACCAATCGCAAGTATAGGCCATTGTGTGCCGGCGTCATGGTTCAAATTGGCCAAATTTTTTAAATGACCGCAAATGACTTCGTTGGAATATATAAAGCAGCCACTGTGGAAGTTGGCAGGACCCTCATGAAAAAGAGCCATGCGACACAGTGAGCCCTTCCTGGATAAATAATAATATTAATGTTTTATATTTCTTTACACCAATTCTGGTAATGACAAGCCATTGCATCAATCATTTAAAGTCTAAGAGCAAGGTGATGGCTAGACAGTACGAGCTTACTAGGAATGAGCATAACCAGAAATACATTAAAATTGTCGATTTTTTTTTATACCATGTGCTAATTAGCACGCGGGCACTCATCACACACAGAGTAATTACCTCACTTACATTACATACACAGTTATAAAGAGAAAATATAACTGTGAATTAAACCACCCAGTTATTATTGGTTCACATTTGCAATTAGATGATCTAATCATTTTTATGTGGTTGGGCACTCAGTGGTTAGAGCACGTAGCTCTGTCAGACGGTTGCAAGTTCAAATCTTGGTTGTCATAGGCATAGAATTACATCTTGACCCCACAATAGTAATGTGGAATTTCCACCCCTGGGGCTGTAAACAGGAGATGATGCTCAATTGAGCAAAAAACCACTGACTTTAAAAAATATATGATCACATAAGCGACATGCAATGATGGCGATAAAACTGTTATCATAAACAGCTCATATGAATTATTAAAATTAAAGCAGCCCATTCCACATGCAATTAGTAAACAAATGAAATACTCTAGTGGGATAAAAACGGCACAAGCGATTGTTTTAGAGAGAAAAGTAGAGTCTTACATCACACACAAAAAATTAGGTATTGCGTCCTTATACGATTATGGGAACTCAAAGATTGTATTCATATCCTGCCAAAATATTTTGAGGGATAACTATGCGGCTGAGCCTTGGCCCGACAGGGGCGACGTGCAATGGGGCAGGTCGCATGCATGGGGCCTGGGAAGGGATTCCAGGCGTACATGACTGCAGTCACGTACCACAGCTCAAACACAACACTTGCATAACTGCATAGCACACGCACACTCTGTTGAGAATTGTCTCCCACATATTTGATACTTAATCACAAAAGTGGATGATTAATGTAACACTGGTAGAAAGTGGCAAGGGCACGAGTGCGGTTTGGGGATCGCAGCCCCATTGCTCTGCGGTACATTCGTCAACCGTCCACCGGTTGAGCATGAACGAGTTCAGGGTGAAACGGCAGTATCAACACAAATCTTAATTTGTCGCACATCTGAGCCTCTCGCGGTGTGCTTGATGAACACACAGTGGAACCACCGGCAGTGTCGTCAGTGCTGGACTCGCGTCCTGGTGCTGAATGTAACGTAGTTCCAGCAACAGCATGGCCTTGACAGCAGTGCACCTTCCAAGATGTGAATTAACATAATAATACTTTCATTTTATAGAGCATTGTACATACCCATAGCAACCCATAATGCTGTAGATTAATTATATATAAGGGCCAAATCCTATGTACAGCTACTTCCAAGCAAATAAAAACCCTATTACCAGGCAAAATAAAATAAAATATTTCAACTAATCAAGAAATGGCACCAACACAAAAGGCACAACAACAAAAACGTTATCACAATTCGAGAAATTAGGTCACATCCCAGACGACAATCCCAAGTTCTCAACCAAGCCAGGAAACCTTCACAGGAGGGGACGTGGACTGCGAAAAAGGTATGACTAATTGAGACCAATCGGTCAAATGTCCAAAATGTGATTACCTATTTTTCAGTGTATGCCTGAATGAATAAAGAGGCCTTTAGTTAAGATGTCTTCATTCTCATAATCAATAAAAAAAAAGTATGTATTTGCTTTATGTATGATTTAGAATAAAGCTCTCAGAGCATATTATGAATATCACAGTGCTGATGACACGAAGGAGATTACTCCAAAGAATACGATTTAATCCATGTTAAATTAATTTGAGCATTTCATGGTACCTAAAAGGAGGAAATAATGTTTTCTATTTTCAAAGCTGGCCATAGTCACACTGATTATGCTGGAACGCTGCACACGTTTGGTTCAGCTGTGGTGGCGTTTGCTGCTGTGGGCTCACTCTCTGTGGGGTCAGGCCTCAAAGCCGCTACGCTCCGAATGAGTGGCCTGCCGGCATCCGACCGCAGACCCAGCCATCACATGGTCTCCTCCTAATCCCCCAGCATTAAGCCTCAACTTGTCCAAACTGCCAAAATCACCGCAAGGGGCCGACTTCTAATTCATTCTTGGAAGAGATGGCTCAGCAAGTCGCTAATGAGAGCAAAACTCCTCCACTCCTCCAGAGAACGTGTCTGTCTGCATCAGCGGGCCACAACCTTTATGCTTCCACCCCACCCCCCAGCACTGCCCTGTACCCCAGTGTGCCAGCAAAATGCGTTTTGCACCCACCGACCCGAAATCACACGGCCTTGACCGAGCCGACTGCCACCCCACCAGTGTCTCTATTACACATTCCCTGCTGCACTCCATGTGAACAATTAGCATAACAGAGAGACCTGGAAGAAAACTTCTGTATTTTTATTCCTCACTTTTGGTTATCCAAAACAAATACAAGTATGCTAATGTTGTATTCGCAAGTCTTTGTTAGGAATTAGTGAGATGGACAACACATGCTTATTAAATATAAATTTTCAAACATCGGTTTAAAATGTTTTTGCTCATTTGGAAAAGGGAACTGTACATCAAGGCACACACTGGTTATTTTAACACGTACATTATTGGTATTTTAGAACTATCTTAATTATTTTAACACGTATCTTAATTATACTCTCTGGTTCTTTCAGTTCATGGAACATGGCACAGCTTAAACCCACTTGTTTATAACACATTCATATTTCTGTTGCAATGAGCAATATACATAAAAATTACTAGTGAAAGTATTTACAGATGACTCAAACCACACGTGGGATGCTTCCGTGGTATAATGATTTGCACACTGGACTGGCAATCCAGAGGTCGGTCGTTGAAATAATGGTCAAAGTTAATTAAATCTCCACTCCCCCACCCCAACACGGCCTCTGTCCACCCAACAGTATAAATTGATACACCACATCATGGGACCTCCTTTGCCAGTACCAAAATATGATAATAGGTTTTTCCCCTTTTATCTGGCAACAAAACAGGTGGTTAAGTTGTTAAAACACCAAACTGAAACCTTTTACAAGGAATCATGTCTGCATTAACCACAATACTTGTGGTCAAAATGCAAACAAAAAACAATCTAATAATATATGCATGGATTTGAAGCTTTCGTGACTGCAGGAATTATCATTTGGTTATTTCGGTAAAGTCATGTAGAAAGAAAATGCATTAAATAATAGAATACAACGTTTCGATTGCAACACAAGCAGTCGTCATCAGGTAGAACTAAATGTGAGAGAGAGAGATAGAGACAAAACACAGACACGGACACACACAGACAGACACACAAGCAGAGAGAGACAACACAGAGACACACAGAGAGAGACCAGTGTGGACCAATCAGTTTCAAAGACAATGCATGTATTATCAGAGTATGTTTTTGTTTGCATTTTGACCACAAGTATTGTGGTTAATGCAGGCACGATTCCTTGTAAAAGGTTTCAGTTTGGTGTTTTAACAACTTAACACCTGTTTTGTTGCCAGATAAAAGGAGAAAACCCTATTATCATATTTTGGTACTGACAAAGGAGGTCCCATGATGTAGATGCCCACCTGAGCTTTCATTACTCTGATAGTGCATTGTTTTTGTGCTGTACGCCTTTTGGCGTCCTCTGGTCTAACACCGTTTGAGACGAGGCTCAAAAGAAAGCTGTTTCTGGTGTGGACCAATCAGTTTCAAACACAATGCATGTATTATCAAAGTATATTTTTTGTTTGCATTTTGACCACAAGTATGCTGGTTGATGCAGACATGATTCCTTGTAAAAGGTTTCAGTTTGGTGTTTTAACAACTTAACCACCTGTTTTGTTGCCGGATACACCACCGTTTGTCAAATAACATATTGCATGTAGCAGAGCTAAAGTGTGAGTACTCCTACTCCTTCTGTGGCCAGCATGGGAGAGTAGCCACAATAGCCTCCAGAGAGACGATTCAGAGCTCCCTCTGGAGGAGGACCTTTCGACCAGCAGTAGCATGAACAGGCACTTGGAGGGCTGTATCTGTACGAAACCAAATATACAATTTCTACCTATTTCTCCAGTTTTCTAAGACATATATCTTATTCTGCTATTTATTTTAGTGTGACCTTATTTCTCTCAGAATACAGGTGACTCATTGAAATTGTATCACGAATATTCTTGGTTCTTTCGGTAAAGTCACGGAGAAGGGAAATAATAAAACAATAAAAATATATAACAATACAATTCTCACGACGTTTCGACTGCAACACAAGCAATCATCATCAGTTGTGAAATCCACAGCAAGAACATTTGAAAAAAGTGGCAGTCGAAACGTGAGAATTGTATTGTTTTATATTTTTATTGTTTTATTATTTCCCTTCTACGTGACTTTACCGAAAGAACCAATAATATGAATCCCTGCAGTCACGAAAGCTTTAAATCAGTATCACGAGTGTACATTAAACCATGACAGCAAAATTATAAGGCTAGGTCCAGCCAAATTAGAAAGCTTAATTTTGTATTCCAATGATTAACACACACTATTATATGAAGGGTGGTCAACACATCTATACCTCTATATAAGGAACGAAACAGTAACACTTCTCCACAAATCTGGCTGTCGCCTGATGAAGCTAGTTGTAATTACTGGCGAAACGTCGTACTCAGTTTGTAAATATTGTGGCTTGGTTCTCCAACACACCGATGTGCTGTACTAGTGACGAATTGGCACGTTCTGTTTACGTGACAACCCTTACTAGTTGGCTGTGTCGGGTGGTGGCGGGTTTTAACGACACATTTATATATTTACGCGATCTAACCCAAAAACCTCTATTATGTATGATATTGGATGGGAAAGCCTACGTGTTAAACCAAAAAAACTGTTGATTGTACTGTTATGATCATAAAAAAACACAGTAATATACTATTTTATATGAACCCAGCGACCTACGTTTGATTCCTTGCCATGGCTAACACTAGAAGCGAGTGGTATTTCAACTAGTAAAGGCTACCTCCCTTCACCAACCTGCACTTACCAGTGAGGGGAAGTATGATCACCCCCCCCCCCCACAATAACGCACACAGCATAGGGAGGACACACAAATTGATTGCCCCAAATGAATCACAATACCTTGCTGATCTCATCAAGGAGCATAAACCATCACGCAAACTGCGGTCATTCTCGAAGCAGCTTTTGGCTAACCATCGAACAAAGATGGTAACCGCATCGTATGCTCTCAAATGCGCTTCTGCGGCCGTCTGGAACACTCTTCCTTCTTAGATTAGGAAGCCACTGGAGCTAAGCACTTTAAAATCTGAAATTGAAAACTCATTTCTTTAGAACTGCTTTTTGTGTTTAGTTTATTAGCACGGTTGTCTATGTACGATGTGAAATAATTTCAACATATATCAATCAGTGGATTGACAGTGGACTAAAACATATTTGTTATCTACTATTGTATTTCATCTTCAGTCATTTTTTTATATATAAAACAATGATTTCATACATTTCATACAATATAACATCTAAATTCCTGATTACCCTTATAAACAAAGGGTATTCATAATTGTAGCATGACTGTTGGCACAGGCAGTCACCCTTCCAAAATCTTAACAATCTCTCTGAATCTTCAAAACACATGAGGGCAGTTAGATTATGCCAAATCCCTCTCCTTTGAAGGTAAATCGGGCTAAGCCTGTTTGTTAACATCTTTAGATTAAATGTTCCATGAAAAAATTGAATTAATTCCTTGAGGCCGGTCAAATGGTTGTCAAGACCAAAGGGCCATGCCGCTTTGATTTGGTTACAATTACAGTGTTTATGGAGCGTAATTAGCTCCTAATTTAATAATACATTACCTCACCAGACTAGGGGTACTAAATAGTCAATATTAAATATACGCGTAGTGTTTTGTCAATGAGTAATAATAACTTTTTTTAAACTTACTTACATTTTGAGCAAAAATTGTATGATTACATACACACAAGTTTAGTGGCCTTTGCAAAATAATTCTTAATAGGCTTTCCTATTTCTAGGAAATGTTAGATTAGTTTCACGTGGGATTATGCCTGACATGAAAAAGATGACGTGATTATATGATTACAGAAAGGATTTACTGACTTTTAAGTGAACAATCTTGTTTTAAGTAGGTTTTTGTTCCATGTCATTTCCATGAAAGTGCACATTTCTGAAACAATCAATGTTCCTAAAATGCTACTAATGATGTGTTGAAGAAATACATAGTCACCAACAGTAAACCATTTTTTATCCCATAGATTTGTTTGTGGTAAAATATTCACATTTGAAAATTATACAGTAGAGATGTTTTAATATACATGAAAGTGATCAACACATTTCCTTATTACAAAATAATAATTATAATCATTGTGATAATATAAGTAATAAAATAAGTAAGTAGACAACATACACCTCCTTCACATAGCTATCCCTCCGTGTAAATGTTTTTTCACATTCCATCCAGCCACAAGGCCTTCTGGGAGTGCAGATGTCAGCAGAATATTTTAAAACCAAGGAAACTCTGCACGGGTTTCACCGTTAAGTATATATTTTTTTGCTTATTTGATCACAATGAGCATCTTTTCAAGTAAAAAAAATTGAAGTTGTTAAGACTTTTCATCTATTTTCTAAAGGCCTGGGAAGAGCAGTGCTTGGCGACAAGACCTTCCACAATCTTCACAAGAGCCTCCCACATTTTGGGTCAAACTTTCTCGCTTACAGATTCCTCCAAGTTGAACTCGACAGTACAATGCTACGATGCACATGTAGTGATTATGTTACCATAAGCAACTCCTAAATTATTATTTGTATTCATTTCTGTCTTTATGTAAAAAAAATCAGTTTCATTCTCCCATAAATTTCTGCCATAAACATACAGGACACATGGACACCAGCTTTGCACATGGCTTGGAAGATAAAAATCAGGGGCTTAAGTTTCCTTTAAACACATGTGCAAACATTTGTAAACTATTTGGATAAACAATTTTGCCACAGTTCAGGCAGAGGGAACTCAATCAGAGCTCATTTCAGTGTGCCCCATTTATATCAGTGATTTTTTTCAATTAAAATAACGTTTTCAGCTGTAACACATGCATAACCATCCTAAGCGCATTTAATCCAGTGGATAATTAAATTTTAGAGGTCATTTACATGGAATTGAGGACAATTTAATGAAACCAGTAATTAAATTTAACAAAACTTTGCCATTTTTTTTTATCTAATACGACCATTCACTCTGATGAGACGAAATAAGCTATACTTCATTATTTAATCTTACTTTTCAAAAGCATACTTTTTTCTCAATAAAAAAAAACTATAAAAAGGTTATTCTATTCACTGTCTGAGAATTTTGGCAAAACGTGCACCTTGCAAGGTCAGGTCAGATGCTGCGCCAGCCTCTCTCAGTGGCCCATACCCTGGCTAGTTCTCTATGTAGCATGTTTATTATCCTGACCGTTCTGGGCATAGCAGAAGTCAAAATAATGAATTTGCTTGCATTCAATGTTTCAAGACAAAATGTATTTCGTCTGCCATTGTAGGGTCAAAGAACTTTACAAGACACGATGGCGTCTGGAGCGTGTGTGGCTCAGCCTGGTAGACTAAACCATAAAGCACATGTTGTTTGAAAGCAAGTAAGTCCTTGGCTTAGTTTGTTGTAGCCAATGGCAGAATTCATACCATGGAATTTATATCAATGTGTACACTCGCAAACGAGCAAGAGACTTGAACGCACTTGTTTTGTACGTATGCATGTTGAACTTCTTTCATACCGTATGTAGCCAACGGTGCTAATTGGAGGTGTGGGGGGAAGAAGAACCAACTAAACACTAAAAGCAATTCTAAAGATATGAGTTTTTAATCTGCTCCATGAATCTGCCCCATGGACGTTCTTGGACACGTAAAGGCCTTGGTCAGTCTACTGGATGAGGACCTCCCAACACCATGTGGGTCGTGCGAGTTATTTGACCATACTTCACCACACTGATCATTGCGGGTTGAAAGTGACAAGCAAATACGAACGAGAATCACCATAGGGCCCGTTGCATCTCCGACCAGCACCACCGAGCCAGTGAGTTGGAGCACGTACACCAAGCCTTCAGGATGAACGGATACTCGGACCGTACAATCCGCAAAGCTGTCTCCCCAGCCATGCGGGGACAACCTTCTGAGGATCCAACCAAACCCATCACTTTACCGTACATAGCAAAGGTTACCAAAAAGATTTCCAAAATCTTAAACAAACATAAGATTCAGGTTCGGTTCGACACAGTACACAAAATCCGTCATTTAATCCCATCTGTAAAGTATATGATTCCTGACATTCAATACCCTGGTGTCTACAAACTGAGATGTGGTTGCGGCAGCAATTACATTGGGGAAACGAAGCGACATGTCTCGGACCGCGTTCGTAAACACAAGGCGGATCTGAAACACGGTAGGACCAATACATCTGCCGTTGCCGATCATTGTTTTAATGCTGTGGGCTCTCATTATATTGTTTTTTTCCGAGACCAAGGTACTCTGCAAACCTACTGGCTACCTTCAGAGATTTGTTAATGAAGCCATCCAGATATATAAACACAGACACAACTTCAACCGAGAGGATGGGTACAAACTGAGCAATCATTGGAAGGACCTTATTAACCATGTAAAGTCTTAACTGACTGTGGTGTGTCCATCTTACCTGCCTATGTCAGCTGTTATTTCCGACTCTCTGTGTCTCTCTCTCTCTATGCTTCTCTCTTAGATCTCTCATGCTCACCTCCTTTCCTACAGTTACATGCTAATTTCTCAAATTAACATCACTAGCCCCGGCCACTTCTTTATGACCCTTGGGCTAAACCCATTTCAAACCTTTTAAAACAGTCTGCCTCAGCAACATATCATGCTTTCCCACCCAATGACGGACGCTTGTGTTGCGCCCGAAACGTCGTGATTTACTTTTATTGTATTTTATACCTACGTGACTTTACCGAAAGATCCAAAGAGTAGAGAATCAGCATAGCCGTGCGGCATACCATGATTTCCGTATATTGGTGTCATCATTGTTATGGATCTCCAATGCAGAAAAGTCTTGCGACCGTAAACTGAGAATATTTACCAGTTTCACCTTTGTTGAAGATCATCGGTACAGTCATGACCAAATCACCAGAAATTCACCTGATCTCATCAGATACAATAAGCTAAGCAGGGATTAGACTGGATAGTGCTTTGATAAGCAAACAAAATGCATAACAGGTGTTATAAACTATGGGGAAAGGTGGAGGGCAACATTACACAAATCTAAGAATATAAGAATAGGTTTTACCCTTCATGGCAACAAAACAGTTGTGTTAAGATGTTAAAACACCAAACAGAAACATTTTGCAAGGAATCACGTCTACAAAAACCCCTTGTACTGTACAACCTTTAGCACTCTTGCAGGTTTGAAATACATCAAATGTAAATTCCCAAAAAGCACCACACTATACACAGGGGGAAGCAAAAGAAAAGGTTTTGGCAATGAATACAGACATGCCTCCTAAATCAGTTCTGGGGGCTTTGGGTCTGCAGTCAGTAACACCGCATTGCATATCACACTGGTGGTGGTCTACTAGTAATGGCGCAACATTTGAAGTGCAGACGGGATGTTCTCATTTTAAAAAAGCACGGTATATATAACAGATATGTTTTAATGTACACTTTTTAATAACAGCAGTATACGTGACATGTGTGTGCTATGAGGTTTATATCAATTGACGTGATGCACATGCAAGATTACAGATTCTCCTATTGACAGAGCATACTCTTGGGTTTTTTCGGTAAAGTCACGTAGGTAAAAATAAATAATAAAAATAATAGAAATAATAATAGAAATAAAATAATAATTATTTGATAATAATCTATTATTTCTATTTTTTTTACCTACGTGACTTTACCGAAAAAAAACCTAAGAGTATGAATCCTTGCAGTCACGAAAGCTTCAAATCTTGAATTGACAGAGCATACTTTGATTATTACACTTGTTTATCCAGGAAAGCCTCAAGACTCCTTTTCAGGAGGGTACTGCTAAGATGTCACAAGCCCAATGTGAAGCAGGTAGTGTGTAGTATATGCGGTTAATACGCCTGCAGTATTAAATGGGGCAACCTGCCGGATTCCAACCATGACCCTCTCCAACAAGCAGCGACTGTGCTACTACTAGACCATGTCACCGCCCCATAAAATTAAGCTATAATCCTAAATGCAGAGTAGACATGCACCCATTTGATGTGATGCTTTGTCTATACATGATCTTGTGCCTGTTCCTATGAAGCAATTCCAGTAGGAAAAAATAACAAAAATATTGTACTTAAAAAAATACTTTCTTTTCATGGTCAAAACTGAAAGCGTTGCAATTGTTTTTGATAGAGACCACGCGTGTGTGTGCACACGCCACTCTCATTTGCTTTGCCACTCATGGTTAGTTAGCGAGCTCAACGGTAATGTTCACTGCTTGGCTGCCAGCATGTTTCAGTGATGCTCTTGACAATTGTTGTGCCAGATGACACTGGCAAGCTCCTCTCGCAGCTACCTCACGTCATGGGAATCAAGTTTTGGAAGCGAAATAAAATGTTTGACACTTAAATCAAACTAAGCACTTGACATGTAACTATTATAACATATGCGCGCATTTTTTTTGGAGCATAGATGTTGTACGCAATCGTGATGTGGTGATAAGAATATAATTCGTTGCCGACATCACTATCTTTTTGGTGAGCGAGGTCTTTCGTGCTCGGATGGTGGGTTAAATCATGCGAGCGGGAGGCAACTTTTGACCCGAGGTGATGCATCACTTAGGTTGATGATCTTTAATTGCACGCCATTCACCCTACACACTTCCACAGGGTAGCACAACTTCGAACAGCAAGTCACGCACACGGTATCTTATAAAAAGTAACAACAAAAGACACACCCACTCACACCTATGTCCTAGCGCATTCTGCATTCTCAAACTCATACACCCTGCTCAGATAAGGCCACCTTAGCCACTGTTAGATATGGGGATTTTTCCACTATCAGCCACAGTAGTGCAAGTCATGCTGGGTTTCTCACTTTGAGATTTTTACCCAGCTCTCGGTTCATCTTCAGGGTTCTGGGAGTTGTTATTTTCTTCATGAACTCTGTGTAAATGTTCCATTTTTATGAACGGTCTCTTATTAAATCAGTGTCTCTTACTTACAATGACATATGGATCCGAATTATGGACAATGACAGATCATGGAACAATAACTGATAAGTGCAGAAAGAAACATGGACAGGAATATGTTTGGAATATATTCAGACAAAAAGACCAAAACATTACATTGAGTGGATTTGTGTATATATACAAGTAAGCGAGTTTTTTGCAGGACACGTCATTGTTCGAAGCGTTGATGACTGGTGGCCAAGGCTAGCGATGTAGAGGCTTCCCAAGGACACAACACATCCGAAATAATGTCCACCACAGAGAGGAAAGGTTAGATTAGAACAGCTCCTGTAGAAGAAATATGTTTTGTGGTATTTCAGGAGCATAAGGGATGGCAATGATGTGGAGTGGCATTTATCCAGCAGTGGAAATATCATGGCTGATGAGGATTAAATGACATATTGATGAAAGGGGAGAGGGGTGCAAGTAGGCCTCCGCAAGGTAAGGTAATTTACCCTTTTTACTGGGTAAAAGGGTAAAGGTAAAGGGTAAAGGTGTCGACATGCCAAGGGGTAAGGGTGAAGGGTAGGGTAAAGGTAGGCTCGTTGCTTTTTACCTTTAACCTTACCTGCTAAAGGGTAAAAGGTAGGGTAGAGTGATTGTATTGTGGTAAGGTAAAAGGTAGGGTAAAGGTAGGCTCGTTGTTTTTACACTTTTACATTACCTTGCCGAGGCCTAGGTGCAGGACTGCTTGTCACCAATGTTAGCCGTGACCAGACATTTAACTCAGATCACTCGGTTTTATAGTGCAGTGTGCTAACCGCTGCACCCATTCCATAGTACTTACATTAAACAAAAATAAGTATGACAGGCGATTTTAAAATCTGACATTAGGCATAAATAATTGTAGAAAAATGTCTATCTTCTTGGTTCTTTCGGTAAAGTCACGTAGAATGGAAATAATAAAATAATACAAATAATACATATTTTATTGTTGTATTTTCATTATTTTATTATTTCCACATGCGTGCACTCGTGCACCATAAATAATAAAATAATAAAAATAATACATGTTTTATTTTTATTATTTATTATTTCCATTCTACGTGACTTTACCGAAAGAACCAAGAAGATGAATCCCTGCAGTCACGAAAGCGTTAAATCGAAAAGAAAAATGTCTAGTAAAGATAATACCATTCTATGCAACAATGATATCAGCCCTCTCAAATTGAACTCTCAAAAATGTGCACTTAAGGTACCCAAACTGAATTTACATGTGCACTTTGATGTGCGGACATTAGCACTTGATGCTGTGTGCAGGTGATGTGAAACACATCTCTGGCATATAAAAATCCCACATGTGTGCACACGCGCACCATTAGCAAGACTTCGCAATGTGTACTGCATGTATATTTATTGTTTTCATGCTTCAGTAGCCATAAAAGAGAACACGTATTCAACTTCACTCTAAGGGCTACGGCAGTTGTCTTCGGTGACCTTACCCTTGGGGACTTCTAACGAATAAAAGATTATACAGCAATGTGACCGTGGTGCAATTGACCGGGCTTAAGGCTGCTGCATTTCCACCGAAAAAGAGTCGTGTTTACATCTGCTCATGTTTTTTTATTGCCGCACGTTTATTTTCACAAGGTAAATGTGTGGCTTCAATCACCAGAGCTTTAATCTTAAAAAAAAAGATCACAACACGTTGGGATACAGATTGTTTCTTTATACAACAGGGATCAAAGTGAGCACGTACGATTCACCGAAATGTGACTAAAGATTAGAACGACAAAATCAGAAATATTTAAATGGTTACACACAGGACTGACAGCTTCAGGTAGTAATAGAAGCTATATTGTTCTTTGTAGATGTATGTGTTGCATGCAAATGTATTATAATTAAAATGTAACAAGTTGTAAAATATTCATAGCATGAAAAAAATATGTAGTTGTATAACGTATTTATTTATTCACAGCCTTTTGTCAATCTACTGCAGAATAAAGGCCTCCTAGTACCGTGTCAGTTGTGGGGTTTGTTTGACCATACTTCACCATGCTGGTCTATGAAAGTTGGGTGTACAGCCGTGCAACAAGCTATGATACCCGTATGTTGGTTTCATTATTGTTATGGTGCTCAAGTGCAGAAGCGACTACTGACTCGGGATCAAACTCAGGGGGCTAAGTTCATAGCGCAATCCACTCTGCTGCCACTCCACCCAAATGGCAATTATAGTTCTGTAAATACTTTATTCATTGACTGGATACTTTGTTGCTGATTATGAGAGGGAAGAGGGTTGTATCACAGTCGTAGGAGGCACACAGCACTATAAAGTCAGTGATCTGATTTCCCCATTTGATTATTGGTCACTGCTAACATTAGTGGCAAGTGATATCTAAACTGATCTTAGCCCCCAAATCTCCACTCCCTTCACAAACTTGCACTAACCAACATCGTGAAGTATGCTCAAACAACCCCAATGACTGACACGGCATGGGGAGGCCCTTCATCCAGCAGTGGGATGACAAAGGACTGTCATTATATATTTTTTACAATATTTAATTATTGAGGAAATAACAATGCCATTATTAAAACACCTTTATTAAGTTATTATAACCTCTGACCTGGTATGTTCATTACCCAGTAAAGCGAGAAGGGTTCGGGTAAAGCCCACACAATACAATCTCTCCATTAATTACTTTTCGTGGGCCACGTTAGCCGCCGCATTCCGTGTGGCAGTAATCCGACGCTGCCTCTCGGGTCACTGATGCGAGGCAGGGCACCGGTCGGCATGTGAAAGCGCAGGCGGCTTCATCAGCCGGTCCTCCCTTCACCGCATTCATCGACAGACGCTCTTGGGGAATGCACTGGGGTGTCCACTGCAAGTCGCTGCTGAGAGCCTCCGCTGAGTAGGAGCCTCTCTTCATTGTGTTTCAAATCAACAAACCCTGCGCGCTTTCTTCGTCTGCCGTGTTCCCATGGGAGCCTCAGAGCCGTCCCCGACTATTACTGACTCCTGCAAGAGCCCGGAACGGCTCTGGTCCTTTCTGTATATGGTCAACGAGGTGTGGTTGGTGTGGCTATGATGACATCTTTACCTCGAAGTTTAAAGTGCACAAATGTTAATTTATGATATCGGAAGGAATAATATACGATTGTGAATTAATTGCATCAATAAATAGGTTATATATTTAAAACATGTATGTGTGCCATTCCCATGTTTGCGATGTATGTGTCAACTGACATCCTGGACACCTTTGCCAATGAGTCGTCTCATCTCAATGGATTACACAATTAAAATATTGTGTTTATGATTGCCCCCAACCGCCTCCTGTCACAATTCATTGCCTTGATTTGATTTAACATTTCAATTGCTTCGTCTCCCAGTCCTCCATGCTACTGAGTGCCTGCTCTGTTCTAAGTCCACCCTCAAGGTTTTTCTGTTTTCCACTGGGTCTGACAATCTGACTCCCATTTATAAAGTAATTTTACTTGCAACTTACTTCATAAATATAAATACAAGTGGTCCCCACTTTTACGACACAATGCATTCCAGGAAACGCAGTCGTGTGTGTTTTTTCCCCTTTATCAGCCATATACAACAGGGTTTAAGAGGTTAAAATCCACAACAACACTTGAGAATAACAAAAGTTCCACGCTTCTCTGATTAGCACAGTTCACTACGTACAGTGCAAAATACGTTCAACATACATACGCCAAGTCACATCGGAAACCAGACTGACTGTTCAAATGTCTTCAGACTCATGTCGGAAAATCAGTCGTAAATCAAGTTTCTGCATCGTAAATACATCCATGGTGGCATAATATAAACGTCGTAATTGTGGACCATCAATAAAAATCGGGCTTTAGTAAACTGAAGACCGCCTGTACTTCCATGTTCGTCCCCATGATAGTTGCATTAGATGCTCTGTAGATACAAATTCTATTGTGTTGTCTCATTTAACCATCTTAATAATATTGCTTATCATGTCTTCCATCTATTTGTAGATTTATTTGACACCTTTACCCTGAATGTTACATTACCATATATTTTCATACATTCTTAATAATAATATTGTTTTCTATCATATATGAGGTATTCAGTGGGAATAACTGCATAATATTTGCATTTCTCCAAGTTAATACTTTTTGCGAAACACACTGAAAAAATGCTATGTTATACTGTTTCATCAGACAACAGAATATATGGCGTCAAACTCATGACATGTCAGCAAGGCCTGTTATTCTATATTATAATCAGCCACAGTCAATCCACAGCTGGATGAAGGTGTCTCAACAACGTCATCATCCTTCACAGTCATGTAATTCCACAATATATCTCAGTCCTGCACAAACACTGATCTCATTGCTCCATCTGCACGATGGACATCCTCTTACGCGTTTTCCCTTCTTAGGCTTGCATTAGCTCTATTGTGTTTATGCAAAGGCAGCAATACTTTAATTCTCTGTACAAGATTATTATACTTTTTGCCAATTATTTGGTCACATATCTTGAACAAGAAGCAGCACGTGAACCTAGCATGGCACAAGCGCCGTGGTGATGTCACCATCACGTATTGGTGAAAGGTTGTTGTAGAATTATTAAACGGTTTTACTGGTGAAGAAAAAACGCCATCAATGACTTCCAATTTGTGCCCTTCTAAAACACATTATCGACATTCCAGGAACAATTATAGTCTGTGGGCCTTGGGCATTCCCTAAAACAAAGTTAGTATCCCAAGAAGCTTGTCCATTGGCTAACCCTTCCCAACAGCAGATGCCATGGTGCTCTTCACCAAATCCTGGGAGAGATTTACAGAGGAGCCAGATATTTTGCTTATTTTCCAGACGTGGATCATAGCCAATTGCAACAACTGTATGAAGCATGCACACTGCTGGTTTGATTATAATCTGAGCCTCATCAGTTGTCTGGAACATTAGGGTAAATAATTTTAGCTTGAGGATGTGCGAGTTGGCCAGACTAAAATAAAAAAAAGTTAGAAATTAAGGAGGACTTTTTCTTATTTTACGTCCACGTGTTAAGCAATTTATTTTTAGTTTTGTGGGTGGCAGGCAGACGAGTTTGATATGGTTTTAAAAAAATGTAACTGGTTTATTGGACATATTCCTCATAGGATAATTAAATAGCAATATTTAAGAAAGACTTCTCACAATTTGGACTGCAGTAAGCCAGAATCTGTGAAGGTTGTTTTACCATACTTGGCCATGCCGGTTAGTGCAGGTTGGTGAAAGAGGGGGGAGCAGGTTTGGTTCAAATATCACTCACCACCGGTGGACATCTTGGCGAGGAATCCAAATCAGGTCATTGGGTTGATAGGACAGTACCCAATCCACTGCACCACAACTCCACCTATGAAAACAATTGTAATTGTTCTTAATTGCTTCTCAAAAGCATTTACCTTGTGCTCTGCAAATTAAGCAGTACATTAATGGAGTGAATGAGATTTGCTTATAAAATGTATTCCCTTTAGGAGTGCGCATGACAACATTTGAAATGAAATTTTCCTGAAATAAAATAAGAAGAGAAAATTCTAGATGAGTTCCACAATCATGAAACAGTACGCAGGCATAGTTTTCAAAAACTCAAGAGATTCACCAAAGCATCAGATACACGTTTGATTCTTATTAAAGCACAGACTACAAAGGTTCCCTGGACAATTAGACTTCTGATCTTAATGCGCTTTTATAATAAATAAATAAATAAATAGGCAAGTACATTGTTTCACACATTACATTTGCATAAAACAATGTCTAATGACACTGAATAATTTTATTGAGAGCGTATCTCTTTGCTGGGCTCTTCTTGTGATATGCATTTTGTTACTTTCAGTGTGGCTGCTCCATCCTTCTGAATGTTCAATTTTTCTTTATAATTTATAAATGTGTCATATTTAGGCCGTAGTTTTTGAATGCTTCGATGACTGCAACATAGTCTTAATAAGCGACCATTTTCAGGATCTCGGGGGGTGGGGGGGCAATGCCCCCATTGCAATGCCCCCATTGCAATGCCCCCATTGGATTCATTGCTTCGTTGCTTAGCTTACCTCTTGTGAGATGCCCAAGTGGCACGGCCATCACAATGGATAATGTGATGCTATGCTATATTCATTGTACTCTGTTTTGCACTTCACAGCTTGAAAATAACACAAGGTGGCTGTATAAAGAGCAGTAAATGTGCACTCAACAATTCGTAATTTTTCAAGTAGTCTACACATTGTGTCCCAATGCCATCCTGGAATTAGCACGTGATGCAATTCCTAAGGTGCAGGCTATTATTCTCATTAGATCGCTATTTGTATGGCCCATAGCTTCAGAGAGTTTTTGTTTTAATCAATCTGCGGAATTGTCAAACTACCAGACAGTTCCGACTCGAGAATTCCACCCACTGTACATGCTGCTAATCCACTGGCTGTTTGTTATCAACTTCCAGAACTAGTGGCTGTCTAAAAAAAAGACATTTATAGATAAAGCAGTGGAAAAAACAAGTAACAGGCAATGCAGGGGACTTTGATGCTGATGAAATGGCCAGACACATATTGCAGTTATGAAACTTACGATTTGTGTGCTCAATGAGAGTATTTTAGTGGAGTCGAATTACCTCATGCATTTGGGTCCAAATGTGCTCAAGCGTGTGTTGCTTTTGATTGCAACCTGAATGTAAAATTATAGAAAATATTGCATTACTGCTTGTTTTTAGTTCACAATGTGGAAAAGGAGAATTGGTAGCTTTACTTGAATAGGTGGATTGTTTCACTGTAATTACAGTATTATAAAATAAAATATTGCGTAAGTTTGCCAAGCCAGTTGATTATCTAACACATTCCTGCGGAGGGAGCTGGTAGGAACGTTGGGTTGCTCGGTCAATGGCCATGGTCAACGGCGGCGTGGTGTATTCCGCAAATATGGCCGACTGTGAGGGCGGGCACAAGCCGGCGTGAGTAGGTTAAACGATGAGTTTTATAAGGGCACCACGGGGTGACCAGCCCTTCCCCACCCAGCCCCACCCCTCCCACCCCCCACCCAGCCACACCCTCCCCACCCAGCTCCTCCCCACCCTCCCCTCCCCACCCAGCCCCTCCCCACCCTCCCCACCCAGCCCCTCCCCACCCTCCCCTCTTCACCCAGCCCCACCCCTCCCATTTTTGGATGCACGACGGACGGACACAATAATCCCCTATGGGCTGGTGGAACCAGGTGGCTCTTACCAGTAAAAACATTTCTGAAGTTCAATGAACTATGATAATATGTAAATTTGACGTTACAGGATAATTCCTATTTTCTGTGGCCCTATTACGCAAGACTCCTATTATCAGTAGCAGCTGTAGGGTCCGTGAAAACTCATATTATCCATGGCCCTTTTTCTTCCGATTATCCGCAATTTTATACTAAGCTAAGAATCGCGAGAGTAATTATTCCTATTATCTGTGGGGTTATCCATGATACAAAAAGGTGTATTGAGCCAAAGCATGTGGACGGGCTGCACTGTCTTTGACCACGAGACAACACGCAGACACAGATGCACTCACAGGGACACAAAGACCCCCCCCCTTATAGCCTCAACATACTGTTGGGGTAAGTGCTGTTAGTGAGCATGACACATGAAGGGCTGGGTGGCCAGCACGACGTTCAACTGCCTTTGTCTCCCCAGTGGAGATGTTTTTACACACCGCACAAGGTACTCATTAAGGCTGAGTCTATCTAGATGGGGCCCAGGACCGGTTCGCCGTGAGAGCAAATCGAACTCGGGTCGCCGGGTTTGTAGCGCAGCGCGTTAAATGATGCCCTACCGCTCCCCACATTCAGAGACAGACAACAACAACCGCCATTCGCCACGGAGTTCCGTGGTTCAGTTTGAAACTGCGAGTTTGCTTTTTAAGTCGATGTTGAAAAAAAATGTCATGGAAGTGCATGTATCCGTAGGTTGGGTGTTCGTAAGTCGAGGGCGGCCTGTAGATATTTCTGCCATGTATCCCTTATAGTTCTAAATATAGCACCATGAGATTCAAATATGCGCATATATATTTGCACCGTTGGCAAGAAAGTAGCGGGCGCAGAAAGATCTTGTTCATGTATGCCAAATACAAGTAAATCAAAATAATATTTACGTCGGTTGCATACCATAAAAACAGGAAACGCAAAAAGAACATGTTTTTCACTCGATTATTAACTAACTGGTTTATGTAATCATTAAACCACTAGCAGAGCACGTCAGTTTTTTCCGTGCATCACACAGCGCTGTTCAAACGAAACACGATACGGAACAACAACTCGAGCCTTGTTTAATGCACTCGCGTGACTTTTACAAACTCGCGGATCCCCAGCGACGCCTACTTGTGCCGTGCCACTTGGGCATCTCACAAGAGGTTAGCTAAGCAACGCAGCAATGAATCCAGTGTGGGGGAAATGGGGGCATTGCAATGGGGGCATTGCTCCCTCCCACCCTTTGAGATCCTGAAAATTGATATCTTATTGAGATTCATCAAAGTGAATATTGATTTTTTTATGAATTGAAACTTCTATGAGAAAAACCTTAATGCAATGATTTATGCGACAATCGAAATACTGTACTGGGCACATTATTTACATGTGCAAGAACATGAGGATTTTTTTTACCCAATCTGCCATACAGGCTATCCAATTTAGATCGTATAGCTTTGCGTTGAACTAAGACCCATTTTTAAGTGTCCTTGCTTATGAATATCTGCCAGTTCACCACCATCGATTTAAACAAACCTGAATCTGCTGATGACTTGACTGAATGCCAAAACCTGTCCAGAATTTGCTTGTATTTAAACGATGCTGAATTTTTTTTTACTCCCAGAAGGCTGTGTGGGATGTGTAAAAATATACTTATTGGAGAAACAAAATGGGAAGGCGATGTTTACTTGTAAATTTTGTTGCTTAAATTCTCCACAACGATGCTAATTATTGCGTGCACAATTTATATACTGTCACGGTAGGTTACACAGGCTACGAAACACAGTTGTATATTTGGGAAAATCAGTCATTTAAGCGGCTAATATATTTTCATAACTCTCTTGCCTCGGACAGCTGGGAAATGGGTATAATCTGTGTCATTGCAATATATGGAAAGCTTCACTGTTGAATCGTTTCCGAATGTCATGAGCTGTAAAACAATTCATATGTAACATTAAATATAATTTAACTCACAGTCTTTCATTAAAGTACACAGGGAGCTGGTGACTAATGGATATTTTGGAAGTTATTTGATGCAAAGTTTGAATGCAAGCACAACAACTCAAGTGTGCCGTACTGTGAAATCAATAAGATGTTACCAGTGATGGCAGCTGTTGTGTGTAGGCCACCCACTTTGGGAGGGGCGAGAGCTGCGAGGGTTCTTAAAATGTCAAACGCAGTCATGAAGTAAAAAGGAGAGTAGTATGTACTGGCCTGCTGTCAATCCACTTAGCACGAAAGGAGTCAAACGTCCTAATTGCTCAATAATGTTGCATTATAATGTTTCATTAGGGGTGCCGCGGTGGCGAGATGTTAACTCCCTCGCCTGGTATGCAGGTCGTGGTTTCAATCCCGACCCTGACGCCTGTATATTTGGAGTTAGCATATTCTCCCCGTGGTCATGTGTATTTTTCTCCAGGTCCTTTGGTTTTTCCCTCCACAAATAAAAAAAACGTGCTCTTAGAGTATTTGGCTGATGTACATTTCTATATGATAAGCCACTTTGTTGAGCTATAATTTGTGCAAAATAGCTATGTAGCTCAGTGGGACTTACCTGGTAAAATATATTTTTTTTGTTTAGTTGCAAGACGTTATTAAGAGCATTGTCTGCTTTGAAATAATAATAAATAAACACGGTTATCTATAGCCCAAAAACTGCACAAGACCTCAAAGCGCTTTATATTGAGCTTAAGTTATGATGAAAGCTTTTAAAAACAGGTGGGTTTTAAGACACGATTAAAAACGTGTAACAGAGTCAGATTCACTAATTGACCGAGGAAGGGAATTCCATAATCCCGGAGTCTGGCTGCAAAAATGTCTGTCTCCCATAGAACAAGGTCTGACCTTTCGAATAATGAGTAGACCAGAATCAGCAGATCTAAGTTTTCACAGTGGAATATAAATCTTAAGCAGATCGGTGAGATATTTAGGAGTGGACTCATTCGGGACCTTAAACGTGGGAATAATAATCTTAAAGTCGATCCTGTCTGTATTCTACAGGGAGCCAGTGCAGAGAGGAAATAATTCGTAGTATGGCCACACGATTGGGATCTCGTTAAACCCTGGGCAGCTGAATTTTAATATATTGTAGGTGCAACTTAATTCGCAAGAAGACATTCAGTGATGCATATTAGTTGATCTCTGGTGGGAATGAGAGCAGAAAAAGGACACAAAATGCCTCATATTTAAACTGAATATCAGCTGGCAGGACTGAGA
The DNA here is from genome assembly GCF_964198595.1 of Lampetra fluviatilis. Classification (NCBI taxonomy): domain Eukaryota; kingdom Metazoa; phylum Chordata; class Hyperoartia; order Petromyzontiformes; family Petromyzontidae; genus Lampetra; species Lampetra fluviatilis. The sequence continues at coordinate 9,087,377 of NC_136292.1, forward strand.
TGCCTCATCTTCACCTAAGACATAGATGTATTGAGTCCTAGACAACATTATCCCTCTTTCGTTTAACTTAATTTCTTTTAGTTTCATAGTGCTACTCGACGTTTCATTTCCCAGACTTCTCTGCCTCAGGATTGTTATTATTGCTAATTACACTATTAATAAAATTTGTTCCTGGATAGTAAGTGTTATTTCGTAATTGCTTATGCCTAAAAAGTATAGAAAATGGCTATTATTCCCCACAAACTTTACTTTTGTGACCAGGACAGTGATATTTTGAAATTTTCAATGAGAAAACTGACGAATTTGCGTCTTGCCGTTCACATTAAGTCAGAAAAAAAAATATGAATCAAAATTAACATGTATTTATACTAAAGTAATACAAACATTACTACAAAAGATTTAGGAGTAGTTTTTCTAGATTTACAATGATACTGTACATCACTTTCACGAATCAGCCCCCAAATGTAGTCTCCCATAATGTGCTCGTTATACTGTCCTTGGTAGCGGCGTTCAAAGTCCAGTATATCCTGGTGGAAGCGCTCGCCTTGCTCCTCCAAATACGCTCCCATACTCTCCTTGAATTTATCAAGATGAGCATCAAGGATATGGATTTTGAGGGACATCCTACAGCCCATTGTGCCATAGTTCTTCACCAGTCTCAACCAGCTCCACATATTTTTCGACCTCGTGATTGCCCAGGAAGCCACGAACCACTGCGACAAAGCTGTTCCAAGCCACTTTCTCCTTACTAGTGAGCTTCTTGGGGAATTCATTGCACTCCAAGATCTTCTTTATCTGTGGTCCGACGAAGCCACCAGCTTTGACCTTTGCCTCAGACAGCTTAGGGAAGAAGTCTTGAAGGTACTTGAAAGCTGCCGACTTCTTATCTACAGCTCTGACAAATTGTTTCATAGGGCCCAATTTGATGTGCAGTGGTGGCATCAGCACCTTATGGGGGTCCACCAGTGGCTCCCACTTGACGTTGTTCCTCCCCACAGAAAACTCGGTCCGCTGTGGCCAGTCCCGCATGTGGTAGTGCGCCTTGGTGTCTAAATCTTTTGCAGTAATTGTATTACTTTAGTATAAATAAATGTAAATTTTGATTCATATGTTGTTTTTTGCTGACTTTACGTGAACGAAAATATACAAATTTGCCCGTTTTCTTATTGAAAATAGATACATTTCAAAATATCACTGTCCTGGTCACAAAAGTAAAGTTTGTGGGAAATAATAGCCATTTTCTGTACTTTTGAGGCATAAGCAATTAGGAAAGAATACTTACTACCCAGGAACAAAAATAAATTGTTACACAGTGTTATTATCAAGATACAATGATAGGGCCTAAAACTAGTTAACAAATATTTGTTTGAAAGAGATCACTACATTGTACAATGCTTTCATGTGTATATATATATAAACTCTTCTATCCACTGGGTAATTTCATCTATATTTTTACAACATAATTAATTACTTTCATGATCTTCCGCAAATACTGAGTGTGTACACACGCACAGACAGAGTATGTGAAGCCTATAGCGGTTAACTGCCATTGCCTCCCCCACAGCCCACAGGAATGTTCCTCCTCCACTGCCACCCCATGTCTTGTCTTAAAGCCTGTGGAAACGGCTTCTTTCGCATGGCTCATGTAGAGCAACCCGTACTAGGTAATCAATTATAAGCAACTGACCCATTCGATTGCTTTGTCTGAGAGTTGCCGAATGACAAACACACCGTCTTCAAATGCATCGCCAGTGGAAACACTAATCGGGCGAAACTGAAATCAAAACACTTCGCCGTTGAATTTTAGAATGGAGGAAACAACTATTTTATGAGCGTCCCCTGCTCGACAAGTATTGGACTTGTAAACTTTTGTCCCATTAAGTCATAGCAACGTGGACTCCACTTTGAGATGCAGCGGTTGTACCTCTTGGCAGCGAAATACAGACGGTATTGCATGCATACACATTGTTACCACCAAACGCCTAACCACATCCACGCCTCCCCTGACAGAGTTCACGGTCTCTAGGAAGGGAGAGCCCAGATTTTCCCACAAGCGGCTGGGATGCTATCATCTCTCCTGCTCGCTGCGCAAAAAATGCACTGCGACTTGGCTCCACTGATGTGTGTTCACTGTATATACAGTATATAAATTTGCGTAAACAAGACAACAGGGCTTGCAGTGTGATTAATATGTTCATACAAGCATACTATTATTGTCCCTCAAAATTAAATATCCAAGCTATTCAGTGACAGAAGACCCATGGGAACAGAAAGACTTTGACATTAAATTGGGTGAAGCGAATTGTGGAGAAATCCCACACAAATGCGTGGACCTTTTGTAGGGTGAAACGTAATTTGCTTGCATTGTGCAAAAACATTGCACTGACTATTATACACCGATTTAAGGTGCATGTCCAATGACATACAATGACTTAATGTAATGCTCTATATATGTAGTGGTGGTGTTGATGCGCGCCGACAGTGAGAGATCACGGGGCGGCGCAGGGTGCGTGGTTGTGCGCGCTGACACAAGGTGGGAAATAGGATCGTGGGCAGCGCGCAGTGATTGGTCAACTGGGGTGGGTGCTCTCAGCGACGTCCGCATGAGGGACTATAAAGGGGGACGCGCGGGAGCACTCGGGGAGTTGTTAACCAGTTGAAGATCGAAGACGGAGTTGAAGAGGTAGGGCCCTGAGACCCCTAGTCCCGCTGTCCTTGTAAGGGCCGGGACCCTGTGTGGCTCGGAGGCGAGACTGTGGGACCCGTGGTCTGACGTCCATGTGGGACGAGGCTGTGGGACCCAGAGTCGAGACGGACACCCCAGCCGGGTGGGTTCCGAGAAGCTACGGGGCGTAAGAGCCCGTGTGGGTGTAGCCAGGGGAACCCCGTGGGTTAGGCTGCAGTTAGCCACCCGTGTAATATAAGTTGGTGTTAATAAAGAGTGTGCTACCCGTAAGGTCGTCTCCCGTCAAGTTACTACATTACAACTGGCGTCAGAAGTAAACCTGTCTTCAAAAGGATGGATACTAGGAAGACTACCCGTACCCACGAGCGAGATCGGGAAGACGACGACGTACCGGAGCCACAAGCCTCGTAAGGCGAGGACGAAGAGTTGCCGCCGATGCAGCACTTCGCGGCGATGGCCGACGCTCCGCTCGCCTCCGACACCGGCCTACAGGATGCACACTCCCGCCTGGCGGAGTTGCTGCTCGCCGCCGCTTCAATTTTGGCAGAAATCACCGTTTCAGCAGGCGGGAGGACGACTACGAGGGTGGAGGAGGGAGCGCGGCCGGAGGGATCCCGCCAGAACGCGCTCCGCGCCGAAAGTTTTGAAATTGGCGCCATTTTTGAGGGTCCACCATCGATTGGCGGGAAGCGTGGACACCACGTGGTCGGGGACCTCCACTCTATACAGCCCGCGTCATCGGCGCGTGCCAAAACTCTCCACCATGCGCCTGCCGACGGAGCCGACATTTTCGTCAACCACAGCGGCGCGCGGGAAAAGCATTCATCGGAGGACGACGACCAGGTCTTCCAACAAAGACTGCCCGCGCTGACGGCGTTCAAGGCAGACGGGGGCGACTGGGGGGCCTTTCAACGAAGGTTCCTCGCACATCAAGAGATGTCGGGGTGGTCCGACACCACTGCCCTACGCGCGCTGCCGGCGATGCTCGACGACGACGCACTTGCGGCCTTCACATCCGCCCCGAGGTCGTCCCGCTCAACGCTCCAGGCCGCGCTACATCTCATGGCTAAGGTGTTCGGACCGCCCTCGACCTGTCGCCACCAGTTCTACAAATGGCGTAAGATGGTTGGAGAAACTACGCTCGCCTATCGCACGGCGCTGCTCGCCCTGGTGGACGCCGCTTTTCCCCGCATGGACAAGGAGGGGAAGGACGCCATGGTGACAGAGCAGCTGCTGGCGTTGGCTCACGACCTGGGAGTCCCCATCAATACGGCGGACGAAATGGACATCTGCTCCTTGGGGGTTGCTACAGGTATCCACGCACACGAGGTCCTCAAGCGCAAGCGGGGGGTCGTCTGTGCATCGGCGGGGATCGCGACACCTGCCGCGACGGTCTCCAAGCCTCAGACTGCTACGGCTCGGGAGGAGGCCTTCACCATGTCGAGACCGGGGGAGTGGAGATCAGGAGGTCGTTCGCCCATACGATCGTCCCGCAAGCTGGAGCAACCGAAACCTACGACGTCCCTCGTCATGTGTTACAACTGCGGCCTTCGGGGTCACGTCGCGTCCGGGTGCCGGGCTCCGCGTCAGCGCGCCACGGGACCACGTCCGGACGACGACCAAGGCCCCAAGTTGTCCCAGCTAACCCCGGCAAGTCGCGGCACCCCACACGCTCGGTCCACATACACAGCACACTCGGGTCGCCGCTTCACGGTGGGGGGACCGCGTATGGGTACCGGGGATTCGGTTCGGCGAGGGGGGTTCGTACACGGCCCGGGAGCAGTCAAATGGTCCGAGTTGGCCCACAGGATAGTGGCTGCGTCGGCCGGGTCGTCCTTAGTAACGGGTTTTATTGACGGGGTTGAGGTCCGGGTGCTGGTGGACACGGGTGCGTCGGCCACTATCATTTCGGACCTTATTTATAACATCCTCCCCGTCCAAAGTCGACCCCTTCTTCCGGTGGACGTACCGTTTTACGCGGCGAACGGGGGTTCTTTGGGAATCATCGGACAGATTCGGGCGACTATTTGTATTGGCGATATCAAATTGGCGGGTCCTATTTTTGTGTCATCATCTCTGGCAGTTCCTTGTTTACTGGGTACGGACTTTCTGGCTAAAATGCCCATTAAAATTGTCGTCGATCAGGCCTGCATTGAGCTTCCATCGGGTCGGCGGGTTGCATTTTTAACGAGTCCTACCAAAATACGCACGGTTTGTGCTACGGTTCAGGCGCTGGCAACTCAGACTGTGCGGGTGCCCCCGGGATCGCAAATGTTGGTACCCCTTCGATTGCGAAAACTCCTCGGGGTGGATGCGGCGGAACAAGGTGTTCTGTTGGGGCCGTCAAACAGAGCTGTTGGGGGCCTCGACTTAGCGGTAGCTCAGACCATGGTGCGGGCGGACAGGGATCCGTTCGTTATGGTTCTGAATACGGGATCGCGGCCAGCTGTAATTACACAGGGCACGGTGCTGGTTCACGCGGCGCCGCTACCCGTCGATGAACAGCTCATTGCACATGCGGATTCTAGCCTCGATACGCATCCTCCATTGGAGGAGGGGACAGAATGGTTGGACTCGTTGTGTGCTGGGTCTAGTAACTTGTCCAGTGTGCAGTTGGCAGCGTTGAGGGGCCTGCTACTCGAATTCGCTGACGTGTTTAGCAGACACAAGTACGATATTGGCTGCACGGACCTGTTGCGCCACCACATAGCGACGGGTGACGCGGCCCCTATTCGGCAGAATCCCTTCCGGCTCAGCCCAGCCGAGAAGGAGCATGTGCAGTCGGCTGTTAATGACATGTTGGCTGCCGACATCATTTCGCCCTCTTCCAGTCCGTGGGGTGCTCCCATCGTCCTTGTTAAAAAACAGGACGGGTCCTTGCGGTTTTGTGTGGATTTCCGCCGCCTAAATAAAATCTCCATGGCCGACGCGTATCCACTCCCCAGGATGGATGAGTCGCTGGATGCCTTGGCGGGAGCACAGTTTTTTTCGACGCTTGACCTGTATTCGGGATTTTGGCAATTGCCCCTCGATGAGGAATCGAAACCAAAGACCGCTTTCCGGACACCAGGAGGCCTATTTGAATTCAATCGATTGCCCATGGGCTTACATTCCGCTCCCGCCACGTTCCAGAGGCTCATGGAATTGGTTTTGTCAGGACTCCAATGGGACACCTGTTTGATTTACCTCGATGATATCATCGTTTTCAGCCGGACTTTCGAGGTGCACCTCCAGCGATTGAGAGGGGTGTTCCTCAGGATGCGTTCCGCTAAATTAAAATTTAAACCGGCTAAATGTCACCTGCTTCGGGAATCGGTCAGGTACTTGGGGCATATCGTTGGCCATTCAGGGATCTCTACAGACCCTGCTAAGACGCACTGCGTCAGCTCGTGGCCAACGCCAACCTCAGTCACTGAAGTCCGCAGCTTCATAGGATTCGCCTCCTACTACCGCCGTTTTGTCGAACATTTTGCCACCATAGCCAGGCCCCTACATGCTTTGACGGCTAAAGGGGTAAGGTTTCACTGGGGGCCAGAAGAGGAGGCTGCGTTCTGCTCCCTTCGGGATGCCTTGGTGCGGGCTCCTCCCTTGTGTTACCCCGATTTCACGCAACCGTTCCTGCTTGACACGGATGCCAGTAACACGGGTATCGGGGGAGTGCTCTCACAGGTGGTCGGGGGGGTCGAACGGGTGGTCGCCTACGGTAGCAGAGTTTTGTCACCTGCGGAACAACGCTACTGTGTAACACGTCATGAATTGCTAGCAATCGTTTTTTTTATACAGCAATTCAGGCCGTATCTCTACGGCCGTCATTTAACTGTTCGTACGGACCACGCGGCTCTCCAATACGCAATGCGGGTGGCGCAACCCTCCGGCCAATTGTCCCGATGGCTGGAGGTCCTCCAAGACTACCAATTCACGACGATTTACCGTAAGGGATTGCGGCACTCGAATGCGGATGCCTTGTCGCGGTTGTCGCCTCGCTCGGAATGCGCATGTCTTCTGGGATCGGCGCGGTGTAAACCCCCTGTCACCGTCCCCGCGGAAGTTTTGCTCGCCGCCACTGACGCTCCGGGGGTCGACGCGCCCGCCGCTCCCACGGGCGGGGACTCGTTACTCGCGTTGCCTCTTATTGAGAGGGGCCGTCTCCAAATGGCCAACAGTTCCCTACTCACGTTGCGTCGGAAGGCAGAGGCTCCCGGGGGGGGGGAGACGCGGGTCGGTTCCTGGGTGGTCAGACAGGGCCTCCTGATGAAATGGGACAATATGTCCCGGCGTCATACGCTCGTTGTTCCATCTGCTATGCGGGGTAGGGTCGTTCTGGCTGCTCACGAACGACTCATGCATTTGGGATTTCACAAAACGCTCGCCCTACTCCAACGGGACTACTATTGGCCGGGTATGGGGAGCGACGTGGCAAACATCCTCAAGGGATGTGTGGGGTGCGCTCAAAGAAAACCGCCACAAATAGCGGCTAATCCACCGCTACAATCCATTCAGGTTTCGCGCACGAACGAACTGGTTGCGCTCGATATCTTGGGGCCCTTTCCCACTACACCTAGGGGTAACAAGTGGTTGGCGTCGAATACTTCACCCGATGGCCCATGGCGTGGCCACTCGCCAACCAGTCGGCTGCGGCAGTGGCGGACGCCTTTGTCCAGGGCTATGTTTTGGACAAAGGCGCCCCCGAACGCTTGCTGACGGACCAAGGAAAGAATTTTTCGAGCGTTTTGTTGCGCGAGGTGTGCGACCTGTTGGGTACGAAGAAAGTGCGTACCTCCCCGTACCACCCGCAGACTGATGGAATGGTTGAACGTCTAAACAGGACGATTACTTCTATGCTGTGCCAACAGGTCTGCAACGATCAGGTTGATTGGGACTTACAGGTACCTGGGGTACTCGCGGCCTATCGAATGGCCCCCCCATGCGGCGACGGGGTTTTCCCCATTTTTTCTCATGTATGGGCGGGAGGCCGATCCGGCCATGGATGTCCAACTGGGGATTTCCCAGCCACGTGCGAAATCTAAATTGGCCGACCACATCAAATTTAATATCGCCAAACTGGCTGAAGCGCGAGAGGCTGCGAGGTTGAATTCAAGGTCTCGCCAGATCGCTAACGAAAGATTGCATGCACGAAAGGTGTATACGCACGATTGGAAACCAGGCGATAAGGCCTGGCTGCACTGCCCACATGCACCGTTGGCTACGTCCCCTAAATTGTTGAGACCATGGAGGGGACCCGTGGAAATCGTGCGTATTGCACGACCCCAGAGTATCCAGATTAAATGGGAAAAACGCCGTTGGTACGTACACCCCTCCCGGCTGAAACCCTTCGCAGCACCGCATGACCTCCCTTTGTGCTGTAACGACCGAGCGTGTAATGTGGCCGTCGACTCGGGGAGGGATGTGTCGCAGTCTGATCCTCACGTGTCTCCACCTGACCCACTCCCAGGTGTCTCGGACTTGACGGCTGTTGACCGTCGTGAACCGGAACCCCGAGGCACGCGTGGATCTCCGATGCCTGCCCTGTGCCTTCCTGGACTGCCGGCACCACCGGACGGTCAACCGCGTCTGGTGCCGTACGACGGACCGGCCAGGCGGACTCGTGCTAAGACACGACACTTTTCATGAAAAAAAAAAAAGAGGGGAGGGCCCGAGATTGCAGCTCGCCACCGCGTTCCTCTTCTGCCCGGTATAATGTCCCGTTCAAGGGGCGCTCGGAAATGAAGGGACGCTGCACGAGTCATTTTTTTTGCATACACATTTATTGTTGTCGCTCGCCGGGCTGTACATATTGTACATATTGTTCTTGTTGTTGTGGTGCCATGTTCTGATTCTTGCGGATGGCGGAGTTATTGTTGTGTTGTGTTGTTGTGATTGTTGCTTGTGTTACGGGGCACACACGGGGGGGGGGGGGGGGTAATACATATTTTTTTTTATAGCAGCCGGATCGGCTGCGAGCTATGTGGTAGGGGGTGATGTAGTGGTGGTGTTGACGCGCGCCGACAGTGAGAGATCACGGGGCGGCGCAGGGTGCGTGGTTGTGCGCGCTGACACAAGGTGGGAAATAGGATCGTGGGCAGCGCGCAGTGATTGGTCAACTGGGGTGGGTGCTCTCAGCGACGTCCGCATGAGGGACTATAAAGGGGGACGCGCGGGAGCACTCGGGGAGTTGTTAACCAGTTGAAGATCGAAGACGGAGTTGAAGAGGTAGGGCCCTGAGACCCCTAGTCCCGCTGTCCTTGTAAGGGCCGGGACCCTGTGTGGCTCGGAGGCGAGACTGTGGGACCCGTGGTCTGACGTCCATGTGGGACGAGGCTGTGGGACCCAGAGTCGAGACGGACACCCCAGCCGGGTGGGTTCCGAGAAGCTACGGGGCGTAAGAGCCCGTGTGGGTGTAGCCAGGGCAACCCCGTGGGTTAGGCTGCAGTTAGCCACCCGTGTAATATAAGTTGGTGTTAATAAAGAGTGTGCTACCCGTAAGGTCGTTTCCCGTCAAGTTACTACATTACATATACACTAAAATTACATGTTTTGCAACTAACATTTGTGATTTATGCAATAAAGGGTTATACAATTATGAGCAGCGACACTTTTTATGTTGAAGGCACATTTTTTTCCCCAGTTGACATCTAAAAGTTGTAAATCTCAACTGAATTGGTTTTTTTTGGCACACACAGTCAACACTGGGAGGATATAGGTTATGTGGAGCCTAAAGAGAAAAACTTGTTAAACTATTTGCTTTCAAAGCATTTTCATGTGGAAAATCCGTGACTTAAACCGTGTATTCTTCACAGCGAAATTAAAAACTCCACTCGAGTTGAAAACGGCTCATCATCTGGGTGCAATTTTCACCAAGAAAGCCACTGGTGTCTGACAAGTCCTGGCAGTGGCGTTTGCGTTAAATTGCCGCATGAAACCAAAGCAGTCAGTTCCAGCACAAAATGGGTTCAAAATCACGTGTGAAGTTAATCGCAGCCGCGCTTGTGCAGCACTCCGGCAGTGTCAGTGCAATGCGTGATGCTGTCATTCTGCATGGCTCTACTCTTCTTTGATCATCATCATCATCAGCCATGATTAATTCACTGCTGGATGAAGGCCTACCAAAGCATCTTTCAGTCCTGTGATGTAACAATCCATGTGGCACCTGCACAGGAGCTGATTTCATCGCCCCATCTCCATGGAAGGGAGTCTTGGGCGAATTCTCTCGATTGGCTACCGCTGTGTCATTCGCTTGACAACTGGCCATTGTCGACGAGTCCTACGCAAAGCCACTTTTAGTTTTCTAAAGTGGTGTCTTTAACCTGGGTATGTTTTCTCATTCATGGATTCCTCTTTGTGTCTCGATAAATGTAACTAAAAGCTTTGGTTTTTATTGAAAATCACATATACACATGAACCAGAATGGAAAACATTGCTACCAAAAGTACCGAGGGTACAAAAAGTTGTATGAATTAGTTTCACACAGTTCAATTAAAATTATGGTTTAGTCGACAGAAAAACAAACAAGTGCAATAAATTTGTACGAACAACTCAAAATATCAGACAGGAAAAAGTATTTTCTGACATGGCTGTAACCCATGGCAATCGCAACAAAATGTAATTGCAATTCATCATAAATAATACATTTAGATCAAGGCCATGCCAAAAATGAATATAAAGAACATTGAATTTAAGACGTCATACATCGTGCAGGGGAATATTCAAATTGTCTACCTACAAATAACATGACTGTGTTAACTCATTATAAAGAGGTCAGATGGATTATTTGCAATACATTTTGAGTATAAAACCATAAAGAAACTTTGTCCACCAATACGTCAATGCTGGATGAAGAGCTCCTCATGCTGTGTGAGCCGTGGGAATTATTTCACCATACTTCACCACACCCACTCAGTGTGAGATCGTCCATTTGGGGTCATGATTGGTTCAGATATGACTTACCACTTATGAAAGATGCGGTCATGAACAAAACTGAAGTCATTGAGTTCATAGCATGCTGCGCTAACCACTGCGCCACTAGCTCCACCCTTTGCATGATATACTCGTCAAAAAATAACTAAATAATAAAACCAGCGGATGCTGAAGTGGGCCTCCTAGGTAGGCTCATGAGCTTTTGTCTAGGTCTACAAATGGACACTTTCTTGGTTATTTCATGCACAACTTCTGTTTTACAATAGTTTCGTTTTCTCTCTAGCCAGTGCCAGTTGGCCCAATGACCTTTGCCAAGAGCGTAGTCCTTGTGGATGAACACGCAGCTGCAAGCTGTGCCTCCACTGACGCTTAGTCCAATGGTCAAGCCACCCTCGATGTTTTTTGTTTAACGTTGCCAACCTTGGCTATGGAGCCAGTCTGTATATACAGATGTTGGCTTTTAAGAAACAAGGCCACAGCCAAAATCTCAGATTCTCCTTTATGAATAAGTGAGCATAAATATACAAAAGGTCACAATCTAATATTTCTCCAATATATTACGTGAAAAAGCTCTGCATGTGGAAACTTGGGCCTTTCATTTGTACTTTGCTATATTACTTGCATTGCATAACACGGCTGCCAAAATTATGGAAATTGTTTTGTTCAACAGCCCTCTGAACTGCTATAACTGTACAATCCATGGCTAATGAAGCTGAAGTTAAATGCATGTCTCTGCATGCCCTTACTTGACACCAGTGGGGAGCGTTAGTGTAACGTTTAGCGTGCTGCACCATGAACCCAGCGACCCGAGTTCGATATCCGCTCGTGGCCAACATCAGTGACGATTATCTGAATTGATCATGGGCCTCCCCTAGGTTGACTCAGCCTCAAGTGAGTACCTGGTGCAGTGTGTAAACGTCGCTACGAGGGAACAGAGGCGGCCAGGCGTGGAGCTGTGCCAGCCTTCATAGGTGCTCGCTAACAGCACTTACCCCAATAGTCTGTTAAAAGCTATACGGGGGATCTTTGTCTTTCCTTGTCACCAGGTGGCTGAGCAAAGACTCAGCCCGAACAAACAACAATCTGGTGTGGACACTGCGCGGTGGGGCCTATGTCAAATAATAAATTAGTAACCGACCCGCTAAAAATCGTGCGACTTGGAGTCAGTCTCCCATTAGTCAACTGACCACTGGGGTGGGTCGATCTGGAGTGATCAGAAGCATGACCAAGTGTCTCCACATCAAATTTGGAGGGTGGCTCTCTGGGGCCATTCAAGTTGAAAGCTGGCCGGCGCCACAGTTCAATTCCCAGTGAGACTTGGGGAATGTCAATCTATACGCTGCCAGTCAGGGCTTCCTACTGCCTCGTGTTATCTTCTTTGCCATCTCATCGTGAGTTGAGGAGACATTATCTCCACAAAACCGTGCTAGCGATCACAGTGGTTGGCACATCACTTAAAACAATGTTTCAAGTCCAGAACTTTATTTTCTCTAAACCAAAAAATGCTTATGGTTACATATAAACTTTTGACATAATGGATATGCGACATAAATAAACGGACATTGAAGTGCCTAATTTAATATAAGTTGTGAATATGGCATTGAAATGGGCGATATTAAATGCATAACAGAATGCTGTTCTACCAAATAGGTTCCAGGCATGAGAATGTTTATGTGATCTGTTAATATCACACTTGTAATACTAATCATACGAAGCCGAACTTGGCTCTTGTCCTGTATTAATATGAGATCTGCAGCAAACCATAGCTGTCAGAAACAGTTTTAGGGTAAATATAGCATCAAATACAAATCCCAACCATGAGGCCATGAAGATATCAAATTGTCACATTCTTCAGCAAATTACTTGCACACCATGCACGGGCATGTACGTACTGTCTCCTGCATACAATACAAAATGCATGATGCACGTGTAATGAGGCGACTTCCGAGACACGACTTGTAGAGGGTTCCTTGTTTATTTCTCGACACTTTACGGACAGGGTCACGGAGTAACATACACACTGGGCTACGGATAGCTCATCCACCCATACAGCCACATTGGCAACGTACAACTATATAACTGTCTGACTATATAGTGACGACAACGATGAGGACCATATAGCGGATCGGCTATGCAGCGGCGACGATGATGAAGAGATGGCAGCTAAGACAACGACGGCAGCCAGGACCCGAACGCCTACGACAGCCCCGAACTCCCGGTTACCTCTCCCTCATATATCCACCAGCGTGGCTAAGCCCCGCCTCTGGCCACGCCCCACGTCTGGAAACTCTCCTGCTGGTTCCAGGAGCTTCCCGATTGATCCCCGCCTTGACCCTTGGCCCAGTTACGCCCCCCTTATGGTTGGCCGTTGTATAGCGCACCCATACCCGTAGTTAGCCCCCATGGTCAACAGATGGCACCGTGTCACTAAACATGTATATACTCAATACCACACTGCACTATGAACCTGATGACCTGAATTTGATTCCCAGCCATGGCATGGTGAAGTATGGTCGACAAACGCTCACGACCGACACAACATGGGGAGGCCTTGATCCAGCAGTGGATTGACCAAAGGGTGTATGTTCATCATCATAAGTCAATGTCTCTCCACTGCTAGGTGAAGGCTTCACCATGCAGGCACCGTCGTCCATCGACGAGTGCTGCTTTACATCCATTTCACTCCGGCACACAAAATAATCTCATCGCTCTATCTCGTACATATGTATGTTGAACTTCTATCACACCGTATGTAGCCAACTGTGCTAATTGGAGGTGCAGCGGAAGGACAACAAACTCAATACAAAAAGTGGTTAAAAAGAACGTATCCATAATAGAGGTTTTTGGGTTAGATCACGTAAATATATAAATGTGTCGTTAAAATCCGCCACCACCCGACACAGCCAACTAGTAAGGGTTGTCACGTAAACAGAACGTGTCAATTCGTCAATAATACAGCACACCGGTGTGTTGGAGAGCCAAGCCACGACATTTACAAACTGAGTACGACGTTTCGCCAGTAATTACAACTAGCTTCATCAGGCGACAGCCAGATTTGTGGAGAAGTCTTATTGTTTCGTTCCTTATACATATATAAAAGCTCTATTATTGATGATATTGGTTGCCAAAGCCTACGTGTCAAAAGAAATGAGTTTTCAATCTAGAAAGTTGACGCTTGGACGCGTCCTCTGTTTTTTCTGCCATTCAAACACTAGTCTCGTCTATCTGCAATCAATCCTTCTAGCGACGTGTCCTGCCCAATACCCCCGGTTCATGTGTTTCCGTCTCTCAGTGTCATCCCAAGCATGCATCTCTCCATGCATATTTTTATACTTTTCAGCTTTTGATCTGTTTCTCTTGCCAGTGTGCATGTTTCTGAGCGATGTTATTGCTGGTATATGCTCTGATTGACGTTCCTTTTCAGACACATTGGTATGCTGTTTCTAATGATCATGTTCAACTTTCCAAAGATCCTCCATCCTGCTCGTCCTTTTCTTTGTTTCATCTTTGTGATCCTGATCCACCATCGATAATAGCATTGAAGGCTGTATGTTACATTACACGTGACCAAATAGGGTAATACATGCGGATTTTATGCACTTTAAATATCTGGTTTCCCAATGAGTTTCATGGCTTCTAACACATTTGCAGTATATAGGGCATTGACTACATCACAAGACAGGGCTATTTGGTGCTGGATCAGAATGTTAATGCCTTCCTCTTATGGGTAAAAGTAATTCTGCCAAAGTGGTCCAAATTAATAGGATTACATTCGAGCAGTCTTCAAGATTTGCATACACGCACAAAAACTGGGAGACCCACTTGGAATCTACAATGTATGACAGATGGACGCCTGTTCTGGCCCCTCGCATGTGCATTCGGCACAACGCAGTATTTTCAGGAATCTGGTTCATCAGTTTAATTTATATTTTTCATGTAGAACAGAATGAGAGGACATCGCTGCAGAACTCCACTTTCCCGAACCATATATTCACTGTTACACTTTACAACCACCATTATACTAAATACATTCACAAATAACGTTTTTAGAAAGTGAAAATTGACTTGTGAAAGTTTAAGCAAGAATACTACAGCTGTGGATAATTTAAACATTGTGAATCTAAAATATATATACAAAAACACCAACCATAGTTATTTACTGTACAAATTCAAAGAAACCTATCTACACTTTTCGGGTGTACACAAGTTGTGGTCAACAAGACATTAGAAGAATGGACCCACCAATGTTGTGAATTTACTCTGAATAATAATGTCAATAATATATCCTCGAGAGCCTTACTGAATCTCAGGACTTTCTAAGGAGAGCCCTCAACTGGGAGGTTTGGGCCAATTCATTTTAAAGAGTATTTTGCATGTTTTGCAAAGTCCATCATTGTGCATCTAATAAAATCAAGAGAACGAGTGCATTAATCACGCATTCACATAACATGTACTGAGCTGCAAGCAACATCACATGACAAAGTACCTTTTTCCCATGCCTCATTGCATAAATGTTGGGAAAAGAGACTTCACTCGAAACTATAGAGGCAGCCTTGGCAGAATTCCACCAAGTTTTTTCTCAACTTCACAAAGGAGTCAGCACTTTTTTATACAGCCATGAGCTATGGGGTTCTGATATCCATTAGCTCTTATTTAATACGTTATTGCCAACACATTACAGTACATCCTGATGGTAATTAAAAAAATAAAGTTTTTATAGTTTCTCTAACCAGAACATAGCTTGTTTAAACTCATGTACATCGAGCACACTTCCATCTTATACTTCATTTGTATTTAATTGATTGGAATGTGGTAATATTTGACGGGGCCCTCCTCAACGCCAACATATTTTATGTCAAGTGCAAGATTGTTGGTATAACGCATGCCATGCTGTGGAGTTGCTTTGATACAAATAAATCACGACATTTTAATACAATAGTTTGCATTTAAATTTATTTCAAAACATTGTGTACGTCGACCCAAAAGGCATAATTTAAACCAGAGAAAATGATTTCAAATGTCAGGATATTGTAAATTGTACTTAAATACGAATGTCCTTATATACGTGTGAAACAATACTGTGAGGAACTGGAGATCATTAATCTAGGTGTTGCATCCTTTTTTCCATGCCTGAGCCTATGGAATACAAATTCAAGTCAATTGTTAGGGTGAAAGAGTGCCTGAATAATGTCTGTCTACTGCCTATTCATGACCGAGTGGAGATGGGGGGGGATGGCAAGAAAGCAGAGACGTGGAGAGCGGAGGGCAAGCAAATCCGTTGCATAATTGTATTTAACAATTTTATATTTTTATGTATTTAATAACCTCATTAATAGTCTAGGATAAAGGTGGCACATCCTATGCGCAGCAGCAGGCAGCAAGGGTTGGTGGGGCGTGACTCGGTATCCAGCTCACCACAAGGCGCCTTGGTCTACATGTCTGCTGTCACGTACCGCCACTGAGAGAGCGAGTGGAAGGGGTGGGGGGGGACGCAGCCCGATGGCTGTGGCTTAGGGTTGCAGTGAGGAGGGAGGGGAATCCGACTGAAGGGTGCTGGGCTGTTGCGAGGTGGCGCGGGGGAGCAGAAAATGAGGGGTTGGCTGTACAGGAGGTTTGGCTGAGCGAATGAGGGATCAGTAGATCAGTAGGGCATTTGGCTTCTTTTTAGGGCCCCTTTTGAACATGGCGGTTAAAATTCTGTCAACTATACACCACAACGGTGGGCAGACGCACCACCACCCCATGCCCCCCCCGACGCAGGGGCGGATAAACTGTTCAACTAATATACTCGGTGCAGTCTCCGGCGCACTCTTGCAGCGGTGTCTGTTACATTATCACGCGCTACATTGCTCGACGCACTTTTAAGCTTTTTAAATGGGAACAAAACATGTATGCTGTATTTTATTCCTCCACAATTGTTTTTACGTTCTGCAGTCTCTCAAACTAGGAGGTGTATTTATGAACAACTTACAAAAAGCAAGGCCCTTTCTGGGAAAGAAAATGTATTACTATATGGTACTGTTAGCTCTGTGTATGCTTCACTTCAGCGTGGGCACTAATCATGTAGAATGTATTGACGAGGGAAGAAAAGGTCCTAACAATCTCCAAATATCTCACCAGGACCCACATGAAGCCAACCAGAATTTCTGTGGAATTTGGCATCCGGCATAAAATTGGCATTTGTATGTTCCAGAAAGCCTACAAGGTGTCTTTATTGAACCTTAAATTCAAGGAAAATTTACTCTCCAAAATTGCTCACTGGGGTCTGAGACCCAGGATCCCTGTGCCATTCACAACAAACGGGTTTGCGGAAAGTGCTGCCATCTGTAAGAGACCTCTCTTGTTCTCATGTGGATGCTCATTTCAAGAGACATATTAAGGCGGCACTGCCACCTGTTGACACCAAACGCATGCTTGTTTTGGAAGTGGGAGATTTTCAATCACAGAATTGTTTTTCAAGGGGCAGTGCCCATTGGTAAGAGAGATGCGAGTAATTGAGCTTGGAATCTGTGAGACTTGGCTGCCGTTCATCTTTTCCATACAACGCAAACTTATTCCAGAACCAACGGGAACTCACGAGAGCCAAATCACCGGAATGAGTGGAATGGACATTCATTTTGAATGTAATCTGCGACAAAACACTTCTTGATGAACCTAGATCTTTATTCTTTAAATCGAATTTTTCTAAATCGTTATTTTTGTCACGCGAACATGTCCTTGTAAGGGGCCACCCATTTAGTAAGTACGCATGGAGGAGGGAGGGGGGGTTAACCCAAATGCGTACGCTTGCGTATGGGGGGTCTACTGACAATGTACGTACGCATAGGAAACTGGGGGGGGGGGGGGTGAAGTTGAATGATGCTAAGAGGCAATGCTTGAAATATTTACATCCTCACTTATTTATCTGAAGTGGTTCAATTAAAGTCCATCTGAAAGTCATTGTGGAAATCAACTTTGGCTGTGTATTAATGGAAAGCCCAATTCCAGCTCACAGCTTAGCTTTAAAAAAAAAAGGCATTTGAGTTTGTCGAATGTAATTGTAGCTTTGATCACTAGCAGTTAATCCATAACTGGTCTTTAATTGAAGCATCACACTCAAATTTCATTGAGTGACTGTCATGCCATCAACGATATAGTACGCTCCACGCAAGTGTGTACATCTAGTTTCCACGGTTATTACCACCAGCATACCTAGTCGTTATGTAAAATTGATTGAACCCAATTGCATTGTGAGCATGGATTGCACTAGACTTACGTTACATTAATTGGAGGCTTCCATTGTGCAGTGGATTTATCAGGCCCTTCGAGAAGGGGAGAAAGAAAAAAGGAGAAACGGTAGAGAAGCTTGGCCCTTGCCCAGCCACTTACCCCCAACAACATGCAAGCTCCTACATGTGGCCTCTTAGCCAATTAATTTACAAAACCTTTTGTGCAAGATTCCAAATAGCAGCAGAGCAAGGAGAAAAGAAACCCCTCTTGTACCAAGTGCACCTAATTAAAGGGCACAGGAAATTACTTCCGGGCCAAGTCGCAATAGGAAATTCTACAGGTAGCATATAATGGATTTGAATGATGTGCGTTTTGTTAATTATAAAGGTAAGAATGGATGTTATTAAAGTAACATTTTGAAAGAGAACAGCCACCAGAAATAAGAAATGTTCCCTTCTTCCTTTCTAGCCAATGTATCAAGTGTGTTTCTTTGTGTTAATAAAACATCTGGTTCCAAATAACAGCACTGCACTTTAAAAAAGGAAACATGTATAATGGAATTAAAATGCAGGGTAATATCATATTAAGCAAGGCACTGTCAGTCAATTAAAGTTAAAATGTTACACGAGAACAAATGTTATGAATATAAATTTAACATGGGTATTTAGATCATATGAACAAAGTTTTGATGCTGAACAGGTAGGATACCTGGACGAATGAAACAGGTATGTATGGGTTTCTGAGTTATTTGTTCGAAGAGATTATAATGGGGCAATTTTCAAATGACATTTACTCGTACATCATGCTGGAAGGCTTGTGTTGATTAATAAAAGCCCCAATGGCATTCAACATTTTTACATTTCAACTAAGTCAATTTATTGAGAACTTTCCTGAGAATATGTACGAATAAATGCGTATTAGATATATATTTATTTATTTATTTCCCCATTGGAGCAATCCCAACACATTACAGCCACTATGTTCATATCAGCATTTTTTTCCCATACACATAAGCTCACATGTGAACATGTGTGGGATAATAACAACTCTGGAAGGACGTGCCACAGGACTTCCCAAAGCGAAATATTTTTCTTTCAATAAGCCACCCTACAGCTGAAGAAGCAAGCACTGTACAGTCATTGTTCTACTTTGTCTGATTTGCTGACGTCTCTAAAGAAAAGTCAAGTTGCAGATTCAAGTTTGTGTTTATACACAAACTTGAATCTGCAACTGGTGGGGTAAGCGGCTTCGCATCTGCGAGGGGAGAGCAGCTGGACATCAACGGCGGGAGTGGCTATGCAAGGAGGTGGGAGCGGCTACGCGTCGAGAGAGAGAGAAATGCTGGACGTCGATGGCGAGAGCGGCTCCACAAGATGGCTGGAGCGGCTGTGTCGACGGCCGAGAATGGCTGTACGTTGACGGCGAAAATGGCTGTACGTCAACAGGGAGAGAACGGCCGAGCGTCAATGATGAGAGTGGCTATTCCAGGTGGCGAGAGCAGCTGAGCGTTGACAGAGAGAGGCTGCACGTCGACGTAGAGAGAGCAACTGCACATCGACGAAGAGAGAGAACGGTGGTAGCACATCAACGGAGAGAGCAGGAGCTGCAAGTCGACGGGGAGAGCGGCTGAGATTTTCCTGTGGTCAAGCACCGACCAAGCAGCATGGCGGAGGACCGCCATGTGGCGCGGGCCAGCATGAGGCGCATACCCCAGGGGATAGTATGGAGAATGGGGAAAACCAAGTGGGAGCTTCCAACGCAGCTGGAGTAAGGGGCTCCGGATGGGGGACCACGCACATGGTGGATGCCATTTTGTCGTCGGAGAACCTGCTGTGGCCAGCGGGTGCCATTTTGAGGCGAGCATAGAAGCACGCGGAGGAGGTGCGAAAAGTGACGGAGCTGAAAGAAGCTGCTCCTGATCTGGCATGGGAGGCTCGCGCAAGATTTCTCCAGAGGGTGCAGATGCAGGATGAGACGCCATACGCCTTCCGGGCAGCGCTGCTGGCGCTGGGACGTGAGGCATACTCACTTTTGGGTGAGGGGGACACTCGAACTTTGAGTGGCGGAGAGGCTGCGGGAGCTGGCAAGAAAATTGAGGGTTGCCCTGGCCTCTGCCATCAGCACGGACATTTCATCCTCAAGGGTGGCCGGGAAGATACAGGTCTTCGAGGAGAAACAGCAGCGGGCAAGGTGGGAGGCCGTGACATGGAGCCTGCAAGATATGGTGGCAGCGGTGGGAGACCAGGGAGCTCAAGCAACAACATCCCCACGGGAGGACCCGCGGCGGGGACAGCTCCCTCTGCCCTGGGGACCCACGCCCAAGTGCTTCATGTGTGGTCGGTCGGGCCACACTGCTGCGGAGTGTTGGGGTGATGAGTAACCACCTGCAAAGTCATCAGCGCTCGCCCCACGCCGGCATAGTCAACTAAAGCCCCACCAGACAGGGTCTCTGGGGCGTACCGAGACCGCCAAGTGTGAGGTCTCGGGGACCAGATCCGAGCGGGCGCTGCCGAGCGTTGAGGGGCTACGCCCTTTGAACCGAGAACCCGTCTCCATCGTCTCTTGGTCCTCTGGGTTCCAGAGGTGCAGAACCCCGCTGAGACAGGGGTGACCGGCTCCATGGACCGGATCATGTGAGTTATGTCCCGGGATGGGCGGACTCTCCCTTGCACTGAGAGGGGATCCAAGGGTGAGGGGGTGTTGGGGCTAAGGGGCTGGGTAAAAGAGAAATTGAGGTGGTGTGTCAGTTGCGGGGGAAGGGGGGGCGCCGCGCTGTGTGTGGGGTGTCGCCGATTCACAGATGGGGGCCTGTGTGAGAGTTGCCGATTCGTGAGATCAGGGGTCTCGCGTTGGGGTGTTGGTTTGTTGTTGGTTTGTTATCGGGGGGGCACCGGGGAGTTGTGAGATGTGTTGTTGATTGCGGGGGATGCCGCAATGGTAACGGGATTCTGGGGATGTTTTTTTCTCGTTGATGTTCCTCGAGTTTAGGGAGTTGCCCTGCCTGTCTACCGGTTGCTGCTGCTGTATTGACCGCCAGGACGGCTGTTTTTTTAACGGAGGGCGGGTCATGTAGTGACATATCGCTGACTGTTGTACAGCAGCTGCAACTGCAGGTGGGCATTTAGCGCACACGCCGTTGAGCATATACGCTGGTGTGCTGGCAGGGCGGAAGAACTGGGGCATGGGTCACGGTAGACCTCGTGGGGAAACCTCTGAAACCTCTGGTGGGTTCGAGAAGAAAGGCGCGGCTAGGGTGGAGCTAAGCCACTCCAAGGGAAATATAAGCAGCAGAGAGCGAGAGCTCCAGGCTGCCAGTTCTGGGAGTGGTCTCGTCATCGATATCGTCTAAAGAAGCATGTTTTTTTGTGTATTGTACCTACCTAATGGGATATATGGAGCAGAGACTCTATATTAGTGCCAAATTTCTACTTTCTTTCCTAAAAGAATGTCATATATATGCCAATGAGCGTCATCAATATCTTTCACGTAAATATATTTTTTAAAAATTAGCACGGTTGGCTATGTATGGTACGAAAGGAGTTCAACATACTTACAAACGCCAAATAAGCAATTGTCAAGTTGTCACTGTTCCATAACTTAAAACGTGAACGTAGGCCATAAGACATTCCAGCCCTTTAACCTCACCAAGGCATTGAGAATGAGCGATAGAGCCATACCTGGAATGTGATATGTAGTTAATTTACCACGATATACATATTTTAAACTGGAATCACAATCCCACAAATACAACCAGCTGCCATGAGTACACAGTGAAAGCCACAGATGTGCAAATGAAAAAAAAATTGTACAGCTAACAAACAAATCTCAGTGTTTATTTACACAAGCATGTATTTGTATAAGTAAATATATAGCTGGCATGTTTTCAAATTAAAGGGGCAATGTTTTTCAAAAACATGTTTTTTTTCTGTTTCCATGAATAATATAGGTTAATAATATTGTGTTCGCTTTATTCTTATCAAACGCAAGTGGGCTTTGGTAGAAGGGACAATGTCGGCCAAAGGTGTCTGAAATGGCTTCTAAGGCAGATATGGAGCTAAGAAACCAGCTCGTATGCAGGTGCTCGAGGTATGGCTACATCACAGGATCGTCAGAGGTGGTGACAGCTTGAAGCCATCATCCAGCATTGAATTGGTGATTATATTATTATCATGCAAGTCACTCAGCTTGATGATACACTCACCCACGACTGTACCACACTGTGGAGCTCACAGAACCAGCCTGTGCTCTGACCAAGAATAAAATGTACCAGCTCTGTGAAGCTCATTTAATCGGTAAATAAATAATCCCACCAAAGTTACAATAACTTGACAGGGCAATAAACTCGAGGCTTGTTCCACAAAGACTATCAGGCCATTTAATGTCACTGTCACTGTTCTTAAATAATCACAAAACATGTGCAGTGTTTGCACATGTATTTAAGTATAACATGGTACATTATAGAGAAATCAGAATATGTATTTATTCTGGAAGAATCTGATAAGCTATAAAGCGATTTTCACAGATGTCTACTATTATATTAATTCCACTGTCGTAAGGAATCAATTCTGAAACAGAAGCATCTTCAGATCATTCTAAGTTTCTTATTCTTAAGCGGCTTAAAGGTGAGCCTGCCCAGGCTTTACTGACGACCGAAAGGACCTGCTGACACAGCTGTCACAAGGCTACCCAAAGACTTCTACCAAGAAACCTTTTTTCCTCCCTTAACATCTTAGATCTTTCTTAGTGCTGGCTACAACCACATTTACCAATGTGATTTGTAACTTTTATCCTAACCTGTGTCAATAGTTAAATTTTAACGTACAATCCTATTGAGGATCTTGGTGTGGTCGACTTTTTTTGTTGTCGTTTTGCTGTTTTGCCAAACACGTACCAAACCCTGGACTGGTTGGAGCGCGAAGTACTGAAGGCCTTGCCGACGGCTTTAAATAACGAGGCCCTCGCCATTTTTAGGGCGATACCACTGGAGCGGAGGACTATGCTCCAAACTGCCTGTCACGAGATGGCGGAGGTCTTCCTCCTGCCATCAAACGCAAATAATACACTTTACAGTGCAGACGGGAAGAAGCCGAGTCACCTCTAGCCTACCGCATTGCCCGGATCACGCTCAGCCAAGAAGAATATCCTCGCTTGGACGAGGCAGTGCTAGACTCCTTGGTCATGGAGAAAATGCTGCCATTGGTCCAGGAGATGGCCATGGTGCTCCCTATAGTGGAGGAGGCGGCACAGACCTGGCCCGGTGTCTGCGGGCTCAGGAGATGAGCCGGTGGACCCGGGTGGTGGCTCGGGTGGAGGAGAGCCCCGATGCCGTCAGCTGCACCTCCTGCCAGGGCTGCTGGGAGAGGAGTGTTGTCCTCAGAGGCTTACTCACCACGGCAACAATGGAAGACAGTGGAGGTCCATGAGAGGAGGTGTGGGGTAGGGGGAGGGCGAGCGCTGCTTGGTGTAGTAGTACCCGGCAGATATGATAGGGTTAACTTAGACATAACTTCAACCGAGAAGATGGATACAAATTGAGCAATCATTGGAAGAATGTTATTAACCAGGTAAAACCCTAACTGCTTTGTATTGGTTGTTGTCTATCATGTCTTCCGGGTACTACTACACCACGCAGTGCTCGCCCTTCCCCTACCCCACACCCCCACCCATCCCTCCACCCCCTTGCTCCTCCCCCTTTCTTACCTATATAACCTCCTACCACAGCAAGTCTCTCTCCCACTTCAGCAAAAATGTTCTTGCTGTGGTTTTCCCACCTGATGATGATCGCTTGTGTTGCAATCGAAACGTCGTGAATTAATTTATTTATTTTATACCTACGTGACTTTACCGAAAGAACCAAAGAGTTTGAATTGGTAGTTTGTGATATATTCAATAGGAGGGGGTTTAGCACTGTGTACTGTAAAGGATGACGTATTGTAGTTAATACTTGTAATTCTCTAACCCTAATACTGTTTATTATTTAACCATTCCCATGCACCCAGAGTATGACTACTTGCAATGCTATATACAATGGAACAAGTACAGTACATTTCCAGATCAGATAATGGGTGTAAGATATCAATACAAGTGGATGGTATAGATAAACATACAGCTTAGGATTGAAGTAATATTCGAATAGTGAAGTGTAAAGGTTGTGATTAAAAACAAAGATGGTTTATCAGTAGTGGACTTGGGTTTAAGGGAATCTGTTATTGAGTAACTTGACCGGTACACCAGTCACATGGTTAACAGCGACTTGGTTGAAAATTGCTGTGTGTGACATATGTGCTGTTGCATTTTACAGATTACCACAATAAATGTGTTTGCCCTCAATTTGGAGCACCTGCCCACATCCTTCATTTCGAGTGTGCAACATATTTTGGCAAGCTTGGCAGGAAACTTTCTCAGGGTTCACTGATGGGGATCAACTCTTCCAACGAGACGGACCAAGAAACTGGACGGGCACCATATGTAAAGACAGTCATGCAAGGATCGGAATGGTCTTCACATCATGACACTGGAACAGCTGCAGGATAAGGCCAGTGCTGCTTTGAATCAGCTGCAGAGAGCCCAGCTCATGGAAACATGCAGATATTTGAAGTGTTTCCATGATGATGAGACTAGTGAAGATAAAAAAGACGGGCTTTAATTCGTATGGCAAAACGAGTACTCGATAAAGTTGAAGACCAAGAAGAAGATTATGAGGCCTGTGCATATGTTCAAAACCTGCTGTCTTTCATTGCAAAAATACAGCAGAAAGACAAAGACAGCAAAGGGAACAGGTCAAACACTGCCACCATCAAACTATCTGAAGATATGGATGATGAAATACAAGAGTCACAATAAAAATCCAGAAAAACCCTTGAGAAAAAGAAAACCTCAAGTGAAGGTGGAACAAAAACCACAGCAGCATTTTATCGCGTACGAATGGCTAGACCAGGAAATGTGCCAGAAGTCACAATATGGAGAAAATTCAAGATGTTTGGGAAAATCGACGCAGGAATCTGTAAGGGCCATGCCGAGTCTAACATCATTAAGGCAGTAATCAGAGCAATCAGTCCTGGTCTGGATTTGAGGGACATGCTAGAAATAAAAACTGATTTGACTATTTACAAGTTGATAATTGTTTTTTTACCCTTCTATCTGGCAACAAAACTGACACCTTTTTACAAGGAGTCATGTTTGCATAGACCACAATACCTGCAGTCATAATGCAAACAAAAAACATAACTCTGATAATGTGCACTGTCCTTGAAGTTGATTGGTCCACACCCGAGACAGCTTTCCTTAGAGCCTAGTCTCACATGGGTTGCACCAGATGACTGCAGGTATTGTGGTCTATGCAAACATGACTCCTTGTAAAAAGGTGTCAGTTTTGTTGCCAGATAGAAGGGTAAAAAAACAATTATCATATTTTTACTGGCAAATGAGGTTCCAATGGTATTTACAAGTTTAAAAACATTTTGAAGGGACTCTATAGATAAGAAGGCACATCTTATCTCTATCATAAGTTGCTGAACATCTCTAAGGAGCCAAGAGAAACTGCAACAAACTTTTTGTTCCGAGTGATCGAATTAAAGGACAGACTATTATTTGCATATAAGGAAAAAGACGCTGACGACCAATACAATCCAGATTTGGTACGCAGGAAGTTCCTGAGGTCGATTGGCACAGGATTGCTCAGTGACCCTATACAATTCCAAATAAAGCTCCATCTGGATTGCATCAATGTCACTGATGAGATGCTGATTGAAAAAGTCAATGAAGCAGCCAGCTTGGAACTTGAGAGACAAAACAAGCTCAAACATAATTTGGCTACCAAAACGACTAGGATGAATGAACTACAAGCTGACCTGAAGGGTAGTAGGGAAGGATGTCAGCAGGACTCACAGGGACCATCTAAGGTGGTTACATCACCAATACAACCATCCAACAATGGAAATGCGAGGACCAAAACAGAGAAGGGCAACAAGACGTCAGCAACTGAAAGGCCATCTCGAGATGGGATTGAAAATATGGTAAGTGAGTTAAAGGCTGAAGTTGCAGAGATCAGGAGAAAGTGGCAGGATGATGTCACCCCAGACACCAAGCAAGGAAACTGGAAACAACCAGCCCAAGACAGAGCAATGCGACCAAGAGGCTGTAGAATATGCCAAGAGGCTAGAGTAGGTAATACATGTGTCGTGGCATAGAATAGTAATGTAGCAGCTGAGCGCTGGCTGCTGGCAGGGAAGGGGATCTGCGGCTTATGGCAGCCCTGACATCAGCAGGCTAGGTTATACACCAGAGGGGGATCTAGGGGAAAGGTCACAGAAGGGACATGGCTAGGGGTGGACAGTATAAGGGCCCCTGTAGGGGATCTCGGGGCGGTCGTATGGAGTGGGATCCCCGTCGTGATGCTGAAGTCTTCACCATTCTTATCATCAAGCTTCTCGTCGTATTGACCATCCTACTATTCATCATCTCTGTCTCCACCATCTCGGGGCATCGCCAGTCAGGCAGCCTACCAACTGTCCTGACCGAGTAACGTCGGTGATCATAGACGGACTTATTATAAAATGTTAACCCCGATGGTGCTTATTAATAAAGAAGTGCCTCCAACTCTTAGTGTCTCTGAGTTAGTCACTACATTTGGCGTCAGAAGTGCTAAAGAAAATCAAGAAATTCGTCATGTCAAAGTCGGCCAAGAGAAACAACCCACCGAGTGTCTTCTGGAGAAGAGGATGACGAGGATGTGATCCGCTCGACAGCCCCGGAATCCGGGACTCCGGTGATGCGTCCTAAGGCGGAGATGCCTGTAGAGCAGCAGGAGAGGAACGTTGGCCCCTTGCAGCTGCCGGTCGGAGAGGGGTGGGGCGACCTCACCGGGTGTCTCGCGGGTCTGCTCTCCGTTGCAGTGGAGCTGGTCATCCAGCTCGGGTCCGCAGCACCTGTCGGAGATGCTGCAGCACGCAGGTAGCAGGCAGACGGCTCGACTTTCTCCGCCGCATCAGCTCAGGAAACTGCGGAGCTCCCACTCGCGTGGGCGTCTGCCATTTTGTCCGCTGCGGCCGCATCACAGCAAGCGACCGCCATTTTGTCGCCCGAGCGGGAAATTCTTCCCGCCAAATTTGAGTCACCATCGGCGGCTTCTGCGGGGACTCTGTCTCTGCGGAAGTGCCTGCCTACCGTCCATGAGTTTATGGCCGCGGGGGGCAACTGGACGGCTTTCCAGCGCCGCTTCAAAGCATCTTGTGCCCTGGTTGGGTCGTCGAACGAGGAGGCGCTACGAGCTCTGCCCACGGCGCTGGACGACAACTCCCTGGGGGCATTCGAGGCCATCCCCGAGGCTGACTGGACAACGCTGCCTCGGGCATGTGCTCAGATGGCTGCTATATTTGACCCTCCTTCCAACGCGCGTCGTAGGTTCATGCTGTGGAGGCTGAGATGCCTCTCGCCTTCTGCAGTGCGCTGCTGGGCTTTGGCCATGCAGCATATCCGCGCTTGGAGCAGACTGTGCTGGAGAGACTGCTGTCGTTGGCCCAGGAGTTGGGCGTCTCTCTTCCCGTCATAGAAGAGGATGACCTATCATCCCTAAAGGTGGCCTGCTGCGTCCAGGCATGTGTCAGCCTGCAGCGGTGGGCCGGGGTGGCTGCTTGCGCGGGGTGCCGGATGATCCGGGGGGGCCTGCACCGCAGGAACCTGAGCGGGCCTGTGTTTCGCCGACGTCGTCTGGTGGCGCGCCAGTGGACGTTGGGAATTGTTGCGCTTTCCTTGCGGTTCGGGTACATTGTTGAGGGTTCTCGCCTAAAATTTGTTATTTCTCCATGTTAGCTTTGTTGTGTTAGCACATTTGTGAAGTTCCCCTCTACATAGGCGATTGATGTCAGCCGGGACGGCAATTTTTTTTTTCCACGAGGGGGGGGGGGGGTGGTGATGGTGTGGCATAGAATAGTAATGTAGCAGCATGGTGTTGGCTGCTGGCAGGCAAGGGGATCTGTGGCTTATGGCAGCCCTGACGTCAGCAGGCCAGCTTATACACCACAGGGGGGTCTAGGGGAAAGGTCACAGAAGGGGCACACCAAGAACCCGCTGGTAGGTTCTAGAAAGGGAGCGTGGCCGGGGGCGGGGCCAGGCCATGCTGACAGTATAAGAAGGGCCCCTGTAGGGGACCTCGGGGCTGTTGTATGGAGTGGGATCCCCATCGTGCTGCTGAAGTCTCCACCATTCTTCTCATCATTCTTCTCATCGTCTTCATCATCCTTCTTATCGTTGTCTCCATCTTCACCATCTCGGGGCATCACCAGTCAGGCAGCCTACCAACTGTCCTGACTGAGTAACGTTGCTGATCATAAACTAACTTATTATAAAAGTGTTAACCTCGATGGTGCTTGTTAATAAAGAAGTGCCTCCAACTCTTAGTGTCTGCGAGTTAGTCACTACACATGTAACCATTGTTTCAAATATGGCCAGCCGGGACACCTGGCCCATGGATGTCGAGCCTCTCGATAGCAGCAGGGCAAACTGGCGAGGATTCCTGCAGGGGGACCAGCAGTAACCTACACGCCAGGGTCCCAAGGGTGTCAGTACTGTTTATGTGAAGAGGATGTTGTTGTAAGACTGTGGGAGTGCCAGGATTGTCACGCAGTAGAGTACTGCTTGAATACCTGCCAAAAACAATACTGGCAAGAACACAAGGTACTCGGTAGAGCACTCAACAAATTACAGAAGGAAACAGAATATGAAAAGACACCAGAGTGGAGGAACCCAAATATTGGCATGGTTAGCTTTCTCAGGTCTAAATGTGTTGCACCATACCAAGGCGCTGTAGGTCTTCTTACTGTCACCACCCTCACAGGTCGATAGGGGGCGGCCGAGAGAGTGAGCGGGAGGTGTGGTGGTTAACCTGGGGTAAAACCCCCCCCCTGGGTACCCCGTGACTGGAGGTAGAGACTCCAGACCCCCAAGGGGTGGGAGCTGGGGGCTAGGGGCCAACGGTTCATTCCCGACCCTTCCAGACACTTCTGGAAGGGTCGGGGGAAGTTGTGGTTAGGGGCGGTGTAAGCTCCAACTGGTGTTTATAAGCCGGCCCTCTCAACGGGACCAGCAGTGTTCGTCCACTCAAGACCCGAAGACATCTGAAGACTAGACCAGCACCCTGGGACCCTCAACCAAGGCTCTTGTCAGAGCCGGGTTGCAGCGGACCAGCGGTGGGACCCGTACCCTGGCTACGGCGGGTCAGTCTAGCCTCCCCTAGCTCCCGTAGGTGAGGAACCATGAGAGCGTAGCCCGGAGTCTATTGGGCACGCTAGAAGGGAGGCTGTACCTCCCTTAGGTTATTGGGTGATGGGGCCGTACCCCGTAGTGTTACAGGGGCCATAGCCGTAAGTGTTACGGCTATTGGGATTGTTATTGTTCATTGTAATAAATGCGTTTCCTCCAAAGAGAGAAGTCTCGCTCCACGTTTATACCCACAACAACTGTTAAAGTTAATTGGGAAAAGATGCATGATGAAGTGTTTACTGGACCACGTATCAACCTCTGCCTTTTGGGACACAGGATCTCAGGCCAGTCTTCTAAATGAAGCATGGCGAAATGAGCATCTTCCTAAATCAATAGTGAGAACAGTTGAAGAGCTCTTGGGGACTGGTACAATTACTGGAATGGCAGTTAACCAAACAGAAATACCATTCACAGGCTGGATAGAGGTGGCTTTCAGATTGAACAGTAATATGGGGACCAATCAGTGCTTTCTCATTCCAATGCTGGTATCTAGTAACACCAAGGTTGCAGAAGATCCCATTATTGATTTTAATGTGATCGAGGAGGATATCAAAGGCTATTGGAAGGAGGAGAGCCAATAGCGGACCCAATTAAAGCAGGGGTGGTGAGTGGGGCTTTCTCCATCACTCCTAGAGACAGACATTGTGGGGGCCGATGTCCACCCCGCCACCCTCGTTGGGCAGATGAAGCGCAACGTTTGCCCCCTCCACTCTCTCCTCCACACCTTCCTCCACCGCGCCGTTCGGCCCCTCTCGCTGGGCTCCGCTGATCGGGTAATCGCCCCCGCCCCCCCGTGCCAGCACCCTCTCTGAGAGACATGGCTGATTGGCTGGCTCACCACTGCCCGGGGTTATCCCGCACACGCCCACGTACACCACCACAAAAGCGAACGCGGAGGCGTGCACGTGCGCACTCCTGCAGGCGCGTATTTCACACACACGCGCGTAACCACATGCGCCTCTACAGGGCGCTTATTCCGCAGGTTAGCGCCAAAGAAAACGGCGGTATTAATATGCGCGCGCACCTACCGGGTGGTTAAGCCCTAATCCGCAGCACACAAAGGCTAATGCTAAAGGGCTGTATGAATATCACATGCGCCCCTCCGGGTGGCTAAGCCCTAATCTGCTTGCACACAAAGGTTAATGCTAAAGGGCTGTAAGAATTTGCGCGCATGCCTCGCCGTTAATGCTATTGTCGCTGTGTCAACACGCTGTGTAAACGCCGGCGAGCCCCCGCCCTAATTACTCACGCAGCACACTGCAGGCGCTCGTGTTTCACACGCGCGCGTAAACACACGCCAGCGTCGGTGGCCGTGTATGTTTTAATACACGCGTGCCTCACACACATGCTCAAATTACCATCACCGCGCCGAGATTCCCCCCACACACACAGAAATCATACTGCACCGATCCTCTGAACTAAAGTTTATTACCGGCGCAAATACCCTCTACCTGGAGGGGGAATACTTTTCGAGAAGAGATTAGCCTAACTCTGCCTACGAACTCAGTCACTCAAGCGTTCTACCATGTACCTCGAAGCTGGACTCACGGCGTCGCACTGACGCTGTGAGAGTCAGAGGGAAAAGGACACAAGAAGACTTTATCTATCACTGCCTCGTAGCAGCACTCGCTGGCATCACACGGATGCTGTGAGCAGCTCGAGTAGGCAGGACGGCAGGGAGTGGGTCTTGACGGCCCGGAGGTTGAAGACAACTGACTTAATCGTCCCGGGGCTCCCACCTTTATTCTCTAAACTTCAAAGGCTCAGGGGTCGTCGCGCCACGCAGCCAATCATGCGCCTACCTTTCGATTTTAACCTGATGTCTCGCCCTTACCTGGAGTGTTATTTTCTATTACACCTCGACCCATTTTCTACGCGCCCGCCCTCGGTGTTGCCGTCCTGCAGAATACACCTCTGTGGGGGGTCCAGGGCTTTCCCTCCCCCCCTCCCCGTCTGTGCCGCCCGCATGCTATTTCCCCCCTGGCCGCTCCCCCCGTGCTGATCGTTCTCATTGCGGTTAGCCCGGTGAGTTTCTGTGCGCCCATACAATTTTAAGCCAATTTAGAGGCACCGCAATGTAATCTGTCCTATGCGGGTTGGCCAATCTCCTGGCACCGGAAAACCGTGGGACTCTCCCTCTCGGGGCCCTTCGGATTAAAACCCGATGTGCCAGGCAACCCCCCGTCAGGACACTATGTGGGTGCGCTGCGTGCGGGTGTGTGTTTAGTGCGGGGGCTGGGAGGGGATCGTGGCATTTGCGGAGTTGCTCCGTGGTTGTGGCACCACAAGGTCATCATCCACCTGTTGTCTTCTGGAAACCGGGACAGTGATGGTGGGGTAGTCAAGACATGGAGAATAGTGCTACCACTAGCTCAAGCCACAATGGTCCGAAGTCGTGCCCATTTGGGACAGCTGGACGAAGATGAAGTGATGCTGTTTTTCCCTGAAGAGAAGCCCCAATGGCCAGATGGTTTACAAATCAATGAGGTGCTGGTGACGCTGAGTAGAAGAAACTCATCCTGCATACCAATCTCAGTGATCAACACACCTAAACAGCATCATACTTGATCAGAGGGTCACTCTAGGACACTTACAGCCAGTGAAATCTGTGTATCCAGCAGCAGTAAGAACTGTGGCATGTCACCTAGGCACCTTTATTCAGGATCAGACATGCTAACAAACACAGAGTGACCACAAAACAGGTGGAGGAGAAGCTAAGGGACTGCAGCTGAGACCAAAAGTTCAAGAGCAAAGTGAGAAATGGGACCCACTGGTAAACTGGACCACTTAAGGAGCAGCAAATTGCCACCAAAATTATGCTCAGAGAGGAATGCCATTATTTTTCTAGGGATGACAAGGATGTTGGGAGCATACCTTCATTGAGGATGCATATCACCCTCAAGATTACGACTCCAGTGCAAAAGACGTACATTGCGGTCCCAAAACCATTGCATAATGTAGTTAAGGAGTACCTGCAAGACTAGATCAATCGAGGCTGGGTGACAAAATCAAGATCACCATATTCTTCATCAATTGTCTGCGTAAGGAAGACGGAAATGTGACATCATGGTGTGATTACCGAGAGCTGAACCTGAATTCTGTTCCTGACAGGCATCCCATTCTAAGGATCCAATACATGCTTGACAGTTTGAGTGGGAGTTCTTGGTTTTCTGTTTTAGACTGAGGGAAAGCCTACCATCAATCCTTCCTCGATGAAGAAAGTTGCCCCCTCCCAGCATGAGGATTATATGAGTGGGTACGCATTCTATTTTGTTTGAGTTCAGCACCAGCAGAATTCCAGAGGAGCATGGAGGACTGCCTGTCTGGCCTTCGGGATGAAATCTGTCAGCCCTACCTGGATGACAACCTTGTTCATAGCAAGTCCTTTGAAGACCATGTTCGGCATGTACAAATGGTCTTGCGTCGGTAACTCTCGGCACAGCGCTTGAAACAACTCGGCCTCGAACTCGCTACCCTGGTCGGTGAGGACTCGTTTTGGGATCCCATGCTTAAGTACGTACTGCTCCACGAATGCCCGGGCCACCACCAGGGCCGTTTTGTCAGGTATGGCCACTGCCACGGGGTAGCGGGTGAAATACTCCACCGCTACGAGGATATACCGGTTGCCTCGATGGGATCGTGGGAATGGCCCCTGTAGGTCAATCCCGACCAGCTGGTTCGTGCGGCTGACGCGGAACGGCCTTAGGGGTACCTGATATCGTGCCGGTTTCGGCCCGCACTGCTGACAGGCGCGGCAGCCCTGTACCCAGGCGGCCACGTCTTGTGCCAATTTGGGCCAGAGATACTGGCGACGCAGGGTCTCTCGAGTGCGTCGTTCCCCGTCATGGCCCCCAAGCGGGTGGTCATGCACCAGCCGTAGCAGCTGGGGTCGCACCTGGGCAGGAACACAGATGCACCCCGGCTGGCCGGCCTCGGTTAACTCCCGTACCACTCCGTTCTGCACACACAACCGGGCATACAAACCGCTCCAGGGTCCTAGTAGGGCGCTCTTTTCCTCCCGCAGTGCCGCCTCCACCGCCGCCAGATCCGGATCCCGCTGTTGGGTCTGTCTCAGCTGCTCGTCGTTCAGGCCCGGGAAGGCACAGCCGACGTCCTCCTGGATCCGTCCGATCGGGGCAGGGTGGTCCGCCGGGCCCCGAGCCGTGGGTCCCGCGCTTGCCGGGCAGTCGACGGGATCCTCGGTGCCACCTGTGAGGGTCTCTGAGGCGCACACTGCACTCTCTTGCTGGGGGGGGGATCAGTGGCCGCGGCCTCTCAGGGGTCCATTGCCTGCCGGCAGCGTCCCCCCGTGAAACACGGGCAGGCCTCCTCCGGCCTTGTCTCGGCGTACACCGTGGGCCGCCTCGATAAGGCGTCCGCGTTTGCATGCGTCCGAACAGCCCGATACTCGATTTGCAGGTTGTACTCCTGCAAGTGCGCCAGCCACCGGGCCATCTGCCCCCGCGGCTCCTTGAATGTAAGAAGAAACTGCAGAGCATAATGGTCAGTGCGTACGCGACATCTCCTGCCGTACAAATACGGCCGGAACTGCTTACATGCGAAAATCACGGCGTACAACTCTTGGTGGGTCACGCAATAGTTCAGCTCGGCCCCACTCAAGGTCCGGCTGGCGTACGCGATGACTCGTTCCGTCCCATCCTGCACCTGTGACAACACCGCGCCCAGCCCGCTGCTGCAGGCGTCGGTGTCCAAAATAAAATCTGTGGAAAAATCGGGGAAAGCGAGGGTGGGGGCGTGGGTGAGGTGGTTTTTTAGAGTGGTGAAGGCCGTCTGGCAGGCCCCCGTCCACTGATAGGGGTGCTTAGGGGAAGTGAGTTGGGTGAGGGGGCGTGCAATCTCGCTGAATCCCTTTACAAATCGACGATAATAGGTGGCGAGCCCCAAAAATAATCTGATCTCCGTCAGATTCCTTGGCCGTGGCCACTCCACTACGGCGCGTACCTTCTCTGGATCGGTGCGCACGCCTGCCTCGCTGACGCGATGTCCGAGGTACCCCACCTCGCGTTGTGCGATGTAACACTTACGTGGCTTGAGCTTGAGATGAGCCGCTTGCAGTCGCTGGAACACCTCTCGTAACCTGGACCAAAGCTCAGACAAAGATCTACTGAACACTATCACATCATCCAGGTAAATCAAGCACTGTTCCCATTGCAAGCCCCGCATCACCAACTCCATCAGCCGCTGGAACGTCGCAGGCGCGTTGGTGAGTCCGAACGGGAGTACTCGAAACTCGAATAGTCCCATCGGGGTGGTGAATGCGGTTTTCGGCCGATCCTCCTCCGCCATCTCCACCTGCCAGTACCCGGACGCGAGATCTAGGGTGGAAAAATATTGCGCTCCGGCGAGGCTATCAAAAGTGTCGTCGATGCGGGGTATGGGGAAGGCGTCGCCGAGCGTGACTGCATTCAATTTACAGTAATCGACGCAGAACCGGGTTGACCCATCCTTTTTCGTTACTAGTACCACCGGGGCCGACCAGGGGCTCGCCGAGGGCTGAATTATGTTATCGCGAAGCATGTCCCCAACCGCCTCTTTGATCTGGGCGCGTTCGGGTGCGCCCACTCGGTACGCAGGGAGTTTAATGGGTCGGGCTGTACCGGTGTCAATTTGGTGCTTAACAAGGTTGGTCCGACCCACGTCCGAGTCGTGTTCACTGAACACGTCGGCATACTCCTGCAGTAACTCGCGCAGCTGATCGGCCTCTCCCTTAGGTAAATCTGCCCAAGGTACATGTAACGCGTCGAGCAGGGGAACGACCTCGGCTCGGGGAGTCGGGCCGACTCGCCAGGCCAGGTCCTGGTCACCCTCGGGACGACCGGTGTCCTCAGCCCAGAGTGCGAACACCGAGTCGTCAGAGTGGCGTGCGTGCAGGGGGTGTACGGTGGCTATCGGGGTGCGCCGTCGCAGCATCGCCGAGGTACTGTGAGGGTTAAAAATCCGCATTAACAATCGGTCCCCATCTGCGTTTACCAACGTGGCGGATCCCACGAACCCATACCATTTTGCCAACTCCGGGTGAGGAGTTAGCATTACCTCGCCTGATGGTCGGAGCGCGGGGTCGGTGGGGGATGTTGCCACCGGCACCAGCATCTCGGTGAGCGGCCCGATGGTGACTGCCGTCGCCAGGATAGCGGCCACAGGTGCGAAGCGGGGGCGCGTCGGCTCTTGTCCCAGGAACGGAATCCGCTCGCCGCTGCTCTCCATGGTGGCGCATCGCTGGCGGGGTTGCACGTTGAGCCCCAGCTTTTCTAGGAAGTCAGTACCTGCAATACACTCGTGACACAACACACTCGACACATAGAACTCCTGGGTGCACACCTGGCTGCCTATGCGGACCTCCAGGGTGGCCCTTCCCAGTAGTCCCATTCCGGCTCCGCTTGCCGTGTGCAGCGCGCGGTCCGGGGCCTGCAGGCGGCTCACATCGACCCCGATCATGCTGCAGTGCGCCGCGCTCACGAGCGATGCCACCGCCCCCGTGTCCAGCAGGATCTGGGTACGGCGTCCGTTGACCTGCCCCTCCACCAGCGACGTGGCCCCCGTGATTCCCGCCACCAGCTCCCGCAGCCAGTCGCCAGGAGTTTCCGCGTTCCTTGGTGTCGTTGCTGGAATCTGCGTGGAGATCACTCGCTCGCCATTATCATTACAGCTTGTTTGGGTCGGGGCTACGTCGA
Source organism: Lampetra fluviatilis (assembly GCF_964198595.1). Classification (NCBI taxonomy): domain Eukaryota; kingdom Metazoa; phylum Chordata; class Hyperoartia; order Petromyzontiformes; family Petromyzontidae; genus Lampetra; species Lampetra fluviatilis. The sequence continues at coordinate 9,123,137 of NC_136292.1, forward strand.
TTTCATCCCCCGGTGGTCCCCTCTCTAGGGGGGCCTTAGTGTTTGACCTATGCATCTGTCTCGCACGGGCGAGCTGAGGGCAGTCCCTCATGAGATGCCCTCGACGGTCGCACACATAACACGTCCGGGGAGGGGTGGTGGCTCCGTAGTGGGCCCCCTGCCCGCTCCCTCTCCCTGTACCAGTTGTTCTAACTCGGACTCTAATTGGGATACCTTCCCGGCCAGCCCCCCTACTGTGGAGTGGAGTTCACCCATTTTCTCGTCTACTTGGGTTACCCTCTCACCTACTTGGGTTATTATATCTCCCATGCCAGCCTGTAACCCGGCAACCCACCCCGGGGTTGTCTCGCTGGGTCTCTGGGGCTCCCTTGCCCGTCCCCTTACTGCGATGGCGAGCTCCTCCTCGTCTGAGAGTAGGCTCACTACGGCGCACTCTCGTCCCCTCCCTCGAGGCTGCGCGCGCTCACCAGAGAGCTTCTCGCATTTACACGCGCGCTCGACAAGGGTGTTAAAGGAGAGGCGTGCACCGTCTACATTTGGCTGCCACCACGGGGTGCGTGCCAAATATCGCTGGACCTTCCTGGCGGCGAGGCTCTCAATTACTTTTGCCTCGTGCTCCGGGTACGCGAGCTGGGTCAGCGCGCGTACGTCCTCGGCGTAATCCCGCAAATCCTCGCCGGGTTGGCGGCGGCGTGCCTCTAAGGCCGCCTGCGCCTCCTCCTCGTCATACGTGCCGAAGCGCCGTTCGAGCTGGCACATTAATTCCTCCCACTGAGTTTGTGCGCTTGCGGGCAAAGCTTCCACAAAGTCAGCTGCCCGCCCATCCAAATGTAGCTCTAACTGCTGCAACGCCTCCTCGTCTGTCCACCCATTAACCTTTTTAGCCCCCTTGATGCTGCGGGCAAACGATTTCCATGATGGAATTCCTTTGCCCGTAAATGTGCATTTTATTTTAACCTGGGTTGGGGGGCCTCTTTCCCTTGGGGGTGCGGGGGATCGTCCCACTTCTGACACCAATATGTGGGGGCCGTTGGCCCCCGGGGTCTCCCCCGCCTGCATCCCCTATTCTGTTTGCGTTACCGCACCGCCCTAATACCCGCTAGGGTTTCGCCGGCATTCGAACGCGACGCCCCCTACTCATGCAGCCTTGCGCAGCGCTCCCACGCTGCGAGCGTACGTACGCACTGCATCATCAATCAAACGCCATACTCCCCCTTTCTACACCGCTACGTACAGCTCTCGCACACTGCGAGCGTGTGCCCGTCTACAGCCCTGTGCAGCACTCGCCTCCACGTCGAATAACCACGTTACCAATGCGCACCTGTATCAGACACGTAGTGATTGTACGCGCACACACACATACAGCTCCGCGCGGCGCTCACTCAACACTGACTACTCACGTTATGATCGCGCACCTATGGTACGCCGCTTACGCACGCCGCGAGCTTACGCATACACAGTACCGCGCACTCCAAACGCAACCCCTTCCCTCGCGCCGCTCTGTGCAGCGCTCCCACGTGGCGATCCACTGTATACACAGCACCACATGCGTTCACACTTCTCAGCGAGATCACACGAGGCCACGATCAGCTATTAATGATTTATTCTTGGCTACCTGGGAATTATTGCTAAATCAGTTTGAATCGACGAGGCTGGCCTATTCTGCTACCCCTGGACCTATTCCCTATTTATCGGCTTATGATACTATTTCACCTTCTTACTCACGGTTCGAAGTATTCGGCGTCCCGTGGGTTTTCCTCGCTGCTCGTCTGGACACGTCGCACGGACGTCTGGAGGGCAGAGCTGGGAGCCGCCTTGACCGCTGGCTTCTTGGAGTCAGATCGCCTTCTGCCTCATTACGTTCGCTTTTTATCCTATCTCCCCCGTCCCAGGCCCCGCCTCCCCTGCCCTCTCCCTCCTCCGGCGTTTATGCGCGGCGCATATTCTAATCAGTTCCATTCTCATGCCTCCCCATCACAATGGGTGGTCGGCTTGACTGCGCCGGTGCATGAACCTTTGTTATGCCAATTATGCCACGGCGTCCATCACAAAGGCTCGCCGTGGGAATTTGTGCACGGGCTCCCCGCGTGCCTCCGCCCCTCTGATTATTCGTAATTCCATCTTTACCCTTTAATTTCCCTAATAATGGCACCTACGCGCTCGAGCCCCCTTTGTCATGCCACTTAGGCCGTCTCGCTCCTCCCCTGCCTGTCTCGTCGATACGTGTGCGTGTGTGGGGGGTGCGTTTCAACCGCAGTGGCCGAGTGGCCCCTCACCACGACCATGCAATCTTAATGCCGGTCACAGCGTCGCGGTGCGAAGTAGCATCGGGGGAGGTCGTCCAATTCCCTGGTCGCCGGAAACCGTGAAGGTGATCCCGATAAGAGCTTCTCGGGTTAAAACCGGTCGGCCAGATGACTTCCCCTCGGAGCTCTATGGGGGGGGGGGGGGGGAAATGCGTGCGGGTGTGTTTATGTGAGGTGAGGGGGACGCGGGGTCGGCTCAGTCACTTGGTGGTGGCGAGGTCAGGGGTGGGGAACGGCTTGGTGGCGGCGGCATCGCATAGCTATCCGAACGGTTAAAATTATTTCTTTCAATTTCGATAGGTTCTCTAATTAGTCTTGGCCAGTAGTAGCTAGTTTTGCACAGAACTTCAACATTATCCAAATCAATTGGGTGTTCTTGTTGGCACTCGTGTTCTGCTACTGCTAACAGTTGTATTTGGGATAATTTAATATTTCTCTGATGTTCTTTTAGTCTCGTGCTGATCATTCGTCCTGTCTGCCCAACATGACATATGCCACACGTGCAGTTAATCCTGTACTCACCTTCTGTTGATAGCTTCGGTAATACATCTTTTGTACCAGATATTAATTTCTGTATTTTATGTACCATGCCAAATCTGACTCGGATGTTTTGTTTTTCCAAACATCTGGCTAGTTTATCAGTTACTCCCGCAATGTACGTTATTTTGATCATTTTTATTACTTGGGCAGTTTCAATGCTCGTGTTATTTGATTTAGTTTTGGCATTCAATGCCCTGTTGATTTGTGCATCATTGTAACCGTTCATTTGCAGCGCTTCTTTAACATGTTGAAGTGAAATTCATTACTTCAAAGTGTTCTGAGGAGCATTCATGCATCTGTAATTATGATCAGATACAAACCAAACGACCCCACATTACACAACACCTCACTGCTCAACCCCTGTACAGCTTCCATCTGAATCTGAATTGATCACCTGTACCCTGAATTGATTACTCCCATGGTGGGAGTGGCCTACTATGCAGTCACGAGAGTCTATGGGTCCAATCTATCATTAACTCCATTGGTAATTAATTATGTAACACAATTTTTTTAACTGGGTAGTAAGTGTAATTTCTTAATTGCTTATGCCTAAAAAGTATAGAAAATGGCTATTATTCCCCACAAACTTTGTATTTGTGACCAGGACAGTAATATTTTGAAATTTACCTAATTAAAATGAGAAAACAGGCGAATGTGTTTTTTCGTTCACATAAACTCAGAAAAAAAACATATGAATAAAAATGTACATGTATTTATACTAAAGTAATACGGAAATTACTACAAAAGATTTAGAAGTGAGTCGTTTCTCGAGATTTACGATTATACTGTAGATCACTTTCACAAATTAGCCCCCAAATGTAGTCTCCCATAATCTTCTCGTTATACTATCCTTGGTAGCAGCTTTCAAAGTCCAGTATATCCTGGTGGAAGCATTCGCCTTGCTCCTCTGAGTGCGCTCCCATGTTCTCCTTGAATTTATGAATATGAGCATCAAGGATATGGACTTTGACGGACATCCTACAGCCCATTATGCCATAGGTCTTCCCCAGAGTCTCAACCAGCTCCACATAGTTTTCGACCTTGTGATTGCCCAGGAAACCACTGCGACAAAGCTGTTCCAAGCCGCTTTCTCCTTACTAGTGGGCTTCTTGGGGAATTCTATGCACTCCAGGATCTTCTTTATCTGTGGTCCGACGAATACACCAGCTTTGACCTTTGCCCAGACAGCTTAGGGAAGAAGTCTTGAAGGTACTTGAAGGCTGCCGACTCCTTATCTACAGCTCTGACAAATTGTTTTATAAGGCCCAATTGGATGTGCAGTGGTGGCAACAGCACCAGTGGCTCCCACTTGACGTTGTTCCCCCAAAAGAGAACTCGGTCCACTCTAGCCAGTCCCGCCCGTGGTAGTGCACCTTGGTGTCCCTGCTGTCCCAAAGGCAAAGATAGCAGGGAAACGTGGTTAAACCGCCTTGGAGACCCATCAGGAATGCCACCATTTTGAAGTCTCCGATAATCTCCAATGACCTCCCAACAGCATCAAGCAAGGTCTTGATGCTGCAGCGATGATGGTGATGACGATGACAGCAACGACAAGTCCAATCCCAGAACCGACAGCCCAGAGCTCTCGTTCTCTGCTGCTTATATTCCCCTCGGCACGGCTTGGCTCCGCCCTAGCCACGCCTTCTCCAACCCTCTAGAGGGTTCTAGTAGCTTCCACACAGGGTCTATCATGACCCTTGCCCCAGTTCCTCTGCCCTGCCGGCACATCCACGTATATGCTCAGTGGCATGTGCTCTAAGTGCCCAGCTGCAGTTGCTGCTGCTGTCTAACAGTCAGCGCTATGTCGGTTCATATGTTGTATAGCAATCCCTCGCCAACCGCGGGGGTTAGGTTCCTCAAAACCCCCGTGGTTGGCAAAACCGTAGGTAGCTAACAATGCTCTTCGGAGGTGATTAGCCCCACCCATTTCTGATTAGGCCCCATGCCTTTATCAGCATCAAACTTTATTTATACTGGAGGAATCCGATAAGCTGTAAAGGTCTTTTTCACAGATGTCCAGTAGGGGCAGCTTAGAACATTACAACAAACAACACAAAAACACGATATGATTGTAAAGTATAGGAAAATATACAAATTTAACTAAAGTATTTTTTTTTTATCTTACCAGGTAAAGGCCACTGAGCTATGAGCCTTTTATTACACCATTTTATAATATACGCTTTTATTGAACATGCCGTGTTGTTTGTGTATATTCTTTACAATCTTTGACGCTTAATATCTTCGGATCTATGAAGCCTAACGTGCTGAAATGCTTACACATATTTGCCTCGCATGACAATTTAAGATTTCATTAACAAAATGGTGCAGGTGCCGTCGATCATGGGTTCAATTTTAATAATGAATCCTCATTCATTTTACGTGCTTTAAAGGCAAAGGCGATGGACAGATGGACACATTTTATGTGTGGCATAAAAGTGGGGGTGGCTTTCATAAAGAAAAGTAAGCATCGCCACCCACTTTTATTCACCACATAAAATGTGCTGGGATAGAAATAATAGCTTTCGTACTTTACAGTGCAAATAACAGTGTGTGCATTGAAAAGATTGTTTTTTTACCTAATTTATTTCATGACACAGTAGAAATGCCCATGATGACTTAGTCTGTGTCAACCCCTCGTCCTTACAACACTAGTAGAAAGCGTTATCACTCTTGTTTATTCCAGCTCTCACAGCCATAGGGGATAACTCCATACCGGGTCGGAACAGCCAACATGCTTCCAGACCCACAGCTTGAAGAGGCGAAGACCACGACGACAGCAGCATGACGAGTTCCATTCCCAATGGCAGCCGGCCTCGACTGGGAGTCGGAGTCGGAGCTCGCCTTTTATTCTCCCCAGGCTGGCCAGGCTCTGCCCTCGGCCACGCGCTACTGTGACTCATTCAATGTCACTACACAACAGGGGCGGTTTCTTCATTAGGGCGATTGGGCGACGCACCACCAATGTCATTCAACCACAGAGTCACGCTAGCCGTCACTGTGCCTCTGGATATAGTCCAATCAGCGTCATGCTACGTTCCGTGGAGTACCGCCTCTTTTTGGGCGATTTCCCTCCAGCTGAGAATCGCCCCGAGTGGTCCCATAGACTTAGATTCAAAGATGATTTTTTTCGAACGGGGGCGCTGCAATGCATTCTCTATGGCTTCCGGGAGGGCTCGCCCTAACGTGCTTACGTCATCATACGTGCTTACGTCATCATACGTAAGCACGTTTCATCCAACAATATAATTTGTCGCCACCTAGTGGAATCTTTAATAAAATAAACTTGAGTGGTTTGTTTTAATAGTGAGTATAGAAACAAACAAGATGTATTGTAAGAGTCACTTTATTTTTCATTAATATTAAAGAAGTGAAGTTGCTTTTACATGCTTAAGCTGTTAATTTATCCATTGCATGGGTGGACCTTATCCTTATCAATCATCCAGACATTTGCCCCCCCTGAGAGATTTTGCAGGAGCCGCCACTGCTACACAATAAATTAAAGCATGCGCATTGCTACACAACAGTGTACATAATGAAAGGTTGATAGCATGCATCACAGATATTACAATACGAATTATGCCGATTGCAAAGCCGTGAAATAACATTTACAACACGGTACGTGTAAGGCGTTTCACTGTCGTGTTTGCGATCATTAAGTACTGTACAGTATGAAAGACGGTAAGACACACATATAGACTGCAATGCTATAACAATGCACGCATATGGACAACAGTGCATATCGTGAGACCGTATTCAACATGCACAGATTTAGCACTTTAATTTAAAGCATTAATACGAACAATCGTAATTAGAAAATTTCGTCAATCAAAATAGGGATAACATTACGGAATTTCATTGTAAAACATGATCACGGTTCTCACCTGCTCTCACAACTGCAGCATAACCATGTTGCCCTCCGTGCATCAGAACGAGCGTGGCAAAGCAAGCGATAATGCTATGTATTAAGATGAAACTATATAATTATGTTAGCAATAGCAGTAATTATTGTAATTATAAGTCTCGCGCTAAGAGATAACCACAAAGGCCGCTACGGCGCCATGACGAGCGGTGATGTAAGTAGCTCCTTTCATTGGTCAGAGGCTCCCCAACAGCCGCTCTGATTGGACGAGATATTTGCCCTCGTAGCTGGGCGCAACCATTCAAGATTTTTGAGAAAGGGGGGTTAAATAAACTCGGATTGATTATTGAAATGAAGTCAAAAACACGAACACTTTAGGATTGAAAGGACCTAGACCTGTTTTTTGTAAATGAAATCTTGATTTGTCACGCGAGACGAGTCTGTGTAGAAAATGTCAGCTCATTAGGCTTCGTCGATCCAAAAATATTATGCGTTCACAGTTTCCAAAGAATATAAACTTAAAACTTTCGTGACTGCAGGAATTCATATTCGTTGGTTCTTTCGGTAAATTCACGTAGATAGAAAAATAACAATGAAAATAAAGTGAATTAAAAAATAATACATATAAAATAAAAATTTTAAAAAGCTAAAAAGCATTAATGTAGACTGTAGCTTGGTTCTTACTCTTTGGTTTTTTTTCTTCGGTAAAGTCACGTAGGTAATAAATAAAAATAAAAATAAAACAATTAATGAAAATAAATCAATTAAATCACGACGTTTCGGAGGCAACAAAAGTCTCCGTCTTCAGGTGGGACCGTCACAGCTAAATTTACTGTATCAAGTGAGGAAAAATCCAAGAGACAAGCTCTTAAATACAAGTTAAGGGGAGGGGGGAAGGGCTTATCTGAATGTGGTAGCCAGGGAATGGAACGGTGGGGGGGGGTGTAGAAGGGAGAGTACAATTGGTGCACCTCGGCCCGGGGTTACGGCTGATGTTGGCTGCCAAATCCACCTGGAACGGTGGGGGGGGGGGGGGGCTGGAAGGTTGGTTCTTAATCGGAGTGAGTGTACTGGCAGTCTATAATGTAGACTGTAGCCTGGTTATTAAGTGTGGTGAGTGTACTGGCAGTCTATAGTATAGACTGTAGTAGTGGTTATTAAGCTGACACCGAGACGAGTTGTGGCACTGCATGTTCCGTGCTTCACATTGGTGCTCTCTGACCCCAGGCCACATATGCCCCGCCCATTTCGTTGCACCGCAGGAGCTTTTGCTCTTGTGCCACGCCCATTTTTAAACCTTTATAAACAGTTACCTGAGGTGACCATCTCCCTCTTTCCTCCTGAAGACGATCGCTTGTGTTGTGATAGAAAGGTCGTCGTTTTTGTTTTTATATATTTTTTATATTTTTTCTTTATTTTTCATTATTTTTATTCTGACTTTAATTTGATTTTTTATTACTGAAATAACCAAGAATAAGTCTACATTATAAACTGCCAGTAGGCTCACTCAGGTTAAGAACCATTACTACAGTCTCGACTATAGACTGCCAGTACACTCACCAAACTTAATAACCAGGCTACAGTCTACATCGTAGACTGCCAGTATGCTCACCGAGGTTAAGAACCAGGCTACAGTCTACATGAATGTTTTTTTTTTTATTAACTTTATTATATTTCTATCTACGTGACTTTACCGAAAGAACCAAAGAATAAGACACGGTAAGTTCAATGAAAGTGTGTAATAATAGTAAAAGTGTGTAAAAGAACAAAATTAGCCTCTGTTCCACTTTCATGTGTTTAACAATCACCCTTTCACCTATGCATTATGCTAATGGTGCCTCACATTAAACTGATCAGCACACAGTTAATTTGAAGTGGCATTAGCGAGCAACTATTAAGTTGTAAATATTGTGACGTATTACTGAGTACATTTGAATTAAATGTTGGGTATAAATGACGCACAAACGTAACTTAACATTACTGTCTACAGTACATCAGATCCCACCCATAACCGGAAAGCATATTATGCCCTAGTTAGGTTCAGTTATTAAGCTATGACAAAACTTATGTACAACTGGATAAAAACGTGTCCATCAAATTGCCATAGGAAAATAAAAATACAACTTACAGGGATTGTCGAATATCAGAAACGTCATTTAGACTAGAGCAGTGGTTCTTAACCTGGGTTCGATCGAACCCCAGGGGTTCGGTGAGTCAGTCTCAGGGGTTCGGCGGAGGTCAAGACACACACCCGACTCATATGATTCGTGATGACACGTCCGGCTTGGCCATCATTGGCTGCAAGTGATCACGCACCAGTAAAACATATACCTATGTTTTGAATTTTGAAAAAAACATATTTGATTTTTCCAATTTAGAAGGGTTCGGTGAATGCGCATATGAAACTGGTGGGGTTCAGTACCTCCAACAAGGTTAAGAACCACTGGACTAGAGGAATCCGATTATCTCTGAAGCTTTTTTGACAGATGTCCACTTAGGGGTGGGCCAGCAAGTTCCAACAACAAACAATTTCACAAGTTGGTTTTGTGCTTTTGAAACATACTTTACTGGGTGGGTTTACGCGGTTACATTCTACGTCTGTAGTGTAATACTAATAACATTGTTCAATCTGCACATTTTAAAGCCGCAATTAAGGGTGGACATTGCCTTGAAAAGAAAGTCAACTAAACAGCATCTCTTTACAAGATCCTCACCTTGATAGGTTGAGTTCTCTGCTCTTATCTCTATGTCCTGATTTTTCACCTCCAGTTTTTACATTCCTGGAGCCAATTCCAGAAACATTGCATCTTTGCCAAAGTTCTTTCTTTCTTCCCGTTCCATCATACCCCATTTGCTGTCGCATATTTACGTGACATGTAATTTAACATAATTTAAGAAAAATAGTTGTTTAACTCGTCAATGTTTTTTTTAATGAAACTCGTATTCCTGAAGCATACATACAATTTTTGATAAAGATGCTTTAATGACCACACTCAGTTGTCAGTGTTTTATTTTACATCACTTAATGGGTAAACCATGATGCGCTGCAGTTTTCACAGTGGGGGGGGGGGGGGGGTAAATTGCTCACTTCACATGTTCCCATTCTAGGCATCCGTGCTGCCCTCGTGGGCCAATGCTGTCCTGTCAGGGGATGTGTGGAAAAAATACAACTTGATGGTGCGTATAACTCAAACACTGATGAGGCTAATACAAGCAGATCCTGCCTCGTTTCTTGAAAAAGGTCCCCTTTACTCAAGTGGTTGATGGTGGAATTTTTCTTTGCTATTTCAAAATATATACAGTATTCCTCAATGTCACAACATTACAGTGTCAAATAATAAGTTGAAAGTTTATTTAGTTTCACAAGGCACGAACTAACGTGACCAGGATAGCCTGATGCGGAAAAGTGACCTGAAAATTCAGTGATCTGATTCAAATAAAAACTTCATTTATTTAAAGCAAGGGTGGGGAACGTCCGGCCCGCGGGCCGTATAAGGCCCGCGATATCATTTTGTGTGGCCCTGCCAAGGCAACCGCAGGCGGGACTCGAAATTCAATGAATCTAGGAGCAAACCTGGAAAAGCAGTTGCGAGTAGCAACATCATCAATACCAGCTAACATCACACGCCTCACCAAAGAGAAGCAGTTCCAGCCATCACATTAGGGGTGAGTTAATGAAATGTTTGACCAAATATAACAGGCTAATTTTTAAGTTGATAATTTTGTATGGCCCGCGAATTATGTTATAAATATCCAAATGGCCCTTGGCAGAAAAAAGGTTCCCCACTCCTGATTTAAAGGAACCACAGTAATTGTTCACACCAGCTATGCAAATTATATAACACTAATACAGTACTAGTGTGTTAAATGAGTAAGCATATATAATGTCGGCAATGTTTTTCATACGCATTTATAAAAATGGGCTCTTGACAAGCTCAGCGAGTTACTCTTTGGTTCATTCGGTAAAGTCACGTAGAAAAAGAAAATAATCAATTAAATAATAGCATACGACGTTTCGATTGCAACACAAGCAATCATGATCAGGTAGAAATGAAAGAGAAAACAAAACCTAGTAAACTTAGAAATATAATGTAATACAACACAGAGAGTCGGCTAACATAAGAGTCAGCACCCTACCTGGTTAATTACGTTCTTCCAAAGATTGCTAAATTGAAGAAAGAGATTAAACACAGAACAGGAGACACATAAGACAGACACGTAATCAGAGAGAGAGATAACACAGAGACACACAGAGAGAGACAAACACATAGGCACACAGCTCAGTGAGATATAATATATTGTAGTTCCTTTGTCATGCAGTCACAGATGGCTGCATGCAAGCGAAACTGGGCAGCAAGTGGGAGAGTAAGCAATGCTTATAGTTGGTCATGGGTCCAGATTTTTATATTAAAACCATGGGAAATGTTGCATTTCTTTTTCACTATTTACTCAAGTGGCCCAACTTGCTGTATCATGATCCGCTTGCTCCCACAAGTCTTCACTGAGCTCGCGTAGCTGCTTTTTGGTCGACGTTTACTATATAATTGGCTGTCTTCAAGCAGAGCCCCATTATGGGGAACAGTAATGGAAATAAATGGTTGGGTTTCACAACAAATGAACTCAAATGTAACGGTACATAATTATTAGCTAATTCAATTCTTAGAAACGCAATTAAACTGTTTCTTAAGGTTCGTGATGCAAGTCCACTGTAAGGGAGTTCATTTGTCAAAGGACATTCATCAATCGGCATTTCATGGGCAATTTTATTATTGTTAACCTAGGCTACGGATATATTTCACTTGCGGGAAGGGTTTGGAAAAGTTATCGTGTTATGATTTTAAAAAAAGAATGCAGTATTTGTAGTTCCTAAGAGTGCTTATTGTACAAAGTCTAATGTTCAAAATGTATTTAATCAATGCTGCATTGACGAATAACGAATTATTGAACTCCATGGCATTTGTAATCGTCGGGTTTTTAATCAGCTATGCTGCTTGTGATCCCCCTGCATCAAGGGGTCTCGTTCACTCAAGTTTTTCCTAATAAGCTTTTAGTTCACTGCATTCTCTCGCTGCCCACATGTGAGAGTGATTAGATGGTGTACAGAGCACGATTTAAGTCCGTTGCCTTCCTGTTGAAGTGGAATTTGTGCTACCAAATACATCTCAGTGATGCCTTCATGCAGATAAAACCCGCTCTAAACCTGAGGATAATGTAACATTTACATTGTTTGCAATTTTTAAAAGTGTACTTTCATTTCCTTATTCCGTTTTTACCAACGAATGGAATTGGAAGTGTACAGTGTACGATATGGTAAATCATGTGTGTACATAAGTACACGTTTAATCGTAGATTCACATGGTGTAATGTTAGGCTGAACAATTTACCACTTGTGGAATGTGTTTGTTTAAAGCTGATTATACTTTCCATGTGTGACCTTGTTCTCCCTGTCTTTTCTGTCTTCCCTTTTCCATCCACCAGCAAATGATGTCATTACGACACATAATGTAACCACAGTCACATTTAAATATGTTTTAGAGCGGAGGTATAATTTGTGCTTGAACTAATTTTCTGTGCCTTGTTTACATTTTATATATTGTTGTATCTATAACTTTTAGGACTTGTAATGAGGTTTTGAATTTTAAGCAATGATTTTTCGATGATAAAGGTATCCGTTATAAAGTGGGTATCCTCATTTTCAATTTGATTTGGGGGCACTATTAGCAGATACTACTCTCTGTATATATCCATGCATTTTTTTGTTCCAAACGGCAAAGCACAGATGAACACAAAACATAGATAACACTGGTCAACACACTTTTTCTGGCATAAGGTATTCCAACGGTTTTAATGTGATTTTGGGGTGCTGATTCCAAATCTGGCTTCAGGTTTCTGAGATATCAAATATTGAATTTTCAATAAAAACTGCAGAAGAAAAATATTAAACAAATGTGGATATCTACATAAAATGATATTATAAACACACTATCCTAAAAATATAGCACCATATTTTAACACTAAAGCAGTCACTGACTCGCAACAACTTGCAATTATAAGTGACAGAGTTAATTTCGGGTAAAATCAATGAAAATGGGGTATGCCGATAGCATAAAATGAGATGTGATAGAGCAAATCTGAGATCAGATATGGAATCAGCACCCTGAAATTAGTCTAAAACAGCTGCAAAAGTCCAGGCCAGAAAAAAATGTTTTATTTTTGTTGACCAGTGTGATGGGTAACGCACTGCACTATCAACCTGGTGACCTGAGTTTGATTCCTGGCCATGGCTAACGTCAGTAGCGAGTGATATCTGAACAAGGCCCACTTCACCAACTTGTACTGACCAGCATAGTGAAGTATGATAAAAGCAATCCCCATCACTGACATGGTGCAGGGATGCCTTCATCCAATAGTGGATTGATAGAAATGGCTGCAAAATAAACTAAACAAGCATAAAATTATGGTTCCTTACCCAGGAAAGCCGGATTGGCCGTGGACTGCAACACGAATGGGGACGATAAATGTCGTATAATTTTAGCTGTACAGATGTATGTATATGGCTAATAAGAGTGGATTATTTGATAACTAACTCATTTCAAATGGTTATCACACAATTCACTGTTATTAGCCACATTCAGATATTGGGACCGCTAAAGTTATGCCACTTCAGGTCAAATTTCGATTTAAAGCTTTCGTGACTGCAGGGATTCATCTTCTTGGTTCCTTCGGTAAAGTCACGTAGAAGGGAAATAATAAAATAATAAAAATAAAACATAATAAATAAAATTCTTGTGAGAATAAAAATAAAATATAATAAAATACAATTCTTGTGAGAATTGTATTTTATTATGTTTTATTTTTATTATTTTATTATTTCCCTTCTACGTGACTTTACCGAAAGAACCAAGAAGACCACTTCAGGTCGTCACGCGATTTTGGACGATTTTTTTACCCCCCCCCCCCCTTCGTCACACAGCGTCACAAAAAGTCAGACCCCCCTCAAATATGATGTCACAAAGCTCTGCCCCCCCCCCACCAAAGAAATATAACATGCTTCAAATCGCTTTAAACTATTGTCATTGTAGTGCGTATTTAATGTGGCGCTGCACTCTGATGTTGTAAGAGAAAACATGTATTAAAAAGTATATTTCATTAAGTAGAACGTGTTGTCTATATTTATTTAAAGTTGCGCATTTTGATGTGACGTCACATTTCTCAACCCCCCCCCCTTGTCACACATCGTTACAAATGTCTGACCACCCCCCCCCCTAGGTGCGTGACGTCATTTATGGACGGCCCCCAAGTGAAATATTTTGTCTGGGCTCATGCATCGAATAACTCTCTCAGGAGAGTCCTGCCAAAGTTTTTGCTGTAGAGGGAAATGGTTGCTATCTATTTTGCATCTTCTTGGTTCTTTCGGTAAAGTCACGTAGAAGGGAAGTAATAAAATAATAAAAATAAAACATAATAAAACAATTCTCACGACGTTTCGGCCACAACGCAAGCAGCCGTCCTCAGGCGAAGAATGAGAACATTATCAAGCTAGGAGCTTATATAGGTGTAGCGAGGAGGAGCGCCTTAACAAAAGAATGTGCATATGAAGAGGAATTTAGCATACCAATGGACAATGCGTAGCGGGTGGGCGGAGGGGTTACAGTACCCTGGCGTCTACAAACTAAGTTGCCTCTGTGGTAGCAGTTACATTGGGGAAACCAAACGACACGTCTCAGACCGCATTCGTGAACATAAAGCTGATCTAAAACACGGTAGGACAAACACCTCAGCCGTGGCAGACCACTGTTACAACTCAGTGGGCTCACATGACATTGACTTCTCCAAGACGGAGGTTCTCTGCAAGCCATCTGGCTATCATGAGAGATTCGTTCATGAGGCGATCCACATATACAAACACAGAGACAATTTTAACCGAGAAGATGGATTCAGGCTTAGCAATCATTGGAAGGACGTAATAAACCATTTCGATACACATTAGGGTGAGTTGAATAATACATAGTGTTATATTAAAATGTATAAAGTATAGGGTGGTTTACAGCAATACAGTATATAATTTAATGTTGGGTTTATCTATGGCAGTATATAGTACTGTATATGCTAAGAGAATAAAGTTTAGATGGAAGTATATTATATACTTCTTACGACGTAGAATTGTAATTATATTATTTGTTGTTAGTAACTCAGCTTATTGTAGAGTATAGTAAGTATCAGTTTATATTTTAGTTTTTTTTTTTATGTAGTTTTCACTTCGGTTTTCTACGTGGTTGTTTGGTAAATGCAGCTACATATCACTAACATTCCTGTCCTTTATTAACGCTGTTCCTTGCGCCCCCCCCGTGGTGCTGTTGATCCTGCATAATGCATGGGCATAATGGGACTTTGAAACCCCTCCGCCCACCCCCTACGCATTGTCCATTGGTATGCTAAATTCCTCTTCATATGCACATTCTTTTGTTAAGGCGCTCCTCCTCGCTACACCTATATAAGCTCCTAGCTTGATAATGTTCTCATTCTTCGCCTGAGGACGGCTGCTTGCGTTGTGGCCGAAACGTCGTGAGAATTGTTTTATTATGTTTTATTTTTATTATTTTATTACTTCCCTTCTACGTGACTTTACCGAAAGAACCAAGAAGATGAATCCCTGCAGTCACGAAAGCTTTAAATCGAAATCTATTTTGCAATTGAGTAATTTGCATGTATTTTTTTCTTACTTGGATCACGATGCCAGCACACGATGGAGTACTCTTGTAAATAACATGGGATTTGTAACCATCACAGAAACAGACGGTGCGTGATTTTACATTTAACACTCGTGCAGTATTAATCTGGGCAGCTGCTGGATTGTTGCTGTGAACCTCTGCTACAAGTGGTGAACGTGCTACCACTGGGTCGTGTCATCGCCCCTTGTTCAATCTATTTGGATTGATTTACTGCTTCCTGGAAACCACTTCCTATGACTCTTATCTGTGCAAATGATTCATCATAGGAATAATTCGCTGGAAAAAAATTAAGCATTTTGTGTCGATATAGTTTGGAGCATGTAAAATAGGAAGAAGAGATTATTGGTTTCTATAGAAGAGAAGATTTACTATAGTCCTATTAAGTGCATGCATGTGCAACCAGTATATAACGATGCACATTCTGATGTAGGGGCCAGCCTCCACCCAAAGGCCACTGGCCACCTATAGGTGTCCCACACGATCTGAAGCTGCTGTCACCACTTGCCAATGCGATGCTTAGTTTGTGAAGGGCACGGCTTCCCGCAGTGAGTGTTGGCACATTGTAATGGTGTGTTTGTGTATGAAAGAGCAGCTGTGTTTCTCAATTATATTTATATTTGAGTACAAAATTTTATTCAGTAAGCAAGAATTTAAATAAAGGAAATCCGATTTAATTTAAACAGATACAATTTGCATTTGTTGTCTGTGTCTCTGTAAAACAAGTCTGTTTTTCTCCGTGGAAATGCAGGTCTACCTTTCTTACTTAAACAGTTGAGCATTTATGCACATTTTATAATTCCATCCAAATTGGACCATGCGCACTGTTGTCTGGCTCTTGACAAAGTGTTTTCTGATACCTGTTTGGCAGTTCTATTCATGGCGACACCTTGTTTGGCAATGGTGCTATGGTATTTGGTTGTAAATGTGTGAACCAGCTTTGCACAATTATCAAAACGCTTGTTACAAGGAAAAACCAAGGAGGCTGGCCATGACAATAAAGTATCTTTGGCGAGTTGCAAAATCCAACTTCACTGATTAATTTCCTTGACTTGAATTGCTTTAAAAGACAATCTAATGAAACAATCCAGTTAACATGTTTAAATAAGAGTATCCGTTTAACCTTATCTTAACATCTTGTGGCATAACTTGTCTGTTTTATGGTTAAACTTGTGAAATTGCAGCAGCTAATTAATTGGACTGGCTTTGTTAAAATGCTATCAGATTCCACCGTGTGGTTTAGTGTAGTGTAATTTTATCAGGTGATTGGAACAGGAATAGGGTAAGCATTTAACTTACAGTATTTAAACTGATTCAGAATTGTTCTGGTTTGTGGCACATTTCATTTTCTCCATTGACCCTTTTGTGATCATCAAAATTTGTTGTTCTGAAACATTAAAGCCCACTGTAACTCAATTTATAAAATGATAAAATACTATAATGGCGGTGTAAATGATACGCTACCTTTTCAATCAACCTCCACCCTGCCCCATCTGACTTACTGTTATTGACCCCCTCCCACTTTGAACAAAGCCAGTGTCCTCGACGACAGCTGTTTGTGGAAGCTTGTTCCACTTATTGCTAAACCTTTTGGGAAAATGTTTATTTCCTAAATTGCTTGCAGCTCCTTGCTTCCCACATCTTGTGTTGGTTTACAACGAAGGAGATGTTTCCATGGCGTCGTTGACGTGCGGTGGGACTGTGCATCTCAGCTGACCTCCGGCTCGCACCACCCGTTTGGAAATGTTAAATCAGCTCACTTGCGGTATAGAACTTGCTGGTTGCCATAATGCTAGCTAAGTGAGCATTTGGACTGCTTGGAAAATGCCCCAGGTTTGTTTGACGTTAGCAAAACTTAACAGCAATGACCCTGTCCCACCCTTCAAGCAGGCACCCAAAGTACAGTAAAACTCCAAAAATCCACGGTGGTGTGTGCAGAGGATTTTCTGGACCCTGCAAATCTACGGCACACCACAAGGTTATTCCAGATTTCTGCACTTAAAACCGTGGATATTTGGAGTTAGAGTTTTTATGCAATTTTAAAAATTAATTTCCAAATGTGCAGTAATCCGCAAATTTTAAGCACGTTTTTAAGCACAGATTTATGGGTGTTTCCAGAGACCCTTGTTTGTGGTTCAAATTACAGGATATGCGATTTTATTGTTGTAGTGTGGATTTTTGGAGCTGTACTGTACTGCAAGGATTTTTTGGAATTCACGGATGCCACGTTTTCCACAAGCACTGTGGAACATTGCTGGCTCAGTTATAGAACAGAGCTAGTTCCACAAGCCCTTGTCCCCATGAGAGGCACGTTTGTAATACCGTGCCACACGCGTTCAAGCAGGCTTACCCGGGAACTAGCCATCTTATTTTGCGTGGATATAGAGTGGCAACTATAAATCAATGTCTAATTTGTAAATCCAGCTCTTGGTTTCAAAGGACAAATGTGAAAAGCTGGTGCCCTTGGAGAGAGCTCGCAGCGGACTTGAGTTCACAATGTTCCGCTGTTTGTTGCGATGCACCGCAATCACAATTGGGTGATTCTTTTACACATTGTGAAAATATAGTAATATTACTTTAGAGTTTTATGTTTCATTTATAAACTAATGTCAATGAAGGCATCAACCATTCAAGTTACACCTCATGTGTTTCAGCCCTTTACTGAAAATCAGCTCAAAGGTAGTGCTCTTTAAGATAGAGCAGTTCTTCAGGTGGTGGAGTAACTTACTTAACGTTTGTACTGGTAGGAACCACCTGGTTCCACCAGCCCACAGGGATTATTGTGTCCGTCCGTCCATCGTGCATACAAAAATGGGAGGGGTGGGGCTGGGTGGAGAGGGGAGGGTGGGGAAGGGCTGGGTGGGGAGGGTGGGGAGGGGGGAGGGTGGGGAGGGGCTGGGAGGGGAGGGGCTGGTCTAATTTTGTAATTCAAATGCAATTAAAATTAGTTAAGTTTTATTTTTGTAAGTCCATTATATTAAAATATTTGGCCTATACTATTGTTTTATTTAATAATGTTAAAGAATAAAATGTGATGTGCTACTTTACACACTATCTTCAATAGGATTTCAAATAATGAAAACTATGACCATAGGATAAACCTCTTTATGTAATGGAGAACATTCACAATGCTACGTAAGCATCTGTCATGGGAACAGCAAGTCATCGGGAATTAAATATAAATACCAAAGAAATCTACAACTGTGAAAAAGAGTTTTTTTCTCACGCCATTATAAATATGAAAACATGCCATTGACAATTTTTTTTGTTAAATTATAACATGACATTTCCCACATCAATAGGGCCTTTTAAAATTACTGAGAAGTGCCTGGCACTGACGCTTAAAACCCTTTATGTGGTTTTGCTCAAACTAGTCCGAGCAAGACGGTCCATGCAGAGGCAGAAAATGTTTCGCTATCGACATCGTGTCACGTGGTGCACTGAAGACCTGGCGCACTGTATGACCCGGTTCTCCAGCACTGCGGTGTGGGTACAAATTGGCCTTTTTTTGTTTCAATCTCAGCTGAATTTACACTACAGAGTTCAATGTCGGAGGTTTACATGGTATAAGCCAGGTGGATGGTTTCAAGCGTGCACACTAAAGTCAACTCGTTGTTATGCAAACTTTGATTGGGAAAATAAACATCAGATATGGTATTTCATATATTTTTACGTGGAGGGGGGCCGGGGGTCCGCGGTGGGTCCGGGAGAAGCCTGGGGGAGGGTCCGTGTAGGATCGGGAGAAGGGGGTATCCGTTGGGGTCCAGGGGGGATCCGAGGAGGGGGCGTCTGGTGGGGGTCTTCTACGTGAGACGTTTCTACCCGGTGATAAATGCACAACTCTTGTGACATACTCTTAGTTTTTTTCGGTAAAGTCACGTAGGTAAAAAAATTCAAATAAAAAATTACTAAAAGTAATAATAGAAATAAAATAAAATAATAATTATGAATTTTATTTTTTTACCTACGTGACTTTACCGAGAAAACCTAAGAGTATGAATCCTTGCAGTCACGAAAGCTTCAAATCTAGAACTCTTGTGACATCCCATTGACTCCAATGCAATGCAGAACCTCAAAACCATACAAATTAGAAACTACTGCCATACACCAAATAAAATGTCTCGACGAGACAAATCGTTGGGTGGCAATCGTTCGTCTGACGTGTACTTTGTCCATTATTAAGAAAAAGTCCGCCACTAGTAGAAATAAAAACAACACAAAAACAAGTTCTACGGTCGATTTGCACTACAAATCTTTATTTGTTTACTGATTTTCAAGCAACAAAGTTTTACGGCGAGGTCCCAAACTGGCCTAGACGTTTATATCTTTAAAAAATTTTGGTAAAAATAGGTGTAGATATAGTGACACACACTGCATTTCCGTACAGTGGGCTTGGAATCAGCAAAAACAACAGCCTGCATTGACTTCAATACAAACTGGCCCCGGATCCGCAAGTCATATATGCAAGTGCTATATGCAGTCTCTCCGAGTTGACTTCAACTATGTTAGTAGGGACGCAAAAATCTGTCAAAACTTGACTCCTCCCCTCCTCCCTGTACCCCCCCACCCAACCTGCGTGCGTTCGCCTGATGCACCCCCCCCCCCGAATCCTATAGAACGGCCGATATGTAATTCATGCAGAAACGATCAAGGATGAATAATATTGACGTATAGGGTTTCAGGTGACCTGTTTAAACAAACAGATAGTCCACCGCCGGCTGCATTAAATAATTACGTTGCGTACCTTGGCCACTTATTTTGCTGAGCTGCGTGATAGCTGCAGTCATACAAGTGACAACCTCTCCCACAGTCCCACTTCTCCCGCTAGTGCTTGTTGTCTCACAGCTGAAGAAACTGAATTGTGGCTCATTTGAAGGCCAATGTAGACAAATCATTATCGAGGCTTAACCCCCCCCCCCCGTTTCCTATGCTATGTACATTGTCAGTAGACCCCCCATACGCAAGGGAACGCATTTGGGTTAACCCTCCCCTCTCCATGAGTACGTACTAAATGGATGGCCCCTTATGGCTATACGATTCGGGCTATGTAGTTCTATCCTAATTTTGGAGCTTTCGTGACTGCAGGAATTATTCTTTGGTTTTTTCGGTATGTCTGTCTATAGTTTTCTGGTTAGATTCTATGTCGCTATTTCATTATACCTGATGATGATTGCTTGTGTTGCAATTGAAACGTCGTATGGTATTATTTAATTTATTATTTTATCTTTATACGTGACTTTACCGAAAAAAACAAAGAATATGTAGTTCTACACAAGTCACACGATGCCCTCTTGTGGACAAATGCGCAACAGCAGCTGCTGCGTTCCGCGAAACAAAATCACCGAGCAGACAAGAGCCTCCACGTCGACATCGTCTCCACGTCTACACCAGTGGTTCTTACTCAACCGATCAGCTGTGCAACCCTCTGGCAGTGCATCTCATCAGCGACACGAGCAAGACGCTGGACACGCTACGACACTCAGTGCCTCGTCAGGAGTCAAGCTCGCTTACTGACAGAACTCCGTTAGATATGGGTCGTAGTTCAGCACGAACCTGGCCATGCCAATATCACTGCGTGGACACGTGGTGACCCCTAGTGGGCGAATCAATGGTTGCAGGTCACCCTGGTCTTACAATGTTTTAGGCGTCGTCTGCTGCAGAGATGAAATGTCCTGTCTGTTCTGGATTTTTACGTGCTGAATTCAAATGACAATTGAAACTACTGATTGGCTACTGTTCCCGATATACTTATATTTTTTTTTACATTTTACGTCTGTGTATATTGTGTAGGTGTAGAGTTTTACTCGTAAATTGTAAACCTACGTCTTTTCGTGTGTTTATGGTTGCTTTACATGATAACATGTCATCTGCCCTGTTCATGGAACGCGTTAAAAATCGATTCCGGTTCATAGCGCGGTCGTTGTCGATTCCTCTTGGCGAGATCCATACCTGCAATGTTAATATTCGATTCGATTGAGCGTGATCGGGATAGCCCACAATTTATTCCATACACCTGTGTTGACGTCAGTACGTATATATCAGGGAATCGATTCCGGTTAAAGCGCGGTCATTGTTGATTCCTCGTGGCGAGTTTCATACCCGCAATGTTATTTTCTACCTACGTGACTTTACCAAAATAACCAAAGAGTATGGATTCCTGCAGTCACGAAAGCTTCAAATCAAGATTAATGTAGTAGGTTCAACTGAGTCGCAGACGTGCTCTTGGAGGCAACACATTTATTTAACACCAACACACGGGGTAACTGCCCCTGAACAGAAGAACAACCTATGGTGGTGACCACCAGGCTAACTACACTAATTACAACGTAACTGCTACTACGGACCGGCACCACAGCTCGGGTCCAGGTCCACGTGTTGGAGACTCGGAGAATGTAGAATGTAGGCGAAGGTTTCTTCAGGATGAACAACAACGCCGGCCCCTCTGGGGGACCTGTCTTATATCCTCTGCAGCGTGGATGGCTCCGCCCATGGCCACGCCCACCTTCCAGAACCCTCGAGCAGGATCTTGACCCGGACCACGTGACCACCCCTAGCCCCCTCTTGGGGCCCCTCTGTAGAC
The DNA here is from genome assembly GCF_964198595.1 of Lampetra fluviatilis. Lineage (NCBI taxonomy): Eukaryota > Metazoa > Chordata > Hyperoartia > Petromyzontiformes > Petromyzontidae > Lampetra > Lampetra fluviatilis. Next base: position 9,145,151 of record NC_136292.1, read on the forward strand.
TTAATCGGTCACGTGTCCTCTCGGGTCAACCAGAGTGCATGGCCCTCAGTAACCCCTTCCCGACGGCCAGCACTCTCACAACCGATCCTCTAGGGCTGGCATTGCACGCCGAACGTGATGCCATCCAGCGCTATCACTCAGCGCTCACCGAGCCCCTCTAGGGACGGTACTACACCCACATCATCGTGGTGTCCGCGATGTCATTACATCGCATGCCGTGTCTCTCTAGGGCCGGCACTGTACAGTGACATCCTGCAATGTGCCTCATTCGAAAATTACTCAATTAGGAATAAACTCTACATTGCAATCATCGCCGCCTACTGGCAGACTAATGCCCGAGGTCACTCTTTAAAATGAGACTGTCGGTCTCTTGAGCTCTCACCTGGTTAAACAAAATTTACTAACGAATTACATGCTCAGAAAAAGTGCTTAATTAATGACGTTTTAGGTTGCTTAACACTTTTAAAAAATCTGGATACAGTTCTTTGGGATGTTTTGCTTTGCGTACATTTAAATACTTGGTATACCATGTACAACTGCACATTAAGCAATTATTTGAATGTATTATTTGGGTCTCTTGGTAAAGTCACATAGATAGGTTCGTGATGACGACCGCTTGTGTTGCGATCGACACGTCGTAGTTTTTTGTTATTTTTCTTTGAACCTATCTACGTGACTTTACCGAAAGACCCAAAGAATATGAATTCCTGCAGTCACGAAAGCTTTAAGTCAAGATTTATTTAAATGTATTCTTAAATAACATCTATCTTTATTTCAGTAATGTTCGATATTTAGTTATACAAATTAATGAAACTGAAATAAGCAAAACTCCATTCTGGATCTTAACGTATAAATAAAAAATGTATTAATCCATTGGCCTATTGGCTTTTCCAGACCAACATTATCCGGCTGCATTTTGTTCGAGCAAGCTAACTCTCGACCAGTTTCGACCTTCAGGGTCTCATCAGCAAAGGTCAGGCCTGTTGAACAAATGCCACCGGGCCACCAGAAGTCATAATGAAAGCAGGTTATTTAAAAAAGGTAATACTGTATAACAAATCGAACGCCGGGGTCTGTAGAGTCACAAAGTTGGGTAACCAATTCGGGTATCGCACATCACGTTTAACATTTCAGATCGCAGCTTGGCTGCGAGGTGGATGTCACATGTCGGTTACAATTAGAAACGAGATTTTCAACCAGTGCGACTAGTTCTTTTGTCATTGTGTCTACTTCGTGGGCTTATGTTACCTTTGAAAAAAAAAAATACGGCTCTGAGATGTGTGTGTGCCTTAAAAATATCTACACATTATTTATGGTGCACTCTAATATTCCGATGACAAGTACACGAGAGCGTTATCAGACAACGGGCCCTTGTGCACTGCTATATTTAACAGCATTGTTTAATGCACTGCGGCCGGAGCCCAGCGTGAGTGTCCGTAATCTTATCTGGAATCGGAGAGGCTGTGCGCGATTCTCAAGCCTGTCGTTGACACCCAGTCTCCGAGCCACGTTCAAAGCCTCCACTCACTCCCCAGTCTAGCACAGGTGATTGAACTCCCTCTTAGTGCTGCTGCATAGCACCTTGCTACGTGTGCGTGTGTGCGAGCGAGCGAATGCAACGGGGAGCTGTCGTCTAACGGTCACAGCGCTGTGCTACGAACCCAGCGACCCGAGTTTGAATCCCACCCACAGTCAACACCAGTGACGATTTTTTGAAACAGTCCTAAACCTCCCCTAGGTCGACTCGGCCTCAAATAAGTAGCTGGGGCAAGATATAAACATCGCCACTCGCAGCCTCGTGAACGCACCCCCATTCGATATGCAGAGCAAACTTTCCTTGAGCCTGGGATCAACTTGTTTTGTTGATTATAAATATTTCCATGTGTGTGGATACAAGTACGAGGCTGTCTTCCCTTTATCACTTTTAAATCCGAGTAATGCCCAAAACATTCTTCTTCTTAATGGCATCATGAAGTAAGAGTGCAATAATCTTCTTCTTATTCTATCGTATGGCTGATGTAGACAACTACAATTTCACATTCAGGTGGTCAAAGCCAGACAACCGCGTCAGGAGGAGCGGAGTGTATCGCTGTGATATCTCCTTCGTATGTGTGACTAATTGAAGGTAGAAAAGCAAATGCTCAGCCCTGCAATCGCTTTCTCAAACCACTGCTGGCAGAAGGGCCTCCATGACAGCAAACCCTAGAGAGCTCCCCCAGAGGTTATTTTTGGCCTACTCTTTCTTGCTGACCAAACGTCTTGGAAGAGAGATGGGAGTACCCACACTTCAACAAACCACACTCGAGCTGCCGATGAACTCGCTGTGGCGTACACATTTATACTTCTCGGTGGACGGAGATGGGGTCATTTTAAAGAAATGTGTCCATTGCATCAACTGCCTGCCCGGGGAGATCAACTCGAACCAGGCGACCTCTGAGTTACAAGTTCAGTGTGCTATCCATCGCACCAATGGCAGCGTGTCCAAAAAAGTCGAAATCTTAAACGTACATGGCATGCAGCAGATTGAAGACATTTTACAATCCATTCCGTTCGGGTGTGAAGATCGATGTTCCCGCGAGCAATATAAACAAATGTGTCTTGCAATAAAATAAAAGACACGCTGAATGAAGTTAATGTGTTATCACCAGAAGGATGGATGATCGTGAAGTTTCACAGCGGAGGGTTTATTTGACGTACGCGCAGTCCGTGCTTTTTGCGCACAGACACGCGGTCGATGTTGTTTTTCCACCTGTGAAACTGAACACTTGCTTTCTTTGAGGCTCCATCGACTCTCCTTTATGAGCAACGTACAGGGGGGGGGGGGGGGGACACGCGCGTGTGCGTTTAATTAAAGTGTGAAGTAAAAAAAACAATTAAATTAAGTGTTTATTGGGCCACCTGCAAGGTGAGTTTATGATTTTAGCGGTGTTATTAAGTTATGAGTGAAGATGATGGTAGATTTTGTTTTGTGGGATATTCATTTGTTTTTAAAAGAGAGTAAAAAATCGGGGTTTTTTCCAACATTGTATTCACTTCTATTCTAGTCGATAAACACCACGTGGGGTGCCACGGTTTCGAGATGTTATCTCCCTCGCCTGGTATGCAGGAGAACGTGAGAGCGATCCAGACCCTGACGCCAGTATATTTGGAGTTTGCATATTCACCCCGTGGCTTTTCTTCCGTGTCCTCCGGGTTTCCCCTCCACATTTAGAGGCACGCGTTTAGATGATTTGGCTGCTTTACATTTCCACACGATAAGCCACTTCGTTGAGCTATCATTTGTGACTAGGAGGCTTCTGAAAAAGAACTGTATAGCTCAGTGGGCCTTACCTGGTAGAATAAAAATTGTTTATAGTTTTACATATTACTGTGGTTGTGCTGCATGGCTCTCAGATGCGTGTTTGTGTTCTACCACATGTTGTTCGCACGGTGCCTGACGTTTCGCTCCACGTGCTCAAACCTTTTTCAGAACCCGAAACACTGCGGAGAGAGCTGAGCACAATTTTGCATAATATATGTCATTAATTTATATGTAGACAAAGTTATCAATTAAAACATTTTCTCGAAAATATTGTTGATGTATGAATTTTTTTTTGCATTAATGGTAACTAACAGGTGAAAATACTGAATGCAATTTCATTCACTAATTAATTTAGAAAATTGCCAGGGCAGTTTCAGAGTGAACTTGGATATGTACGAGATTTTATGGGAGTGTGGGAATATTTATATAGTTGTTATGACCACATTATTTACTTCCTGGCCAGATGGGCTCAAGCACCATCTAATTAAATTAATAGTTTAATAGTTTTGTCCCAAAAGTGGTTGCGGGGTGGCTCAGGGGTCGGTTTGAAATCTGGACAGTCGCCCGTGATTAAACCGTGTACTCAAGTGGAGCAAGATAATGGGCACTGAAGATTACGAAAAAAAAAATCCACGTCATAATTAAATTAGATTTTCACTTAATTTGGCATTATTCCAGATCTCAGTTTAAAAAAAAAAATGTACTTGCCTGCCATGCGATGAACATATCGTAGAAGGCGTTTGGAAAAGAGTAACACCCCGAGCGTGAATAAAGTTAGGTCACTTGAAGGCATTAATTGGTTCAGTGATATCTGCTTCAGTGGGCTATTCTATAACAGCTGCTCTGCGTGTTTTATAAATGGGTACTTCATCTCCATACCTGATACCAATCGCACGAATGATATTAAGTTGTGGGAGGGGGGAGGGGAGACATGGGGGATTGAATACAGAAGTTAAAAAACAATAATGGACAGTGATGTGAGTTCAACATTCTAATTGGGTTCCACACCGCTCTTCATATCGTGGTTGTTAGTTACACGAGTAACACTGTCAGCAGTGGTTATCTTATGACTAGACTAACCCCTGCCATAGCAATGTGGAATTGTCGCCTCTAACTCAGGGATGTCAATAGGCAAAGAGCACCACTCCACACTCGTTTGAGTTAGAAAACACAACTTTAAATATTATCAGGATGACAAGATAGCAAGTTGCAAAGTCAGTGAAGATATGGATGAGATGGTGATCATGTATATATGACAAGTCTGTTTATTACAACTGGAAGGTTTTTTGTGTCAGGAGTGTGTGTGAGTTGATAGGAGGCTGAGTGAATGTGAGATTGTTTTGTCGGTGGACGTGACAATGAGTTTGTTGCCGAGATGGTGAATGATAGTGTAGTGGATTGCACACTGCACTACGCACCCAGCAAGGAGTTCGATTCCCACTCTCGGCCAACGACGGTGGCGATTATTCTAAACCGGTCCTGAGCCTCCCCTAAGTCTGCTCTACTTCCAATCAGGTCCAACCACAGCACCATGTTGTGTGCGAACAGCACTTGCCCCAACAGCCTATACAGCCTACATATGGGCGATATTTGTCCTTGCCGATAGGTTGGGAGGATAAGTGTGGATGGTAAATTTTGACATTGATGAAAAAAAAATGTAGACTTTAAACTTTCGTGACTGCAAGGAATTAATATTCTTGGTTCTTTCGGTAAAGTCACGTAGATAGAAAATAAAAATTTATTAAAAAAATTTAACAAAAGTAATAAATTGAAAGTAATGAAAGCAAAAAACCCACAACGTTTCGATCGCAACACAAGCGGTCTTCATCAGGCGGAGAGAAAAGAGGGGGCAAGCCTCCAAAGCAACTGCTTCTAAGGGCTTTCAGAGTGAGCAAAGCTGTGCGGCGTCAACAGCATGGGCGGGGCAGCCAGCGCAAATGTTTTTTTAGTAGTGTTTTTATTTCACAACTCCTTTTTCGCCTGTGTCACTTTCTATTAAAACAGAACTCCTCGTGTTCGACACCCCGTAACTCCGTCGTGATTTTCCCGCTTGCGCTGCTCACCTGCTTCGCTCTGCTCGCTCTTTTTTTTACGATCAGAGGAAACAAGAAAATGCCCGGTGTAGGCGGCACTTTGCTTCGTTCATCATTTCGGGTTTTTTAATGCTTTGCTTTATGTAACCCCCCCCCTTTTGAAATGAACGATTTCACAAAAGATTTCACGCTCTGTTCTTCTTACCCCTTCCCCCTCTCTCTACCCCCCCCTCTCCCTACTCCATGTCTATGTTCCCCCTATGTTTTCTATGTAATATTTGTACTATTGCTATAAAAAAAATTCACAACAAGTGCTGCATCTGCACCAAGCCCTTCTCGCAGTCCTACGGCCTCCGACGGGTAGCTCAGATCTGCATGCAGAGCTCTCCGTCATCTGCTACCGACCGAGCACACGGCCTCCTCCAGTGGCCACTGCTCCTTGAAGGCCGGCACGGCGTGGGTCAGCCGCGCATGGCGGAACTCCAGCCACACCCTGGCTCCCTCCCTGCTCTCACTCTCCCTCCTAGCATCTCTACTGCTAGCCTGCTCTCTCACGCTCCCTCCTAGCCTCTCTACTGCTAGCCTGCTCTCTCACTCTCCCTCCTAGCCTCTCTACTGCTAGCCTGCTCTCACCTCTCCTAGCCTCTCCACCGTTAGCCTGCCTGCCACGCTCCACTCGCTTCCCTCTCTCCGCTGCTGGCTTACCACTACACACACTGATAGCTTCCCACCGTACACTCCGCTAGCCTCTCCACTGCTAGCCTATTACTATACACTCTGGTAGCTTCTCCACTGTTAGCCTTCCACTATATACTCTGCTCGCTTCTCCACTGCTAGCTATACTCTTTGCTAGCTTCTCTACTGCTAGCCTTTCTACCCTCGCCTCGCCAACATCGCCCTTGCCTCCAGTGGGGGTTAAGCCATCACCGCTGGAGAGGGCAAGGTGTGGAGAGCGGGGCCTTGGACTTCTCTCGTCTTTCCTCTCGTCTTCACTCCGACCAACTCAACTACCTCTCTCTCTCACGCTCCCGTATATATCCCCCTCCACATTAACTCCTAATTAATTAAGCTGGCGACCTCCCGTCGCCTCACGCCCGTGGCTTCACGGCTATCGCCTCAATCTCCCGCCAACCTGGCGCCCGTTCCGCGCCTGCATTTGCAGCCAGCCAATCACCGCTATGCATCTTAATTAGCCGCCTGCATTTGCAGCCAGCCAATCACCGCTATGCATCTTAATTAGCCGCCTGCATTTCCAGCCAGCCAATCACTGCTATGCATCTTAATTAGCCGTCGCCTTTCTGTTGCACTCTCTCGCTGCCACCTGTTCGTCTCGATGCGACCTCACTGTCCGTAACTCGCACGTGCATGCACACCGCTTGCACAAGTAAAGCGAGTGCGTTAGACAATGGGGGTAGGGAGGGGGCAAAGACAGGGGGAGAGAGAGGGGGGGGTAGAGATCGAGGTGGAGCTGAAGGCGAGGGCGCAGTCCAAGTGTGTTAGACAATGGGGGGAGGAAGAGGGTAGAGATAGGGGGGAAAGAGAAGGGGGGTAGAGATAGGGGGAGAGAGGGGGTACAAGTAGTGCTTAGACAATGGGGGGAGGGGGCAGAAACAAGGGGGGAGAGAGGGGAGTAGGTAGAGATGGAGGTTGAGCTGAAAGGCGAGGGCACAGTCCTAATGTGGATGGTAATTTAAGTTTGTTGGTATGCATGGCAGTGTGTTGCTCATAGGGTGAGCATGTTGGTTGAATGATGAGTTGATTGTTCATAAGCTGAATGTGTTGAGATATCATGGCTCTGACCATGTCTGACATTATCAGAAGCTAGTGCCAAGTCCGTTGCTTCCACCACCTGTGAATACTCACAAAGTACAGCGTAGGAATTGGCGCATGAAAAAAAAGCGTGGAGAGACGCAAGCTTCGGATTACATTGAGAGACAGAAAGAATAATAACGGTGAATTCGGGAATAATTTGCAGATTAAAGACATCATTCAAACTGTCGACGAAAAAAAGTAAGTGGGCCTGAGCGACACGCCTAGAAGGAATGATGGCAGATGGTCCAGACCAGGGCTCCGAAACCTGCAGCTTCAGAACCACGTGCGGCTCTTTGAGGCCCCTTTCTGACGTCATTTATTAAGGACCACCACGTCTCGTATTCGCATTGCATTGCGGCTCTTGAAATATTTTGGTATTTTTTTTACCGAATTCGAGCAAAATTGTGCTTTTTGTTATTTTGGTTGCTGACACCCTGGTGCAGAACAACGACGGAGTGGCAGACACGGAATGGAATGCTTCTGAGATTCACGTCACCTTGCGAGATGGAGAAACGGAACTGACTTGCGCTCAGGCGTCACGTGGATTATTACCGCGCACAATACTTAATCCAGCAGTGGATCGTTACTTAAGGCATCATTGCAAATAGAAAATCCGCAATCGGCGTCTGCCAGTGTTCATCTATACTTTGTTTGTTCTCAGCCAGTGATACATTATTGTCAATTACACATTCCCATTGTAGGAAATGGCGCAGTGCGGTGGTGTAGTGGTTAGGCTGCTGCGCCAGTGATATGAGTTTGATTCCAAGCCAAATTCACGCACGTGGTGTCACTCTGAGGACCGGGAGATCGACGACCGATGTCCGATCGCCGCGTTGACGGCATTCGTCGTGATTTCTCGCTTAACGGTTGTGGCCACTTGAAGGCTGCTGCCATCTTCCACTCCAATGGGAAATTAAAGACAAGCCAGAGTAGTGCAGTTGAGGCCATGCAACACAAACTATGGACCGTATATAGTAAACGTCTGTGGTCTGCGCTCTTTCAATGGAGGAGGAACAGCAAAACTGCATCGAAACTCCCCCTGTCTCCTGAAGCCCTCTCGTCATGGCCAGCAGACATCGACGTTGGTATTGAGCGACCAAACATTGCCATACGCAGTAATATCTCGTTCCTAGTTCCAATCGTCACCACCAGATGGCACTCAGAGCTGCAGAAATGAATGCACGGTGTTGCAGACAACACATACTCTATCCCGCAAACACTGGGGAAGCCAACATGTTAATTCCACGATCAATCGTGATCTGCACTGGTGCAGAGTGAAGAAAATTAATGCTTCGCTGATCCAATCAGTCAACACCTTGCTGCTGCTCTGCTGCGTTTTGGTGTCACGCAAGTGGTGGCAATTCCACGTTCCTATGATGAGGGCCACTCGCTTTGTCGGGAAACTACTGCCGGATTCGCACAAACTGGTGCTCGCTTTATATATTGAAAAAAAAACAGGCTTAGTCGATCCATTACCAGAGTCTGAACTCGGAACGGTCAGGATCTGAGTCAAGCATTCTGACGATTCTCAGCTGTGGGTAATGGTGAAGGTCTGAATAAGCTTCAGCCCCGCAATTGCCTGCTCACGGCACTGCTGGTGGAAGGGCCTCCACTGGAGAGCCCCTCGAGAGGGTATTTGGCCTACTCTTCCACGCTGGCCAGATGTCTTGGAAGAGGTGGGAGTACCCACACTTCACCCCACCGCAGACGATCTGCCGATTGGCTAATTGGAGGGACAGAGGCAACGGGGAGAGGATTTTTAAAAAAAACTTGCCCCATTGTTTCAACTGCCACGCCGGGAGATCAAATCAAACCGGCGACCTCTGGATTGCAAGCCCAGTGAATGATAACACTGTAACATATTTTTTGTTCCGGGGTAGTAAGTGTTATTTCCTAACTGCTTATGCCTGAAAAGTACAGAAAATGGCTATGATTCCCCACAAACTTAGCTTTTGTGACCAGGACAGTGAAATTTCTAAATTTGCCTATTCCGGAATATTCCAGATAGATTCAGTGCTGAGTAAACTTGGAGTAACTTCTAAAACATTTTAGAACTTTCCAGTAAAATATAAATAGTATAAATACAGGTGCCTTAAGCCCACCAGTTCAGTTTAGTTCCAGCTGCCTAAGTGGATACATATCTGCATTTTTGTTAGATGGCATCAAGAGGCTGCAAGCATCCGGCAGACGCATTTTGCTATGTCTTCAGCCAATTTATCAAAACAAGAGCGAAAAAGTACTCTGTGAAAGCATCTGCTAAGATGTGTGAGGCCTACAAGGCATATTTCGGCATGCATGTCGGAGATCAAGACAAACTCTGGGCACCTCATTTCACCTGTGAGCAATGCAAAAAAAACTCTGGAAAGTAAGATGGACAATTATTGCTCAGAATTTTCTGCTATAAAATTTGTTAAAATTTATAAAATTGTAAAAGTTTTTAATAAAAAAAATGTTTAACAATTTCCAATGTTATTGAACAATTTTTTTTGCGAGAATATCTTACACATTAGTCATGGGTGAAATAAATGTATTTTTGTAGGATGGTACAAAGGGGAAAAGAGAGCCATGAAGTTCGCTATCCCAAGAATTTGGCGGGAACCCACTGACCACTCAAGCAACTGCTACTTCTGCATGGTGGACCCTTCCAAACGACGTCGGACTGGCAAGAATGTACCTGCTATCACGTACCCACTCCTCCGGAGAGAGAGCAGCCGTCTTTAGAAGAGAGCAGCAAGTCAGAGAGCGAGGAAGACGTTGTAGATCCAGATGACAATTTCAGAGGTGGAGCTGAAGAGAGAAACCCATACTACCCCAACCAAAAAGACCTAAACGACTTGATCAGAGATCTTGGTCTCAACAAGTCCAATGCCGAGCTTTTGACGTCTAGGCTCAAGCAGTGGAACTTGTTGGATGAAAGTGTGCAAGTCGCAGATCAGAGGAAGCATCACCAACCTTTTTTCAGCTTCTTCACCTGTCAAGATGGGCTCTGCTTCTGCCACAATGTGACCAGTCTGTTCGAGGCAATCGGAATCGCCTGTAACCATAATGAGTGGCGCCTCTTCATTGACAGCTTATCCATGAGCCTCAAAGCTATGCTGCTCCAAAATGGTAACAAGTACCCGTCTCTTCCCCTGGCTCACTCAGTGCACCTCAAAGAGGATTATAAAAGCATCAAGCCCTTGCTGGATACCTTGAAGTATGATGAGTACGGCTGGGAGGTCATCGGAGACTTCAAAATGTTGGCATTCCTGATGGGTCTCCAAGGCAGTTTTACCAAGTTTCCCTGCTATCTTTGCCTTTGCGACAGCAGGGACACCAAGGCGCACTACCGCAGGCGGGACTGGCCACAGCAGACTGAGTTCTCTGTGGGGAGGAACAACGTCAAATGGGAGCCACTAGTGGACCCCCAAAAGGTGCTGATGCCACCACTGCACATCAAATTGGGCCTTATGCAACAATTTGTTAGAGCTGTAGATAAGGAGTCGGCAGCCTTCAAGTACCTTCAAGACTTCTTCCCTAAGCTGTTTGAGGCAAAGATCAAAGCCAGTGTCTTCGTCGGACCACAGATAAAGAAGATCCTGGAGTGCAATGAATTCGCCAAGATGCTCACTAGTAAGAAGAAAGTGGCTTGGAACAGCTTTGTCGCAGTGGTTCGTGGCTTCCTGGGCAATCACAAGGTCGAAAACTACGTGGAGCTGGTTGAGACTGGTGAAGAACTATGGCAAAATGGGCTGTAGGATGTTGCTCAAAGTCCATATCCTTGATGCTCATCTTGATAAATTCAAGGAGAACATGGGAGCGTACTCGGAGGAGCAAGGCGAGCGCTTCCACCAGCATATACTGTATTTTGAACGGCGCTACCAAGGGCAATATAACGAAAACTTGATGGGAGACTACATTTAGGGGCTGATTCGTGAAAGTGATTTGCAGTATAATCGTAAATCTCGAAAAACTACACATTTCTAATCTTTTGTCGTCATTTTTGTTTTACTTTAGTATAAATACATGTTAATTTTGATTCATATGTTTTTTTCTGACTTGTTAACGAAAAGACAGAAATTCGCCCGTTTTCTCATTGAAAATAAGTACATTTCTAAATATCACTGTCCTGGTCACAAAAGCAAAGTTTGTGGGGAATAACAGCCATTTTCTATACTTTTTAGGCATAAGCAATTACGAAATAACACTTATTACCCAGGAACAAAAATTGTGTTACATAGTGTAACCATTACTCCAATGGAGCAGCATTCATTTCGCTTTCACCATGCCGCTTTAAAACCCCAGATTGTTCATTCCCATCTGGCAGCACGCTTCATCTTCGCAGTATCAACGAAAATAAGATGGCTAATATAAAAAAAAAATCCCATAAGAGCCATGCAGGACGTATATAGTCTATCGATGTCCTGTCTTCATATCCGATTGTTTGTGTTGCCAGGGGCAATGTTTTAGCACGCTTGTCCCTGCATCAAAGGCTCTGCCTGCATATAATCTCAATCCCAGCCAAGAGTGCTGGGTGGCGGGCATGGCTACAGAGGGATTGCTAATCCCCGTTGCTTCCCAAGCCCACGTACAGACTTTGAACGAGTCCGCAACTCTCCCCCTAGCATTCTTTAGGTCATTGCGTACCAGCAGAGTTCGGTGATCGATCAACGAAATATGTGCGCTTCTTCTTGTTGTTCTGCACCCGTGTCTGAGAATTATGTTTGCCCACATATATATTTTTTTATATACTCAAATATCTACACCAATATTTGGCATTGTACCGGAATATTAACAATTGTTTTCACTTGTAACGCACGCCGCACAGTATCCACTTGCTCTCACAGAGAGAGAACGACTTCAGAGGGGAGGAGGAACCACAGACAAGGTGGGAAGGCAGCAGCAGCCGCACGGTGGGCCAACGCCACCAACAATTGCCGATGCTCTGCTGTCCTCTATATATGAAGGTGTTATTGGCCAATTAATGAGTGTTTACATGTTGGCGGAAAACCGTAGCACTAGGAGAAAAGCCCACATGTACAAAGGGGGAATCACTCTCTCCCATACAGACGGAACAGGAGCAGTCTACTTGCTGTACTGCTTTCTCCTGGCGAGCCAGAGGACGGCCAGGGGAAGGGAATTTCACAACATTTGTGCGATCCATATTCTTGGTTCTTTCGGTAAAGCCACGTAGAAGGGAAATAATAAAATATGTATTTATTATGTTTATTTTTAGTTTTATCATTGTATTATTTCCCTTCTACGTGACTTTACCGAAAGAACCAATAATTAATCCCTGTCGTCACGAAAGCTTTACATTGAAATTTGTGCGATCCGCCAACCCTCGCTTCCACAGTGCTGGATGAGAAGCCATGTGCATCGCTTTCACCATCCTGCTGTGCTGTATGGGTTCTGCTTGATGAATATTTTGTAGCCTTTTACTTGGTTTCATAACAAAGTGGGCTGTTTTTCCCTTGCACAGAGAGTGCATCTGTATCGATATCAAGTACATCTCTATCAATAAAAAGTACATCTGTATCCATATAGAGTCAATCTGTATTTATATTTGTACCCCCTTCGGAACCAACATTTGGGAATATTAGTTCCCCTTCAGAATACTTGTACATTTGTATGCGTTAAATATTTATAAATAACAATAATAATAATCTTTTCAAGTAAGTAAATATCCATTTATTTTCAACTAAAGCCTTAATATTAAGACTATTTTTCTAATCATACTGTGAAACAGTTTACTTTCAGTCTTGTTTAACATGTTCATACCATCTGCTTGTGCCCAATGTTTATACAGAACAATGCAGCCTTGTTTTAAACCCTAACAAATAATCCTCACCCTTGGGTACAAATATTATGTCAATATTTATTTACGCCATCAAAATACAATGCATGCTCTGGTTGTTGTTGGTGGGACAGTGGTTACACATACATAATTTCGACTGGGTTTTAATTGTGATTTAATTGGGGAGCGCATTAACTCCATCAATATATAATGCTTTGCCACTGTTAAACAAATATTTTATTGCGGATTGTTTGCACTTTAATACGCTATTTTCTGCAAAGTTGGACCGACCATCTTTAAGGGTGTCTCAGTGCATGGCACTACTGCAGTGGATTTCTTAACCTGGGGTGCACGCACACCCTGGGGGTCCGAGATGCCCTTTCTGGGGGTGCATGACATGACAGGCCAGATTTTCAAAAAAACTAATTCAGCACGGCACGTAAGCACAACTACTTTAGGTCGTCAAACCTATGTAGTTATTAACATCTTACATTTTTGTTAACGATTAAGAATCAAAGAGGTGCAAGGTTACACACTGCCCGACCGGTTTATTGTGTGGATGTTCTGGTAGATAAATAACGCATGCATTCTCATTATAATGAACAATACACAAAGAGCAAACATGTTGTCATTATTCATAATAAATGCTTTTTGGGTTAGATCGCGTTATTTATAAATGTGTCGTAACCCTCCACCACCCGACACGGCCAAACAGTAAAACATCTGTCACGTTTACAAAGGACACATTCCTGCGGAGGGAGCTGGTAGGAACGTTTGGTTGCTCGGTCAATGGCCAGGGTCAACGGCGAAGTGGTGTATTCCGCAAATATGCCCGACTGTGAGGGCGGGCACAATCCTGCGTGAGTAGGTTAAACGTTGAGTTTTATAAGGGCACCACGGGGTGACCAACCGCTCCCCACCCAGCCCCACCCCTCCCTCCCACCCCCCATCCAGCCCCACCCCTCCCACCCGCCACTCGGCCCCACCCCTCCCACCCCCCACCCAGCCCCGCCCAGCCCCTCCCCACCATCCCCACCCTCCCCACCCAGCCCCTTCCCACCCAGCCCCTCCCCACCCGCCCCACCCAGCCCCTCCCCTCTCCACCCAGCCCCACCCCTCCCATTTTTTGATGCACGACGGACGGACACAATAATCCTATGTGGGCTGGTGGAACCAGGTTGTTCCTGCCAGTTTAATTAACTTATTTAGCCCACCGGTGTGTTGAAGAGCGAATCAACATCATTTAAAATTTGAGTACGACGTTTCGCTGGGATTTACATCCAGCTTCATCGGGCGATTTGCCAGAATGGTGAGGCTCTCCTCTTGCTCCCGGTCTTAAATAGAGCAGCAGCAGGGTGACGTCATCATTTAATTCAACAAGGTGCAGTGATTTGAGGCGGAGAGGGGGAGGGTATTGTACATAAATAGATTGGTAATCATTCAATTGTTATTCATTGGTACAGTATTTATTTCCCTGATAAGGAATTGTAATTGTATTATATATTTTATTTATTTAATAATACGTGTTAAAATGTTGTCAGTATTATTATGATTATAAGCTATAGATATAAAAGGGTCACATCACCGGGGAATGGAAACACATTCTAGCAGATGTCCACCAGAGAGATGGAGCCATGAATCCAGCTCGTGTGCAGGTTCCATGTGGATTGTTGCCCGGGATAATGGGAGGCGGTGGCGGTGGCTTGGGCAGGCCTTCGCCCAGCAGTGGATTGACCATGGCTGATGATGATCGTGGTGAAAAGTGGCATTTGTAAAATACTGTCGAATAAATATCAGTGTATGTATTTATAAACCTTTCTGATTGGCTGTGGCGGGTGGTGGCATATTTAACGACATTTATATTTAAACAATCTAACCCAAAAAAACTCTATGTATGTATGTTGAACTTCTTTCACTCCGTGCGAAGCCGACCGTGCTAATCGGAGGTGCGTTTCACGTCGCTTTACCACAGATTTTCATATAAAGTTGCAAAACGAAAACTTAAATTACAATTTAACTTTTACAGTAGATTATCAACGGGGGGTGGGCGGGGGGGATAATTGAGAATAATAACATCTCGGCAATGGACACGGGGATCTGTGCGTTAAGGGATGTCACCTCCAAATGTTACCCGAGCCTTCATAGAATTCCCATTGGGATGGGGGAAGCCATATGCACGAGACTTCCCCCGAGTTCACCAGTGCCCTGCAAAAGCACTAAAGACTTGTGCGAACACATGAGTTCTATGAATTAATAAGGTGCTGTCTAAATTATACATGAGGGTCCGGAGTGCCTAATTATTTCTTTCGTAGAGGTTGCCCGCTCATTCTGGGAAGTTTCGTGGGATCAGAATCGCTGGGGCGTGTCTGAAGGTTTGTGACTGGAAAAGGGCGGTGGCTTTAGCCAAGGTGCGGATCAGCGTAAACATTTAGCCGACGTTTTATTTTCACTTTAATCGTAGTTTTAGCCTCATCGACGACAGAACTTAGTCACATTCTCTTTGTTTAGACAACTGAAACTGATACGTGCATTGTCTTTGTACTGTTTGCCCTTTGGCGTTCTCTGGTCTGACACTGGTGGTGAGACGAGGCCCTAAAGAAGGCTGTCTCTTGTGTAGGCCAATCGGTTTCAAAGACAATGCATACATTACACTGTGTATCCCAAAAAAATGTTCCTGGGTAGTGTTATTTTCTAATTGTTTATGCCTCAGAAGTACAGAAAATGGCTATTATTCCCGCAAACTTTTATTTTATGACCAGGACATTGATATTTTGAAATTTACCTATTTTCAATGAAAATACGTGTGCATTTGTGTCTTTCGTTCACATAAAGTCCTGGTCACAAAAGCAAAGTTTGTGGGGAATAATAGCCATTTTCTATACTTTTTAGGCATAAGCAATTAAAAATAACACTTAGTACCCAGGAACAAAAATTGTGTTACATCGTGTTATGTTTGTTTGCATTTTCACCACAAGTATGTGTGGTTAATGCGAACTTGATTCCTTGCAAAAGGTTTCTATTTGGTGTTTGAACATCTTAACACCCGTTTTGTTGCCAGAAAGGATTCAACCTATTCCTATTTTTGTTCAACTAAAGCAGTCGAAAATGTCGCCCACCCTCGTTTATAAAAATGTTGCTGCGAGGGGCGCGCAATTTCCAGTGCACCGTGGTCTCATGCAACGTTACAAACGTTTACGGAGTCTGTGTCGAGCTCGTTAATGTCGTATTGTCGCGCGAGATGACGTTCATCCACTCAACGTCCGATTAACACGGTTGGCTACGTATGGTGCGAAAGAAGTTCAACATACATCGTTGACTAGAATAACAAGCACTTCGTTGCCAACATTTTCGTCACTCATTTCGTAAACAACATGTACTCTCGCGCAGATGTTGAATTATTTCTGCACGGGCCAACAAATTATCTCGCCATGCCTCAATACCTTCCACGTTAACATTTCAGCCCAGCCGTGCAGTGTTTATACTCATGTTCACACACGGCCCTCTTGCTTTAGTCCTCTGGTGGATGAAGCCCCCCCCCCCCACGTTCAGGCCAATTGGGGGAGGGGGAAGTGGGGGTTACTTCACTAAAACTTCAACACGCCACTGGTCGGCGTGAGTTGGTGTAGTGGAAGATGGCCAGCCTTCTCGCGGCCCACTCTGTTCAGTGAGAAATCACGACTCACGGTCACCCGTCAAACCCGGCGACCGAAGATCGATCATTAACGACCTCCTCGGGCTCCGAAGCAACGACCCAAGTTGCTAAAGGCAAAGAGCATAGATGATGGAAGCATAGAAGTACAGTGCAACAATGGATATTGCTGCCACCGAACTCTGCCGCCCGCCACGTATACCCTCTACTCCGATATCAAATAGGTGAGCTGTGGATACCTGGCGATTGCAGAATATTAAAAAGTCAATGTGTATCTCAGCTCAAATGTGAGACGATGTAATATCTAATGGCCTTCACTTGCAGCTTGAGCAATGTCCTACCTGCCACTTTGGCCTCTCCCATCCCAAACTAATAAGACCAAGCCCTGCTGTCATACAAGTCCCATCCATACCTTGCTCCCTCAATTTATACAACGTCCTGAGATATGATCGCAAATCTGAAATAAATATTGCCATATCTGTGCACTCACCATCAAAGTCAGTTTTGTTTGTACATTCTAAAAAAGAAAAAATCAGTAAATCACCCAAACATGTTTCAGGATTGTTCAGCCACAACTACATATTCAGGTAGGCTTCCTGAAAATGCCATGTGGACTGTCCTGTATAAGTTCAGGCAATAATCGTTCAGCCTCTATGAATAATTGAGAAGGCTGCTTACATTTTTGTAAGTCGTCCCTCAACTGGCTGAAAATTAGCACTTTCTCACTTGTACAAGCTATGTGAATAAGCAGTTCAATTGTATTTATTTATTTTACAAAATGTTGATATGATCCTGGATAAATGCATCACCGGTAGATCATCCCTCGAATCGCGTCAACATTTTCCGTGGGATATTAACCACATTGGCCTTTGATTAAACCACCCGGAATTTTCCAGATCTTCTTGGATCCCAGAAGCTAAGTCTGAATGTTTGAGCCTGGATAGTGCTTGGATGGGTGACTGCCATGTGCAGTGGGTGAGAAGCATTGAGGCAGTGGAAGACCGTGCAGCAAAATCAATTATCTGCTCTGCACACCACCACCACCACCACTCAGCCATCTTCAACAACCCGCACTGACCAACAGGGTGAAGAATGGTCAAAATATCTCTCATCTCCCGCACGGTATGGGGAAGCCCTCGTGCGGCAGTGGATTGACAAGGGTCGTGTGTGTCCGTTAGCCACTTTGAATAAAAATGATTCGCGTGCTCACTGCAGTGTGCTTGATTTCTGTATAAAAAATGCAAAGGGCGGTTAATACTTCATTGGGTCCTTTTGTAAAGTGGCGGTTAAGCCAATAATTAAATTGGGCTAAAATCACCACCGCTCAGTCGTAATACGCACATTTTGTCATTAATGGACTCACTATAAACACTGCACACATCACCAGAGTAAATTTCTCTACAAGAGGCAATACCTTATTAATCTATTTATTTTAGATTTAATTTATTTCATCCGGAAGAGCCCAATGAGCTGCTAGGATCTTTTTTCACGGGCATCCTGCGACGATACAGATGTTATTACACCGTACAGATCTGAGTGAAACAACCGTGGTAGGTGACGATACAATCGGCGAGTATCGGTACATGCTTTACACGTTACAGGAGTAGGGAACAGGTCGAAAACGTAAAATGAAACGAAAACTAAACTTTGTACTGTATTTTTTTTTACCAGGCAAGACCCTACTGCTATGTAACTTTTTTTTCTTCAAAAGCGACCTGGCTACGAATTATAGCTCAGCGAGAAGTGGTTTATCATGTCGAAAGGCATATCAGCCAAATACTCCGAATATACAAATGCGTCAGGGTCGGGATCGGGATCGAACCCACGTACTCCTGTCTACCCGTTGAGGTCGTTATCATCTCGCCGCAGCGGCGCCCCAATGTTTATTTTATTGAAAACAAATACATTCTTAATTTGGGAGCTTTCGTGACTGCAGGAATTATTCTTTGGTTCTTTTCGGTTAAGTCACGTCTAAAAATAAAATAATAAATCAAAATAAAACAACACATTACGACGTTTCGATTGCAACACAAGCAATCATCATCAGGCATAAAAGAAATAGCAACAAAAATCTAACTAGAAAACTATAGACCGACATACAAGCAGACAGACATCACAACGGCACACATAGAGAGGAGTATACAGGCACACGAAAATTAAATAACCTAGTAAAATATTGAAATGTGATGTAATACAACACAGAGAGTCGGTTAACACACAATTAACGCATGGCCTGGTTGACTACGTGTTTCAAAATTTGCTAAGTTAGAATTTTAAGTGTGAGCAACAAATATCTAACTAGAAAACTATAGACAGACATACAAGCAGACAGACATCACAACGGCACACAGAGAGAGGACACAAATCGGCTGTGTGAGCAACAAAAATCTAACTAGAAAACTATAGACAGACATACAAGCAGACAGACATCACAACGGCACACAGAGAGAGGACACAAATCGGCACAAAGAGATGGTCGTTTCTGTGACGGTCCCTTAAATATAGAGAGGAGGGGGAGGGGACGGGGGGGAGGGAGAGGGCGGGGAGATCAATGGGTGCACGCCAACGTACTCCTATTGTAAGTGAGATGATAGACGCGGCACGGGAGGCAAACCTGAAAATTAGGACAAACGCGGCACGGGAGGCAAGCCTGAAAATTAGGAGACAAGCACACGAAAATTAAATAACCTAGTAAATTATCGAAATGTGATGTAATACAACACAGAAAGTCGGTTAACACACAATTAACGCATAGCCTGGTTTATTACGTGTTTCAAAATTTCTGTCTATACAAGTCTGCTTGTATGTCAGTCTATAGTTTTCTAGTTAGATTTTTGTTGCTATTTCTTTTATGCCTGATGATGATTGCTTGTGTTGCAATCGAAACGTCGTAATGTGTTGTTTTATTTTGATTTATTATTTTATTTTTAGACGTGACTTAACCGAAAAGAACCAAAGAATAATTCCTGCAGTCACGAAAGCTCCCAAATTAAGATTGAACCACTTCTACGGGGAAGTTCTAAACTTATCCTTTTTTCTTTCTGGCTATTTGTTCTCTCTGCCTGTGTCCTCTCCTTGAAATTTCACACTTAAAATTCTAACTTAGCAAATTTTGAAACACGTAATAAACCAGGCTATGCGTTAATTGTGTGTTAACCGACTTTCTGTGTTGTATTACATCACATTTCGATAATTTACTAGGTTATTTAATTTTCGTGTGCTTGTCTCCTAATTTTCAGGCTTGCCTCCCGTGCCGCGTTTGTCCTAATTTTCAGGTTTGCCTCCCGTGCCGCGTCTATCATCTCACTTACAATAGGAGTACGTTGGCGTGCACCCATTGATCTCCCCGCCCTCTCCCTCCCCCCCGTCCCCTCCCCCTCCTCTCTATATTTAAGGGACCGTCACAGAAACGACCATCTCTTTGTGCCGATTTGTGTCCTCTCTCTGTGTGCCGTTGTGATGTCTGTCTGCTTGTATGTCTGTCTATAGTTTTCTAGTTAGATTTTTGTTGCTCACACAGCCGATTTGTGTCCTCTCTCTGTGTGCCGTTGTGATGTCTGTCTGCTTGTATGTCTGTCTATAGTTTTCTAGTTAGATATTTGTTGCTCACACTTAAAATTCTAACTTAGCAAATTTTGAAACACGTAGTCAACCAGGCCATGCGTTAATTGTGTGTTAACCGACTCTCTGTGTTGTATTACATCACATTTCAATATTTAACTAGGTTATTTAATTTTCGTGTGCCTGTATACTCCTCTCTATGTGTGCCGTTGTGATGTCTGTCTGCTTGTATGTCGGTCTATAGTTTTCTAGTTAGATTTTTGTTGCTATTTCTTTTATGCCTGATGATGATTGCTTGTGTTGCAATCGAAACGTCATAATGTGTTGTTTTATTTTGATTTATTATTTTATTTTTAGACGTGACTTAACCGAAAAGAACCAAAGAATAATTCCTGCAGTCACGAAAGCTCCCAAATTAAGATTGAACCACTTCTACGGGGAAGTTTTAAACTTATCCTTTTTTCTTTCTGGCTATTTGTTCTCTCTGCCTGTGTCCTCTCCTTGAAATTTCACACTTAAAATTCTAACTTAGCAAATTTTGAAACACGTAATAAACCAGGCTATGCGTTAATTGTGTGTTAACCGACTTTCTGTGTTGTATTACATCACATTTCGATAATTTACTAGGTTATTTAATTTTCGTGTGCTTGTCTCCTAATTTTCAGGCTTGCCTCCCGTGCCGCGTTTGTCCTAATTTTCAGGTTTGCCTCCCGTGCCGCGTCTATCATCTCACTTACAATAGGAGTACGTTGGCGTGCACCCATTGATCTCCCCGCCCTCTCCCTCCCCCGTCCCCTCCCCCTCCTCTCTATATTTAAGGGACCGTCACAGAAACGACCATCCCTTTGTGCCGATTTGTGTCCTCTCTCTGTGTGCCGTTGTGATGTCTGTCTGCTTGTATGTCTGTCTATAGTTTTCTAGTTAGATTTTTGTTGCTCACACAGCCGATTTGTGTCCTCTCTCTGTGTGCCGTTGTGATGTCTGTCTGCTTGTATGTCTGTCTATAGTTTTCTAGTTAGATATTTGTTGCTCACACTTAAAATTCTAACTTAGCAAATTTTGAAACACGTAGTCAACCAGGCCATGCGTTAATTGTGTGTTAACCGACTCTCTGTGTTGTATTACATCACATTTCAATATTTTACTAGGTTATTTAATTTTCGTGTGCCTGTATACTCCTCTCTATGTGTGCCGTTGTGATGTCTGTCTGCTTGTATGTCGGTCTATAGTTTTCTAGTTAGATTTTTGTTGCTATTTCTTTTATGCCTGATGATGATTGCTTGTGTTGCAATCGAAACGTCGTAATGTGTTGTTTTATTTTGATTTATTATTTTATTTTTAGACGTGACTTAACCGAAAAGAACCAAAGAATAACAAATACATTGCTACATTATTTTACATGCAAAAATAAAGGAAGGGGGGGAACTGTTCACTTTCAAATTACACATTCGAGTTTCCACTTCGCACCGGTGGAGCGATTGAGCAAGCGCTGTGCACGATGGAAAGAAACATTTTCAGATGAACAAACTGCTTCCGAATTAATGACAACAAAAATCGGCCCCCCCCCCCCTCCTCGATTGATCCATTTTTTAACGTTACTTGTCCTCCCCGAACAACTCACGTCAGAATAATTCCCTGCACAAAAACGACGATACAGTACTTGAGAAAGTATCGTCGCTTCTCCGTACAAGCGTTCGCATTTAAGCAACGCTGACAACAACAACATCATCAAAATATCCCGTCAGATTTAGACATCGCCGGGCGATGTGACGTTCTACCCTCATACACGTTGCCTCGAATTTACATCAAAGTCAGTTTTTTTTCTCATAATTGCACTAATTAATTAGTCCAGGCGTGCTCTCTTGCGGAGTATACAAATCGAGGCCTTTCGTATACATACTTTCCCACCCCCGTTCATGCGTTAATCAAATTACGTGGATTGCTACATCCATGTTGGATTATGTAAGGGGCCGTCCATAAATGACGTCACGCTATTTTGGACGATTTTTGACCCCCCCCGGCGTCACAAAAAGTCAGACCCCCCCTCAAATATGACGTCACAAAGCTCTGCCCCTCCACCCCCCAAAAAAGAAAACATGCTTCAAATCGCTTTAAACTATTGTCATTGTAGTGCGTATTTAATGTGGCGCTACACTCTGATGTTGTAGGAGAAAACATTTATTAAAAAGTATATTTAATTAAGTAGAACGTGTTTCTATATTTATTTAAAGTTGCGTATTTTGATGTGACGTCACATTTCTCAAACCCCCCCCCCCCCCCCCCATCGTCACACATCGTCACAAATGTCTGACCCCCCCCCCCCTCTAGGTGCGCAACGTCATTTATGGATGGCCCCTAAGGGAACTGGATATGCTTTGAAAAGGTATGGAGAGTGCCTTGAAGTCGTCTCCTTTGTATCCAGCGCTCGTTCAACGCGACCGGCGTGCGGGTCTAACAGTCACCAGGCAAACCATGCGTCTGTGCCATCGTCCCTCGTCGGTGAATGATAACTAACAATATGCTTTCCGATTTAAAGCTTTCGTGACTGCAGGGATTCATATTCTTGGTTCTTTCGGTAAAGTCACGTAGAAGGGAAATAATAAAATTCTAAAAATATAAAACAATTAAAAATTCTCACGACGTTTCCGACTGCAACACGAGCAATCATCACCAGGTGTGAAATCCACAGCCGTACAGGTTATTTCAAGTCGAGATTGCCCGTTCGACCTCCGAATTTCGTTCGGTTTCCGGGGCAAAAAATGTTCGGAAATATCGTTCGAACACCGATTTGTTCGAGTTCTGGTGCGTTCGATCTCCGAGGTTCTACTGAATTATTAAACCGTTCTCCGAAGAGTGGGGCACTCACTGTTCAAACTTTTGTATGCGGGCCTGGTAGGTTGTATAATTTTTTTTGTGGGGCGGGGGGGGCGGTGTAATATACACGAAGATGGTGTCACCTATAACACTTCGTTGCAGATGTCAAGGCGTCCCCATCTCAATTGTCCTTCCCTCGTTGTGGTTTGAGAACCCCACCCAGTATGTGCAGGGGTGGGGAACCTTTTGTCTGCCAAAGGCCATTTGGATATTTATAACATCATTCACGGGCCATACAAAATTATCGACTTAAAAATTTGTCTGTTATATTTGGTCAAACATTTAATTAACTCACCCCTAATGCGATGGCTGCAACTGCTTCTCTTTGGTGAGGCCTGTGATGTTAGCTGGTATTGATGATGTTGCTGCTACTCGCAACTGCTTTTCCAGGTTTGCTCCTAGATTTATTGAATTTCGAGTCCCGCCTGCGGTTGCCTTGGCAAGGCCACACCAAATGATTTTGCGGGCCTCATACGGCCCGCAGACCGGACGTTCCCCACCCCTACAGTATGGGAACTCGGCCTACCAGACTCACGGCATCGTCTCATCCACATAGCGTTCAGGCACCACACTGCATATCTCGGCCTCGCCGTGCGCTGCGTTGCACCGCTAGTCGAGTAAATAACCATGTGTTCAATAAACCCCCGGAGCCAGGATGACCGTCCAACTCCGATCGTCATTTATTGATTGTAACAGGTAAAACTGGTGAGAAAACACAGATACAGCATCTGTTATAATTCGGAAACACCCACACAATGAACACCACAGCATCAGAACATTGTCTCAGATAACAATAGATCCTGGAAGGACCAGGCCCCCACATTACCCCTGAACAACTAGACAAAGGCACAAGCTGGTGCGTTGCATACAGGCACATAGTGTAGTCATCCCACTGCACCCCAAATGTACAGCATTACACTTAACACTAAACTGTGGATGAGATACTTCGTCATCACTCTCAGGATCGCAACATAGGCACAAGTCTGACTCGACCTACTAAATCACAAGTAACATCCACAATAAGGAACGTCACAGGCTTCGTTACTAACTAGGCCTCGTATTTACTACAACAACTTAACGGCACCATAAAGGCATTTACATTGCTATAACGGTCATTCCAACATTACAACAGCATTTCCAATATTATAGGAATATAAACAACTTACAGATAATGCTTCTTAAGCTCCCACAATGGACAAGTGCAGCTGTGATCTCACTGAGATGCGATGCGTGCCGCCATCTTGACTTATCTGTGTAATGGCTGACGCCCGCGTGGTACAGTGGAAATCTAACATCGTCACTTCCTGGTCACGTGACCAACATTAGCATCAAAAAACAGGAACTTCCTGTGAACACACGCTCCACATCTGCCGTGAGGCAAGACACTGCAGGTTACAACAACACACACACCCGCTCACCCGCTCACCCACCTACTCCACACTTGTCAACCCAAACGGCTTATCCGTATTCTTGTGCAGGGGAATTGAGTTTTCAGGTCAATACGGCGTACAGCCGTTGCAATACGGTAAAAGTAATGAAACTGCTTTTTTTTTCCTCTGGAGAGTAGAGACCCTCTGTGCATCCACATATCAAGCAATCGGCAGCATCAACATGCAAGATCACAAACAGTAGCATGATAAGTAGCATCAATGACACCAATTATCTAAATTAATATGTAAAACATTTTTTGTTCAGTAACATAATTTTGTCGATTTGTTTGTGTTTCTCCCTTGTGAGAGGCCTTTGTAAGATGAACGTAAGAGATTTATAAGAGGCACGGGGTGGCCAATTAGCTCTGAATTGGTTTGTAATAAGGTAGGCACTGATAAGGGGTTGACAGCTATGCTACTCACTCACCCACTCAAGCACCCACTTACCCACCGACTCACTCACCCACTCAACCACCCACTCACCCACTTACTCACTCACCCACTCTACCATCCATTCACTCACCTACTCACTCACCCACTCAAGCACCCACTCACTCACCCACTCTACCATCCACTCACTCACCTACTCACCCACTCAACCACCCACTCACTCACTCACCCACTCAACCACCCACTCACTCACCCACTCAACCACCCACTCACCCACCTACTCTACCATCCACTCACTCACCTACTCACTCACTCACTCAACCACCCACTCACCCACTTACTCACTCACCCACTCTACCATCCACACACTCTACCATCCACTCACTCACCTACTCACTCACCCACTCAAGCACCCACTCACTCACCTACTCACTCACCCACTCAACCACCAACTCACCCACCTACTCACTCACCCACTCTACCATCCACTCACTCACCTACTCACTCACCCACTCTACCATCCACTCACTCACCTACTCACTCACCCACTCAACCACCCACTCACCCACCTACTCACTCACCCACTCACCCACCCACTCTACCATCCACTCACTCACCTACTCACTCACCCACTCAAGCACCCACTCACTCACCTACTCACTCACCCACTCAACCACCAACTCACCCACCTACTCACTCACCCACTCTACCATCCACTCACTCACCTACTCACTCACCCACTCTACCATCCACTCACTCACCTACTCACTCACCCACTCAACCACCTACTCACTCACCCACTCAACCACCCACTCACTCACCCACTCAACCACTCACTCACCACACTGCAAGTCACATCATTTATCTCTCTCCACTTATTCACCTCGCACTCTTCCACTCTGGAATTCCCTCCCATCGTATATCTTTCCTGCACGTTTGTATAATCTTGCTCGATTCAATAAACGTGTTAAATGTAGTCTATTACAACGACGATGGCGCTTGATAGTTTGACGCCGGCCCCTTTACGTTTCGGACCTTTGGGGCCTCTGCTCAGCAAATGCGTTTTTAAAAAATGCACAGCTGTGGTGTGGTCTAAAGAGGTTGGAGGGAGATCAGTTGGATTGGTGTGAGCTCAAAACTAGGAAATATGCTTTTGGGCAGAGAACTTCAGAACACTAATATAAGATGTGGCAATGACTCGGACACATTGTCAAATGCAAATTGCCAGCAAGTATTATCTTGTCCCTGACAGGGAATTCGAATAAAATGTATTTCTGCAGAGGGTAAAGCTAAAAAGGTAAAATGCTCACTCATGTCACTGCTGGCAGAAGGGCCTCCATGAAAGAGAGCTATAGCAAAGCCCCTTGTAGAAGGCATTTTGGCCTACTCTTCCATGCTGGCCAGATGTCTTAGAAGAGGTGAGAGTATCAGGACTGTCCCAGCTGAATGGCGTTTCTCCGTAGCCACACCGATCATCTGGAACTCTCTTCCACTGCACACACGAAGCATTCAAGTACCATCCACTTTCAAGCAAAAACTCAAGGCTCTCATTTGTTCAGGCCCTCGCCTGTTCGGGCTCGCGTTTGAGGGACTTCGAGCTCCGGCTCCGAGTCCTTGATCGAACATTGCGTTCGATTCCAGAAATACGTACACTTTACAAATCGTGTAAATTACTATTAGCTATTCGTAGTAGTAGTAGTCATACCCACACTTAGCCCCACCACGTGTGACCCTGTCGATCTACAATGCACCCATTTACACCGATGGGTGGGCAGAGGCGATGGGGGAGGGGAGTTTAAGAAACTTGTGCCCATTGTTCAAACTGCCACGCCAGGATATTGGACCTTTTGCGATATCTCACGTGTTGAGAGGCTAGGCCTACATTGATGTGTTGGTGGAATGTTCGGGGGGCTGGGGGAGGGGTCCTGGGGTCCCCAGCAAATATTTTCCGGATAAACAACCACATTTATGATGTTTTCTCACAAATGCGATGCCTTTTCAGCCCCCCCCCACACACAAAAAATATTATTGGGAAAATAGTTCCTGCAATAACATATATTATGTATGGTGTAGACATGTACAGTATTTGAAGGATATATATTGGAAACTAAAAACTGGATACACCTACAAATATTTAATTTAAATCAAACAACATACTTTACCACAAGGGTATTTGTAGATTGCGAGTGTGTTAAAATAGCCACGTTGGCATTGTCACATTGTTCTTACTTAAATTATCTGATGAATTATTTCTGTGTCTCTTCCCCTGCTGCGGAAAATAATGTTGATGCGCACTTTATGTGGCATTTCATACAATGAGCTTCATTGCTCGCGGCTAACTTCCCCCCCGCCCCCCCACCGTTCCGTGCTATTTCTTTTTAAATGCCTTGTGGAGCAGAGTCGCGCACTAATAATTATACCTTCACAATAACTTGAACTTGTAACGCACCGCGGCACAGTAGTCGCTCGCTCTCGTAGAAAAAGAGTGACTCAGCAGTCCTATATATATAAAGGTGGCATCAACAATTCCCCAAGCTCTGCGGTCCTCTATATATAAAGGTGGCAGCAACGATTTCCCAAGCTCTGCGGTCCTCTATATATAAAGGTGGCAGCATCGATTTCCCAAGCTCTGCGGTCCTCTATATATAAAGGTGGCAGCAACGATTTCCAACGCTCTGTGGTCCTCTATATATAAAGGTGGCATCAACAATTTCCCAAGCTCTGCGGTCCTCTATATATAAAGGTGGCATCAACGATTTCCAAAGCTCTGCGGTCCTCTATATATAAAGGTGGCATCAACGATTTCCCAAGCTCTGTGGTCCTCGAAATATAAAGGTGGCATCAACAATTTCCCAAGCTCTGCGGTCCTCTATATATAAAGGTGGCAGCAACGATTTCCCAAGCTCTGCGGTACTCTATATATAAAGGTGGCAGCATCGATTTCCCAAGCTCTGCGGTCATCTATATATAAAGGTGGCAGCAACGATTTCCCAAGCTCTGCGGTCCTCTATATATAAAGGTGATAGCAACGATTTCCCAAGCTCTGCGGTCCTCTATATATAAAGGTGGCAGCAATGATTTCCCAAGCTCTGCGGTCCTCTATATATAAAGGTGGCAGCAACGATTTCCCAAGCTCTGCGGTCCTCTATATATAAAGGTGGCAGCAACAATTTCCCAAGCTCTGCGGTCCTCTATATATAAAGGTGGCATCAACAATTTCCCAAGCTCTGCGGTCCTCTATATATAAAGGTGGCATCAACGATTTCCCAAGCTCTGCGGTCCTCTATATATAAAGGTGGCAGCAACGATTTCCCAAGCTCTGCGGTCCTCTATATATAAAGGTGGCATCAACAATTTCCCAAGCAATGCGGTCCTCTATATATAAAGGTGGCAGCAACGATTTCCCAAGCTCTGTGGTCCTCTATATATAAAGGTGGCAGCAACGATTTACCAAGCTCTGTGGTCCTCTATATATAAAGGTGGCATCAACAATTTCCCTAGCTCTGCGGTCCTCTATATATATAAAGGTGGCAGCAACGATTTTCCAAGCTCTGCGGTCCTCTATATATAAAGGTGGCATCAACAATTTCCCAAGCTCAGCAGTCCTATATATATAAAGGTGGCATCAACAATTCCCCAAGCTCTGCGGTCCTCTATATATAAAGGTGGCATCAACGATTTCCCAAGCTCGGCGGTCCTCTATATATAAAGGTGGCAGCAACGATTTCCAAAGCTCTGCGGTCCTCTATATATAAAGGTGGCAGCAACGATTTCCCAAGCTCTGCGGTCCTCTATATATAAAGGTGGCAGCAACGATTTCCCAAGCTCTGCGGTACTCTATATATAAAGGTGGCATCAACGATTTCCCAAGCTCTGCGGTCCTCTATATATAAAGGTGGCAGCAACGATTTCCAACGCTCTGTGGTCCTCTATATATAAAGGTGGCATCAACAATTTCCCAAGCTCTGCGGTCCTCTATATATAAAAGTGGCAGCAACGATTTCCCAAGCTCTGCGGTCCTCTATATATAAAGGTGGCAGCAACGATTTCCAACGCTCTGTGGTCCTCGAAATATAAAGGTGGCATCAACAATTTCCCAAGCTCTGCGGTCCTCTATATATAAAGGTGGCAGCAACGATTTCCCAAGCTCTGCGGTACTCTATATATAAAGGTGGCAGCAACAATTTCTCAAGCTCTGCGGTCCTCTATATATAAAGGTGGCATCAACGATTTCCCAAGCTCTGCAGTCCTCTATATATAAAGGTGGCAGCAACGATTTCTCAAGCTCTGCAGTCCTCTATATATAAAGGTGGCATCAACGATTTCCCAAGCTCTGCGGTCCTCTATATATAAAGGTGGCATCAACGATTTCCCAAGCTCTGCGGTCCTCTATATATAAAGGTGGCATCAACGATTTATCAAGCTCTGCGGTCCTCTATATATAAAGGTGGCATCAACAATTTCCCAAGCTCTGCGGTCCTCTATATATAAAGGTGGCATCAACAATTTCCCAAGCTCTGCGGTCCTCTATATATAAAGTTGGCATCAACGATTTATCAAGCTCTGCGGTCCTCTATATATAAAGGTGGCATCAATTTCCCAAGCTCTGCGGTCCTCTATATATAAAGGTGGCATCAACAATTTCCCAAGCTCTGCGGTCCTCTATATATAAAGTTGGAGCAACGATTTCTCAAGCTCTGCGGTCCTCTATATATAAAGGTGGCAGCAACGATTTCCCAAGCTCTGCGGTCCTCTATATATAAAGGTGGCAGCAACGATTTCCCAAGCTCTGCGGTCCTCTATATATAAAGGTGACAGCAACGATTTACCAAGCTCTGCGGTCCTCTATATATAAAGGTGACAGCAACGATTCCCCAAGCTCTGCGGTACTCTATATATAAAGGTGGCAGCAACGATTTCCCAAGCTCTGCGGTCCTCTATATATAAAGGTGGCAGCAACGATTTCTCAAGCTCTGCGGTCCTCTATATATAAAGGTGGCAGCAACAATTTCCCAAGCTCTGCGGTACTCTATTTCTAAAGGTGACAGCAACAATTGCCTAAGCACCAGAGTGTGAAGGGACAACACTATATCCCATAGAAATTGTACAGGTGGAGTTCACATTTTATTGTTTCCACCTTCTCCTGGAAGGTCAAGATATGGCTACTTCGACACCCACAGCAAGATAATTTCAGAACATTTGTGTGATCCACTAACCCTCACCTCCAC
Organism: Lampetra fluviatilis; assembly: GCF_964198595.1. NCBI lineage: Eukaryota > Metazoa > Chordata > Hyperoartia > Petromyzontiformes > Petromyzontidae > Lampetra > Lampetra fluviatilis. Next base: position 9,175,205 of record NC_136292.1, read on the forward strand.
AGTGCTGGAAAGCAGGCACGTGCCACGACTAAACAGATAATTAATCACACAGATCCTGTCAAAAATAGTTTTTGTCAAGTTTGACTCTTATGATATATTCAAATGTTTAACCCGGATAATCCATTGAGATTTTACATTTTGTTGACAAGGGTTTCCAGGGTGTCATGTGAAAAATATATAGCAAACAGCTAAATTACACCTTATACAAACATTTAAATCTATAACCCATACAGTACACATTTATATAATGTCAACATACATTTGCACATTGTCGAGAACAGGAACAAGACAGCGTGTGCGTGAAACAAGCCAGCAAAAAAGCTCAACATTGCACGTGCCTTGTGTGCCAAGGTATGCAATCACACAGAGCTCAGAGAGCCTTTCATTAAACCAGCATTTTATTGAATTTAATCGAGTCTTTTACCGAGACCCAAAGAGTGAAACGTGCCAAAATAGTCCGCATCTTGCAGCAACAACGGGTCTGGCGGCGTTACGAAACCGAAGTAGTGTAAACACACTAACAAAAGTAAATGCCACAACCTCGGAGACAAATTGAGTTTCACCGTCCCGGACGGACCATAGCTGTTTTCATTCTCATTATTGTGTCCGTGGCCCATTCTGACGAATACTCATTTGGGTGTCGGGTGACTCGAGGATACAGGGTATTGCTACGGAGCCCAAATGCCCCCACACACCGAGCGAATGCGGTGTGCAGCAGGAGCTACGGTCCTCAGGGGGAACCTCCCGTTCCCACTCAATCACTGCGCTTATACATCCCAGGGCACTCCTCGCAAAAGCCGCTCCAGACGCTTTGCAACAGGCGGTGAGTGGGTCCTGAATTCAAATACAGCAGAAGCTGGATATAAGCACACGCGTGTATAGCCCCTTGGGAGAGAGGCCAGCTGTGTGTGTGTGCTTGTGTCCAGAGTAGTGTGCTTTAATCGGAAGTTGCCCTTTACCTTGCCCCTTACCCCAGCAATGTAATGGAAAAATGTTCCGATTAAAATAGAACTGTCATTGTACGTTTATGCAAAAAATTAGTGTCATTGTGAAGAATATCAGTAAAATATATAAATAAGCAGACAAGAAACTTACTGCCCATTGGTTGAAGATAATGTGTTGAATCAGTGCTGTTGGTATTACGCACTTCCAGATGGCCATGTGGCTGATGGGATGTGTGGAAAATAAAAACAAATTGTGAAGGGACAGATTTTGGAAGGAGGCATATTGTCTGCGTATTTATTCTGCCCTCTTATTAGGTGTGCTTAAATCCAGCTTCAACTCTGTCGGCGTGTTTTTAATGTGGCTGCTTGCTGGTGACTGGTTTCTCGACAAGTGACAGCCAGAGGATAAAACCTATCCATTAGTATGTCCGCTGAGAAAATGGAGAATATGAAATCGGCTCGTTTGCAGGTGCTAGGTGGTTCGTTACATCGCAGAACCACGAGTAATGGTAACGACTAGGGGAGCTCTTCATCCAGCACTGGATTGATTACGGTTGATCATAATGAATGTTAAATTGGGGGAGCGGTGGCTTAGCGGTTAGCGCACTGCTCTATGAACCTAGCCACGGCTTGCTAACGTCAACAACAATGCTGTCTGATCTGGTCCTGGGACTCCAACTCACGCTAACCAGCGTATTATCAAACAATCCCAGTGACTGAGATGGTGTGGAGAGACCTTTACCCAGCAATACAGTCGGGGATTGGCAAAGGGCCGTACATTTTTACTTCAATTATGATTATTAGATTCCTGTTAGGGGTATAACAATGCATCACTTCATCGAATAATATTGATTACTAAGCTCGCGATACTAAATAGATCCAATCATGCAAAAAAGACTTGGTGATTTTTTTCTTGGGATACACAGTATGCAGCCACTAGAGGCCAGTGCAATGCACCGTGACGTATAAAATATTGATTCGTACATCGATTTGAGACGGCTAAATCACAGAAATTAATCAAATCTCCGGGGTGGGAAAGCGGAGGGGAAGATCAATCGTATGCACCGTACTATTGTAGCTTAATAAGACAGTACAGTAATGAAATAATAATTTACAGCCTTGGCCAATCGACTGCTGAATGAAGGACTCCTCATGCCATATCAGGATCTGATTTGTTTTTTAATATATACTGGAGAAATCCGATGAGCTATAAAGCTCTTTTTCACAGGCGTTCAGTAGGGTTGTTTGACCATACTCAACCACGCTGGTAGGTGTGCACCGGTCAGAGGTCGGGAAACCCAGGACCTGTGAAGATATATACTGGACGTGAATATTTGGCATGCTATTGAATTTAAACCAACATTGCTATTAATTAAAGTGATACAGTATAGTATTGTTAGTTATCCTATGACGTGAATTGGATATAACGCAATAAATGCGTTCGGGAATTTTTCTTTCATAACGTGAACATAACTGCGTCGCGTAGCATGGCACAAGGCATTGGGATGCTGCTAGATGCTTCTAAATGCTACCCACGCACCTCAGTCTTTGTTCAGCCTGCGTATGCATCCCACGTGTTTTCGCGGACTCCGCTTTAACATATATTACTTATTATAACGCGATTTTTCCCATAACGCGGTGTTCTTCAGGAACGCAACTACCGCGTTATAGGAGGACGGTACTAAGGGCACTCGCGTTTCCGCTCACAAGCACTCAAAAAGGAATGAGCCAATGGGTCAGAACAGGAGTTCGTACCAGCTCAGGTGCCACCATCTTTAGTAGTATTGTACCAACGTGTTGCTGTGGTTAATTCAGAGTGGCATACTTGATAACCCCACGAATGTCAAGTGGCTATCAGATCAATTCACGGTTATTGGGCACACAACAGAAATTGGAAGCACACAATTTAAGCCACCTCAGGTGGTACCCAAAAGTTAATTATCTTGGGCTGGACTCATGGACTGAGTCAGACATTCCAAGCAGCACCCTCCTAAAAAAAAGTCAGCGATGACATCTCTTTGTAAAATGGCGTGTGGTATACAACCGCTTATGAATGAGAAAAACGTTGAAAGAGCAGCTGGACAGTACTCGTACATATATTAAACTACTCGCGGTCGCTCAAGTTCCACAAACTCAAGCACACGGGCGAGAAGCCGTACATGTGCGACGAGTGCGGCTAGAGGTTTCTCGTGCTCGGCCTCCCCGTAATTTTTCACTTGTGTGTTTAACTGTGTGTACCTTTGTTATTTTAAAGATGGCAGTTCTCCTGCTGTGTATCCGACTGCTGTCTCTCCCGGCCATATCTAGTGCCACTCTCAACTCGACCACCGACAACCCTCGTTATTTCTCGCCTGTACTTGATGCTCCATTTGCCACTACACCTGCTAGTGAAACAGCTAAAAGCCACTTCTACACTCCATCATTGTATCCTTTTAAACCCTATCTCTGTCCCATTACTTCACCAGCACTCCTTCCAAACTTCATTCTGCTCTTAAAAATGTCGCCATCTGTGAGCTGCTGCTATTCGTCCAAGGTTCGCCGCTCTTCATCCTTTCACAGAAAATAAACTGCAACTTGGATCACTACCTGTGAGATCTGCACTCAAAACTGCTCTTGAGGAGCTGTACACCCCCCAACCCCTCCGCTGCCACTGCTATGCAGAGTAGCCTGAAATGAAATGCATCGCTCCGGATGTCCGCTGCAAAGTATGGTCATGAGTTTGTATTCTAGTGTGTGATCTTTAAAGGTGCATTGAAAACAATATACATAACATGTACGACCTAACTTTGCAGCCATAGCTGGCAGCATGATTCACTCCATAACAACGGAAGTATAAACATAACTTCAACCGAGAAGACGAATACAAATTGAGCAATCATTGGCAAGATGTTATTAACCAAGTTAAATTTAACGGTTCATAGTTGTTCCATCTTATTTACCGGGCTACTAGTCTATTTCACCGAGTTGATTACATCCTCAACGTTCAGCAGTGCAGCTATTTTGTTTTGAGATCCAGCATCTGTCTTGACGGCAACCGTGGAGCCGTTTTGCTCTCCTCTCCGCACCCTACACCGATTCAGGTTACTTACAGCCCCTCCCACTTCTCCCCCCCCCTGCCCAGTCTCATGTTCCCAGTCATTATCGCACACGCAACGCTCCCCCTCTCCTCATTCCCCCCCCCTACCGCCCTCTCTGACTTATATAAACCCTCTTAACTCCGGCATCTCTCCCACTTTAGTAAAACAATTATTGCTGTGGTTGTCACACCTGATGATGATTGCTTGTGTTGCAATCGAAACGTCGTGATTTATTTATTTATATTTTTTATTTTACTTTATTATTTTTTCACTGATGTGACTTTACCGAAATAACCAAAGAGTATGGATCCTTGCAGTCACGAAAACTTCAAATCTAGAATTAATCTAAATTGCTTTATGGTTGTTATTGTTTGACTTGCATCCCACTGGGATTTTTGCACACCGCGTTGATGGATTGTTGCTTTTTTCTGGAAGATTTTTGCTGGTTTTTCCTGGATGTTTCTGTTGCGTGTCGTCACTTTAAGATGTTCTTTGTTCATGTTTTTGTTTGTTGCGGTTGCACCCGAGTCAAGAGCCGCATGTCTCACAGGGCTATACCTAATAAATAAAACTGAAGCCCAAACCCGATTCAGATTTGCGTTTGTCACAGCATCAAATCCCAGCGGTCACGATTCACAGAAACACGAATCCACAAACCCGTGTCAACATTGCGTCAGAACAATCATATCTCTCCCACTGCACAAACCACCCCGGTGAGGAGGGAGCATTACCACCCTCCCCCCTGCTGCCACTGCTGTGATACAACAAAAACAATGACCCAGGAGCGGGCTGTTGTTGTGCCGGGCACGATGCACATCAACTCGGGCTGGTCTGTGATGTCCGGGCACCGTGGGGCTTTGGGTGCGATTCCTTGGGCTTATTGTGGCTTGGGTGTTTTGTTGTCAACGTTATCCAGTCAACTCTCGTTTATTCGACGTAATTGTGGGGGGGGGGGGGGGGCTGGGGGTGGAGATAGCCCCGAGTAAAATAATACCACAGATAGCTCAAACATATAATTGAGGCTAGCAGAGCGTATGCTCTGTATTGTTAACCTATGTTAAACATTGGATTAATACGTGGATTATTATCCATTCCATTGCCTCGTTAAGGTAATCAGTATACTGTACTTTAGAACTTGCTTGTGGTCACGTGGGCACCGAATCTTTGACCCTCGACGAGTGAGGAGCAGATCATAATCAAACCGTGGCTCGCGTAAAATACTTTATTGAATCCCCTATCAGAATAAGCCACCCCACAGATAATCGGGTTACTGGTGCTAGAATCGGGTGGAGTGGTGTTGCAGTGGTTAGCAACACTGCACTCTGCACACAGCAAGCTGAGATCAGTGGCGAGTGAAATCTGAACCGGCCCTGGGTCCTCGCCCTAACCGATCCGCACGGACCAGCGTGGTGCAGCGTGGTGCAGCATACAGCGGTTGAACAACTCACACACCTGATGCAGGGCGCATGGGCACATTAACGCAGCAGTGGATCGACACGCAATACATAGTAATGTATGACAACATTAAATTGTCAAATGTGTTATATATCAGACAAAGATCCCCCGTATAACCTTACCATACAGGAGGGGCAAGTGCTGTTAGCGAGCACCTATGAAGGCTGGAACGGTACACGAGGGAGTGGGTGGCCAGCACCACGCCCGACCGCCTTTGTCTTTCCAGTGGCGACCGCACCAGGTACTCATTTGAGGCTGAGTCGACCTATGAGAGGCCCAGCACCGGTTCAAATAATCGTCATTGGTGTTGACCGTGAGCGGGAATCGAACTCGGATCGCCGGGTTCATAGCGCAACGCGCTAACCGCTACTCCACCGCTCCCTACAATATACACACACAGACCTAGCCAGGGCAACACGAATCGGTAACCCTAGTTTATTATTTAGCGGGTACCCGGTAAACATTAAGATTTTGGTTACACACTTCACCCCGTTGTACTCAATGGGTGTATTCGGTGAGGCAGCAGCGGTAGGAGGAGGGCATTAGCATGGAACACGTGAGCTTTGCATTTACATTGCCGAGGTCATCCGGAGTTCAATACAGGCCCTTCCACCCCCCACCACCACCACCGGATCAAATCGGTTGTATTTAATGAAGGGAGTCGGCTGAGCCGTACGCGGTGACGATGCGACGCCACGCCCCCCCGGTGGCAGGATGGATGGATGTCTGTCACGTGCGATGCGATGAGCCGAGCAATGAGGGGGCGAGCGAGCTGGTCAACAGATTACGCCCGCTGTTTATTTACACCCTCCGAACGGAGCTTCAAATCAAGGCCCTGTCGTACGCGCGTCTCTCTCTCTCTCCCCACGCGATGCTGGCTCGCTCCGTGGCTTGCTCGCCACTGACGTTTCCGCTCCCTGCCCAAATGTATTTCTCAGGCGGCATCTAGCTCGCTCAGATAGTGGCGTGTGTGCCATGTCGTTTGCCACTGCGACATTGTCCGATGTGGCTCAAACGTTATTGACTCCATTGTCTTTTCAGCACTTCAACAGCAGCTGCTGGGGGAAATGCCATGCAACGAGAGGGCCCAAATTGCGACTTGACTTTGTGCCATCTCGCATGCTCCGCGTGCAACGTCTCGCTCGCTATGAATGGATAACAAACAAAAAAAAACCCCAGTCAAATTATTCTTCGGTTCGCCAATGTGTTCCACTCAATTTGCAATTAGAAACATATATTGTATCTCCAGATTTGGAACATTTTTCGATTGAATGCAAATTTTGACATGCCATTCCACGTACTTGTTGGCCATACGCATTATAAAACTTTGCGGCAAGTTGCATTTTATTCAATGAAAGTGGCAAGCATTCCCATGTTGTATTCGGTTAAAGTAAAGGTGCAGCCATTACATTGTTCGCTCACGCTACTGCTGGCAGAAGGGCCTCCACTAGAGGGAGTTTAGAGAGCTCCTCTCGGGGGTGTTTTGGCCTACTCTTCCACGGTGGCAAGATGCATTTGAAGAGGTTGAAGTAGCCGCATGTTAAACCACCATATGCACGACCTGCCGACCGATCTTTAAGTTTGTAATAGGTATTCATGTTTATTTAAAGTAAAAAAAAAACTGGAGAATGTTACTGAGAATCGAGCTGACGAACAAAAGAACGTACATTTGAATGCAACTACGCCGTGTTGTTTTGTTTAAATAGAGGTATGATCTTGTATTGCATGTGACAATCTATTACTGGCAAGGAAAATATAGAAGCAAAACTCGCCAGTTCAAAGACTAAATGAAGTGCCCTCGATATTGTATATTGCAATCTTTTTCCACACACACCCATAAATTCAATTTTTACTCTGAGCTCTTACCATAAATCCCCGTGAGAGCGGCTCGCTTTACCGCCAATTCCTCGTCGCCGCCTGTGACTGTTACGGCTATTTCCAGCTGTACAGCACATCCCGTCAATCGTTTGTCCATCTGCACTGAACGCCACCTGATGTGAAACCTCGCAAAAACCACGAACCGGAGCCCCGGAGCCTGGAGCCTGGAGTCCGGAGCCTGGAGCCTGGATTCCGGAGCCTGGAACCCCAGTCGTCTATGTCTCTCCTTTATCACAGCTCTGAGACTCAAGCGAGAGAGTGTTGGTGTCCTCACCGACGGAGTTGGCCCTTTAACCCCGCCCCCCCCCCAACTGCACGAATAATTTGCTCCGCCAGTAACCACAACGGAGCTCATTCATCTTGCTCTACCAAGCCTTGCTCAGATGCCTCCTTAAAGATCACAGCAACCTCTCACAAGCTCCTACAGGACAGCGGAGAATAAGACCAAACGAAATAAATGGGCACAACTCTGATGATACTAATAATAATACTAACGTGAAATAAATTGCCGTGTTACATCAGTGTCAGTGTTGATGTTTAAAGCCCTTTGCATCCATGAGTTACGGATAAGGACCCCCAATTGAGACGCCAGCCACCCGTCGGCCAAAGGCAGGCGCGTGGGGATATTATTGCGCTCAAAATGTTTCAACGTTAAGGCATTGCGCGAGTGTGTAATCATTGAGCCAGGTAAGCTTCGGTGGCAATCGTCGTGTCGAGGTGCGTTAAAGCCAGGGATGGGAGTTTGGCGGGTGAATGTGACAGAGTGATTGTTCACCCGATTACCGGAGCGGGAAACGAGTGGAATAACACGTAAATACTGGCTGGAATGGCACGGTGAATCATAATCATCGGCGGTCGTGGTCTATCCGCTGCTACGTGAAAGCTCCCCCCCCCCGCCGTCGCCTTCATCTCTCAATAGCCCCACGACGCAGAGATCCGTCAAACGACCTCCACTGGGCGGCTGATGTTTTGGTACCCATCTCCATGGCGGGAGGATTTTCGTGCACACACATTGCGGACATTAATAATCTCTCTGCAGCATCGTTACTTAAGGGTGGTAATTATGGATTGATTCATCGGTTTGGATTGATTCTTATGCTTAGTACGTACGCCCATTGAATCGCGCGCGTAAGAATCAATTGTGTTTTATTCGTATTAGTCGATGCTGGCTATCGGCTGATGAAGCTGGTTGGATTCGCCAGCGAAACGTCACGGAACTCAAATTGTAAATGTTGTGGGTTTACTCCTCCAATACACAGGTGTGATGTAGTGGCAACTTATTGGCACGTTTTGTGTACATGACAGCCCTTACTAATTGGCTGTATCGGGCGTTGGCGGGTTTAACGACACATTTATATTTACGCGAACCCAAAAAAACCTTTATTATGGATCGTATATGTTGTATGCAGTTAGTTCATGTGACCCACGCAGTCACTAGAAGCGCTACAATTTACCGCAATGTAAAAAGAAGTACAATGCGAATTTGTTCATTGAATCGTGACCCTAAATAATGACGGTTGAATTAACCACTATAAGGGGGAAGTAATTATTACAGGCCTCATATGAATGTGTTATTCCGTGTATATGTACCTGATAAGAACAGTTATAGGGTAATAAAATATATATTTAATAAATGAACACAAACTTCCAATGACTATGGGACTCTTTTTCCAGCATCAAGACTCCGAATAATAAACAGGCTTTTACCCTTTCTGGCAGGTGTTAAGATGTTCCAACATCAAATTGACACCCATTACAAGGCATCATGTCTGTGAAAAACACACACTTGTGGCGTAAAACGCAAGAAAATACACTTTGATTATGTATGACCCACTGCCCTCGAAACTGATTGACCTGCAACAGAGAGACATCTTCCTTGTGGCTTTGTCTCACCGGTGCTACAGCACTGCATACGACATGTAGCACAGACGTTGATGCCTTGTAATGGCTCTCAATTTGGTGCTTCGACATTTTAACGTCTGTATTTACGTACTTTTACCATTCAAAAATCCTGCAATTTTTTAATATTTTATTTTGTTAGTAACCCTTACATCAATCAATTTCCTGTGTTTAACATGTGGCTACAATACTGGTATAACATATATGCGAGGGTGGAGTGGTGGCACAGTGGTTAGTACACCGCACTAAAAATATTCTGGCAATGGCTAACATGGGACAGAATATGTATATACCCTGTTGGGGTCTAGTTAACTAAGTGTACGTTATGAAGTTACCCTGTTGGGGTCTAGATAACTAAGTGTGTGTTATGCAGTTACCATGTGTTATGCAGTTACCCTGTTGGAGTGTTATAATAAACATGTTACCTCCCAGTTCAAGTGTGCGCCTCTGTGGAACGCACTACACATGTATAGCAGCCACATACTCTAAACACAAGTTTGTAAATGTGGAGGGAAAATACTGGAGGACCCCGATAAAAATCCACGCAACTGTGGGGAGAGAGATAGAAAACATGCAAACTCCAAATATACAGGCGTCAGGGTGGGGATGGAACCCACGACCTACTGAATACCAGGCAAAGTAGGGAGGAAACTGGAGCATCTGGACAAGACCCACATGCACGAGGAGGAAAAACTCTATATCCGTACAGATGCAAATGGAAGGCGATTAGTCCACATGCTGTACTGCCTTCTTCTGGCGAGGCGGGGTTATGGCACCTGGATACCCACAGCGTATGTGCGATCGACCAACTCTCGCTGCCTCCGCAGATCCAACCCAGTAACAGCCAGAAAACACATCAGAGGGATAGTATTGTATTTTTTTTAAATACACGAATTAAATGGCGACGCGATTTTATCACATTAGGGTGTGTTTGATTTTGCTCTTCACAAGAACATAGATACTTGTGGAATAAAGTCGCTGAAAGTGGCTCATCTAATCTCTACACTCAGTGCAGTAATGTGAGTTGCAGAAACTTAACGCTTTCGCAATAAGGGAAATAAATCAATCGTTCAATAAATGTCTTTCATTAGACGCCAATTACTCCACTCAGTGATACATTTTGAATTGTGTAAAGGAAAACAATATGGATAACACTCTCCGAATCATCGCGGTGAATTAAAATTATAATGTTTGATCAAGAGATGGCAGAAGCATCAGTTTATTCTATCATCTATTTGTGCAGGGTTTTAAACGTCACACCCTCACATGCATGTGTTTTTCTCTGGGTACTCCCGTTCCCTTCCAGAATGCAGAGCATGTCCGAATGGCAATGGCTGAACGTCCGAATGAAAAACAAGACATCATTGTTATTGAGTATGTACATGTACAGTCCTCTGTCAATCTATCATCGGCAGCAGCAGCAGCAAGAAGCAGAGCATAGAGGAATTCAAAAAATCAAGAATTTCATAAAACAAAAAATGTATCGGTCCATATAATGTATTCCATCATAGTTCTGCTATCTAATCACGCTGTTAAATATTAACACTGCCTTAAAAATATATATCACATAGAAAATTTGCTATGAAGACAGGCCACAAGACAGTGTTATTGATGAATATTTTTATATTGTTGTTAATTGTGACTGTGCATCACTGCCAACACAGCAGCATCATATTATTTATTAAATATTAAGGTGCAATATTAATGCTTGTATGATGCAATACTTGGTACGTCGGAATAAATGTGCAAATTCTCATGGGCTGGGAGGTGGCCACATGCTTGGTGGGATTTATACGATTTCCTCCCATCCAGAGCCAAACGCAACTTAACAGCATTGGCCAAACATTCCAAATGCGAGACCCTTCAGAAAATATTCCTGAGACTCGGCGGTGAAGTTTTCGTTGGTAAATAACGAGCAATAATATTTTTATCTTGACTTAAAGCTTTCGTGACTGCAGGAATTTATATTCTTTGGGTCTTTCGGAAAAGCCACGTAGATAGAAAAATAATAAAAATAATAATAAATAATTAAAATAATAACAATATTAAGACGTTTCGATCACAACACAAGCAATCGTCATCAGGTGAAAAATATAGTGGGAGAGCTGCTTAAGCAGGAAAAAATGTATAATTTTTTTTTCCTGCCAAACCAAAAACCCAAAGAATACAATAATATGTTATCATACATGTGCAGTGAGTCACTTCGGAGACACTAATAGTAGGAGGCACATACGTTAATTCTACACTTAAACACTTCTGCTCACACACGGGATAACAACAGACGGGTCAGGACAGCCGGCATGCTGCCTGACCCACGATGCCGAGGAGACGAAGACGTAGCATGACGGGTTCCATTCCAAACGACAGCCCCGATCCAGCCTCGGGACCTCCCTTTTATGCCCCCCAGCGTGGCCTGGCTCCGCCCTCGGCCACGCCCCCTTCTGGAACCTACCAGAAGGTTCTGGGCTATACCCCACGTGTCCCCTCTGTCACCTTTGCCCTACATCCCTTACCCCGGCCTAACACGTGCCCTGTTAGCCGACCAGGCTGCTACGTCCTCAGATGCCCTCTCTCTGCCAGCAACCAGCGCTACGCACCCCAGTGACCCATTCGAGGGCATGGCATGCTCTGCTGGCAGATCGGCTGCTACACCCACAATTCCCCTCTCTGTCAGTAGCCAGCGTTACGCGCTGTAGTGACCCATTCTATGTCACTACACATGTACAACCCGTTTTTGTCAATCTGCTGCCGGATGAGGGCCCTACTCACGTCTAGTGGACCTGTATATTGCTTGTATGCGTGACCCCCAGCCGCACAAATATACAGTGTGCTTCAATAAAATGTTAACACTTAAATGGCACTATCGTTTTTAATGGGAAAATTAAAGATAATATACTGTAACATAATAACAAATGTAATGTTAATAGCTTCAAAAAGGTCAAAGAGTCTCCACTTGTTCGCCATCATTGTCAACACATGCCTGTAATCTTCTCCAGGTGGTCTCCAGAGCCCGGAGGCACACTTCTTATGGCATTCTTGCAAATTTTAAGAAGCGTAAAAACAAATTAAGCACCCTGTATTATTTGGCAGCGCACGGCTTGTAACGCAGCACTGTGGAGGCGTGGGTTGGTGGATTGTAAAGATGCTGCGAAACACCCTTCCTGTGGGCCTTGAAGAGGAGCCATGCCGTGGCTTGTCGAGAGAAGGCGATACAGCAAAAAATGTGGACGCCACCTCTCGTCTGTATGGAATTAGAGCGTTCCTCCCTCAGATGCGTGGGTTTTCTCAGGCTGCTTCCGTGTCTTTCCACGTGTAAACACTCGCTAATTGGCCAATAATACCTTCGTATATAGAGGACCACAGAGCTTGGGGAGGGACTTTGGTACTGGCCAATGCGACATTTAGAGGAAGATGAGGATGCCTTGTACAACCTTTATCAGGTTGTTGGGGCAAGTGCTGTTAGCGAGCACCTATGAAGGCCGGCATGGTACATGAGGGGGTGGGTGGCAAGCACCATGTCCAACCGCCTTTGTCTCCCCAGTGTCGATGTTTGCACATTGCACCAGGTTCTCACTTGAAGCTGAGTCGACTTCGGAGAGGCCCAGGACTAATTAACAAATATTCGTCACTGATGTAGGCCATGAGCGAGAGTCGAACTCGGGTCGCCAGGTTTGAAGCGTGGTGTGCCAACCGCTACATTACTGCTCCCTAGCACACACAACACACACATACGTGCACGTGTGGAATGGGTGACAGTGGAAGAGGTGGGGGGGGAGAAAGGATGTGGGGGGGAAGCGATATATGGTGCATGGTGGCAACGGCCTCTACAATGCGGAGCAATAACGCCGAGCGCGTTGACACCGTGTCACCACAATTGTATCTCTGCCGCACAAACCGCTGTGGCCATCGGGGCATTACTGCCACTTGCGGCCACGATAAATCGCCCTCTGGTTGCATGGATGCTGCATAGGCCGTGTTGGTGAATACAATGCAGCTGCACGGACATCTACGTGCTGTGATATATTCCAGAAGAAGGTTGGCCGCCTAAAATCTGATACTTGGGCACTTTGTGGGTCCCGAATCTGCCAACAGTTACCGTGATAAGTCGATCCGTTGGGTGCCAGACTCGGCATTTAAGCGGTCATCAATAATGCTGGCCTTTTTGCACGTTCAATCATAATTACTGATTCCGAGGAGCATGGATAGGGAAAGCACGGATAGGGAAAGCACAGCCGAAAGTCAAATTATGCCGATCTATACCGTCATACGTCGGCCAAATGCTCTCATCCTTTGATGGAACTGGGCCAGTGGTGGAAGTTCTGCATTACTGTGGCAGGAACCGTTAACTCGAGCGGAAATGTTTTTTGACTTCCAATCACGGAACGCTTCTTCACTAGGTGGTATTCATTTTAATGACCCCGGAGAGATGATGGTGTGTCGATCCCATCCAGGATTGGAACTTGTGAAATAATTATTCAGAACTATGCCGCTCTACCAACTGGGTTGTATCCTAACTTCAGCAAATAATGATGGTCATTGTTTTTTCTTTTCCCAAACAGTGTTTATTTATATAATGACCAGAAAGATTGCTTTTATGTACATAACACATGTGCGCTCTCTATTAGTGTATGTATGTGCAAAGGCAAGTCTTTCTTGCTCAATGGATTTGCTTTGTAATCATTGGGCAATGACCTTGCTTTAAACAATTGCCACATAAAATAGCAGTTAGAGTAAATGTATGGTCGCATTTATGTGGGTGATTCTAAAGGTTTGGAGAGTGTGCTGATAAAAAAGAGCTCGTAAAAAAGATTGTACTATTTTTATTTTACCAGGTAAAGCCCATTGAGCTATATAGCTTCATTTCAGAAGCGACCTGGCCACAAATGATAGCTGAATGAAGTGACTTAGCACGTGGAAATGTATAGCGGCCAAATTCTCTAAACGCGTGTTGATTCTCTTGTGCAGGGAAACCCCGGAGGACCCGGAGAAAAATCCACGTGACCAAGGGGAGAACATGCAATCTCAAAATATAGGACAGGCGTCAGGGTCGGGATCTCATTCACGACCTCCTGGACACCATGCGAGGTAGTTAATATCTCGCCGCCGTGGTGCCTCTTTACCTAATAAAGGTAAAGTCCAAAGGTAAAGGTACAGGTCAGCAAATTTATTTCTCAATTCACTGCTGGCAGAAGGGCTTCCGCGAGAGGGATTTCTAGAGAACCCCTCTCAGAGGGAATCCAGCCTCCGGACTTCCTTTTATGCACCCCAGCGTGGCCTGGCTCCGCCCTCGGCCACGCCCCCTTCTGGAACCTACCAGAAGGTTCTGGGCTATACTCCGCGTGTCCCCTCGGCCACCTTTGCCCCACATCCTTTACTCCGGCCTATCACGTGCTCCACCAGTCGGCCGGGGTGCCACGTCCTCATTATGCCCCCTTCTGCCAGCAGCCAGCGCCACGCACCCTTGTGACCCACTCCGTGGCATTGCAATGCTCTGCTGGCAGAACGGCTGCCACGCGCTGCCCTGCCGGCAAGTCGGCCGTTACGCCCAAATTACCTCTCTCTGTCAGTAACCAGCGCTACACGCCGTAGTGACCCATTCTATGTCACTACACTAGTAATGAATTGGCATGTTCCGTTTACGTGACAAACCTTACTAATTGGCTGTGATGTGTGGTGGCGGGTTTAACGACGCATTTATATTTACGCGATCTAACCCAAAATAAAAATGATTTTACATATGAAATTCCAGAAACTCTCTGGTCACGAGGTGGCCTTTGCGGCCGTGCATGAGCCTGGTGTGTGGTATTCAAACACCCCGGGCATGTGTTTCACCAACAGACCGCGTTACGCGAGTGGCACTCAGGGCTCCGCGAGTCGGGAATTTCGAGTGGCACGTTCAAGCGAAAATCGCTCCGTCCGACCTTGCGGCGATTTGGCCCATAGCAGCCCCGCTTAGATTTTTCCGCCCTGCAAATGCCACCGTGCTTTTTTCTCGGTGCACAAAATGACAAAGATCCCCCGGATAGCCTTTAACAGACTGTCGGAGCATCTATGAAGGCCTTGCACGGTGCACGAGGGGGGGGGGGGTGGCTAACACCACGCCCGACCGCCTTTGTATCCCCAGTGGCAATGTTTACACATTACACCAGGTACTCATTTGAGGTTGATTCGACCTAGGGGAGGCGCAGGACCGGTTCAGATAATCGTCACTGGTGTTGGCCGTGAGCGGGAATCCAACTCGCGTCGCCGGATGCGTCGGCAGTGCACTAACCGATACACCACTGCTCGGGGCAAAAGACAAAGATCCCCCGTATAGCCTGAACAGACTTTTGAGGCAAGTGCTGTTAGCGAGCATCTATAAAGGCCAGCACGGCACACGAGGGGGTGGGTGGCCAGCACCACGCTCGGCTGCCTTTGTCTCCCCAGTGGTGATGTTTACACATCGCACCAGGTACTCATTTGAGGCTGAGTCGACCTAGGGGAGGCCCAGGACCGGTTCAAATAATCGTCACAGGGTATTGGCCGTGAGCGGGAATCGAACCCGGGTCGCCAGGTTCGTAGTGCAGCGTAGCGCTAACCGCTAATCACACACACAAACACGAATACCGACTCACACGGGAGCACGGGCGCACATCCTGATTCAAATATTAATGTCGACACATTCAAATGCAAATTCCGCACCTGCCGTAATCACACAATTACCCTCGGATTCTGGGAAGCTCATTGGAAATTCTTGGCGTGTTTGTTTTTGTTGTTGTTGTTAGATGTTTCGTCGATGCTGAGGGTGTTGCAGTTTTCGCGTCGACGTGTAGACATTCAGGACGCTTTTGTCGAGCGCGACCTGTACCTCTGTGTAGTCGTAGTTAGTATCCTTTATGCAACCAGGAGGTGAAATAAACCCATTGAGACACGCGAAACATTGCCTCTTTTGCAAGGGCGACCTGCGTGTTGCAGTTACTCGGGATTTAAAAAAAAATAATTTTCAAACGCAAGTGCCAACATTTAGCAACGTGCGAGGAAAACATCACATCGATGCATTGTCCCTTCCGATCTACTTTAACATTGTATCAAAAGCAATGTACATCCTTGTCTGCATAGTAGAAGGCAGTGAGCAACATAAGGCTTCTATTATATCCTGTGCAGCCTGTATCCTGTAATTTTTTTGTGTTTGTTTTTCTGCATCCCTGTATTGCATTCACGTAAAATCTATTTCGGCTGCCAGATGCATCCTCTGGTAAATATGCACTGCAAACAAGGCACCAATATCCCAGGCAGTAAAATGTTTTTTGTAAACACATTTAGTTTATTTTATTTTATGTCCAGTTGTCGGTGATTTGGCTAACACCATCAATCTAACAATACGTGAGAAAATATATACACATATATATCACCTGCAGACGATTGCTTGTGTTGCGATAGAAACGTCGTGATATTGTTATGATTTTGATTATTTTTTCTATCCACGTGGCTTTACCGAAAGACCCAAAGAATATATATACGAAAGTCTAGAAAGTTACATGTTTTGTTTTCCACTCATATGTCTGAGGTTTTAAACTTAGAATCGAGGTATTGAACCCAGAATCTAGGGCAGAAACCCAGAAATTCAAGCTCGAACCAGGAATCGAGGGAATCAACCTAAATACAAGGGCTTGAACCCAGAATAATCTCAGGACTTGGACCCATAATATGAGACTTGAACCAGAATATAGGACCTAAACCAGAATATAGGGCTCTAACCCAACATTTTGCATCTGAAGCCGGAATCTCATTGCTTGCACCCATAATCTAGAGATCGAACGCATGATCGCAGGCTATCGTCTCAATGTCGCAGAGGTGCTGATTGGTTGCACTGAGAGAGGCCTAGTGACAATTGAGATGTCAATAATTCCTTTCCCAATACTATTTTTAAAGTATAATCAATTACTAAAAATCTGACCTCATCTGTTGTATTAGTAAAAGGAAACGCCGGTCGTGGTATTTTAGAGTACTAATGTGAATCATGCATATGAATGGACACACCGTCTCGTTAAGATGGTCACGTGACCAGCTATGCATATGTAAGAGCACCTGATTTAGTGGGTCCCAGACCATGAATACCTCCTAAGTATCTACGTGACTTGTAATTACTAAAAAAAGAATTACTAAAAAGTCACATTGTCCTGCTACTTGTCTCTACACTCAGGACACAACATTGGTGTTTTGCTATACATTTTCCCAAACTAAGTCCTTGCATGCAGGGTAGAACGGCTGCCCAGTGGTGAGCGCACTGCGCTATGCACCCAGCAACTTGAGTTTAACTCCCGAAGAGCATCAACGGCGATTCATGTCTGAACCAACTGACTGCCACGACATGGGGGGGGGGGCTTTAACCAACAGTGGTTTGACAATAAATATGATTATTTCTTTGTGTATTTAGACTGTGTAATGATGCTTGGAGAATTAACTGACTGTTTATTTATATGCACTCGGCAAGAACAGAAAGCGATGCTTTTGAAAGTGAAGTTTTGGCCACGAGTAGACCATATATTTGAGTCATTAAAATAATATGATTTGTTCATTTTTGTATAAATACATGACAAAAAGCTCAACGCATTCATCAAAAACACTACCCTAAAAATGAAAACAATAGATATATAATAGGTGACGTTTCGGGCAATGGACCTTGTTCATATGAAGGAAAGCCAATGGATAATGCTATTGACAAACGTGTTTTATTTTTTTGTGCTTATGCACCGATCTCAATCGCGGTATTACACTTGCAATTGTGAATCAGAAGCGACTCTGGCCAAGGTATTAGAACTCAAAATGTTTGCCGTGTCAAAGCAGCAAGAGTAACATTTCGAGTGCCAAGGTACGAGCCTTGTAGTGAACAATGATAATACAGGTAGGAACAACAGGTTCCACACTGCCCACCAGGGATTATTTGTCTGTCTGTCTGTCGTGCATATCCGGAATTCCGCCCACCCATGCACCTCCCCACCGAACACAGAGCTACGCCGCGATTGGTTGACGATGTCGGCGAGGGTGGGGGGGAAGGGTCAACATGCCCACTGATCCAACTGCCCCCCCCCCCCCACCTGAACGCCGCACTGTCCAACCAAGTTCCTACCTGCCCACTCCGAAGGAACGTGTTAATAATGATATGGAGATGTAACGCTTTCGTGACTGTAGGGATTCATCTTCTTGGTTCTTTCGGTAAAGTCACGTAGAATGGAAATAATAAAATAAAATAAATAAAACATGATAAAATAATTCTCACGACGTTTCGGCCACAACGCAAGCAGCCGTCCTCAGGTGAAGAACAGGTCTGTCGGAAAGACAGCATCTGAATGTTGGGTTAGAGCCCTATATTCTGGTTAAGTCTCATATTCTGGGTCCAAGTCCTGAGATTATGGGATCAAGCCCAACATTCCGGGTTCAAGTCCTCGCTTATTGGTTCCAGACTTACATTCAGACGCTGTCTTTTCGACAGACCTGTTCTTCACCTGAGGACGGCTGCTTGCGTTGTGGCCGAAACGTCGTGAGAATTGTATTTTATAATGTTTTTTATTATTATTTTATTATTTCCCTTCTACGTGACTTTACCGAAAGAACCAAGAAGATATGGAGAGTTTGTCAAGAGAATCGCTGACAACTGCGTCACATGCGCCGCGACTTCCTGCAGCTCGCCCTTCGCATCCCATCATTTGTCGGCCTCCAGGTGTAAGAACCATCGGTCGGCAGCGCCCGGGGGGGGGAGAGAAATTACTTTCCAATGAAACGCGGCGGAGCTCACAACAGTCGTGATCCGAGAAATTGATATGCGCGAGTCGCCGGCATTGGGGGAGTCTCGAGCGCTTACCCATGCCGCGCCCGGCCGAGATCCAATTTTGCTTTGAGCCGACTCCGGCGAGAATCTCGGAGGGTGTGCAACGCGTCTCCGAGCTGTTTGACGTGGGGGGGAGGGAGCGTGTGGTAAGGTGGAGCCAGCGGGAATCCCACCCCCCCACCAACACCCATATAAGTGGTGCATTAGATTCGATCAATCAGCCGCGCGGCCGCTCGGCCACTCTTAATTGTCTGGCACTTTCGTAAAGCACTCATTTAAGGTTTCACGCTGCGTCTTGCAGTAATAACTTTCCAAATTACCGCAAAGTAATTTAATACGATTATCTGTCTTCTGTCGGTGGCTTCGCTTTTTAAGATGCCACCGAAATAAACTGTGATAAATAGATATGTGCTGTATATTATCGCCACCAATGAAACACTTAACACGTTTAAACTGTCCCTGGATAGATGCATACAAATTTCAGGATTGTAAGAATTTTTTAAATATATTTTTTCGTTATTGAACTCGTTAAAACATGTCCATGCGTAACATCTCATTCACGGCCGAGATCTGGCATGTGTGGTGAAATTCTACGGAGTTGCACTTCTGCCCGCTGCCTCTAAGCACCTAATATTTTCATTTGATGTCTCTAAAATTCATACGTTCCCTGGTCCATGTGTTCCTCGTTCTCACTCTCAGTGTAATTCCAAGCGTGCACGTCTCCCAACTTCTTTCCATACTTCTGTGTGCACTTCTCAGTGTTTGTTCCAAGTATTTTTGTTGGGCACTGTCCATGTTTCTAATCCACATCATAGCAGGCAATACGCACCGATTGCAATGTCCTCCTTTAGGCACATTAGTATGTTCCTTTTTATTACCCCATTACACTTTCAAGAGCACCCCAACCAGCTTCCAATCACCTGATTATTTAAATATTTTGACATCATATTCACGGTGAAAAAATAATTGGGCTTTGCCAGCTCACGTCGCTAGAATTGCTTATAGGCGATGTTCAAGACTGCTGACGGAGTAGCATCCTAAGGAGAGAACATGCTTGAGATGATGATGATGACCACTTCAGAATGAAATGTTTTATTTAAACTCGTTAAGGAGCATAAACCATCACGCTTAACTCCGGTCATCTTCACAGCGGCTTCTGGCTAGCCATCAAACAAAGGCGGTCACTGCATCGCGCGCTTTCAGATGCGCTTCTGCGGCCGTCTGGAACGCTCTTGCTTCCAATGTTAGGCAGCCACTGGAGCTCTGCACTTTAAATATTGAAAACTAATTTCTTTAGAACTGCTGTTTGTGTTTAGTTTGTTGCCCTTCCCCCGCACCTCCGATTAGCACGGATGACTACGTACTGTCCACAAAGAAGTTCAACATATATAAAAATGTAGATGGAGCGATGACACTAGCTCACAAGCGAGAGCCAGATAGACGGTTGCATCACAAGACTCTGAGAGGTTGGCGAAGATTTGAGAAACCGTTCATTCAGCAGTGGATAGAGCAAAACTGTTAATGGTGATGTTTTAATATGCAGACACACTTATTAAAACATTTAAGGGCATTTTTATTAGCTGTACGCCTACTGCTCTGCGTTTGAAATTAGTTGTCCTGCTAAATGAGTCATTAAAACACAATGTGTCATTACACAACGCCTGAATGTGGGATTTTCACTCGGGGTATAACGACTCGCCCCCCTCTCGTGAATCAGTGCATTGTGCTTTATCTTGTAACATCGTGGTGAGTCGTATCACCTCCACGTGGCTGGAGGGGTCGTGTAAACACATTATGTACACTATTTACCAAAATGAATAATACAATATAGATGATTACACGCATTGTACAATGCATCTATTGTGAGCTTCATGATGAATACACTGTGTAACATTTTTTTTTGTTCCTGGGTAGTAAGTGTTATTTTCTAATTGCTAATGCCTCAAAAATACAGAAAATGTTTATTATTCCACACAAACTTTGCTTTTGTGACCATGACAGTGATATTTAGAAATGTACCTATTTCCAATGAGAAAACGGGAGAATTTGTGTCTTTCATGCACATAAAATCAGAAAAAACAACATATGAATACAAATTTACATGTATTTATACTAAAGTAATACAAAAACATTATTACAAAAGATTTAGAAGTGAGTAGATGTGGTACGCCCAACACAGGGGCGACACCGCAGGGACTGAAATTGCTTGTCCCATCTTTAGTAAAATAAAACTAACATCGGAACCGCTATGCCACCGCTCCCCCAACCCCACTAAACTATATATACTGTCGAAGAAAAAAAACTGATCATGAATTTCAACTGGTTTTCGTGTGGATAAAAAAACTAACGTTTAATTAGCCTATGAACTCTTCACCCAAAAAAGAGTTAACAGTTTTTAATGCGTCTCTCCCTCTCTCTTGGTGGCAAGAGGATTAACAATCAATACGAACAAACTAAAACAAGTTCTAGTCCATCTGTGGAAACCGCGCAAATGAGTTGCGCATGTGTGCATCAACTCACAAAACGAGCGTCTTATCTAGAAACGGCTTCTGCCTGTATTCTGAATGTGCTTGTTGTATTAATTTGAACACAGACATGCTTTGAAACCACCCAGTGTCTAAAAAGTCGACCAATGCACGTAGCCAGCTGATGCCGTTCGGACTTCATGGAGAGGCGATTTGCTAATCGTGAGATTGTCAAAGCAGCTCAGCACTTTGAGAGCAATGAATGAAAATCATGTCCGGGATCCACGTGGAACAATGCAAATGTACAGACACTTTGTCAACACGGTGCTGGATTAGAGACCATCTTACGCCATGCGAGTCGTTGGGGTTATTTGACTATCCGTCACCACGCCGGCCAGTTGCAGGTTGGTGAAGACGTGGACCACAGATGCAGGATCATAGTACAGTATAACAATGTCGCACTGCCCTCTGCTGACAGCATAGCCCTGTAATAGCCCACAACACCTGTTCATATATATCTATATCTGGTGGTGCGCCAACGAATCGTCGAATACAATTGTCAACATTTGCTTGCTTTTCAACAACACTTACCTTATCAATATATAGATGTGTGGCACACTCGAAATGAAGGACGTGGGCAGGTGCTCCAAATCGGGGACAAGCACATTTATTGTGGTCAATAGCAATCTTGTGAAGAACAGCACCGTCATTCTGTAAAATGCAACAGCACGTGTCACACACAGCAATTCTTCCGAGTCGCCATTAACCATGTGTCTGGTTTACACGTGCGGTTATTCATTAACAGTTTTCTCTTAAACCCAATTCTACTACTGATAAACCACCTTTGTCTTTGATAATCACAATTGTACATCACTATTCGAATATGCCTTTAATCCTAAGCTGTATGTCTATCTATACCATCCACTTATATCGGTATCTTACACCCATTATATGTACTGTATGTGTACAGTATACGTACTGTATATCACCATTGTACAGCTTACTACTTTACATGTGTTCTATTCTCAATAGCATTGCAAGTAGTCATACTCTGGGTACATGGGCATGGTTATAGACTAAACAGTATTAGGGTTAGAGAATTACAATGACAGTAGGTAATTACAGTGCGTCATCCCTTTACCATGCACAGTGCTAAAACCCCTCTAATTGCATATATCACAAACGAACAATTCAAAGCCAAGCTTAACGTCTAGAACAAGTCTAGAAGAAGTCTAGAACATTTATATAACGATCAAAAACAACCTTTGGGTCCTTTACCTGTAAAATGCAACAGCACGTGTTACACGCAGCAATTCTTCCGTGTCGCCATTAACCATGTGGCTGGTTTACACGTGCGGTTATTCATTAACCCTGCCAGCCACCTACAGGCCCGACTCAGTCATCACATGCTGCTATACACACATGCATTGATGCACTGCACAGCACATCAGGACTTTCACAGAACCACACTTTACTCCCTTGCTGCACAAGGATATAATTAAAAGAGTGATCCATTCCTAATGTGCCACAGATGTATATGGCGCCTTATTCTAAGGCGCTTTACACCAATTATAAAATTGCACGTAAGAAGACAGTGGTTGAAATAAAGAGTGCTGTTATTGCAAAAATGGTGGTGTGATTATGATGACAGAATAACAGGTGGGAAAGGTTAAGGAGGGGTTGGGATAGTGATAGGTGTAATGATAGGGTAGTGATAAGGGTAATGATAGGGTTTGGGGTCGTGATATGGGTAGTGATCGAGGTAGTGATAGGAGTTGGGATAGTGATAGGGTTAGTGATAAGGGTTGGGGTAGTGATGGGTTGGGGTAGTGATAGGGGTTGTGAAAGGAGTTGGGGTAGTGATAGGGTTAGTGATAAGGGTTGGGGTAGTGACAGGTTGGGGTAGTGATAGGTTGGGGTAGTGATAGGGGTAGTGATAGGGATTGAGGTAGTGAGAGGGGTAGTGATAGGGGTTGGGGTAGTGATAGGGGTAGTGATAGGGGTTGGGGTAGTGATAGGGGTAGTGATAGAGGTTGGGGTAGACCTGGTCATAGTTGGGGGCAGGGAGTAGCAGCAGTCGGATGGACTATGGAGAAGAGATGGGGGTTGTTTACGGGGAGATGGGGGGGGGCAAGAAAGGATAAGGAGCGAGAGAGCGAGACCTGGCGCAGGGCGAGGGAGGCACAGAGACGGGTGGTAGAGATTGGGAGCGTAGAGGGCAGGATGGGACAGAGTAATATATGAGAGCAAGACCATGTAGGGATTTGCTGATAAACCAAATCGATTGGTATATTTGCACATGGCATTACAACTTGATTGTATTAGCTCTGTCGGGTGGTGGAGGGTTATAGTTAAAACAAATGACATCATACCTACGCGGTTTAACCCAAAATAAACTTATTATGAATACGTCTACAACATCTGTTTTTTTTTATTTATGCATGGTAGTGTTGGGACATCCAAGCACTATCCAGGCTCAATGATGCTTAGCTTCCAATACACATTCAGGTGATTCGGTTATGAGCAAATATGATTTGGTTGCATTAAATATTCGCGAGATGAAAACCCGTGATTATCTAGGCATACCCTGACACTCCGCTATTTGAAAAGTAACGCCACACACAAAGGGGCTTCTAGACACTATTTTTGCCATAAGCTCAGTACTCAAAGCATGTCTTGTATGTGTAGTAAGTTGCAGGAGGCTTGGACGACAGGGTCGGAGGCACACTTATTTATTAATACCAACTTGTGTACAGTAACGGGTACACACAGCACTGGAAGGGGTATCGTCCCCTTCACTCGTCTAACAGGGAGACACAACGTCTAACCCCGCTAACCTACGCCCGAGTCCTCCACTACGGAGCTAGGGGAGGCTACCTATCCCAGCCCTGGTCAAGCTGGGATCCCGGCACCCTGAGTCTCCAGACCGGCTCTTATAAGAACGTCAGTCTGGGCTCTCGGGGCCACGCCACCGGCTTGCCCTGGTCGGTCCTGACAAGGACAGCTGGTTAAAGCTAACACTCGACCTCGAGCCCTCCGGCTCACCACCTTTTATAGCACTCGGCCCCCGGGAGGGGCCCGTGGGGGATGCAGGTGCAGACGTCGGTGTGAGCACCTCCTCTGTGTACGGCCCTAACCACGCCCCTTGTGTTTGTTATCCATCCGTGCCCATAGATCTACACAATTACACCTCTACATCACCCCCCCCCCCCCCCTGTACAGCCCGCAGCCGTCCCCGGCTGCAACAAAATCACAATAAAGGTGCACCCCCCCCCAAAACCGTGTGTGCCTCGTGTAATTTTAACAAGAACAACAACAATAACAACAGGAAACAGAAAAAATAACCCGACGCACCCCCCCTGAATAAATACCCCATTCCGCAAAACCAACATATATACACGCACACTCCGGACGCCCCCCCCTTCTTCCGCAAGGGCCCCCCAACGGCCGACCTCACAAAAGTCTGCACGTTTTGGCGCGCGTTCTCGCGGTGGGCCCGTCACAAGGGGCCGCCCCGGCTCGCCCAGTGGCGGGTGTCGACAGTCCGGGTGCGAGAGTGTCTGGCTTCGCTGCTGAGTGACCCCCGACCCCCCCGGGAGGGGTTGGTGGTCGTGGACCCGTCACTCCTGGTGCACCTGGAGATGGAACAGTCGGTGTCAGGTTAGGCGAAAGCAGCGAAGCCGGGGAGTCGGCGGACCCCTCACACGTTTGGCCATGCGTGTGTGTGTGAGAACCCTGGGGCGGCGCAATGAACGGTTTCAACCTGGAGGGGTGCACGTACCACCGACGCTTCCCCCACTTGACGCGTACACATTGCGGCCGTAAGACCTGTATGACCTCCACGGGCCCCCGCCACGGCCGCACCAGCCAGTGGCACCTGGGGACAGTGCAACCATGCCCTGTCCCCCGGTTTCCATTGGAACACATGTGCCCACCCCAGACTAAGCCTCTCATTCGCCTTTTGGCGGAGTTCAGAATTTTGCACGGCTGCTTCCCGCGCCTCTGTTAATTTCCCGATGTTAAATTTAACGTGGTCGGACAATTTAGACATCGCCTGAGGCGCCGAGAGCTTCAGCTGAGTCGTCACAGGCGGGTTAGCCTCGCGGCCATACATTAAGAAGAAAGGTGAAAATCCGGTGGCCGCATGGGGAGCCATCTTGTAGGCTTGCAACACACCCGCAATGCGAAGGTCCCAATCTGTCTGGGATTCCGATACCTGCTGGGACAGCATGGACGTGATAGTCCGATGCAGCCGTTCCACCATCCCATCAGTTTGTGGGTGATATGGGGAGGTCCGAATTTTCTCCGTACCCAAGAGGTCGCACACCTCGCAGAGGAGTTTCCCCGAAAATTTTTTACCCTAGTAAGTCTGCAGGCGTTCCGGAGCACCCTTGTCGAGGACGTAGCCCTAGACAAAGGCCTCCGCGACGGCTGCTGCCGACTGGTTGGCCAGGGGCCAGGCCATTGGCCATCTCGTGAAGTATTCGACCCCTGTCAATAAGTACCTATTTCCCCTGGGTGTAGCGGGAAATGGCCCGAGAATATCCAGAGCAACGAGCTCGTTAATCCGGGAAACCTTTATGGACTGCAGCGGAGGGTTGGACCCCCTCGCTGGTGGCTTCCGCTGCGCGCATTGAGTGCATGACCCCAGGAGATCCCCCACGTCCTTTGCCATGCCCGGCCAGAAGAAATCGAGCTGGAGCATGGCGAGGGTCTTGTGAATCCCCAAGTGCAGGAGCCGCTCATGCGCAGCCCACACCACTTTACCCCTCAATGCTGCAGGCACCACCAGCCGTTGGCGGCGGGATTTTCCGTCCCAGTGCATTAAAAGCCCCTGGAACAACCCCCACGAGTCAACGTTCGCCGCCCCCTGACCAACCCCCCCGATGCGACGGCGCAGAGCGAGGAGGGAGGTGTCCTCCATTTGGAGGCATCCCCACTCCGCAACGGACAACCCCAGCAAGGAATCCCTCCCTCTTGCTCGATAGGACCCGAAGTTGAAGGCGCATCGGCGGTGGCCACAAGGACCGAATCCGTGGTCATGTTCGGGGGCCTACAACGCCCCGAACCTGAGAGGCAAGCGCACTCTGAAGTGGGCGGCAACCGCGACAGAGCGTCAGCGTTCGTGTGGCGGACGCCCTTACAATATGTGGTGACAAAGTCGTAGTCTTGGAGAATCTCCAACCATCGAGACAACTGTCCCGATGGTTGTTGAATCCGCAGGGCGTACTGCAGCGCCGCATGATCTGTACGGACGGTGAAACGTCGACCGTACAGATACGGGCGGTACTGCTGAATGAAATAAACGATCGACAATAGTTCACGACAGGAAACGCAGTACCGTTGTTCCGCCGGAGACAACACCCGACTACCGTAAGCCACCACATGATCTACGCCACCAATGAGCTGGGACAGCACGCCCCCAATGCCCGTGTTACTTGCGTCTGTATCGAGCAAGAAGGGTTGTGAGAAATCGGGATAATTCAACGGCGGAGCCCCCACCAGGGCATCCCGGAGGGACAAAAAGCAGCCTCCTCCTCCGGCCCCCAACGAAACCTGACTCCCTTGGACGTCAAGGCATGCAAGGGTTTCGCGATCGTAGCGAAGTCAGCCACAAACCGTCGGTAGTACGACGCGAACCCAATGAAACTCCTGACCTCCCCCACCGAGGTGGGAGTCGGCCAGGAGCTGACGCATTCCGTTTTGGCGGGATCAGTGGATATCCCCTAGCGTCCAACAATATGACCCAAATACCGCACCGATTCGCGGAGCAAATGGCACTTCTGCGGTTTAAATTTCAAATTGGCAGCCCGCATTTTGAGAAAAACAGCACGCAACCTCTGGAGGTGTTCATCGAATGTTTTGCTAAAGACGATGACATCGTCCAAGTAAATTAAACACGAATCCCATTGCAAGCCCGCCAAGACCAGTTCCATTAACCGCTGAAAAGTTGCCGGCGCAGAATGTAAGCCCATCGGCAAGCGGTTAAATTGGAAAAGGCCGTGCGGTGTACGGAATGCAGTCTTAGGTTTAGATTCGTCATCCAGAAGAAGCTGCCAGAATCCAGAAAGTAAATCCAGGATGGAAAAGAATCGCGCCCCCGCCAAGGCATCAAGCGACTCATCCATTCGAGGAAGCGGGTATGCGTCGGCTACTGAAATTTTGTTCAACCGCCGAAAATCGACACAAAACCGCAGTGAGCCGTCGTGTTTATTCACCAAAACGATCGGTGCACCCCACGGGCTGTTGGAAGGGGATATGATATCGGCGGCTAGCATGTCGTCAACGGCCGATTTGACATGATCCTTTTCGGCGGGACTCAACCGAAAGGGATTTTGGCGGATTGGCGCGCTGTCACCCGTGTCAATGTGGTGTCGCAGCAATTTAGTACAACCAATATCAAATTTGTGTCGACTAAAAACGTCGGCAAACTCTTTCAGGAGAACTCGCAGCCTCTCACACTGTGAGTCGGACAGGTCCACTGATCCCGCGCAAAGCGCATCCAGCCATCCGTCATCACAGTCCGAATGCGGTCATGACGGAGGATCGGTGCTCACCTGACCCACGAGCGGTTCCTCATAGGGTGCCGGCGTTGCGTGTGCAAGCACGGTCCCTTGAGGAACCACGGCCGTTCGCGATCCCACATTAAGGACTGCAATGAAGGGGTCCCCATCCCCTTTCACCATGGTCTGAGCCGCTATCAAATCGGGTCCATTGACCCCGGCTCGAGATGGTCCCAACAAGACCCCCCGATCCACAACCCCCTCAGCAAACGGCCGACGCAACCTAAGAGGGACGAGCATCTGAGCTCCCGGGGGTACGCGTACAGTTCTCGCCACGAGCGCCTGCACGGTCGCAAATGCCCGACGCTCCGTGGCAGGGGAAGACAAAAATGTTACACGTCGGCCCGACGGGAGTTCGATGCACCCCTGGTCGATCAATATACGGATAGGCATTTTGGCCAAGAAATCCGTCCCCAACAGGCACGGAATCGCCAGCGAGGAGGAAACCAATACAGGCCCGGATAATTTAATGTCCCCAATGCAAATTTTGGCGCGGATCTGCCCAATGATGCCCAGCGAGCCCCCGTTAGCAGCATAGCATGGCACGTCAACGGGGAGCAAAGGACGGCTTTGAACGGGAAGGATGTTATGAATCAAATCAGATATAATGGTCGCTGATGCTCCCGTGTCAATTAAAATCCGTACCTCAACCCCATCAATGTGACCGACCACGACCGCCAACCCCGCCGACGCTGCAACGACACGATGGGCGAGCTCTGACCACTGGCCCGGTTGGAGCGCACGCCGCATTTCAGAACAATCTGACGCAACGCCCGGCGATTTTCGAGCCCTGTTTGTTTCAGCGAGTGAATGTGTGACAGATGTGTGCACGGGCCAAACGTGTGAGGTGCCACGACTCGCCGTATTTCTCTGCTGGAGCTTGGGTGGAGGCGGCGCGGCGTCCTGACGAGGTGTCGCCCCGCGCTGACGAGGAGCCCGGCATCCCGAAGCCACGTGGCCTTGAAGGCCACAGTTGTAGCAGCGTGTGAGCGCCCCAGATGGCCTGGGCTGCTCCTGGCGGCTCGGTCCGTTCCGAGCCTGTGGTCCCGCAGATCTCCATTCCCCCCGCCGCTCCACCCCGCAGACCTCCTCTGATGGGAGGGCGGGAGCCGCCATGCCATGGCCGGCCACCCCCTTGGCGGCCTTGCGACGCAGGGACCGCAAGCCCCCGTGGATGTGGCGCGCGACCAGCAAGGAAGACATCTCTGTGTCGTCTTGAGCCAAGACGGCGACGTCCAGCTCGTCCGCGAGTAGCAACAGCTTTTCCGCCACCATAGCGTCCACTCCCTCCTCGTCCATCCGCGGAAAAGCTGCCTTCGCCAGGGCCAGGAGAGCCGTCCGGAAAGCCAGAGGCGATTCGTTGGCGCCCCGATGGCGATCGTGGAACAGCTGCCTGCAGTCCGAAGGTGGGCCGTAGACAGCGGACAGCAGCTGCAGCGCCAAGTGCAGCGTGGCGCGCTTTTCCTTAGGCGCCGAGGTGAGGGTAGCCAGGGCGTCGTTGTCCAGCATCGCCGGCAGCGCGCGTAGTGCTTCGCCGTCCGTCCAGTTCGCCATCTCCTGATGAGCGAGGAACCGTCTCTTGAAGCCGCCCCAGTCCCCGTCCGCGCCCACAAACTCTTTGAGAGGTGGCAGTCGCTGCTGTAAAGCGACGTCCGTGGCTGTGGATCGCGCTCCGTCGTTCCCGGCGCTCTGTACAGTGCGGGCGGGCTGCGCGTATGGCATCGCCGGTCGCTCCGTTGTCGACGCGCTGGCCAGTGTTGATGATGTCATGGCTTCTGCTTGGCCCTCGGCGGTCACCTGACGCGGCCCGGCCCCGCCCTCTGCTCCCACTGTAGCGATGGCGGGAAATTTGACTGTGAGCCGCGTCGGGGTGGCGGGAAACGGCGCCGCGCGTCGGCTGCCGTCGTCATCCCGCGCAGCCCCTCCAGCCCCCAGCCGCGTGATCTCCTCCAACGTGGCGGCCGCAGCGTAGAGCAACTCCGCCAGGCGGGAGTGAGCCAGCCGAAGTCCCTCGGCCGACGCATCCCACCCTTCCTGTCGTAGCGGCGTGGGTGTACTCGGCCCCGGCTGCTCGGATCCGACCTCGGCCATCTCTGGTGCCGAGTCGGCCGAGGTGTCCTCCATCTCCGACTCCCTGGTACGTGTCGTCCCTCGTGTGTCCATTGTTGAACGATCACTTCTGACCCCAGATTTAGTAAGTTGCAGGAGGCTTGGACGACGGGGTCGGAGGCACACTTATTTATTAATACCAACTTGTGTACAGTAACGGGTACACACAGCACTTGAAGGGGTATCGTCCCCTTCACTCGTCTAACAGGGAGACACAACATCTAACCCCGCTAACCTACGCCCGAGTCCTCCACTACGGAGCTAGGGGAGGCTACCTATCCCAGCACTGGTCAAGCTGGGATCCCGGCACCCTGAGTCTCCAGACCGGCTCTTATAAGAACGTCAGTCTGGGCTCTCGGGGCCATGCCACCGGCTTGCCCTGGTCGGTCCTGACAAGGACAGCGAGCCAGGGGAGCTCCGGGGCCTATTCTAGCTGGTCTTCACTCTTCGCTGGTTAAAGCTAACACTCGACCTCGAGCCCTCCGGCTCACCACCTTTTATAGCACTCGGCCCCCGGGAGGGGCCCGTGGGGGATGCAGGTGCGGACGTCGGTGTGAGCACTTCCTCTGTGTACGGCCCTAACCACGCCCCTTGTGTTTGTTATCCATCCGTGCCCATACATCTACACAATTACACCTCTACATATGTACCATGGCATCACCATACTGCACGCATCATTTACACAGACTTGTTAAAGGCCACCAAAGCATGGTCATTTTATTTTCGACTGCAGTAGGGCGTTTTAAACAACGGGATGCTGGTGTCATCCTTTTTAGGAATCATCGGTACAGCATGGCCACATTTTTACATATTCGAAAATTATTTTCTTCTACTCAAGTGAGATTCTACATCGCAATTATCACCCCCTACTAGTGGAACTAATGCCCCAGGTCACTCTTGCAAATGTGACCAACCTGCTGTCCTGGAGCCCTCACCTGGTTAAACAAAATAAACTTGAAACTTGACACTTGAAGGCATTATTGCTTACTTGCTGCATTGGGGCTCCGATGCTTCATGTTGACAAGCTGAGCCCGTTCGCCGTGTGGCAGGTCAGGTCTTTGCCACTCGGTCCTTTAGGCTATTTTTCCTGTTAACGTTCGAAAAATTAACTGGTGATGACAAATCCGTGGGTCATTAGAGCCATTTTGAGACGTAACTCACCCTCCGAGCCTCTGTTTATGTTGACATGTCGACTTGCAAATTGACGTATGCAAAGACGCGTGCCACCCAATGTATATGGGGAGGGGGGGAGTGGGGGGAGAACGTTGGCGCACCGGCTGGCACACTGCGAACCCAGGCAACCTGAGTTAGATTCCCGGAGACGGCTATCACATCAGCGGCGGGTCATATCTGAACCGGGCTTGGACCCTTCCCCCTTCATGAACCCGCACTGATGGTGAAATATGGGCAAATAACCCGCGTGACTGACGAAGGGAGGCCTTCGTCCAGCAGTGGGCTTAAGCAGGGCCGTAAGAATATTAAGTAATATTATGAAGTCCTACTTATGGTGTCTTCCATAGAATGTTAAATGTTCTTTCTGCGACAAGTATTTTGATTGTTTCATTCTCACCTTGCAGATGTGAATATTATATTTCTGAAGAACTGAATATTAAATTGACAAACTGAGTATATCATTTTTGCAGATGTGAATATTATATTTCTGAAGAACTGAATATTAAATTCTTGAAAAAGCCAAAGAAGCTCCCAGCACGTAGAGCGAAACGTCGGACATCATGCCAAACAACACGAGGTACAACCTGAGAACGCACTGGGGAGCTTATGGAGTGGGTTGCGTATGACCTTGTCAAACAGCAGGCAAAGAGGTTAGAGGTTCATGCAGACTTGTAAAACATCAACACCTGCTCAGCTGCAAAGGTGGCCAAGAGATGTCAGTACGACAAAAGTATGGTTGAATGCATCTGTGCGGATCTTTCTGTGGTCGCCACATATATCCGTGGGGTTTCTCTGGAGGCACATGCAAATCACTCTTTAATGGAAACGGCCAAACGTCCAAGTGAAATATGGTTTCATCTCGACTCCTTCGCAGTGTTACAGTATATATTTTTTTCTATGTCCACCACTCGGTCATTAATGTGTTCTATCTCCCTGGTTCGATAATTAAATGTTTAATTATTAAAGCAAGCCCTAAATTCGCGTGAAAGTTACACTTTATTTTTCAAAGCAAACCAAAAAAAACGTGAAATCTTTGCTGAAGGATGCGTAAAAAAAACGCATTGACGAGTGGTAGCGAACGCAGTATAATTTTTCTTTAACGCTGCTGCCAATTCAAAAGGATTTCACTCTCCATAAATCCTGGTGCTCATAAAACCTCTGCAGGCGATTACTTAAAATAAATCCTGCCACTTTATCACCTGCTCCCAGGCGCACGCAACTTTCTTCTTAGAATGCCGCTGCGTGACGTTCATTTCGGAGAGTTGACGCGCGCCCCTATCCACCGTCCCAATTTATATGATAAAACATATTTCTCCCCCTGCTTCATTACGACCCCCGATGTTAGCAGAGTCAAAAAATCCGAAATTAGCGCAGCGTCAAACTGTAGTAACGTCACCTTCCATCCTTGGCGACCACGTGCACCGAGTGTGAAAGCAAAAGTGGTCCGAAAGACAGAATCACAATATTTATTTACTGAAAGAATCCGATGAGCTATAAAGCAATTTTTTTTTACAGATGTCCAGTCGGGGGCAGATCTAACGTTACGGCAACAAACAATGCAAAAACACGATAGAAGTGCAAAAAATAGGAAAGGTAAACACATCACTAAACATTTACTAATAAAACGAAACTATATTTTATTTTACCAGGTAATGCCCACTGAACTGTTAGTTTATACTTTTTTCAGAAGCGACCCGGCCACAAATTATAGCTCAATGAGAAGCGGCTCATCAAAGGTGATGTCCTACTCAATTAAGCCGGGGCTCATTTCCTGTTTCTAACCCTGAACCAGTGGTGGAAATGCCACATTTCTATGGTGGGGGAGAGTCTATCCATTGGGCACCCATTGTTAATTTACTCACAAAGTGGTACCTGTTTTACCGATCTCAGACGGATGATGGGTTGAGTCAATCCCCAACCAGGATTTGCAACCTTCCGATTGCGAGCCTTGCAACTCCTCTCTTACCGGGTTTTAAAAACTCATCATTCCGCGGTCAATAAAACGAGCACCAATTTGTGAAGTCGTCATTGCTCGTTTCAATGGCGAGAACGTGTAATTTCTACAGCCCTCAGCCAGGTTATTGAACTCGCAACTCTTCCGGTCGCGAGCCGCTCGCTCTACCGCCGGGACGCCTGCACACTGCATGCCGCATTTTATGTTCGAAAGGATGGCAGCTTGCGAGAGTCTTGACGCCCCACAGTCCAGGACTTTGGAGTGGCACCAGGTGTGGGTTTACGAAGCGTGCAGTTACATGCAAGGGACATTAACGCCCGCGTTTGTTAAATAGCTGACAACACTTTTCTCATCCGTAGGCCATTCATTGTAGTTAAATTTCACATTTAAGGGGTGGCTCTGAGGTCAGAGCGCTGAGCTTCCATCGCTGAATTCCTGAGTTTGAATCCAGATTTCAAATACCTGTAATTAAACCGGATTCTCAAGTACAATGAGTTGATGGTGTCAGCCCGGTCATCAATGACTGCGCACAATTACCCATTGCATTCAATTTGGTTCCAATTCTATCCGTGAGAATGAAATATCGCGGTGGTTTAACGTTTAAATTCTTCGAACATTTCTGTCGTCTGCAGAGTGGGTTGCTGCCCTTCCTACTGTGTGGATCGTAGGTCACTTGAAGGGATCTCCGATGTAGTGTTTCGATGTCCTGTTTTACGAAGGGATGCGGTGCTCTGTGTTATTTTGCCTCATTTGAAGGATGATGATGATGACGATAATGATAGTACAGTCTAGATACAATTATAGGAACATGAAATAACGTTTCAAATCATCCTCTAAACAGGTACACTCAGGGTTTTACTGGTAGGAACCTCCTGGTTCCACCAGCCCACGGGATTATCGTGTCCGTCCGTCCGTCGTGTATCCAAAAATGGGAGGGGTGGGGCTGGGTGGAGAGGGGAGGGTGAAGAGGGCCTGGGTGGGGAGGGGCTGGGTAGGGAGGGGAAGGTGGGGAGGGGCTAGGTGGGGAGGGGAGGGTGGGGAGGGGCTGGATCGGGGCTTGGTGGGGAGGGGCTGGTCACCCCGTGGTGCCCTTATAAAACTCAACGTTTAACCTACTCACGCCGGCTTGTGCCCGCCCTCAGTCGGGCATATTTGCGGAATACACCACGCCGCCGTTGACCCTGGCCATTGACCGAGCAACCCAACGTTCCTACCAGCTCCCTCCGCAGGAATGTGTTCCTGTCTCTCCGTGTGATTCCAAACGGGCACCTTTCCGCATGTCCTTATTGAGACGCCTTCTAGATGTTGTTCCATCCTTCTTCACACTGTTCTTCATATGTCCGAGGCATGCGTCTCGTCGAGACACACTGCACCGGAATGAAGGAGGGGGAAATAAAGAGGCAGACGGAAACATGGTTGAAGTGCTCTTGGCAAATTGAATGTGATCATGAAAGGCAATGTGCCACCCATATATATAATGCATTACACAGCGCGGTGAGAACACAGCATTTCTATGGCAGCACTGCTTTACACCCTCTCACACAGTCGGTGGTGATGTAGTGGCTGGTCTTGTCCAACAACAAGAGTCAATCTCCTCCTACACGTGCCACGATGGCATCTCTTCATTTCCTCTTTTGATAGTAGCATGCGTCTGTGTGTCATTGTTGATTATATAAGCGTGCGTGTGCATACGTGTGTGCGTGTGTGGAGCTGTGGTGTAACAGTAAGCGTGCTGCGCTACGAACCTGGCGACCCAGGTTCGATTCCCGCTCACGGCCAACACCAGTGACGATTAATTATCTGAACCGGTCCTGGGCCTCCCCTAGGTCGACTCAGTGTTTAAACATCGCCACTGGGGAGACAAAAGCGGATGGGTGTGGTGCTGGCCACCCACCCACTCGTGTACCGTGCTCGCTAACAGCACTTGCCACAACAGTCTGTTAAGGCTATACGTGAGGAGGGGGTCTCTTTGCCTTTGTGTGAGTGTGCTCACTTTCATGTGTTAAGAAGCGCTAAGAATCTCCAATCTGCATTATAACACTGTATTGAATTTGACAACACAACTGGAAAATCCGATGGGCCTTCATAAAGTTCACCTGCCGATGATTTGCTGCATGGACAGGTGAACACGATGGGAAGGATTTCAGATGCTAGTGTTTGTTTGTGTGTGTATGTATGTGCTTTAAAGATATGTTAATATGAATCACTTCAATCCTTTCCCCAGTAGTATGATAAATAGTCACGAGTCGGAGGGGGAGGGTCACAATTTCACTCCATAATCGAATTTTATTTCTTGTCACATTTTTACTCCCTCGTTTGTGTTGCTCGCCGTCGAGCTATTCCGCCTGTTGTTCCACACAATGTCCCTTGTTTCACCTCACGCCACTCGAAGCTTCTTCAACTCCCTGATGGAGCACGTGAAGCGAAACGTCGGACATCGTGTCGAGGAACGCGCGGCGCAATCTGTTAAACGCATCCGAGGGTCGTAGCCTCTCATTTGTATTGTTTCTCGTATTTTTCCGGTCCCATTGGTACAGTTTTGTCCGTTCCATTGGGCCTACATGCAATATGGGCATATCATTTCCATACAATTTGAATACGGCGTAAATAATTGATTCCAGTGCAGGCGCGCATACACACGCACACGTGATTTGATGCATGTAACCACGACTGCACACTATGCCTGTTAAACACAGCTGTATCGTGATCGCCTTGCGCTGTAAGAATGAAAACAAATCGAAACGTTCGTCAATAAAAACTGCGTTAAAAAAATCTAAAACAACTTTATAACGGATGACATGTGGCTCTCCTTCATAGCACGTAGAGAGAACCCGGAGAGGCAGGGTCAAGGAGATTGCCGCTAATACCAAATGTGTACTCTTAGGTTTTTTTCGGTAAAGTCACGTAGGTAAAAAAAAGAATAATAATAAAATAAAATAATAATAAATGGAGGCAACTAAAGTCATTTATTATTTTATTTTATTATTATTATTATCTTTTTACCTACGTGACTTTACCGAAATAACCTAAGAGTATGAATCCTTGCAGTCACGAAAGCTTCAAATCTAGAATACCAAATGTGCTAAATTATCGTGGGCGTAAGAACATGTTGTAATTTTAATAGATATTGTTTTTTTGTTAAATCGTGCAAATACAAATGTGTCGTTAACCCCGTCATCACCCGACACAGCCAATTAGTAACGCTTTGATACGTAAACAAAACGTGTCAATAAGTTACTACTTCCGCACAACGGTGTATTGGAGGAGTTGACCCACAGCATTTAAATTTGAGTAACGAATAGGACCAGCTTCATCGGGCGATTCTTGCCGGAATTGTGAAGAAGTAATCAATGAACGCACGCATCATCGTTACACGGCTTCGTTAAAAACATAGCCACGGGCGCATGGACTCCTTTTGTCCTGTGCATCACCATTTGCATGTGCGCATTGCCCTGGTCCACAAAATAAACCAATTTATGGATAAGCCGCCCCTGAGTGACCCCCGCCCGTGAAGGAGCGGCCACCTGGCAGAGCTGTCGAGCTCTCCTCCTCTTCTTCATCCGGTGACACTTTGAAAACACGGCGACAGCGAGGTGAAGGATGACACTGGAAACGAGATAAGTCACAATCAGTCACACACACACACACAAGACAAATATCCCCCCGTATAACCTGAACAGACTGCTGTTGGGGCAAGTGCTGTTAGTGAGCACCTATGAAGACCGGCACGGCAAACTAAGGAGTGGGTTGCCAGCGCCACGCCCGGCCGCCTTTGTCTTCCCGGTGGCTATGCTTATGCATCGCACCAGGTACTCATTTGAGGCTGAGTCGACCTAGTGGAGGACCAGGACCAGTTCAGATATTTGTCACTGGTGTTGGCCGTGAGTGGGAATTAAACCCGGGTCACTGGGTTCGTAGTGCAGCGCGCTAACCACCATAGTACAGCTCTCTAAATATACTATAGTACACACACATCCATATGCATGCACAATTATACACATGCACGCAGTTTAGTATACACCTAAAGACGAATATTGTTGGGAGCAGTGGCACAGTGGTTCGTGCACTGCGCTCTAAACCTGGCGACGTGAGTTCGAATCCCGCTCACAGCTATAATTAGTGATGAATATCTCATTCTGTTCTGGGCCTCCCCTAGGTACACTCAGTCTCAGATGTATACCTGGTGCAATGTATAAACATCGGACTTGGGGATAAAAAAACAGGCCACCGGGCATGGTGCTGGCCACCCACTCCCTCGTGTGCCGTACCGGCCTTAATAGGTGCTCGTTAAAGGCACTCACCCCAAAAGTTTTCACATATATATACACATACACACACAACAATGCAATCATGCACACGCGTGAAAAAAATACACAAAGATCCCACATACAGCCTACATAGACTTGGATAGTGAGCATCTGTGAATTCTGGCATGTTGAATGAGGAGGCGGTGTGGTTAGCACTACGCCCGGGCCGCATTTGTTACCCCCAGCGCTGTTGCTTAAACAGCATAAGGTACCCATTTAGGGCTGAGTCGACCTAGGAGTGGCCCAGGACAATTTTAATACCTGATATCATTCGCCAATTATGTTAGATGGGAATTAAACCCGGGATGCCAAATTCATGGAGCAGTGCACAAACTGCCAGAGTCCTAAATCATTACCCCAAAGACAAAGATCCCCTGCATAGCCTTCACACACTGTTGGGGTAAGTGCAGTTAGCGAGCACCTATAAAGGCGTGGTGTAGCCCCCACCACACCGCGTCACCTTTGTTTCCCCAGTGCTGATGTTTACACTGCACTGGGTACCCATTTAACACTTAGTGTGTATACAAGCATACACTCATACACACTCATGCGTACAGCCAAACACACGTGCATACATACACGCGCGCGCACACACACACACAGCCATAGACACTCAGCATGACCCCAAGGGCATCTTTGTATTTTTAGGAACACAAGTTTTGTGTTGACAGTTCAGGAAATCATTACCAGTGGATATACATTATTAATAATGGCCTTTTCTAGTAATATATATACGCTTCTGCATATGTGCATACATACATGTGCCTGTATAGACATTATACATAATGCATAACAAGCAGACACCATACAACACTCTAAATCAAATGATGTACTCTACTACTTTATATTCATACGATGCTTATATGCAGTGCACACGTGTATCATTTTTAATAGACCACTGCCTTTAACTTGTTTTATAAATCGACCCAATGTCACGCACAGTGTATTGCTTTGTCATAATAACTCATTCCCCATTGGCTTCGTAAGCCAGGTACGACCAGTGCGTCATTTAATCTGTGCCTGCCTCGGTCAGCAAGCCGAGAAAATATATCTGCACCTGGGCACACATCGAGTAAACCTCTCACAATGGCCATGATTGGCAGTCGCATAACCTACCCGAGTCTTCCAGTGACCCGGAGGATATTTCCGCAACCCGACGCACCACATCGAGTAGACCTCTCGCAATGATTGTGTGGTTGTGGGCACCGCGGTGGCGAAATGTTAACTCCCTTGCCTGCTATACAGGAGTTCGTGGGTTCGATCCCGACCCTGACGTTTTTTTGGTTTGGCCATGTTTGTTTTTTGTTGTACGGAGTTAGAATGATGGCTTTAATTTAAGTTGTCTTGTGGTTGTTGTTGTTGTTGTTGTTTGACTTGCATCCCACTGGGATTTTTGCACAGCGTTGGTGTACGGTGCTTTTTTTCTGGAAGACTTTGCAGTTTTTTCCTGGATTTTTCTGTTTGCGCATAGTCACTTTAAGATGTTTTCTTGTTCATGTGTTTTGTTTGTTGCGGTTACACCCGATTCAAGAGCCGAATGGCTCACAGGGCTATACCAAATAAATTAAACTAAAAAAAAACGCCTGTGTATTTGGAATTTGCATGTTCTCCCCGTGGTCGGGTGGTTTTACTCCGGGTCCTCTGGTTTTGCCCTCCACATTTAGAATCAACATGCGCTTTGAGTATCTGGCTGCTATAAATGTCCACGTGATAAGCCACTTGATTGAGCTATCCTTTGTGGCCAGTCCGCTTCTGAATAAGAGCTATACAGTTCAGTGGGCCTTACCTGGTAAAATAAAATATAAAGAAATACAAAAATAAGATGAATTCTCGATGAAGAAACTTGAGGTAAAGAGGATGTTAAGAGGCAGAAAAAGTAAAATGCTGATTGATGACTTTAAGAGAGAAGGGCGTGCTTTCAGATGCGCTTCTGCGGCCCTCTGAAATGTTCTTCCTTCCGATATGAGGAAGCCACTGGAGCTATGCACTTTTAAATCGAGATTGAAAACTCTTTTCTTTAGAACTGCTTTTTGTGTTACGTTTCTTTTACTTCCCCTGCACCTCCGATCAGCACGGTTGACTACGTATGGTGCAAAAGAAGTTCAACATACATGCATTCAAGTGCAACAACGAAGAAAGCTCATGATTGGCCAGGATTGGAGGTAGTTTGAGCCAATGATCTGCCATTGGGCAATGAGCCCATGGCAGATCACTCCAAGTGGTTGGTAGCACTTGGAGTGACAAATGCTACCAGTAGGCACCTTGGGCAGTGTCCATCACAAGCAGAAAGCTGAGCCTGCGCACCATCTGTTTTATAGACACAGTTTCTCTTTATTTTCATATTTTGTCGATTTTTCAGCTCGCATAACCTCCCCCCCCCCCCCGTCCCCACCTCCCGCCCACCAAAATGACATTCTGTGTAAAATATACTATGGGTGCCAGTTTTATGAAATTTTTCTCGTAAAATAAAAAAAAAACTACCATGGTGTACTTGCTCTCATGCATATTTTTGATCTAGAGAAACAATTCTGCATGAAAATCAGCGTTGCCATTTGCCAGCCGAGCTTAAACGAATTTTTCGCTTTCAGGCCAATGGCTCAAGAACCGAGATTACCAAAGAAGACAACGAATGAGTGAGTACGTCAGAATCTTTATTCATCCTGGAGAAATACGATGAGCTATGAAGCTCTTTTTCACAGATGTCCAATACGGTCGGGTCAAAATGTTACAACAACAAACAATACCAAAAAAACGTCAGGAGTGCAAAGGATAGGAAAGGTAAACAAATAACAATAAATAAATAAACCATATTCATAATAGAGGGTTTTGTTTGGGTTAGATCGCGTAAATATATAAATGTGTCGTTGAAACCCGCCACCACCCGACACAGCCAACTAGTAAGGGTTGTCACGTAAACAGAACATGCCAATTCGTCACTAGTACAGCACACCAGTGTGTTGGAGAGCCAAGCCACAATATTTACAATCTGAGTATGACGTTTCGCCAGTTAATACAACTAGCTTCATCAGGCGACAGCCAGATTTGTGGAGAAGTCCACCAAGTTTTAACGACACATTTATATATGTACGCGATCTAACCCAAAAAAAAACATCTATTATGGATGATATTGGTCGCGAAGTCTACGTGTTAAAAAAGATTAAGTATGTAAGTTCAAATTGCATAACTACACCAACTTCCAAGCTGTGGGCAAGGCAGCAAAAACAATACCAGTCCTAGACCACACCAAGACAACACACAGTCCCTCAATAATATTGCATATTACAATTGAACAATGGATACATGGGTAAGGATGGAAGATACGAATCACTTTTGCAAATGCGTCTATATCTGACACTAATCTTCTACTTCAGGACATTTTCTGAAGGAAGATATATATGTACGATGTTAAGGTAGCAAACAAGGTTGTTGTTTAAAACGTCGTTGCTGCAATGGAAAAGGCTCCGTCACCTATTCCCATTTTTTGTTCTTGGGATAGTTAAAAGGCTTATTGGGTTTGACAATGGGGTTTCATGAATGAATCACGTTCAGTAGAACCCGTCTTAACGATGGTAATTGGCTCCACGAAACTGTCTTCTTGGTTCTTTCGGTAAAGTCACGTAGAAGGGAAGTAATACAATAATAAAAATAAAACATAATAAAATAAAATAATTCTCACGACGTATCGGCTACAACGCAAGCAGCCGTCTTCAGGTGAAGAATGAGACACTACCAAGCTAGGAGCTTATATATAAGCTGGGTTGGAGGTGGAAGAGCGCCTTAACAAAAAGAATGTGCATATGAAGAGGAATTTAGCATATTCATGGGAAATGCGTAGGAGGTGGGCGGGGGGGTTTCAAAGTCATATTATGCCCATGCATTATGCAGGATCAGCAGCACCAAGGGAGGGTGCAGGGAGTAGCATTAACAAAGGAAAGGAATGTTAATAGTATGTAGCTGTAGTTACTAAACAACCACGTAGAAAACTAAAGTATAAACTACATAAAAAACTAAAGTATAAACTGCATAGCACCATCAGTATACTTACTATACTCTACAATAAGCTGAGTTACTAACAGCAAGTAATACATTACAATTCTACGTCGTAAAAATTATATAATATGCTTCCATCTAAACTTTATTCTCTTACATCACACGAGCATACACCGTACTATATACTGCCATAGATAAACCCAACATTAAATTATATACTGTATTGCTATAAACCACATTTTTATATAACACTATGTATTATTTTCTACCCACCCTAATGTGTATCACATTGATATATGTTTACTATACAATTACGATACTATGAATATGCTAAATTACTCTTCATATGCACATTCTTTTTGTTAAGGCGCTCTTCCACCTCCAACCCAGCTTATATATAAGCTCCTAGCTTGGTAGTGTCTCATTCTTCACCTGAAGACGGCTGCTTGCGTTGTAGCCGAAACGTCGTGAGAATTATTTTATTTTATTATGTTTTATTTTTATTATTTTATTACTTCCCTTCTACGTGACTTTACCGAAAGAACCAAGAAGATGAATCCCTGCAGTCACGAAAGCTTTAAATCGAAATCCACGAAACTGGTCGTCAAGCGATTCGGTCGTTAAGCGGGAATAGGAAATACACGTGAAAGGCTTAATACGTTTCGATAGCACTGAAAGTTAGCCTTTTTCACCCAAAGAAACTTACTTTATAATATTTATACAATGGACATGAATACATAAAATACCAACAACATTATAAACACATAATATTAAAATAAACATCGTTAACCAATGCATTGAATAATATTGACTGTACCTGCAACAGCTCGTCGTTAACAGTAGAATGTTTACACTATGAGATCTCTTTTACCAGTGGCAAAATATAATGGTAGGTTTTTACCCTTTTAACTGGTACAATAAAGGTGTCAGTTTTGTACCAGTTAAAAGGGTAAAAACCTACCATTATAACAGTAGAATGGTCGGTAAGCGAACAAATTGGGCTCTATGGAGGCACGACACTACTATACGCTACACTTCTTTGCAGTACATTATACACTACTATACAACAACCGCCATTCACCACTAAATGGCGGTGATGTCACCACGACGCTTGTGCCAGGCCATGTGCACCTTGAGGCCACGTGAAGTGTCGAACGCCCACTGATAGGAAGTCACGGGGCAGACCCAGATGCCACAGGTCGACTGACTGAGATGACTGGCTGATACACCACCTGTGCCCCCTACTGTGCCAACTTTCTGTGCTTTATTCAACAGGCGCTCCACTCGTTGTTGTGAGTGTTGCTACTCCGCCCTTCGTTGTTGTTGGAGGGCGACTGCCTCCAATTGTCCAGTAGCGTCCTTCACGAGCCTCCTCCACAGAGGTCGATCTTGACACCGCTGGTACCAGTCATTGGCAAGTCCACTCAGCTCCACATCCTCCTGGACCACATTACTCCATCTCTTCTCTAGCCCGTGTCGCGCCCGTTTCGCCCCCTCAATCCGGTCGAACAAAAGCTGGGCATGCGGTCTACATGGCCCGGCCAACGCAGCCTTGCCCGCCAGAGGAGCTCACCGATGGGACTTTGTCCAGATCTTTCAAGCATTTGTGAGCTCCTCACACAATCCAGCCTGGTTAAACCCATGATGGATCGTAGGCAGGCCAGCCTAAATGTTTCTAACCGACGAAGATGTTCCATGAGGAGGGTCCACGTTTCGCAAGCATAGAGAAGGGAGGGAATGACCATGGCCGAGAAGATCTGAAGCTTCGTGCGGAGCGACAGACCAGGTAGCTTCCACACAGCATTACGCAACCGATGAAAAGATAATGCCGCTCGACTGATTCGAAGTGAGACCTCTGCTGTTAAACCGGAGCAGGTCATGAGCACACTGCCCAGGAATGAAAAACTCTCCACTCTCTCCACAACTGCCCTATCACCAATTGGGAGTTGTGGGGGCGGAGTGTCCGATGGTACAAAATACCCAGGCAGGTGCTTAGTTTTGGTGGGGCTGATGGTAAGGCCCCACCTCTTAGTTACAAGCTCCAACTTCAGCAGCAGCGCCTCCAACTCCTCCTCTGAGTGAGCAGCAATTACCAGATCGTCGGCATACATAACATGGTTGAGCAATAGGGAGCCATACCTTGACCGCACCCGGGCATCGATCAGCCTCCCATTGTATCTGTACCAGATGGAAATTCCTCCGGTACAGCTATTGAAGGCATCACGAACTACGTGGTCGAAATAGATGTGAAATAATGTGGGAGCCAGAGGACATCCCTGTCGCACCCCAAGGTGTACAGGGAATGGCTCCGACTACTGGCCACGTAGTTTTACCCGGGCCCGCTCACCATCATGAAGGTCCTTAATGATCGTGAGCAGAGGGTGAGGGACTCCGAAAGCACGAAGAACTACCCAGAGCCCAGGCCTAATGATGGTATCATAGGCCTTGAGCAGGTCAATAAAGCAGTGATGTAGGTCTTGTTGGAATTCCCTACACCTCTGCTGTAGCAGACGGACAGAAAATATGGAATTTGTGCAGGACTGCCCTTTCCTGAAACCGCATTGGGGCTCCGCAAGCCTCTCCTCAGCGTGCCTGGCAAGGCAATGTTGAATAATCCTTTCTAGGACCTTTCCCGGCACACTGAGAAGTGCGATGCCCCTGTAGTTGTCACAGTCTGTGCGGTCCCCCTTCTTAAAGAGGGGGACCACTAGGGCATGCTTCCAGTCCTGCGGAACCCGTCCAGTGGTCCAGACTGTTGTTATGATGTCATGTAGGGCAGTCTGTGCACAAACACCACCCTCCCTGAGCATTTCGCTTGGGATATCATATCTGCCCGGTGCCTTTCCTGGTCTCAGACTCTGGATCGCCTTCAGTACTTCCTCAACAGATGGCACCTTAGCCAGCCACTCACAAGAGGTAACTTCTTCCAATATTTGAGCCTCGGCAGGGTCATACCCACTTTGTGCCACATTATTATCCAGGCTGAGGGATGTCCCCTCCCCCAGGACCTCACAGAAATGCTCAGCAAATCTGCAAACCTGTTCCTGGGGGTCGGAGATTGGATCACCGTTCTTTCACCTAACGATGGTAATAGGTGTGGCTCTGCAGGTTACTTTTTTGATGGAATTGAAGAGCGATTTGTGATCGCGGGCCATTGAGGCAGACTCCATCTCCTCAGCAACCGACGACCACCACCCATCCTTGCAGCGCCTCACGGCTCTCTGAACCTCCGAGCGAATGCTGCGATAAGCCTCCTCATTCTCTGGCGTGGGATACTGTA
The DNA here is from genome assembly GCF_964198595.1 of Lampetra fluviatilis. NCBI lineage: Eukaryota > Metazoa > Chordata > Hyperoartia > Petromyzontiformes > Petromyzontidae > Lampetra > Lampetra fluviatilis. The sequence continues at coordinate 9,220,107 of NC_136292.1, forward strand.
GCCAATGAGAGTGAACCTGTCGCTTTTTCTCAGCCAGCTTGAATACCTCCTCTGTCAGCCAGGGTCTCTGGAGAGGTCTGGACCGTGTACCCAAAGCAGCCATTGCAGCTGCATGAGCCAGAGTCCTAAACCTCGCCCATTTCCTCTCGACATCAGGAGGAGTGGGGGACGATGCCAACCCCAGCCGCAAGCGATGATTAAATTCTCACTTGCAACTTTCATCAGCTAGCTGAGACCATGCCACTAAGGGTTCGAATGGGGTCCTGGGTGTACACCCACCACTGGAGTGGAAGAATGGCAGGTGCATCTTACAGATGACAAGTCGATGGTCAGTGGGCAGATGCGCCGATGCCAGAACAGCGTGTTGGTAATTACAAGCCTATGGGCTGCACTAAAATCTAGCAGCCTCCTGCCGTTGTTATTGAGCTGATCTGGCCCATGCCTTCCAATCACTCCAGACCCCGTGCCAGCATCATGACCAACTCGGGCATTGAAGTCACCCAACAAGATGACTCTATCCTAAGGGGCCACTTTAGTTAGCACCTGTGACAGGAGGTCATAGAAGGCATCTGACTCATCGGCCTTGCCTGCATCCCTCCACGGATGTTCGTCTTCAGTGGGGGCATAAGTAACCACGACCACCACTCCTCGCCTCTGGTTGATGGGAAGGTGAGCCCAAAGTAGCCTGGGGCTTACAGCTTCCCACACCTCACCGCTACGCTCCCACGCACCCTTCATTCTTTTGTTCAGAAGAAGAGCCACTCTCTGTTGTTTGGCAGTCTCCTGCCCCAAGAAGAGGACTGTCCACCCCTCATGATGGCAGGAGCCATAGCCGGTCCACCGAACCTCCTGAATACCACAGAGATCCAGGTGGTACTGGTCTAGCTCCCGACAAAGGAGTGGCAGCCTCTCCTCCGCAGTGAGTGTTCAAACATTCCACGTGGCCACATGTAGTGGTTTTTTGTTGTTTCTGGTGGAGCCCCGAGGGTAAAGATTCAGTCTCTTGGCTCTGTCAAATGGGGTTTGGCCAGGAGACGTCATAGACGCCTGTCCCCCCGGGGCCTCCGGCACAAGCTTATTAATTACATTTTTCCGTCGTGGTTTAGTGGTAATTAATTGATGGTGGTCACAAATGCCATGAGGGGAAAGGCCAATCAGAATTGGCCCTCCCCCGACAGCACTGCCCACGACAGCATTGCCCCGTCCGGCACCACGAGGAGGTAAGGGGTTGTTTTGCCGGACACTACTATACTCTACACTATACACTACACATTGAGCTCTATGGAGGCCCGTCATTAAGCGAATAGTTGTTAACAGGGGTCGTCGTGAAGAGGGATTCCAGTGTACTGTATTTAGCAGATATTTTGCCGATAAGGATTGTTGTGGATGAACGGGGCCCAATGAAGTCCGCAGTGGAACGGGAAGAGCAAACTCCACGGCGGGCCACCGGCAGGCGTCTGTCTGCCAAAAGGTTCCATGTGAGCGAGCGCGTGTGGCGCCGAAAGGGAAACGGATTTTTCTCGAGCAGTTTCCATCGAGCGACCGGGGATCGCAGAAGCTCCCTCCCCACGGGAGTGGAGCCCCTTCGCGTGACCCAGGGGACACTGCCACGGCCAAAGTCACGCAACAGCGGCGAAGCAATAGCCAGCTGTCAAAATGGATGGACAGCAGTGCCATCTCTTTCCATTTTTCTTCTGATATGTCTTTTTTTGCGGTAGGATTTCAGATTTTTTTCCCCCCGCCACCGTTTTAAAATAAATATTTCGGTGGCTACAGTTGCTCTGGTGGTTTAACGTGCAGAACACACAACAAAAAAATAGACTTGAAAATGTTTCTTCTACAATAATTTTCCCACTCACCAACAATAACCCAAACACTTTTACCCGCCTTTTCATTTCATTGAACGTTGCTGTATGCAGGTTATGCATTTTTAAGGGTGTTTACGAATGAAAATTGCGAAAAGTCGTGTGATAATATTTTACACAAACATGTTTTGCATGATTATGGCACATTGTATGAAAAAAGTACCTCAAAACTTGAAAACGTAAGGGAAGGATACTAAACAGTGTTAAGTATGTAGGCACCTCCACACTCCAATGGGCATTGCTCAGCTTTGTAGGCAGCCCAGAACTAGTGATAATAAAATCCACATTTCTATTGTCCAGAGTACAAACTGGACAAAAGGAATGTGGAATTACAAAAAAAACTATTACGAATGGCACCTAGGTTCCTCCGACCCGTGTGCCCCTTTACCATCGCCGAAGAGCGATTCGCATTCGACGCCGTGAAACTGGTATCTTGGGTTTGAAGCCTTCGTGACTGCAGGAATCCATACTCCTTGGTTCTTTCGGTAAAGTCACGTATTTTATACCTACGTGACTTCACCGTAAGAACCAAAGAGTATGGTATCCTGGGTTAATTGTTGGCATGGTGCCAAGTGCAAATGTGCGTCTTGAACCCAGATCGGAAATCGTCCAGAACTTTTTCAGCCCTTTGTCAATCCACAGCTGGATGAAGGCCCCCCCGTGGCGTGACGTGTGTGGGTGTATGAGGCTTGTTTGACCTTACTTCGCCTTCTCTGAGGTCTATTGAGCAAAAAAAATTAGCAGCCAGTGCAGCGATGTGTGACCGTCAGTGCAAAGGAAGATGAAGACGTGCCATACTTAACAGTTGCTTACACACTCTACAAGCCCCCAACAGTTTATAACATAAAATACAGAATCTTTCTCAATGCAGAAATCTCTAGAGCGGCTTTGACACGATCGAGTGACACATCAAGCACTTGTGGCAGCCTTCTCAAATTACCATCATGCGCATTGCATGCAAAAACATCACACAGCGTGCAAAAAAAATGCTTGGAAATGAACAAAATGTACTTCAAAGGCAAGAGAAAAACAATATTACCTGTGCCTCACCACATACAAGGGATCCTGATTGCTTTTGGCTGCAATTCCTTCTTATAACGCTGCAGTGCCACCACATCGGTCAATTTTATTTAGTGCTCATGCCAAACTGGGTATCAATGTGTGCCAAGCGTGCTGCTAATTTAGCGTATTCAGCGCATATTTTCCTTGACCGCTTTGCGGTTAATGGCAAGGTTTTTTTTTCAGTTCTGCATGAACCACTCTGCTGACTTTCCCTAATTCATTGTGATCAGGAGAGAACCCCCCTTTTGTCCACGACTCCTATTTTCCACGCTTGCTGTATGGTATGCAAATTAATTATATCCGTGCCACTGTTCCTATTATCCGCATTTATTAGCGATTTTCTCATCCAGTATTGCAGAACGGAGTCATATTGTCCGCAAATGCTTTTTGGTGATGATAAGAGGTTTTGCGCAAATATTTTGCAGATAAGCGATTCGAGGATTACTAATTGTGGCAGGGTACGCTAACATTTGAAAAGTGACCTCGTCAGGCGCTCATGTGAGCAGCCGTCGACCTATTTATCCAGTTTTTACTTTGTTAAAGATGTTTTCAGCCAACGTTCGTGCATTTGTATGGATGTATGTTGAACGTCTTTTGCACCGTACGTAGCCAATCGTGGTAATCGGAGGTGTGGGGGAAGGACAACAAACTAAACACAAAAATCAGCTCTAAAAAATAGTTTTCAATCTCAACCCAAAAGTGGAATAGCGTATCGGAAGGAAGAGGGTTCCAGACCACTGCAGAAGCGCATCTTAAAGGTGGGAGTGAACTGGAGCATCTGGAGAAAACCCACACATGTGAGGGGCAACACTCTATCATTTCTAGATTTGAAGCTTTCGTGACTGCAAGGATTCATATTCTTGGGTGTTTTCGGTAAAGTCACGAAGGTAAAAAATTTAAATTAATAAAAGTAAAATAAAAATAAAATAAAAATCACGCCGTTTCGGAGGCAGCTATCGTGCTGTGACGGTTCCACCTGAAGATGGAAGCTTGTGTTGCCTCCGAAACGTCGTGATTTTTATTTTATTTTTATTTATTTTTATTTTACTTTCATTAATTTCAATTTTTTACCTACGTGACTTTACCGAAAAAAAACCTCAGAATATAACACTCTATCACTGTACAGATGGGAACAGATGGTGATGAGTCCACTTGCTGAACCGCCTTTTCCTGACAAGACAGGGTATGGGCACCTCGACGCCTACGGGAAGGGACTTTCACAACATTTGCGCGTCTTCTTGGTTCTTTCGGTAAAGTCACGTAGAAGGGAAGTAATAAAATAATAAAAATAAAACATAATAAAATAATTCTCACGACGATTCGGCCACAACGCAAGCAGCCGTCCTCAGGTGAAACCAGGTCTGTCGAGGCGACAGCGTCTGAATGAAACAGCACACGTGCTTGGAGCATATATATAAGCTGGGTTGGAAGGGGGGGGGAAGGGGGCGCCTTGACAAAAGAATTTGCATATCAAGGGGAATTTAGCATTAAATCGAAATTTAACATTTGTGCGTTCCACCAACCCTCGCTGCCTCCACAGTGCTGGATAACAGGTCACGTGCGTAACCACGAATGAGATATTGCAAGAGCTGTTACTAGAAGCCTTGCAGATGCAAGCATGAAGCTGGTTGTTTTTTTTACTTTTTAAGTTGTGGTGTGTGATGAATAAAAAATAAATAAAGCCAAGTGCTAAATGTAAATATTTGAACTGGTACTCTTGGGATGACTATGATAACTTAGATGGTGTGGTATGATGAGAATTGTTTTTAACTATAATACTCCACAACTTGACAGAATCAATCAAATCAAGTTGTCACATTGGCAAATATGCCAATTTTGTTTTTTTCCCACGCAAGAGCGGAGTTTTTGTTAACACCTGATGGTGCTGTATGTAATCTCCGGCTAAACGTCATACAAAATCCTCAACACTCTGTATGTATGCATATTGAACTTCTTTCGGACCCTACGTAGCAAACCATTATAATCGAAGATCAGTTTAACACGTAATCGAAGGTGCTTGCTTTCCAACATTGCGGTTTGCTGAAAAACAAAATCCAGTTGCACAGTTTCTATCGTGACAACTTGATTTGTTTGGCGATCGGGTGGTGGAGGGTTAGAGTTAAAACATTGATATTACAACGACACGATCTAACCCAAAATAAACTCATTATGAATAATAACATTGGTCGGGGAAAGCCTACGCATGAAGTGATAACGGAGATTGAAGTTTTAACTTGTTTCCTTTATCGACCTTGTCATCTCGGCAACTGCACTTCATTTCCTAACATTCATACTTGCCCCTTGTTTTACATTATGCCATAAGAACAATGCACAACCCTTTTATCAATCCACTGCTGGATATAGGCTTTCTCATGCTGGCTTGGTCCTCAAGAGATTGTTTGACCATAATTCACCACATGCAGAAAGGTGAAGGGGGCAAGGGATAGGACCGGTTCAGATATCACTCGCCACTAATTTTAGCCACGGTTGGGAATTGAACTCAGGTGGGTCGGGTTCAGAGAGCAGCTGTGCTTACCACCGCGCCACCACTCCACACCATGCTGATAACGACATTTACAGCCCTTTTCTCAATTCAACGCAGGGTGAAGACCTCTCTCCACACTAACTCCGTGTTATAAAATCCGGGTGAGAATTAATGAACATGAAAGCACGACCATTTTATTGCATTTGGTTTCCTATTCATTACGTAAGGGTTGTCGTAATGCACTCGGACAACTGCTTGTGATCTTAAATTCAATTATGTTAAATATGGCCATGTTGGATTACATCAGAGAAGAAGCAAAATGACAAGGTGGGTTTTTATTGCAACAAAACCACATTAATGCACGGTGTCATTACATATGCATATACTGAACATATATATACACCACAGTAATGCCTTTTTTTATTTAAAGCTTTCGTGACTGCAGGGATTCATATTATTGGTTCTTTCGGTAAAGTCACGTAGAAGGGAAATAATAAAATAATATAAATATAAAACTTTTTTATAATTTTCTTGCTGTGGATTTCACACCTGATGATGATTGCTTGTGTTGCAGTCGAAACGTTGTAATAATTTTTATTGTTTTATATTTATATTATTTTATTATTTCCCTTCTACGTGACTTAACCGAAAGAACCAAGAATATGAACCACAGTAATGGTTAAATATATGATAATAGCATGGG